>NC_084796.1:41302958-41911118 GCF_963169125.1 Humulus lupulus
CATTTCTTAAACTTAGCGTATAATTGATGACTTTTGAGTCATCCCAACGTTAGTTGCAAGTGATCTTTATGCTCGTCTTTTGTTTTTGAGTAGATCAATATGTCATCTATAAACACCACAACAAACTTATTCAGGTAGTCCTTAAATACACGGTTCATAAGATCCATGAATGCTGCTGGTGCGTTTGTTAAGCCAAAAGATATCACCAGAAACTCGTAGTGTCCATATCTAGTCTGAAAATCCGTCTTTTGGATATCTTCTTCTCGTACTCTTAGTTAATGATATCCCGACCGCAAATCTATCTTTGAAAATACCGTAGATCCTTGTAGTTGATCAAAAAGATTGTCTATTCGAGGCAAAGGGTATTTTTTCTTGATCGTCACATTATTGTTTTCTCAATAGTCGATGCACATCCTCATACTCCCGTCCTTCTTTTTAACAAAAAGCCCTGGTGCTCCCCAAGGTGAATAACTTGGTCGGATGAAACCCTTGTCTAAAAGCTCCTGCATTTGTATCTTTAATTCCTTTAACTCGGTAGGTGCCATTCTATAGGGAGCTTTCGAGATTGGTGCCGTCTCAGGTGCCAATTATATTTCAAACTCAATTTTCCTATTCGGAGGTAATCCCGGTAGATCTTCTGGAAACACCTCAGGAAATTCGCATACAATATGTACATCCTTTTGTTCGAGCTGCATCTGTAACGCCCTGGGTAGCCAAGACCATTACACTGTATATTTATAAAGGTGCTGAACTTGCTAATCAAGTCATTTAGTTGAAAATGTGTCACTAAAACCATTAATGAACTAGGGTTAAAAGGTTTTGGTCATAAAAGATACATTTCATATAAATAGACGTTTTGTACATGTGATCCCAAAAGAAATAACACTTGAAGGTCTGTTTATAAAATTTCAAGGTATAAACAACCGCTCACCACTCTAAGGGCAAAACAGACATTTATGGTCCTTCTGTTCCTGTCCCTCCCTCAATCGTGACGGCCAAGCAGATAGTCATGTACATTTTTCCTCCAAAGCTCTCCAAGGCAGGGTTGATCAAGCTTACCCTTGCCTTTACTTACACCACGTAGCACCCGTGAGCCAAGGCCCAGCAAAAAAACATAACGTCATAGCACAAACAATGATAATAATCAAATAACTCTTAAAGCATGTTTATACACTTAGCAGTCCATACTAATCACATAATCCATAGACATAACAAGGAAATCCACAATCTAATACTCAACTATTCAGCATGGCATGTTCAACAGTTAACAACGATAACCAAATCACATGATAATCAGGGTCGACGCCCTTAGGTCGCACCCTCTATTTTCCCCACTGACTCTGGTCTGCTTAAATCGAGCTCAGTGAATATTAAGTTGTCCTCAGCTACCAGTGGCTGAGCCGCGCCCTGTGCGCCAATGTAAACTCCGGCACCCTTAGGACATTTCTTTAATATTCACATGGCATAATACCACCTTACATAATGCATACAAGAATAGGGAACCCTTAGTCCCGTCATAAACACACAACTGAGTGCAGTTCCTATCTGCTCCAAAGGGTCGCGGCACACCAAGAACTGAGTCGCAGCCCGACCCCTTCAAACCCAGAAAACCCACCATTTTTAGCAACCAAACCTCACTCAAATCCACCCAAAACCCTCCTAGTGATACAATTCAATTATGATAAACATCCTAACATGTTTCTAGTAGCAAAACCCAGCAAAAACCTAACTTAGAAACTCATCAAAATTACACTTTAATCTTTGAAACCCATAAGCTAAAGAACACCAAAACCAGCCAGGAAAACACAGAATTCAAACACTAAACCATAAATTAGAGCTTACCTTCACTGAAGAACCAATCCTCCAAGAAATTGCTGAGCTAACTCCCAAGTCCTTAGCCTCAATTCAGTCTTAAATTCAAAACCCAAGAACTCTTAGAATCCAGACCAAAGCTACATGATCAAATGACCAAAAATGTAATTAAAGTCTTACCTCAACTCCTGATTGAATTCCTTAGCTAAAACTGAGCTAATCTCCAAGGTTCCAACTCAAATTTATGAGTTTCCAGCCAAGTCCTCCTTTTGGTTTCACTAGTTTCCTTGAGAGAGAGTTGAGATGATAGGAATGAGCTGAGAGGAAAAGAAAGGGTCGGTTTGGCCTTGTTCTACTGCTTTCTTAATTTTGTCTTATCCACCCCTAGTTAATTAAGTTAATCCCAAAGCTCGGGGTACCAAAAACGTCCCCGAGGGAAAAATGGTAAATTTCCCCAGTATTCCCACCTAGGCTTCCTAACCTCAAATATATCTCCAATCATTTATTTCCATAACCCGATAACCCAAATAACCATCTAATACCCAAAATACCCCTCGACTCGCCCCAAGACAAGTATTGGGCCCCGTTGTGACTGTTTCGCTAACTGGCTCCATAGGATTGCCTCAAGTCGCATGCTGCAGATATATCCACATAATAATGTGGTCTTTACAATTATAACATATAACCACATTTATGCCCTCAACAAGCAAAAATTACAAATATACCCCTTTAAGCTAAACAGGGCCTACATGCATACTAATACTCTTAGACATGCATTTCATATATCCATATACTCATATAAGCATGCTTATCACAGAATCATGCATTAAAATATTTAATTCACACATAAACCAATTATGCCCTCCCGGTACACTAATCAAGGCCCTTAAGCCTTATTAGTGATTTTTGGGTCGTTACAGCGTCTCTCGTGTTTTGTCCACTACACTGGCTAGAAATGCTTGGAAACCACTATTGATTAACCGTTGAGCTTTGAGAGTTGAGACTATCGATATGCGATTTCGGGAAACTTCTCCTTTGAAGGTGAACTGCTCTCCGCCTTTTGTTTTAAAGTTGACTGTCTTACCCTTGTAGTCTATCGTTGCCCCATACTTTGCTAACCAGTCCATGCCTAAAACTACGTCATAATCCTTAAGATCTAATTTGATCAAATCTGGTGGTAATTCTATTCCTTCGATTCAAACTACAACACTACGCATCCCTCTACTAGACATCATTCTTTCCCCCGAGGGTAACTCCGTGACAAACTTATCACTAAAAAGTTTGCATGGTCTATCTAAGCTATCAATCATATTCATAGAGACAAAAGAATGCGTAGCTCCCCAATCGAATAATGCATTGCATAATTTACTAGAGATAGTGACCTGACCTGTAACCATTGTGTTACTAGTATCTGCTTCACCTCTAGTAAGAGCAAAAACTCTGGCTGGCACAAGCTTGTCATCTTTCTTTTGGTCTTTCATCTTTGGGCAATTATTTTTAATGTGTCCTTCTTCTCCTCAATTGAAACAGCCTTTCGTCTTATATCGACATTCCCCTGAATGCTTCCTCTTGCCGATAGGGCACTGGGGATATTCCACATAAGGCTTCTTATTCCCATTACTTTCTGATGTAGTCTTATTCATCTTGTCGGCTTTTTGATTTTGACCACCGTCATGTTTCCGTTGGTGGTCATTATGTTCATTGTTATTCCTTTTGGCATCCCTTCTGGCCGCGCCTTCTTTCCAGATTCTTTCTTCAGCCTGCTCAGCTTCCAAGGCTACCTCTAATGTTTCTACATAAGTGGTTATCCCCTGAATCAGCTTTACATCACGGGCTATCATAGGTTTCAGTCCCTTCACGAATCTTAGAATTCTTAGTGTCTCAGTGGGTACCATGTTCGCCGCGAACTTAGCCAGTCTATCAAACTTCCTGGCATACTCCGTCACAGTCGAATTCCCTTGAGTAAGCGCAATGAATTCGTTGTGGCTAGAATTGCAGGACTATAGTATTTCTTGTTGAACACTTGGATAAACTCATCCCAAGTCATGACGTTCACATCTCTAGTCTGCTTCACTATATCCCACCAGATGCGGGCGTATTTCTTTAGCAAACTTGAAGCGCAAGAGACTCGATCTTCGTTTCCCAGCCGCATGTGCTCTAGAATGGAATCCACTGATCGAAGTCATTCTTCTACTTCTATTGGATCTGATCTGCCGTCAAATTTCGGTGGTTGATGCTTTCTAAAGCATTCATACACTGCCCTGTAGCGATGTTCTGCCAACTATAGTAATTGTGCTAAAGGAATAACTTGTTGCGCCACTTGTTGTTGCTGTTGCCCTGAGTTTATTTGGAACTCTTTTTCCCTTCTCCTTAACTCTTCCCTAAGACGACCATTTTATTTTTCCAAACTTATTCGAGTAGTAGCAGCTGCCTGCTCTTCCACTACATTGGGTGCCTCTGGCACTCCCAGGGCTGTTGGAAATTCTTCATATGTGGGGGGGTGGCAAGCCTAGGCTCGAAATGACTTAACTCGAAATCACATACCCATTCCTTTTTTTGTTTGTTTAATGACTAGGCTCAAAATAATAACCCGTCCATTTCTTCAGCCAACTATCAATGTCCAACACCCTCAGAGTCAATGGTGGAGCACAATTGTAGCGTCCCAAATTTGCTAGCAAGGCTTAGGGCCTTGATTAGCGCGCCTGGAGGGCAATAATTGATTTGTTATGTTAATATGTGAATTTAATAACTATGTGATTAGAGATGCATGTTTAGGTGAATTAAATATGCACGTGGGCCCCATTTGGTTGCTAGGGGCATATTTGTAATTTTAGCCCGGTGAGGGCATAAATGCAATATTTGTGTATATTGTGATTGACACCACGTGTGGTTGGTGATATATTTGTGATGCACAATCCGAACCAGTCCTAGGGAGCAGCTTAGCTAGATAGTCACAAGTGGGAATAATTAGTAGTTAGTGGTACTTTGGTAACTTGGGTAACTATAAGTAACTCTTGAGGATAGTTTTTATAGGTGAGAAATTAAGTGGGAATGTGGCATTCTTGCAAGAGGATAAGGAAAAGTCTAGGCTGCCCTTGAGGTTAGTTAGAGTCTAAGTTAGAGGGGAGGGCAAATGTGTCATTTGGCTTTAGTAATAGATAGACTTTGGCTGAGAAAAGTCCCACACGTTACTCTCACCTTGGCATTATACTTGGCTCCTTTGGAAGCTCTAGAGAAAACCAAAAACTAAAGGAAGGACCTTTGAATTTGTAGGATCAAAGTGGGGAATCAAGCCAAGGATTTAAGCCAAGGGAGCTAGAGGTTGTTCTACACGTTTGAGGTAAGAATTTTAAGATCTTATTTTGTTGAACTTAGCCAATAAGTGTTGTGGTTTGAGAACTGAAATGTGTTTTTCCTTGTGGATTATTGGAATGAAGTTTTGGCAAAGTTAAGCTTGGGAATTTGTGTGATTTAAGCTTGGAAGTGGATTTGAAAGCATATTAGGGTCGAATTCCTACTTGAGGTAAGAATTCCTTTCATTTTTGAAGTACATATTCTGGTGTGGTTTAAGTTTTGTGAAGTGTGGTTTAAGTTTTGTGGAGTTTTAAATCACTTGGTGATTTTTTAGTTTGGTTGAGTGTTTGAGTTTGTTGCTGGTATTTTTGAGTTTCTATACCGTTTATTTGAAGTTTTAGGTCGAATTGGGATTTGGGTGTACCTTGGTTGTTATTTGGATGAGTTTTAGCTCGGGAAAAACCCAGTTTTCTAGGTTCGCGTATGAGCGTCGCGACCCTGTTCTTCCGTGCCGCGGCACCAGGTTGAATCAGGACAGGGGAGCCCTGTTGGGCGCCGCGACCCCTTTAGGGTTGTGCTGCGGCACTAGGCCATTTTCTGGATGTGGAATTTTGTGTTTTTAGGGTTTTTTCTCAAGGGGTTCAGGGGACGCTTTGACCATCTTGTGTGGGGAAACGAGAGGTCCCGAGAGCATGAGATTGGTTCTGGGGTACAATTATGAATTGTTAGTAACGAAAGTGTTACTTGTGTGTTGTGACTAGGTTTTCAATGAGGCTTGGGTTAGAGGATTGTACTCGGGATTTCGGTGCTCAAGAAGCTCAAGACACAGGTAAGAAAACCGTTGTACCCGAAGAGCAAGGCGTGGCCTTATAGTTTGTATTGCAGGGCACGACCCTATGTGATTGAATTGCAGGGCGTAGCCCTATTTTTTATGTCTGGTATATGTTTAAATTGTTATTGATATTATGCTATGTATGCTGATCTGTGAATGAACGACAGAGGCCAGAAACGGAAAAGGCCAAGAATGGCAAGGCCGGGTACGGAAAAGGGCCGGAACGGTGTTAAGCACGTGGAGTGAAAGGCCGAGTACGACAAGGAGCTGGGAGCGGCGTTAAGCATGCAGAGTGCAAGTCGCCAGGGTGAGACCCTTCTCGGATGCATGAGTCATCCTCACGGTAAAGACCAGGAACCCAGGGCCTGGTAAAATACCAGGGACGGCATGGCCGCTACATGTTTAGCCTATTGGCGTCTTTATTATATGTTGGTTGCTAGATATGTATATGTTGATTATTTGTGTTGAGTTTTTTTGCTGGGCTTCGGCTCACGGGTGCTCTATGGTGCAGGTAAGGGCAAGGGAAAGGGAAAGGTCGACCAACCATGAGTACGGAGAGCGTGAAGCGACGTGTACATGTTTGGCATGCCTGGCTACCACGACCAGGGGTATTTTTGGGAGACATTATGTATTATTAAGAGTTTTGTCGTTTAGTCGACATAAATCATATTTTGAGTTGTAAATATTTCTAAACAGTAATTTTGGGATCCCAAATGTATAACGCTTTATAATTTCAATAAATGAATACATTTTCAAATTATATGACTTTTATTAGAGTTTAGCTACACTTTTAACCTAAAACCTCGATTAGCGAGTTAATTGCACATTTAAAACTCACTTAGTAACAGCTCTAAGGAAGTAGGGCGTTACAACAAGTCAACACTGGTTCAACTGCCCTATGATCAACGCTCCCTATCCTGTCTTCTCCATGAAGATCGGCTTCGAGCCTGCGGCCTCCTGGAGCAAGACTAGTCGACAGACAACTCTATATACCACAAGTACCTTAAGTGGGAGCACATGCCATTTCCCACTGAGGAGCTATCCCTGAGATGGAGGTCGTCGAGCTCACGGGTCTGCCCCTCTGTGGCTCGCTGTCACAACAGGCCTTCCTCGGGAAACGTAGCCCAAGACAAGGCCTCGAGCTCGGGGTGCTAGAGGTAAAGTAATACTTAGCTCGGCCATATTGTCTCCTTCATTTCTTAAGCACAAGCCCGACACTCTGATCTTATTCCCGGATTCCAGAGATAACTTTTGTTTATCCAAAAAACAGCTGTGGATGACGTGGCAGGAATTTTTAACACGTGGCTGAGATGATGATCGCCTATCGACCAGGGATACTTTCATATGCGGAGTTCAAGTTTTCTATACGACCAGCCTGGTTGTACACTCTGTTTATTTATGTATAAATTTGTATAGTTGTAATGATTGCTGAGAATATCTCTTCATTATAACCTGAATATCCGTTTATTAAGGAAAGATATGATTAATTGACTCAGGTAACCCTCCTTGAGCCTATAAATATACAAGAAATAGCTCAAGGGGGGATCTTTTTTCGAATCCTTTTTTCTGATCTGAGAAAAAGATAATTGTATTGCTATTATTCATCATCTGTATTATTTCTCCTTATAAGGTTTGTGAAACTCAAGAACCCTAGTTCTTTGATCACGCCTTTGAAGCTCAACATTAATAATAGTATCAAGTGGACGTAGGTCATTACCAATCTTTGGGGCCGAACCACTACTATTCTTGGTGTCCTTTACTTTCCATTAGATTCTATTCTCAAGCATCGTACTATTTTCCTGTCGTATATTTGACTCCGTGTCGTTGGCTAATTTGAGGGTCAACATTATGGTGCTTTCATTGAGAGCTTGTGAAAGAATCTAACGGCAAAAACATCCAAGAAGACCGGACAGGCTGCTGCCGCTGCATCATCCCAGCCTCCTCCCCCAAATATGACTGAAGACAAACCGCTTTTGGAGTTTGATGAGGAGGAGTTAGATTCTGAAACCTTGAAGGCAACACTAGGGGTGTTGCAAGATGTGTTGGCCAATCTGAGGGCCAATCAAGAGAATGCTGCAAAGATAATGGCATCGCAGCAAAGGGAAATAGAACGCCAGTGTCAGGAGCTGAGTGAGCAGTAGGCTGAGATGGACCGTCGACAGAGTGATGCCATGGCCGCCCTTGAAGCAGCCATCCAGCTGGGTAGGAATCAGGCTGCGCCAGCCTCCCAGCCAGATCACCCACCAAACGGACCACCTCAAAGGGGTCCCAATCCTAGTCCTTCACTCCGGCCAGTAAGCCCTCAGAGGCCGGAGCAGCCACCTATGGCTCAGGATGATGTTCCACCTAGGGATCCTGAGCAGCAGCCTCCGTCTCAGGCTGGTCGAGGCAATCCCCCGCGCCCGAGGCAGAATAAGGTTGGACAATCGCCCCGCAGCCCTAGAAGCCTAAGGGATGAAGAGCCACATCCACCGAGTAAGGGGCAGCGTCCTTCTGCCAACAGGAGGAGCTTAGTGATAGGCTCTGCGGTCAGGGGCCCCCCATGGCATAACAATGCACGGGGACCCACCGACTAGCACAGGCCTCCCCCTAACGCTTGGGAAATTCCATCCCAAGGAGGCAACAGAGGGAATAGTCAGTCGCACCATAGCCAGCCACGATTCAGATATGGCCACGACTACAATGAAGCCGACTCTGGCAGAGGAAATGCTAGTCGGAGGAACAAAGAGAGAGGTGGAGGCAGGATCCCCCCACCTAGAGAAAACCGACCAGCCGTTCATAACGCTAGAGGGCAACCTAGGCAGAATAATGTCTTTAGTCAGCTCGGAGCCAGCGAGCAGCGGTGAAGAGACGATGATTTGAGGGACGTACTTAATGACTGCCGAGAAAGGCACGATGAGTACATTCCCCCGGCACCAGAGGCCCCAGCAATCCCAGAAGATGTTCAGGCTCAGATTGATGCCCTGAACCAGGCGGTGCAGCAGCTGGTTGGGGGGCGAACATCCCACATTGAGTACGATCAGAGGAGAGGCACCCCCTTCGTACAAAGGATTGATGTGGCTGAAACCCCCAGTAAGTTCAAGATGCCAACACTGCCAAATTTCGACGGGTATGGAGACCCAGTATCTCACGGTAATAAGTTTGAGATACAAATGGATATACAAAAGGTGTCAGAAGACGCCCGCTGCCGCATCTTCCCAGAAACACTGTCTGACATTGCCTAGGAGTGGTTCTTTAAGTTCCCTCCTGCCAGTATAGTATCATGGGAAATGTTCGTAAAGGAGTTTTACGAACAGTTCTATGCGGGTCGTGTGCACCCCACTAAGGCAAACCAACTGGTCGAGATACGCCAGAAAGAGGGGGAGCCCTTGAAGGAATATGTTCAACGCTTCATGCGAGCTGTAGCTGGAGCCAAGACTGTGGGCGATGAAGGTAAGATGATGGCCCTAACTGCTGGGGTTAGACGCCATTCACCCCTTTGGAGCAGCCTCAGAAAGAATGGGGTAAGAAGCACCCAGGAATTCTTAGATCGAGCTGATCGGTACATCAAGCTCGAGGACGTGATTGCCAACGAAGGAAAATCACCAACAAAAGACAAGGGGCCCAAGGAAGAACCCGCCAAAGCTGCCAATGGGTCTGAGAAATCCAATGGCAACGGCAAAGGCAACGGGAATGGAAATGGTAGAAATGGTGGGAAATGAGCGAAGAACGAACCCTCAACCTCGGAGAGCAAGCGCCCTAAAGGTAATCGGTATGAACCGAGATTTACCAACTACACTGCCCTTGTTGAAAGTCGAGCTGAGGTCTACCAGGCGACCAGCTCAAGCGTGCCCTACAAACGACCCGCACCTATAAGGAAAGATATCTCCAAGATAGATGCAACAAAATTTTGTTGTTTTCACAACGATTACGGGAACGACACTAACGAGTGTGACCAGCTGAAGAACGAAATTGAGTTCCTGAGAAGACAGGGACATTTAAGAAGATATGTACGAGCCATAGGAGGTTCTCAACGAGAGGCTCAAGGTGGCGACGAGTCAGCGCCTGCACACCAATGCTCGCCACCTTTACAGCCAGCTCATGTGGCAAGTACCCTACTCACCATCTGCGGAGGCCCACATCTTGCAGGAGATAGTGGGAAAGCGAGGGAACTATATGCTTGAACCCTGCGCCACGACCAGGACATCAAGATGATTAGTGTTGAGGATCGAGCACCAAAAAGGCTCAAACAGAGGAGGAACTGATCGCCTTCTCTGACGACGACACCCAGCGCGTGCGATTCCCACACTCCGATCCACTGGTCGTGGACGTACAGATCACAAACATGATGGTGAAAAGGGTGTTGATCAATACAGGAAGTTCGGTCAACATCCTATACAAGTCTTTGCTGGAAAGGATGAAGTTGTCTGTAAAAGCCCTGAAGCCATGCAACCAAACCATTTATGGTTTTTCCGGAGAATGGCTCGCCCCAACAGGGTCGATTAGACTCCCAGTCACAGCAGGCACTGCACCTGCTAACAGGACATTACTCACTACTTTTATAGTAGTTGATTGTCCTTCGGCGTACAACATTGTGATAGGGACACCAATTTTGGTCGACCTACGAGTCGTCACTCTATATGGCACCTCGCTATGAAATTCCCAATGGACGCAGGGGTAGGATGCGTGTTGGGAAACCAGAGGGAAGCGAGGGAGTGCTACAATGCCTCGATCACCAAGGCGAAGAAATTTGTATCAAGAGATGCCACCGGAAAGGAGTTGCAAATGGCAACTGATGTTCAGGCCCATTCAGGTGATAATCTCACCAAATAGGGCATTGCCCAAAGTGAGGATAGGGGCTTAGATCCTCGCTTTGGGGATTTTGAAGAAGAAGTGGGACCCATCGTGTAATGCCCTGGATAGCCAAGACCGTTACACTGTGTGTTTGTAAAGTACCAGACTTGCTAGTCAAGTCTATTAGTTGAAAACGTGTCTACGAAACTATAAAGGAACTAGGGTTTAAGATATTTTGGTCTCAAAAGCTACATTTTCATTAAGAAACATTCTTCACTAACACGGGATCCCAAAAATATTAGTTTAAAGGCCGTTTACAAAAGTTACAAGGTTCAAATAAATAAACCAGCCATACTAAGGCAAAACGAGCAGTTAGGTAATCCCTGTCCTGACTCACTCCTCGACCATGGCAATCGAACAGCTGGCTATGTACATTTCACCTCGGAGCTCTCCACCTCAGGCTTGGTCCAGCTTGCCCTTGCCTTTACCTGCACCACGTAGCACCCGTGAGCCAAGACCCAGCAAGAAAACACAACAACAACAAAGCATAAGCAATTAGCAACAAGTCAATATCTCACATCACATTACATAATCTCAATCATTTCATCAATCGGTATAATCAGGTATTTCAAATAATAAGCATATCAACTCACGTCATTTACAGTTTACAAATGATAACTAGGGCTGGCGCCCTCAGGCTGCCCCCTCTGTTATCCCGTTGTCTTTGGCTACCAGTGGCCAATCTGCGCCCTGTGCGCTAATATTATGTACGGCACTCTTAGGCCGCTTTTACATGTCCCATGGCGTAATACCATCATTGACACGATACAATTCTCGGGAGCACTTAGTCCCATCACAAACATACAACCGGGTGCAGTTTTCTTACCTTTAGCTTTGAGATGAATTAGCTATGGGCGACACTCCTTGAGCGCGATCCGATCCTCGAGTCCTAGCTAGACACCTAGTCACAACCATAAGGAAAGACACCATTACAACCTTAAATGAGTTTCTAAGCCAAGTTCTAGTACTCGGTACATTGAACTTCACCAAATATAATAAAAGACTCAACCCCGAGCACCTTAGGTTAAATTTCCAAGCCTAAAATCCCAAAATCCATTAAGCGTCGCGGCATAGGCCACCCATGCCGCGGCATGGCCCCCAAATAGAACCTCCAAGGGCTCAAAAACAGGTAAGGGCCGCGGCATTGCTTGGGCCATGCCGCGGCCCGCCCTTCTTCTTCAGCATGCAACCATTTTGAAGGGCCGCGACTCGACCCTTCGATCCCAGAAAAGAACACCATTTTCAATCCCTAAACCTCACCTTAAGCCACCCCAAAGCCCCTAACTCAAAACCAATTAATATTAACAACATTAGAATGATTAAAACAACATAATCCAACCAGAAATCCAGCCTAAGACTCACTAAAATCCCAATTCTAATTTCTGAAATTTCAAACCCACAGAACTCAAAACCAGCCATGAAAACTCTCAAATTCAACCATCAAACTTTGAATTAAACCTTACCTCAGCTGTAGAACCGTTTCTCCAAGAGTCCCCTGACCTATCTTCAAAGTTCCAAGCCTCAATTTCCACCTTGAATGTCAAAACCATAACCATTTAAAACTCAGCCATTCCTTTAAGTTCCTAACCCCAAAAATGAAAGTTCAAAGCTTACCTTAGCACTAGCTCAGGCCTTGATCAATTCCTGAGCTAATCCTCTAGACTTTTTCCCCAAATTCTAGCTTAATTCCAGCAATTCCCTCTCAAGTTCAGTAGTTCTTCCTTTGCCAAGAGAAAAGAGAGAGAGAAAGAGAGTTAGGGTCGGTTTATAATTTTCTGTCTAGTATCTTCCTAAGTCTTCCAAGTATACCCTTAGTTTATTAAACTAATCCCAAAGCTCGGGGTGCCGGAAGCGTCCCCGAGGCCAAAACGGTAAAATCCCCCAATAATCCCGCCTAGACATCCTAACCTCAAATATATCTCCAATTATTTATTTTCATCACCCGATAGTCTAAACCACTACACGATACCTAAAATACCCCTGACTTGTCCAAAGTCAATTATAATGCCCCGTTGTGACTTTTCCTGCTATCTAGCCCTAGGATCGCCTCGAGTCGCCGGCTGCAGATTTATCCACATCATAATGTGGTTCTCGCATATATCACATATCATATTACCACATAATATAAGCAATTATCATATAAGCATCATTAAACATATAATAACTCATTAAATCACAGTTGTTCCAGTAATGCCCTCCTGGCACACTAATCAAGGCTCTTAAACCTTATTAGTGAATTTGGGTCGTTACAGATCGAGGACCTTGAAGAGGTCCAACTCAATGAGGAAAATCTGACCAGAGTTATGAAAGTCGGTAAAAACTTAGAGACAATAATAAAATAAGCACTGGTGGAGTTCTTAAGGAGGAACCAGGAGGTCTTTGCCTGGTTGCACAAAGACATGGTCGGGATAGATCCTGCAGTCATCAGCCATGTCCTAAACATCGACAAAAGCTTTCCACTAGTGCAATAAAAAAGAAGGCTGCTCGACAAAGATAGATCAAAGGCCTTGAAAGAGGAAGTCGAGAAGCTGAAGGAGAATGGGTTCATTAGGGTGGCGTTTTATCCATCGTGGGTCTCTAATCCCGTACTAGTGCCCAAGCCGAATGGCAAGTGGCGTACGTGCGTGGATTTTACAGACCTAAATAAAGCCTGCCCCAAAGATTGTTTCCCACTCCCGAGGATCGACCAACTGGTTGATGCCACTGCAGGGCATGAGATCCTCTCATTCATGGATGCCTACTCTGGGTATAATCAAATCAGTATGCATCCCTTTGATGAGGATCACACTAGCTTTCAGACTGATACAGGGTTGTACTGTTACAAGGTGATGCCTTTCGGTTTGAAAAACGCTGCTGCGACTTACCAGAGACTCGTCAACCACGTTCAAGGAGCTGATCGACACAAACATGGAGGTTTATGTCGATGACATGCTGGTCAAGTCAGAGAAAGAAGAAGGGCATATAAGGGATTTGCAGGAATGCTTCAACGTCTTGAATAAATATTAGATAAAGTTAAATCCCCTTAAATGCTCCTTCAGAGTAGGATCAGGGAAGTTCTTGGGATTCATAGTTAACTCAAGAGGAATTGAAGCCAATCCTTAGAAAATAAAAGCCCTGATCAAGATGAAATCGCCAGTAAAGATTAAAGATGTTCAGAGCCTGACCGGGAGGATTGCTGGTCTCAGTAGATTCATTTCAAAATCGACAGACAAGTGTGTTCCGTTTTTCAATCTACTAAGAAGCAATAAGAAATTTGAATGGACAAATGAGTGCGAACAGGACTTTTAAGCACTAAAAACACATATGGCGCAACCACCCATCTTGTCAAAGCCAGTCGATAGAGAAACTCTGTTCATCTACCTGGCAATCACGGAATATGCTGCTAGTGTTGTTTTAGTAAGAGAAGAAGAAGGCGTGCAAAAGGTTGTCTACTACGTGAGCAAAAGGCTAATTGGAGCAGAACAGCGGTACCCACCCATCTTGAAACTAACCTATTGCCTATTGTTGGCCTCTAGGAAGCAACGACCTTATTTCCAAGCTCATCCAATTACAGTCTTGATTGACCAGCCTCTTCGACAAGTCCTGCAAAAGCCAGAGGCTGCAGGTAAATTACTAAAGTGGGCAGTCGAACTCGGGCAGTTCGACATATCTTACTTGCCACGAGCAACGATAAAAGGACAAGCCTTAGCTGACTTCGTCGCGGAATTCACAGAGCTTACGAGTGGCGAGCAGACTGAAGAACCCACCGAGCCTGAATGTCAAATCCAAGCTCCCACGTGGAAATTGTTCACAGACGATTCATCCAATGAATCCCACGCAGGAGCAGGAGTGATATTGATAACGCCGGAAGGGAATCGATTTCACTGTGCAATCAGATTTGACTTCACTGCTTCTAACAATGACGTCGAATATGAAGCACTACTCGCTAGATTGCGGTTAGCCAAGCATATGAACATAAGAGTGCTTGACATCTATAGTGATTCTCAGCTGGTGGTGAATCAAGTCCTGGGAGAGTACCAGGTGCGAGGTTTGAAGATGGTTGCCTATTTGAACAAAACAAAGGATCTGTTAGCCCAGTTCGACAAATATAGTCTCCAGCAGGTACCTCGTGATCAGAATTCCAACGCGGACGCTTTGGAAAAATTGGCATGTGCGAAGGATGTTGATACTCTGAACATAGTGCCAGTCGAACGACTATCAGTACGAAGCATCCAAGCAGCAGAAAGCACTCTGGTAATCCAGATGACAGATACGTGGATGGCTCCATATGTAGAGTATATGTCAAGCGACGTGCTACCAACAGACAGAAACAAAGCCAGGACCCTTAAACGGCAAGCTGCTAGGTATATCCTGGTCGATGGAATCTTGTACCGAAGGGGATACTCACTGCCACTCCTTAGATGTATTACAAAGGAGAAAGCCGAAGAGTTGATGAAAGAGGTGCACAAAGGTTTTTGCAAAGACCACGCTGGGGGGCAAAGTCTGTCAAAAAAGATCCTAAGGCAAGGATATTTCTTGCCAACCATGAATGAAGACTCAATGGAGTTCGTGCGGAGGTGTGACAAGTGTCAGAGATTTTCCAAAATCCCACGAGCAGCCCCCAACGAGTTAAAGCAAAAGTAGAGTCCATGGCCCCTCACAGTTTGGGGAATAGATCTAATCAGATCTTTGCCTACAGGAAAAGGTGGTGTAAAGTATGTAGTGGTTGTCTTCAATTACTTCACCAAATGGGTCGAGGCTGAGCCACTCGCAACCATAAAGATCAAGAAAGTGCTTGACTTCATAGTCAAGAACATCGTTTGTCGATATGGATTGCCAAGAAAAATCGTCTCGGATAACAGCACCCAATTTGACAGTGATCTATTCACGGACTTCTGCAAACGGCATGGTATTATCAAAATATTTTCTTCAGTCGCTCATCCCTAAGCGAATGGGCAGGTCGAAGTAGTTAACAAAACCTTAAAGGATACCCTGAAGAAAAGACTTGAAGAAGCTAAGGGAGCGTGGCCGGAACAATTGCCTAAAGTGCTCTGGTCGTACAGAACTTCCCACCGAACAGCAACAGGTCATACCCCGTTTTCCTTGGCATACGGGTATGAAGCTATGTTGCCTGTCGAGTTGGATCTGCCCTCGCATCGTAGATTAACATACGACCAAGACTATAATAGCCAGCTATTGATGGAATCCCTGGACTCAATCGATGAGAAGCGTGAACAAGCCCAACTCCGAGTAGCTGCGTACCAGCAGAAGGTCGCCTGGTATTTCAACTCTATAGTGCGAGAAAGAAAATTCAATGTTGGAGATCTTGTACTCCAAAGAGTTTTTCTAAACACCTGCGACCAAGCTACTGGAGTACTCGGACCTAATTGGGAATGGCCATACCAGATCGATGAGGTCCTTCACCCAGGCACTTATAAACTTGCACACTTAAACGGAGATCTCGTTCCTCGCTATTGGAATGGAGAACACCTGCGCAAGTATTACCAATGAACAATTCTTCTTAAAGAATTGGCTTGTATTAATTTTACTTTTTACAAGTTTTGAAAAAGGGTTGGTCATTTTATGTGACTAATCGCTTATAAGTGTAAGATCTTATTGATCACTCGTACAGACATGTTTAGTCTATTTATTACGAGAAATAAAAGGGATTGTGCATAGCCAGTCATTTCTTGCCAATTATTGTATTTATTACAAGTATTTGCTCATTACGTGTGTTGTTTTGCTGTATTATAATTCTAATCACATTGCTACGAGCAGTAATGTTCGAACAGGTTCTGGTCAAGGCAAGTGACCAAGAACCTAAAGCTCCTCGATCACTTGGGGGGCATATAAGGTACAAGTAAGCAAAGCATATCGTTAAAAGGTATGTAAAGACATGAGCAAAATAAGTGAAAGCATGCTAGGGTACTTAGAGTATTTTTCAAAATTTTGTTATTTTGTTAAATCAAACCAAAGTGCTATGCTAAGTTCGGTCATGTGAACAGATGTTATAATAAGATGAAAATATATTATAATATAAAAATTTATCCTTTTACACCACGAGCAGTTGCTGCTCGGATGTAATTGTTCAAATAAAAGTAAAGGCTGCCCATGCAGTAATAAAAAATATATTGTCTTTACGTCATGACCTGTAGGTCGTGCAGTTAAAAAGATAAAAATAAAAACAGAAAAAGACTAAGGAGTTAAAGGATCTTGAGGATCTGGAGGATCTTGAGGAGGGCTCTGATCGACGATGTTTACAGCCTCATTGTCTGTCCCGTCCATCCCAGTGGCCAGCAAGATCTCAGGGGAAGCAGGAATCCTCGATCTTTCTTCCTCTGCTAGTCGAGCAGCACAGCGAACGAGCTCGGCGTTTCCTGTATTCTCAGGAAGGTAATTGAAGTTGACACCCTGGTTGTGCTTCCAAAAATCGTAGAAGCATTGGAGAGTGGCACTCTTGTACCTTTCCAAATTGCTGGCATTGTCTTTCTCAAGCTCCTCAATCTGGCCCTCCAAGGTTGTATTCTCTTTTCTACTCGCAGCCAAGTCCTCCTCGAGCTGTTTAGCCGCGCGGTAATTGACGCGGTTAGACTCCTTGAACTGGTCCCTCTGCTCGATGGCTTTGTCCAAAGACTTTTGCTTCTCCCTCAACTCCTAGGCCAGTTTATTCTTCTCCTAAAGCACCGCTTCAAGCTGTTTGACATATTTCGTTGTGGCATCTTTGAGTTCATCATCGTGCCGTTGCTCCAAAGATTTGGCCTGCGCGGTAACAGCACCCGAGCGGAGACGGCCGACAGTAAGGGTCAGCATTGCCTGTGGTCAAAGAAAAGGTTATACTAATTGTAGAATATAGATGGGTTGTCTCCACATTTAATTATGATGACTTACACTGGTAAACTCGTTCAAGGCGCGGTTTAAGATCAGGTCGACGTCCATCGCCTCTGTCGCGGCCATCACCTCTCGGCAGCGGTTGTGCTTTACAATTTTCGCGACCCTGTCCTTGACCAATCTGAAGGCGTGACTAGTTATGTCGCCCTCAGTCGAAGCAGGACCGGCCTGCTGAGTCTGGTCAGTTGGGGCCGCTGGAGATGGAGTCGACCCGGCTAGAGCAGGGGGAGTCTGCTGCTTGTGAGGAGAAGGTGGAGTTGCATTGGCTGAGGGCCCGTCCTCCGGGAGGCCTGCATTGCAAGGATTCTTAGCCTGAGGTGCTTTGCTGCTTTCCCTAGGATGCCTCTTGCTTGTTTTCTTTTTGCTCGGGGGAGCCGCAGGAGCCTCAGGGGCGCTGTAAATGTTGAACACGTTCTCGGAGTCCATATCTGAAACGGAAGCAAACATTCGAGCAGCGAGACAGTCTAAACAATTAAATATGTCATGTTAAGAAAAGAAACAGAAAAAATTGTAAGTGAAATACTCGAGCTATTATTACTGGTCGCTATACTATAGACTCTACTAGTCTTATACTCACTCTCTGACATGAAGAAGTCTGGACCTAAATTTGGAGCATATTTAAAATTGTCGTCCCCGTCGAATAGGTGACAGGGAATTGGCAAGCTATCTAAAAGAGAAATAACTGTACCATTCTCACCTGAAGACTCATCCAAGTGTTCGACAAGCTCGGTGGCCTTCTTTTTCCCCTTCCCCAAGGGGGCAGAGGGCCTCTCTGCTGAAGGAGTGCCAACAGGATCCTTGATCGTGACCACGGTTTGTCTCCTTCGTGGAGGTGACGCTGGTGGTTGCTGCTCGGGTTCCTCCTCAACTGTGGCACTCCCTGCTGTTGACTCCCTCATGCCCTGATGAGGGGCCAAAAGGCCGACCAGCCTTAGGTTAGCCTCTGTGACTAGATGTTTGACGCTTTTTTCTACGTCAGTCATGCTGGCCAAGAGGGTTGATCTCAACTCCATGTCTGGAGTTGGGTCTGGTCATAGCCATGGGCCTGGAAGGCATTAAAAGTTTAAGAGAATGTGGAGGAGAACACTTAATAAATATCAACAGCCAGTGGTATGAACATTTTACCTCCTTGCATGAAGGTCAGATTGTGCGCAACCATGTCAGTCGTGAGGATGTACTCCTGGTAGTACCTCCCCACATTCAATATATGGGTGGTGTCAGTGAGGAAGGTGTGCCCAGTTTCCTGATGAAAAACCCCTGTGCCTTCTTGGTTGGGGTTAGACTTGAGGTCAAACAAGTAGTTAACCTCATGAGGAGTTGGCACGGGCCATTTTTTGTGGTTGTACATGATATAGAGTGCTGCAAGCATTCTATATCCATTTAGAGTTATTTGAAAAGGTGCAACTCCAAAATAGTTGGCCACCCCTTGGAAAAATGAATGAAGAGGCAAGGTAGCCCCTGCCTCGATGTGGAACCTTGACCAGGCGCTGAAGGCGCCTCCGGGCATGTTCGCCCATTGATCTTGGTTGGGTCGGACTAAGGTCACCCCCGTGAGACCATACTTCCTGATGTAGTTGGCAATCATCCTGATCGTTACTCGGCTCTCAGGTACTAAATACGACTCAACATCTGGCTGAATGGAATGTCGGGGCTGAGCGTCTGTGTAACGCCCTACTACCTTAGAGCCATTAGTAAGTGAGTTTAAAAACGTGCAATCACTCGCTAATCGAGGCTTTTAAATCAAAAGTGTAATTAAATCATAAACAGAGTAGAAACTTTGGAAATAACTCTATCTCATTGAAAATCATAAAAGTTAAACATTTGGGATCCCAAAATACTATTTAGAAATATTTACAACATATAAGTACAACCAAGTCGGCTAGACGACAAAATATAGGTTTTATTACAATCATCTCCCAAAATCCACTGGCTGTGGCAGCCAGGCAGGCCAAACATGTACACGCCACTTCATGCTTGCTATACTCATGGTTGGTTGGCTTTCTCCTTGCCCTTACCTGCACCACAGAGCATCCATGAGCCTAAGCCCAGCAAGAAAACCCACAACCAGATAACATATGAAAAACAAACACATAGCATATAAACAGGCCACCAATAGGCTAAACACATACGGCCAAGCCGTCCTAGGCGCTTTACCAGGCCCTGCGTTCGCGGTCCACACCGTGAGGATATCCCAGGTATCCTTTAGGGTCTTGCCCTAGCAACTCGCACTCCACGTGCTCAACGCTGCTCCCTTGCCGTACTCAGCCTCGCACTCAACGTGCCCAACGCCGTTCCCGGCCCCTGCCGACCTCGGCCTGCGCCATTCCCGGCTCTTGCCGAACATTCACATAATTGCATTCATAGCATAATAAACATATACTGAACACTAACAAATTCAATCAAAGGGCTACGCCCTACAATTCAAACATATTGGGGCTCAGCCCTGCATACAAGCTCTATGGGCACAGGGGTTTTCTTACCTGCGTCCCAAGCTTCCTGAGCACCGATATCCCGAGCACAGCCCCCTAACTTGAGCCTCGCTGAAACCCTAGTCACAACACATTAACAATATTCATCCATCAAGTTCTAATCCATTAAATAACTTTGAGCCATAACTCTAATCTCCGGAACCTTGAATTCTATCAATTCGGGTGATAAAATCCATCCCGAGCCTAAACCTTTGACTTCCCAAGCCTAAACACACTTTAAAACACAAACTGGCACTAAGATCCGCGGTGCGCATCAAACACCATGGCCACGCACGCACACGGGCCGCGGCATGCCCCTCCTAGGGTCGCAGCCCTCACCTCCAAACCCATAAATCTCCATCTTTTCCTGCATTTTCCTTAAACCAATTCACCCAAAACCAAACTAGCAATTCCAGATTATCATCACAAAGGTTCTAGCCCAGTTTTAACATCAAAACCTATCAAAAACCTGCTCCAAAAACTTAGCTAAACACCCTAGAACAGATCAAATCCTACTCACATGCATTACCTAAGAAAACAGTAGAAATCAATCATAATTCTCAAAGTTAAAGCTTACCCTTGCTGAGTTATGATTCAGAGTTGATCCCCTAAGTTCCAACTTCAATTCCTCAAGCTCCAAGCCCTGGTTTTCTGATTAGAGTCTCCTAAGCTCTGCCCAATTCTAGTTCTTGACTGATTTCCTTCCCTTGCTTATTTCCTTGAGTTTATCTTAGAGAGTAAAGATGAGAGAGAGAGAAGCTATCTTCAAGTGAGAAGGGAAAATAAATGTCAGTTTCTAAGTCTCCAAAAGCTTCCTAGACTTTGTTTTATTTAACTTAAACTTTAAGGTTACCTCAAGGCTCGAGGTAACAAAACGTCCCCGAGGGAAAAATGGTAAATTTCCCCAATTTTCCCTCCTAGACATTCTATCCTAAAATATATCTCCAAATATTTATTTCCATAACCCGACAACCCCATAATACATCCAATTCCAAAAATACCCCTCAACTCGCCCTGAGTCGGATTCTCAACCCCGTTATGACTTTTTGGCTAACCGTTCCCCAGGACTGTCTCGGATCGTGCTACACATAAATATATCACATGCATATCATATTTATCACATTTACGCCCTCAATGGGCTAAAATCACAAACATACCCCTAATATCCAAACGGGGCCCACATGCACATTTAACTCAACTAAACATGCATCTCTATCACATACTCACATAAATTCACATATTAACATATTAAATCATTTATTGCCCTCCAGGCACGCTAATCAAGGCCCTAAGCCCTATTATCAAATTTGGGTCGTTACAATGTGTTTGGATATTAGGGTCAGGAATATTTTCAGCTCGACCACTGGTCGAGGGAGTTTCAGCCCGAGGAGCAGGCTGATGTGAAGGATTGGGGGGTTTTCTTTTTCTGGGCTTTGGTTTTAGCACGAGCCATATTTTGAGTAAGGACAGGTGGAGTGTTTGAAGTAACACGAGAAAATGGAATGTCAGGTATAAGTGACGATGGTTGCTCCTCGTCCTCAAGCTCTTGAGCCAATAAATCATCGTCGATAGGTCTTTTTCCTCTCCACGGATCTTGCATGTAAGCTGCGAATAGAGAAAGGAGGAGATAAGACGCACAACCTGAGAGCTTATGTTGAAAGTTGGAATAACGTTGCCCACGTCTACGACCAACATCATTCTAACAGAAACATTATGTTCTATGCGAGCACTTTGAAAAACAGATTGAAAAGTAGAAATAAAAAATTTTTTGGAAAAAAAAGCTTTTTCGACTCCGAAGGGGCGGGAAAAACCCAGTTTTTCAACTAGCCTAAAAATCGAATTTTTACTTCAATTTTACGCCCTAAACTTACGATCTTGACTATCAATCTGGCTCCTAACTCCAACAGAGAAAAACTACGCTACCCTATCAAGCATCAATCGGTATACACACAATCCTCATGCGTTTCTACCCAAGAACACGAAAAATTTCAGAACTCAAAATAGGCATGTAACAGTATGCGTGGCATGTCAAAGAGCATGAAAGTTGAAGAAATTTACCTAAATGAAGATTGGAGGTTCTGAAATGAAGCAACTTTGGGCGTGCGAACAGAGGATCTTTAGAACAAGTGATGGATGATCTTTAAAGTTTCTGAGCTCTGGGTTAAGTTCTTGAGGGTTCTTGGTGAGAAAAGGGCAAGTAAAAAGTGAAAAGGTAAATTTGGGGATTATTTATAATGGCTAAAATATGATAAAAAGGGGTAATCATGAGTTACCTTTTTCAAGGCATGGGGGAGTGTAATAGCCGTCAGAAGGGTTACTTGGAAACAAAAAAGGCATGATTGGACGTGATTAGGTCACCTTTTTCGAGGAAGCACGAGTGACTCTGACTGATTTCGTGGGGCATACGAAAGGTTAGTTTCCTAAGTTTACTTATTGCTGGTCGCAATAAATAAACTTGGGGGGCAAATGTTTATCCAAAAAATAGCTATGGATGATGTGGCAAGAATTTTTAACACGTGGCAGAGATGCTGCTTGCCTATCGACCAGGGATACTTTCATATGCGGAGTTCAAGTTTTATATACAACCAGCCTGGTCGTATGCTCCGTTTATTTATGTATAAATTTGTATAGTTGTAATGATTGCCGAGAATATCTCTTCATTATAACCTGAATATCCGTTTATTAAGGAAAGATATGATTAATTGACTTAGGTAACCCTCCTTGAGCCTATAAATATACAAGAAATAGCTTAAGGGGGGATCTTTATTCGAATCCTTTTTTCTGATCTGAGAAGAAGAGAATAGTATTGCTATTATTCATCATCTGTATTATTTCTCCTTCTATGGTTTGTGAAACTCAAGAACCCTAGTTCTTTGATCACGCCTTTGAAGTTTAACATTAATAATAGTATCAAGTGGACGTAGGTCATTACCAATCTTTGGGGTCGAACCACT
Source organism: Humulus lupulus (assembly GCF_963169125.1). Lineage (NCBI taxonomy): Eukaryota > Viridiplantae > Streptophyta > Magnoliopsida > Rosales > Cannabaceae > Humulus > Humulus lupulus. The sequence goes on from NC_084796.1 coordinate 41,326,019, forward strand.
ATAATTCTTGGTGTCCTTTACTTTCCATTAGATTGTATTCTCAAGCATCATACTATTTTCCTATCGTATATTTGACTCCGTGTCGTTGGCTAATTTGAGGGTCAACAACTTTCATGTTTGGTCTTAGGTAGATGAGAGGGTACATAGGTTCGATAGTTGGTTAGGAAAATTCCAAACTATGTATAATTTAAACGAAGTTTGGGATAGGGTCGCACTTCAATATGGGACCAATGAATATAGAGACATTTCGAGGCTATCCCCCACATATATGGAAGGGACTCCCCCAACATCCTCTGAAGATAGGGGGATTACTTTTTCGCCGAGCACAAGCTCGGGGGAAAGTACCAGTTAGGCTTCTTTTGACTTTAGCCTTGTTTTTTTTTTTTTTGGTTGTTTAAGCTCGATCACTAATGTGTAAATTGTGTATGTGCAGGTAACATGGATTCTGATTTAGACAATGTGCTCAACCACCACTCCGGAGCAAGCGCCCGAGGGCCTCACAGAGGTCAGGGTGCCCCTCCAAGATTCTAAAAAAATCCGAGGTGACACCTCCTGCCTCAGACACACATGGCCCGAGCCAGGCTACTGATCCAAACTTCGAGGTCAAAGTCTTCAATGAGATCTTGCTCCCCCCGTCTCCTCCCTCCATTCAAACTTCTCAACAGACCACTCAGAATCCAAAGAGGCTGGTTCCGAGTCGGGAAAGCTTGTTGTCGATTTCGACCCATGCCTCTAAGTATGTGATTGATAGCGCCGTGGGGACTCACGGAGCCAGTTTGGGCTCGGATGTACTGTCCCGAAATGGCCAAAGTTTCTTCAATCTTGGCGCCACTCAATGGCAATTACTCACGTCTTGCCGAGATAACACCACCCTTTATGACAAGGGTAATGAACTCATCACTTCGGTAATTATTTTTACTTTGTCATGTTGCCTGTTCTGATTTATTCTGTATGTCTTTTAACCCATTTTGTTTGTGTATAGGCCCTTGCCGCGTTTGTGCAGCTTAACTACATGTTGAACAACGAAGTCCACTCGATCTTGTCCTATGCTCAGGAGGCGAAGAACCTCCAGATAAAGCTCGCAGACGAGCTTAAGGCCACGAAGTCTGAGCTCGAGTCAAAGCTAGAGGCTAGAGATTCTGAGATCAAGGAGTGGGACTCCAGAATCAAGGAGCTTGAATAGCTTAATGCAAAGCTCGAGGAGGAGAAGAATGCCACCTTTGATATAATCGAGGGTGAGAAGGCTCGCCTTCTTGAGGAGTTCAAGCGAAAGAAAGATCATGTTGTTGATATGGCCATGTACCGAATCTGGGCCAACAATGCCGATCTTGATACTAGATTTCTTGACACTCTTGAAGATGAGTTCCTTGAGAGGTGACAGGCTCGGCTGGATGAGGAGGACGCCAAGGAGGAGGCCGAAAAGGCGGCGGAGAAGCCTGATGATGCTAAGGAGGATGCACCTGCTTCATAAAAGTGAGATCATGGGCTGCGTCCCATTAAGTTTTTTGTAACCCTCTTTTTTTATTTAAGCCCTTGGGGCAAAGACAATTTATAGCTCGCTTTAGGGCTATTTTATACTTGTTCAAACAGTAATTTTAATCCTTATGTATATGATTTTCTTTGCTCGAAAACCTTTATACACTTAAGTTTTACATTCAACTTTTACTTTAATATTTTTGCTTTACATTTCTGGGTCGAAATATTTCAAGCATCTTGTATTAAAGGTTTGCTTTTATGTTTGTTTATTCGTACAAACACATCTGTTAGATTTAAGCTCGAGTTTCAATGCATTCATGCAAATTTTACTCGATGTATCCATGTCCGATCTCATTATTTGTCAAGGTCGAACCTTACTTTCACCATGCACCCAAAAGTACTTATATGGCATGTAGGATTAGTAGTTTAGTTATATCTTGTTTTCTAGTCACTTTTCCTCTTCATCGAGTAGCTCCCCAAGGTTGTGAGGTCAAAACTATCTTTTTTTGTAAAATATTTTAGCCTCAAACTCGACTTAACTCGAAATAGGTTTATTTATATTCCAACTTTCTATCGATTAGTTTTAGCTGGGTTGTTCCAAACTTATTTAGCTCGTGTCTAGTTTGTAATCCATACACTTGTAATTTTGATAATCTAGTTATGTCCAGATCATCTTAGCTCGCATGTCTGGTTATATCAAGACACTTATTGTAATGCCCTAGATAGCCAAGACCATTACACTGTGTGTTTATAAAGGTGCAAGACTTGCTAATCAAGTCATTTAGTTAGAAACGTGTTACCGAAACTATAATTGAACTAGGGTTAAAAGATTTTGGTCTCAAAAGCTTCACTTCTTGTAAATAAACATTTTATTTTTACATGGGATCCCAAAAGTAATAAGTTTAAGACCGTTTACAAAAGATTTAAGATTTAAATACAGTTGCTAGCCACTCTAAGGCAAACAGACAAATAGGCTTTTCTCGTCCTGTTCCAATCCTCGGTCGTGGCGGCCGATCAGCTGATTATGTACATTCAGCCCCGAAGCTGTCCCTCTTAGGACAGGTCCAACTTTCCCTTGCCTTCACCTGCACCACATAGCACCCATGAGCCAAGGCCCAACAAGAAAACACAATAACAGAGCATAATCATTCAACAGACAATCAGATAACTCATACCGTATAAGCATGTACTCAACAGTCTAAACATTCATGTTAATCAAGTATTCAGCATACCAAGTATATCATTTCATATCAGTAATCAATTCACATATGATAACTAGGGTTTACACCCTTAGGCCGCACCCTCTATTTATCCCACTGACCCCGACCTGCTTAAACCGAGCTCAGTGAATATTAAGTTGTCCTCAGCTAATAGTGGCCGAGCTGCGCCCTGTGCACAAGTATTATTTACGAAACCCTTAGGTCGTTTATCACATGTCCCATGGCATAATACCATCTATGACATCATACAGATATAGGGAGCTCTTAGTCCCATCACAAACACATAACCGGGAGTAGTTTTCTTACCTTTAGATTCTCTAGCTTTGTTCAATTTGATCCTCGAGCATGATCCCGTCTGCGCCCTAGCGTACACCTAGTCACAACCATAGATCAAAATCATCACCAAACCTCAAGTCCAAAACCTAGCCTCGGGACCAATCCCGAGCCCTCGGGTAGCCCTTATTCCACCAAACAGGGTGGTGGTATCAAACCCCAAACCCCTGGGCAAAAACCCTTGAAAATAACCCAAAAACCCCTTTCTAGAAATAGGGTAGCGCTACAGCACCCTAAGGAGAGCGCTATAGCGCTACAAACAGAGCCAAAAGGCTCTGGAACTTTGGGACCTAGTGCTGTAGCACCCAATGACTAACGCTATAGCGTTATTCACAGCACAGCCCATCACAACTTTTTCTCCTTCGAACTTTCCTGAGCCAAACCTTCTCAAACCTCAACCAAACATCAAAACAAGCCTCCCAACATCCTCAACTCATCCCATAAGTCCCAACCACAAGAAATTCAATCAAATGCACCCCAAATCAAGGAAATTACCATAGCTGAACCTAAAGCTCAGAAACTCAATAAGAACAACAGCTGAAACCACATAATTCAAGTAACCAAGATCAGAGCTTCTTACCTTAAATAGAGAAGTTCAACCTTAGGCTATCCTCCACTCTTCCTTAGCTTCCACTCCTCAAAGCTTCAGCCTCAATTTCCCTAGAATTCCCCATCAAAGCTCAGCTCAAAATCCATGACAATACTAAGAACTAGAAACTGAAAAGCTACCTTGACCCTTACCTCAAATAATGAACAACCCTTGCTAACTCTTCAAACCAAACCAAGGATCCTAGCCTCAAGCTCTTGCCCAGACTCCCTCTGAGTTTCAGCTCCAAACTCCTTCAAGAATGGAGGAAGAAACCTCCAACCGAGAGAGAGAAATATAGACTTCTAATTCCCCTTTCTTTTTTCCTTTCCTTTTCTTTCCTTCCTTCTGAATTCTAAGAATTTCTACATATTCCACTAAGGTATAAAGCCTAATAACACTTATCCTTTATAAGCCAAATGACCAATTTTTCCTCCCTTTATCCCTAAGCCTTTAAATCAACCTAGGGGCATTTTGGTCATTACACCCAATTCCCGCTAATTCCTCAAGTGTCTCTAATATTTTCCTCTTACTTCCCGACATCTAACTAATCACCAATTATATTCCTCAATATCAAAATAAACTCTAATATATTCTCTAAATTCTCAGAAATACCCTCAGGCTCGACCCGAGCCGGGTATAAATCTCTGCCGTGACTTTTTCGCTGAACTGCTCACTAGGATAGCCTCGAGTCACAGAATACAAATATATCTACATAATAATGTGGTCTCATAAATTTATCACAAATATATACAGTTAAGCCCTCAACGGGCCAAAATTACGATTATGCCCTTCTAACCTAGTCAGGGCCTACATGCATACTAGTACACATAGTCATGCATCACAGATATTCAAATAACCATATAACATGCTTTTAATCATTAAATCACATATAATCCGGTTATGCCCTCCTGGGACACTAATCAAGGCCATTAAGCCTTATTAGTAAATTTGGGTCATTACACTTATAATTTTTATAATCTGGTTATGTCCAGATCATCTTAGCTCGCGCATATGGTTATATCCAGACACTTATAATTTTGATAATTTGATTATGTCCAGATCATCTTAGCTCGCGCATCTGGTTATATCCAGACACTTATAATTTTGATAATCTGGTTATCTCCAAATCATCTTAGCCCGCGCATCTGGTTATATCCAGACACTTATAATTTTGATAATCTGGTTAATGATCCAGACATTTTTATTCTATGTAAAAAATTTCAAACTTATGGTATTATTGTATACCATTGATACCCCCTTAATATCCTATGAGTGTGACCATAGGTTATTAAATTAAGAGAGTTTGCAAAAAAGACAACATTGAACAAGGAGAATATTTTTTGAGCAAAATTCAACACTTAATTAATAAAAAGTCTGAAAAATAAAAAAGCTTGGTTACAATAAAACATTATCCTACACTATTGATAGTAACGACGTAGGTGTTCACCATTCCAAGCTCGCGGTACCAATTCTCTATTCAATCTCACCAATTTATAAACCCCGGGTCGGATAATAGACTCGATCTGGTAAGGTCCTTCCCAATTAGGTCCGAGTACCCCAGCAGACGGGTCCCTTGTAGCCAGAAATACATGTCTTAATACCAAGTCTCCCAATCTGAATTTTCTATCTCGAACCTTTTTATTGTAATATTGGGTAGCTCGTTGCTGATATACGACATTTCTCAGTTGAGCTTCATCTCGTCTTTCTTAAATAAGGTCTAGACTTTCTTCGAGTTGGGATTGGTCGAGGCCTGATTGTAGGCATGGCTCCATGTAGGTATTTTAACTTCAATCGGAAACATGGCCTCGCATCCATATGCTAGGGAGAAGGGAGTATGTCCTGTCGAAGTTCGAGCTGTGGTTTGATAGGACCACAAAACTTGGGGTTACTCCTCGGGCCACCTTCCTTTAGCCTCCTCCAACCTTTTCTTTATAGAGCTTTTAAGGGTTTTGTTGATTGCTTCTAACTGAACATTTGATTGGGGATGGGCGAAGGAGGAGAAGCTTTTTATTATCCCATTCTTTTCGCAGAAATGGGTAAACAAGTCACTGTCGAACTGGGTACCATTGTCCGACACTATCTTTCTAGGCATTCCGTATCGGCATATGATATTTTTTACCACAAAGTCTAAAAATTTTCTTGAGGTAATTGTAGCCAGGGGTTCGGCCTCGGTCCATTTTGTAAAATAATTGACTGCGACCACAGCATACCTCACTCCACCTTTGCCTGTTGGTAACAAGCCTATAAGATCGATTCCCCACACCACAAATGGCCATGGGGAGGTTAGCATGGTTAGCTCTGTAGGTGGAGCTCGTGGAATTGAAGCAAATCGCTGGCACTTATCACATCTCTTGACATATTCGAACGCATCTGCGTTAACTGTGGGCCAGAAATATCCTTGTCTTATCACCTTTTTGGATAGACTATGCCCCCAGTGTGATCTCCACAAAATCCTTCATGAATTTCTTCCAGAATTTTCTTTGCCTCAGGTGGAGTTACACATCGGAGTAATGGCATAGAATACCCTCTTTGATACAACCTTCCTTCCACAATAGTGTATCTCGGGATCTGATACATCATTTTTCTGAGCCTCGTTCTGTTCTGTTGGGAGAATTATGGTTTCGAGGTAATCGACTATTGGGGTCATCTAGGTAGGTTGAGAGTCGATCATGCATACGTCTTCTTCGTTAGGCTCACTGATACTAGGGGTCGATAGAAACTTGATTGGGACCACGTTCAGTGTATCGATTTCGCTTTCTTATTTTCAGACTCCTCCACCTCAAGTCTAGAGAGATGATCAGCTACCACATTCTCGCTGCCCTTCTTGTCACGAATCTCCATGTCAAATTATTGAAGCAAAAGAATCCATCTAATCATGCGGGGCTTGGCATCTTTCTTTGACATCAAGTATTTAATAGCAGAGTGATCAGTGTAGACAATCACTTTGTTACCAATCAGATATGGTCTAAATTTGTCACAAGCAAACACAATAGCTAGCAGCTCTTTTTCTGTAGTAGCATAATTTAGCTGAGCATCATTTAGAGTCCAACTAGCATAATAAATAGACCTGAATACCTTGTCAATCCGCTGTCCCAAAACTGCCCCCACTGCGTAGTCACTAGCATCAAACATCAACTCAAAAGGTAATTCCCAATTCGGAGCTATCACAATTGGAGAAGAAATAAGCTTTTCTTTCAAGAAATTGAAAGCCCTCAAACATTCATCATCGAAATCAAAGACAACTCCATTCATAAGCAGATTCGAGAGAGGCTTGGACACTTTAGAGAAATCTTTTATGAATCTTCGATAGAACCCAGCGTGACCAAGAAAACTTCTAACACCTTTGACTGAAACTGGTGGAGGCAGCTTTTCAATGGTAGAAATTTTTGCTCTATCTACCTCAATTCCCTCTCTTGAAATTTTATGGCCAAGAACAATTCCCTCTTTCACCATAAAATGGCATTTCTCCCAATTCAACACCAGATTAGCCTTCTCACAACGACACAGCATGTTCTCCAAGTTACCCAAACAGAGGTCGAATGATGAGCCAAAAACAGAGAAATCATCCATGAATATCTCAATACACCGGTCTACCATGTCTGAAAATATGGCCATCATGCACCGTTGAAATGCTGCAGGGGCATTGCATAGTCCAAATGGCATTCTCCTGAAAGCAAATGTGCCATAAGGACATGTGAAGGTTGTTTTCTCTTGATCCTCTGGTGCAATAGCGATCTGATGATACCCAGAATACCCATCCAAGAAACAGTAGTAGCTATGGCCTGCCAATCTGTCAAGCATCTGATCAAGGAAAGGCAAAGGAAAATGATCCTTCCTTGTTGCCTTATTGAGCTTGCGGTAGTCTATACAAATCCGCCAGCCCGTTACAGTCCTTGTTGGAATGAGTTCATTGTTCTCATTTTTCACCACGGTCATTCCACCCTTCGTAGGTACCACTTGCACAGGGCTCACCCATGCGCTATCAGAAATTGGGTAGATCACCCCAACATCCAACCATTTAAGAATTTGCTCCAATACTACTTCCTTCATAGATGGATTGAGTCTTCTCTGGGCCTCTATGGATGGCTTGCAATTCTCCTCCAATAAGATTTTATGCATCACTGTCGATGGGCTGATTCCTCTAATATCTGCCAAGGTCCACCCAATGGCCAATTTATGCTCCCTTAGAACCCTCAACAGTTTCTCCAATTCTATCTTTGACAGGTCAGCTGACACAATGACAGGTAAAGTTTCATTCTCTCCCAAATAAGCATATTTCAAGTGATCCGGGAGGACCTTTAATTCCAACGGCGGTGGCTGCTGAATTGAGGTTAACGGTTTATCAATCGCATCTGCTAATTCTTGAAACTTCTTCCAATATGGTAAGAAAGAGTTTATCCAGTTTACACATTCTCTGATCTCAGAATCATCATCATCATCGCCCTCATCACCCAATAATGCTGCCTCTAAGGCATCACTGCTCATCCTTCTCTTGGAGACTACCTTTTCTATCACATCAACACTAAAGCAACTGTCACTAGCCACCAGATACTTCATAGACTTGAAGACATTAAAGACCACCTCATCTCCTTGAACTCTAAGCTTAAGCTCTCCTTTGTGAACATCAATAAGAGCTTGGCCTGTGGCTAGAAATGGCCTACCGAGAATAATTGGGACATCTGTGTCCTCCTCCATGCCAGAACAATAAAGTCAGCTGGAAATATGAACTTATCCACCTTCACAAGAACATCCTCAATAATACCTCGTGGATGTGTTAACGATCGGTCTGCGAGCTGTAAAGTGACAGTTGTTGGTTTTGCCTCCCCCAAACCAAGTCTTTTAAACACAGATAAGGGCATCAGATTGATACTTGCCCCCAGATCACATAAGGTGTGCTTGCATTCAAACTTGCCAATGGTGCAAGGTATGGTGAAACTCCCTGGATCTCTCAGATTTTGGGGTAACTTCCTTTGTAAAATCGCGCTGCACTCTTCAGTGAGTGCTACAGTCTCATAGTCCTCCATCCTTCTTTTCTTTGACATAATCTCCTTCATGAATTTTACAGAGATGGGAATCTGCTCCAAGGCCTCAGCAAAAGGAATGTTTATGTGCAGCTTTTTAAATACCTCTAGAAACTTAGAAAAATGTTTATCAAGTGTAGTATTTCTAAGCCTCTGAGGGTATGGAACTCGAACTGGCTGCTCAATAACAACTGGCGGACTCTGTTCTGACTGCTGATGGTCTTCAGTAACCCTTTCTGAATCAGACTGTTCACCCATCTCTTTATTCTGAACCACTGCCTGTGGAGGTCTAGGCTGCTCAGTTTGCTTCCCACTCCTCAGAGTAATTGCCTAAACTTGCTCCTTGGGGTTGACTTCAGTATTACTGGGCAAATTTCCCTGGGGTCTGTTATTGAGCATATTGGCCAACTGCCCAACTTGTGTCTCAAGGTTTTGAATAGAGGATGTGCTCTCAGTCATAAATTGAGTAGTATTAGTGAGAGTCAACAAGGCAGCTTGCAGTTCATTAGGCCTCTCAGGTTGAGGCATTGATTGTTGAGGCCTAGGTTGTTGTGATGATGAAGCTTGATGCATAGGTGGCTGAGGCATGTTATTCTGAATTTGGCCCTGAAACTGAGGTTGTTGGCCTTGATTATTCTTCCACGAAAAATTGGGATGATTTCGCCACCCAGGGTTGTAAGTATTGGAGAATGGATTATTGAGTGGCCTTTGAAAGTTTCCCACCGCTTGAACTTGAGCATGATCCATTGGGGTGTTATTATTCATACAGATAGGTCACTGATCGACAGAATGAGCACCACCACACATTTCACACCTCACTGCCATCTGAACCGCATTAGCAGATACACTGCTCTGTTGTAACTGCTTCGTCAAAGAGGCTACTTGCGCTGTTAAAGCAGTGATTGCATCCAGCTCATGCACCCCAGCCACCTTTCTGACTCCTGATGATCTTTCCTCAGACCACTGATGATTGTTTATTGCCATGTCCTCTAGCAGCTCATAAGCACCAGTTGCACTCTTTCTCATAAAAGTGCCACCCGCTGCAGCATCAATAATGGTTCTGGTTGTAGGACATAAACCATTGTAGAAATTCTGTACTAGCATCCACTGTTCAATGCCATGATGAGGACATCTTCTCAGGAGTTCCTTAAACTATTCCCAAGCTTCATACAATGACTCTCCGTCATTCTGGCAAAAGTTATTGATCTCTCCCCTCAATTTAGCAGCTTTGGACGAAGGGAAGAATTTAGACAAAAATTTCTGAGCTAGATCTTGCCAGGTGACAATAGAATTTGGTTGCAGCGAGTTCAGCCAACTTTTAGCTCTGTCCCTCAGAGAAAATGGGAAAAGCCTAAGCTTGATTGCATCGTCACTCACCCCATTATATCTGAAGGTTCCACACAGCTCCACAAAATTGGACAAATGGGTGTGAGGATCTTCAGAAGGTAACCCATTGAATTGCACAGAGGACTGCACCATTTGTAGAATAGCGGACTTGATTTCAAAGTTGTTGGCCTCTACAGCTGGTGGGCGTATACTATTTTGTACTCCCGTCAGAGTGGGCAGTACATAATCCCTCAGGCTCCTCTCAGCATTGTTCTGAGCCTGACCCCCTTGTACAATTCCAGGAATTAGAACATTCCTGCCATCCCCTTCATTCTGTGCCATCTTCACAGATTTCTGGGCCTCCCTCTTGTTCTTTCTGACTTGCTTGCAAGACTTTTCAATCTCAGGATTCAGAGGAACAAGTGTGTCTTTTCATCTTCTGCCACGCATATACCAAAATCCACATGAGATAGACAAATTAAGCAACTAAACAGATTAGAAACAAGAGAAATTAAAATCAAATTAGAATAAAAATTAATTAGACTGATATTGATAATTATTTTCAGTCCCCGACAACGGCGCCAAAAACTTGTTGCGATATTTTTGCTATGCAAGTGCACACAGTCGCAATTCGTAATAAAATGGTAAAACCAAGTATCGTCCTCAAGGACTGATTTATCAATTACCAGTCAATTAATTTCTTGTTCTATTTGATGAATTGAAATTCTTGATTTTTGTAAGTGCAGCAAGAGAAACTATAAAGTGCAGAAACAATAATTGAAAATTGAATGGAATAACAACTAATAGAAAAACTTTTAATTTAATCACTGAGAAACAATTAGGATATTCAATCTCATCAACTATCCTCCCTATTATTCCCTAATGCAAAGTGTGAATTCTTCTTCTTTTTACCTAACTCAATTAACAAATTGATACAGCAGTCTATAATCATACTATGAATTATAAACTCAACCTAGGTGACAATTTCCTATATTTTTATGGTAAATTGAACCACAAAGGTAGCATTAATCTCGACAACTTAATAACAGTTACACAATTAATTCAGATACTTTCGTTCTAAATTAGAATTATGTCCAATATAACCACAGCAGAATTAAATCTCACTTCTCAGATTTTGACTTAAAAACATATGTATATGACTAAAGATGGCCAATCAATATAAAAACAGGTTATAAGGAATTGAAGAAGATTGAAGAAGAAGAAAATTGAAATTGCATTTGTTCATAACAGGGATTCAAGTGATTCAATTAAACATCCTAAACAGAAAATTAATTCATAGTCATAATGCTAATCACAACAAAAATTAAAGATAACATCAGGAAAAAGAAGAAAAACATGTAGAAATACTCTAAGTTTTCATCCTTCAAAACTAGCTCTCATCCCCAATCCGTATGTCTCCTTTCTCTCCTCTTTTTCGCCATATTAAAACCTAGGACTTCAAATTTTAAAGAGGCGGGCCGCGGCTCTACATACACTATGCCGCGGCCCGTTTCCAATTTCCTGGGCAAAAGGTCCTTTTCATGCCGCGGCATTAGTCAGCCATGCCACGGCCCGTGTCGACGAAATCTGGGTTGATACTCTTCAATGCTGCGGCCCTCTCTAGCCATGCCGCGGCCCTAGGATTTCTATCAAAACATTGGTTCTGTTTCCCACCTAACCGCGGCTCTACTTTGCTCATGCCGTGGCTCTTAAGGGATTTCTCAATTTTTCGAGTTTTTATCCCAAAAATTCACCAACACTTCCAAATTATGTTGAGAACCATTCTTCCTCGAAATATGATGAAAAACTTGGTTATTTCTTCCATTTCTTTGACATTTTCTTCCAAGAGCTCAATTCTTCCTAATATTCACAAAGACAGATAAACAAAGCATAAACCCGCACTAAATGATAGAAAAGCAAAATAAAAGACTACTAAAACATCACCAAAACATGATAAAAACTAGACTCAACAAACTTCCCCAAACTTAACCTTTACTCGCCCTCGAGTAAAGACCAAGTTAAACTAACAAAAAGAAACAAACACAAAACGAACAAGCTAAACCATCATTACCATCTACACTGCTTTGCCAAAACTCATGAAATCTCAATTGCAATATTTATAACCAGAATTTCAGCTCAATTGCCTTAAAGTCCAATTTGTAAAGTTCAATTAGGGAAATCAATAATATATCACAAAAATGACTACAACACTTGGACTCTATCATATGTGCTCAACTCATTCCAGACAATTCCACAAACCAATTTTTCAATATGCTTGCATTACTTGACCTTCTCCACTAATGTCAATAACAAGTGTTTTGAAATCAAAAGGACTTTCACAGGTTATAGCGTTAGGCTTAGGCAAGGGTAGATGAAATTTGTCATTTAGGCTCAATCGTTACCATAAGCATAAAACCTTGAAACCAGCCAAATTTCTCTTCACCACACCAAAAATCACCCTTTTATACAATTAGAGAGAGAGATTACAACACTTTCATCATTTTCTTCTTTTCTTTTCATATCATTTTTTTTTTCAAATCACACTCCCCCAAACTTAATATTTTCTATATAAATAAAATCAAGGAGTGTGACAAATTGATTTGTTTTTTTTTTTTTTTTCAAAATCTTCTCTCTCTTCTTTTTGTACAATCATACTACATTCAAATCATACCAATACCTCGCTATTTTTCATTCTTCTTTCCCACAAATTATATGCTTATGATAACAAAGGAAAAGGAAAAAAATAATAATAATGAAGTTAGGAAATTTAGGCTCAAATAGTATAATCAAGAACAAAAACCAAGTTTAAGGCTCAAAAAGGGTAACTAAGGATAATTAAATCAAGGTTGGCTTGAAAGGCACAATCGATCCAATAAAATTGCCTAAATCACTTTTCTAAACACATGTCATCAAGGATTTCGCCTCAAAGGCCAAATAATGCAAGTTCTATCAAATTCAAATTGTCATTCCACCAAACCTAGTCAAACTCATATAATAAAATCCAAAATGTTGCATTTTCAAAACATATTTAAAATTTCCCACAAAACTTTTAAATTAAACTCTAAAACAATTGAACCAAGCAGACAGTTGAATTCAATTTCCTTTTCACGAGCAAAGACAAGGCAACAACAGACACGAATGATGGTTTAACAGTTACACTAAACAACACAGAAAATAACACAACAGACTAAAAACTAAACTAAACAACGCACAGAACAAAAATAAAACAAAATAAGCTCCCCCCAAACTTAAGATGCACATTGTCCCCAATGTGATAAATAAAAGGACAAGGGAAGAGAACTTACCTGACGCCACATCAGTATGGCGGAGGAGGTGGTGGAGGCGGCCACTGGTATGGAGAGTACTGTGGCGGAGGAGTGAAGTAATTCTCATCAGCAGAGCTCATAGTCCACCTCGTTACTAAAGCATTCAACTCCTCAATGTGAACCCGCCCATACTCATTTTGTTGCACCATGAAGTCATTATAGTGCTGATTCTGCGCATGATGCGATTGGATTAAGTATTGATTTTGCTGAATAAGGTAATCCAATCGAACATGCGTGCGCTGCGTGTGCTCATCAATCGGTCCACCAATTGCCAAATTCGAAGGTGGGTTACTGGGACCTGCTTCATCTGCTTCCTCCTCCTCAGCTTGATCAATGTCCACTGTTTCATCAGCCCGGCTGCGCTTATTTTGCTGGCTAGAGGCAAACGGCGTAAGAGAAGCCGAAGGGAAAGCCGTAAACATAGTCTGATTGATGGCCCCCATTGGCCTCCGGACTAGATCGCTTGGGTAGACTGGTACCTCATAAGTGTTGCATAGGGTCGAGAGGAAGGTACCATGGGTGACACCAGCTGTAGTATTGAATCTGCTGATGTTGGGAATGCTATAGCGAATTATTCGGCCCACATTAACTTTCATTTGGGTCATGATAGCATAAACCAACAAGCAGCGCTCTCTATCAATAGAAGATAGATGAGAGGTCGGCAGTAAACGTGAACTTACAAAATAAACCCACGCCTTCGCAATTGGATTGAGCTGCCACCTGTACAACACTTTGGGCTTTCCATTATGATAGTTGAAACGTGCACCTTCCACACTCAGAACTGCAGCCACAGCATCATAGTCTGGCTCATCAAAATGGGCCAACTGCCAAAGTTCATCCTCTTGTGCAGACAATGAAGGGAGGCCCAGTAATTGGTTAAATGAATAAGATGTTGTAGGCACCAATTTACCCCTGATAAAATTGTTCTGTTCTGCATCAAGATATGGGAAGTTGGCAAAGAATTCATATATCTGAGAGTAGTTGGCTGATCCCACATAGGTAGAGTCGCAAAAGAAACCCCAATTACGTCGCAATATTTCAGCTTTGATGATATCATAGGCAGGGTTTTGTACAACAGTGGCCTCATGAAGCTCAAATCCCCTTTCCCTTACCACAGATCTCTTATGAATCTTTTTAAACAAGTCAACTGCTTCCTTATTGACAAATAATTTCGTGTCATAATCAGCCGGGGCAGGTGGTGTTGGTGGTGGTTGAGTGCGGGATGAGGAGGCTTTCTTTGAGGAGGTACCTCTTGGAGGATTTCTCTTAGGACCCATAGTGTCTTTCAAAACAAGAACAAACTAAACCCCCAAATTGGTTTTCAAGAACTTGAGTACAACTTCCCCTTGGTGTCACTCCCCCAAAACTTTCTGAATAACAAAATCAACAGCCCAACCACTAATTCCTAGAAAAACAATTGACAAACCCCTTAAATGTCTCACAAGAAAAGCATAGGACAATCCACAATACCACAATGTAATCTATTCTCCAATCAAAAGCACTAGAATAGATAGGAGACACTTACTTGAATGGCACAAAAGTTCTTCTTTTTGTCTCTTTGGCTGATGGAAGTCTCAAGAATTAGAGAGAAAAGGAGGTTTGAGTAGGATGGTAGATTGTGAAAGTGAAAGTGAATGAGAATATGGCTGATTTAGGGCTTTTTACCCCAGATTTCGTACACGGGCCGCGGCATTACTTTGACCATGCCGCGGCCCGCATCAATTTTTCAGCCTATAATGCCGCGGCATCATGGTATCTATGCCGCGGCCCACCTCGATTTTCTGGGAAAAACTGAGTTTCAATGCCGTGGCCCTCCTCATCCATGCCGCGGCCCGCCCCTAGACTTCCAAATTTGTGGGCCTCTGGAACCCCCAATGCCGCGGCATTATATGGCTATGCCGCGGCCCTTAAGGATTCTCCATTTTTTTTTATTTTTTTGAGATTTTTTTTTATTTTTCACGTTTTTCACGATTCTAACAGTCCAAAGATAAACCAAAAATCCATTGTTTACAAATACAAAAGTAAAATAAATAACAAGTAAAACATAGGGTGCCTCCTACAAGCGCTGTCGTTAACGTCATTTAGCCGGACGCTGAACCCCTCTTCAGAGAGGCTTCAGAAGGAGGATAGACTTCGCTTGATCAAAACTACCACCCAAGTAGGGCTTCAATCTCTGACCATTGACTTTAAAGGAATCACCTGAGTTGCCCCGAACTTCTACAGAACCATATGGAAAAACTTGAACAACAGTGAATGGCCCTGACCATCTTGACTTCAATTTGCCAGGAAACAGTCGCAGTCTTGAATTAAAAAGAAGTACCTGCGGCCCTGGTTGGAACTCTTTTCTGATTAAGTTCTTGTCATGCCAAGCCTTTGTCCTCTCTTTATAAATCTTGGCATTCTCATAAGCCTCATTGATAGAAAACAGATCGTGAAATCTTCCTGGAAAAAATAGAACAGTGATACAAGCATAGGTCACTGTTCTTCACAAACTTAGGTCCAAACTTTATCAGATCTCAAGTGTTGAGAACATCTCATAAATATATTTTGCCTATTATTTTGTATAGCGAGCCCACACTCGTTCTTTGTGTGTTGAGAACATTTTGGAAGATCCTGGTGTGAGATCTCAAAGATTTTTGCCGTACAAAAAGATAGCAGCAAGGAAGGACTTGAGGTAATTTTCTATTCATCTCTTTGATTCAATATATATATATGTATGTGAAGAAGTAGATCTAGAAATCTTATGGGGTTAAATTAACAATTTTGACTGTTGTTCCGCTGCGTATAATCTCTGATTTGATCTATAAAAACCAACAAATGGTACCAGAGCCATCTTCACATATATATATATTGAATCTGTGTGGGTTTAATTTATGCATTTATTTATTTATGATGAATGAATGGATGACTTAATATGATTGAATGCATGAGAATTTTGAATCGTTAATTGTATTGTGTTTTTGGGTTAGGATTTGTTCATGATTAGACCATTGTGTAAGCCATTAAGGGGCATAGGATTTATGTAATTTTATTTGGTTTTTGACACCATAAAATTGTAATTCCGATCTCACAAAGTCAAAACGGAGCCCGGGATTCAGAATTCAGCAACCGTTCTTCTGAGGCCACCCTCCGAGCCCTTGCCGGGGACGTCGTACGGATTCGTAAAATGGGCCCCCCGACAACAATTTTGATGCCACGTGTCTCCGTCTTACGGGTCCAGACTTTTTTTTATTTTTTTCTGAAATTAATATGTTATTTTTTTTAATTTTAAAATGTTACGTATCCTATTTGTTAGAAATTTGATATTTAAATATTAAGATAATTTAGTTATCCTAACAAACTTTTTTGAATATCTTATTTAATTTTTTTAAATAACAGATTTTAATTAAATTTATTTCAGTTTTTTAATTAAAAGTTGTTTTAATTAAAAGGAAAATCAAATAATTATTTAAAAGTTTTGTTTTAATTAATCAAGATAATTAGAAAATTGTTTTCTTATTATTATTCTGGACCAACAACACATATCCTACCGAAAGTAAAGTAAAGAAGCCTGATGGAGATCCAGGCGGTTTTATTTTATTTTATTTTAATTTAATTTTATAAAGAGGTTGTAAAATTAGAAATACCCAAAATCGCCCGGTTCAACATTTATTGTTTATTTAAATGATTGTTTTCATGTGATTGATAATATGGTCATGCATTTTGTGCCATACATAAAAAACCCACATAGTCATTATCATGCATCTCATTGGTAGAAACATGATTATTAGGATTGTCCTATATGTTTATATGATTTGTTTTGCGAAACCAATTGCATATAAATTACTTAGTTTTATTCTTTGAAAACTTGGTAAAATATCACACCGGTTTTTTAAGTCTTTATGACTTAATTTCTTTAAACCAACTTTATTTTAAAATTATTTTTTAGTAAAGTTTAGATGAACATGATTGGTAATTTAAAATTGGATATGGACCTAGAAACTTGCTTTCTTACCAATTTTAATTATGTTCATAAAGTTTAAAGAATCTGTAATTAATTTAGAATTAATTAGGTTAAAAACACTTATTTCAAAATAGTAAGTGGGAGATGGTTGATAACTCAACATAACCCGTGGTCTCCATTATTAATATAACACCGTGAGAAATGAATAGAGCCTCGCGATGACTTTGTTTTCGTCCCCCTAAGGACTGTGTCTAGACATGTCAATAGCAAGGTTATATTTCTTACAAAGATAGGAACTAATGATGTATTTTAGGTTTGACTGACCCTAAGGCGGCATGTCCTAAGTTAAGTCATGAACTCCGAAATAATGGGTTACACTCACAAAGTTATGATTAAGCTTTTGCAGTGGATAATCATAACTTGACCAAACTAAGCGATACTTTAATGTTTTAAAGAGAAAATAATGAGTTATTTTAAGTTTTTAAACAATAAAGATAAGAACGTCTTATAAATTCTCTAAGATTAATTTGACCGATCCTGAGGCGGCACTTTAATTGTTAGAAAGTTTATCATGGAAATTAATCTTTATTTTATGTGTTTTAATTGTGCTCATGCATCACGTTTAATTTCTGAAATTTTGATATTTATTTTTCTAAATATTATAATAATATTTGTATTTATTTATTTATTCCCAGAAAAAATGTCTATTGGTGAATTACACATCGATGCTTTTCTCAAATCCTTAGTTTTTGAACCTGAAAATATGCAACACTAGTTTCGAGGCATGTTGACCATTTTTTCTTATAAAAAGATGATGTCAACCGTCTGTGAAAAACCTCCAACAGAACCACCTTTGGCTACTAGCTATGAAACAAAAGAAAAATATGCAAATTGGATGAAATCCAATAAATTGGCCCGTTATTGCATGCTTTTAACCATGCCTGACGAAACAAAGGAAAAATATATACACTATGACTCAGCACATAAGATGTGGCGAGCAATGACAGAGGAAGTCTTTGTTGAGTGTCATTGTTATATCAAATGAAAAAGGTAAATAAGATTTACATATATTTTTCAACTATGAATAATAGATTCAAATACTATGAATATGAGATTCAAATTTTTTGATAGTAGATTCAAAGATATATGCCGCTAATCTATTTTTCTTTTGTTTTTTCCTTTACGGAATCAGAACCCTGAAAAGGAGGAAGAGACTGATGAGGATTTTGATAGCCAGTAAAAAGCTGGAGGAGATGGAGAGTAGTTTTATTTATTAATCTTATTGTTAGTTGAACAATTTAAATTTCTTTATTTTGTTTTAGAAATTTTAGATTTCTTTAAACAAAGAAAACTACAGTCTAAAAATTTAGTTTATTATTAGTAATTTTGATTATTAATGTTTGGAAACTTATTTCTATTTTTTGCATAACATTTGTTTCTTTTATTAATAAAGTAGTTATTATTTAAAGAAAGTATCTATTTACTTGTTATGCAAATGCTTTGGGATAAACAAAATTTACATACTTATAATGAATGACAATTTTTTTATATTCTGAATTATTTAAAACAGCTAATCCTAGATCTATTAATCGATAAAAGACTGATTCCAATAGTGAAACATATATATGGCACTTGAGATTGGGCCATATTGGTCTAAGACAGAATAAATAGGCTTGTAAATGATGGTCCTTTGAGAGAACTATCTATTGGATCTCTCCTTGTTTGTAAATCCTGTCTAGAAGGCAAAATGACCAAGAGACTTTTCTCTGCTAAAGGTTCAAGAGTCACAGAACCACTCCAGCTAGTACATACGGATGTTTGCGGTCCACTTAATGTACAAGTAAGAAGAGGTTATGAATATTTCGTCACTTTCATTGACGATAATTCAAGATATGGATACCTATACTTAATGCAAATAAAATCTGAAACTTTTGGAAAGTTCAAACAATTTCAAGCAGAGACTAAAAAGCAATTAGGTAAATCACTGAAAGCACTTCGATCTGATCGAGGAGGAGAATACTTGGATTTTGAATTCAAGGACCATATGCATGAGCATGGCATTCAATCCCAACTCACTACACCTGGAACGCCACAACAAAATGTGTTTCAGAAAGATGGAACAGAACGTTATTAGATATGGTTAGAATCAATGATGAGTTTCTCATCATTACTACTGTCATTCTGGGGCTATACGATTCAATGTGCTCTAAACATATTGAATGTTGTTCCATCTAAGTATATCCAAAAGACACCCATAGAATTATGGAATGGTTGTAAACCTAATTTACACCATTTTCGAATTTGGGGGTGTCCTGCACACATGCTTAAAGGGAAAACCGGGAAGTTGGAATCACGCTCTGAAGTGTGCATGTTTATGGGATAATTCAAAGAGAGTAGAGGTGGAATTTTCTATAGTCCAAAAGAAAATAAAACATTTGTATCGACAAATGCAACTTTTCTTGAATATGACTATGTTAATAACCACAAACCTCGCATTAAGGTTGTTCTGAAGGAGATGGTCTCAAATGAAGTTGCAAAGTCACCAACAAAAACCAATGATAAAAACAACCAAAGAAACCACAATTCCTGAAAAGGAAAAACCAATGCAACGTCATAGTGGGAGGATTGTGAGACAACCTATTCGCTACGAATATGAGGCACACGTTCTTGTATCAGATACTGAAAAGGACGATCCATTGAATTTTAAAGAAGCAATGGAAGACCCTGATGTTGATAAGTGGCAAGCTACCATGAATCAAGAAATGGAATCAATGTATTCCAATTTAGTTTGGGAACTTGTAGATCAGCCTGACAATGTCAAAGCCATTGGATGTAAATGGATCTACAAGAAGAAAAGGGGTACAAATGGAAAGGTAGAGACTTATAAAGAAAGGCTTGTGGCCAAGGGCTACACACAGAGAGAAGGTGTAGACTAAGAAGAAACATTTTCTCATGTGGCCATGCTTAAGACCATTCGCATACTTTTATCCATAGCTGCCATCTATGATTACAAGATCTGGCAAATGTACATCAAGACAGCCTTTCTAAATGGTCAACTTGATGAAACCATATATATGGAACAACCAGAAGGGTATGCAAGTTGTGTGAAATCCAGTTATGTATTGAAACAAGCATCAAGATCTTGGAACTTAACATTTGATGAAACTATCAAAACATATGGCTTCGAACAAAATGTTGACGAAACATGTGTTTATAAATACATCAAAGGGAAAGTTGTGGTTTTCTTAGTTCTTTACGTTGATGATATCCTACTCATTGGGAATGATGTAGAGACATTATCAAATGTAAAGAAATGGTTGGCTGACAAATTCCAAATGAAAGATTTGGGAGAAGCGAGCTATGTTCTAGGCATTAAATTCTAAGAGATAGAAAGAACAAGTTCTTGGAACTTTCACACGCAAATTATATTGATAAAGTGCTTGAAAGATTCTCTATGGAAAATTCCAAAAAGGGTCAATTTTTGACCAGACATGGAATTACTCTTTGCAAAGATCAGTGTCCAAAGACACAACAAGAGCAAGAGGACATGAGAAAATACCCATATGCATCAGCTGTAGGGAGCCTAATGTATGCAATTTTATGTACTAGACCTGACATATGTTATGCAGTAGGGATTGTCAGTTGTTATCAGTCAAATCCAGGTTTGGAACACTGGATTGCAGTGAACACATATTCTCAAGTATCTCAGGAGAATGAGGAACTATTGTAAGATGGTTATATCAATGGACAACTTAAAATAAGATTTCTATAAAAGTATATCTATAACATAAAGAGTTCAATTCTAAATTGATAGTGGAGAAATATCAGAAATGATAAATTAACTATTATGATTCAAGAGTTTAATTATATAGTTTCAATTTATTGGAGCTTAATGGTTTAGGTCCATGGTTCCCAAAATGGCTCAAACAAACACTGACAAAGATAAATGCAAAAATGGGCAAAATGACTTATTTGATAAGTAAAATATTTTTCTATGCATTAAACATAATTATTCTATAATTATGTGTAATTAATTAATTATTTGATTTAACAGAAATATAATTAATTTTGAATTAATTTATTTTTGGCAATAAAAATTGGGAAAAATCACATGCCTTCTTTGGCATGTGGTACACGTGTAGCACAGTGCACAATCACTGTGCTACACACACAGGAAGCTTCTAGAAGTTTCTTTGTTCCACAATTTTAGTTATTTAAATATTAAATAAATAATGAGATATTGTAATATGATTAAAATATTATTATTTAATTAAAATCTGATAACTGATTAGTTATTTTTAAATTATTTTAAATAACTAATATTTTATTTTTAATATATTGGATATATTAAATATATGAGATCATTTTTTCAGAGCGATACTTTTATCAGTGATAGAAAAAAAATCGTGAAATCTCCCTGAAAAAAATAGAACAGTGATACAAGCATAGGTCAGTGTTCTTCACAAACTTAGGTCCAAACTTTATTAGATCTCAAGTTTTGAGAACATCTGATAAATAGATTTTACCTATTATTTTGTATAGCGAGCCCACACTCGTTCTTTGTGTGTTGAGAACATTTTGGAAGATCCTGGTGTGAGATCTCAATGATTTTTGCCGTACAAAAAGATAGCAGCAAGGAAGGACTTGAGGTAATTTTCTATTCATCTCTTTGATTCAATATATATGTGAAAAAGTAGATCTAGAAATCTTTTGGGGTTAAATTAACAATTTTGATTGTTGTTCCGCTGCGTATAATCTCTGATTTGATCTATAAAATCCAACATATTCACCGAGCTCCCGTTACCAATCAGGACTCGGCGTACCCTCTTGTTAGCGAGTTGGAGGGTTATGACTAGGGGGTCGTTATGGGGAAACTGGACATGTGACGCGTCCTCTTCAGTAAAGGTTATGGGTTGAGTCTCAATGAAATATACAGTATTTATTTGAATCTCTCTTTGCTTTTTGGTTCTTCATGGGGTCAGGTCGTCTGAACAGGACCTGGTTTTCATTAGCTAGGTAGATATTCTCCTGAGACTCGTTGAGCTCGGTATACACCTTGTACACGGAGAAATATCTGTCCCCTTTCTTCTTCTTCCCTCCATCTGCCTCAAGGTTATTCCCTTCATTTTTCTTCCTTTTAGAAGGGTTATCCCCAGGGGGTTTCAAAGTTGAGGGGTCTGCCAAGGTTGAGGAAGAGTTTATGTTTGTCGTTGTAGTCACGGGCTGAGAGGTCATGTTCAGTGCTGACCTCGCCTCTTCTATATTGACAAATCTCTGGGCCCTTTGATTGAACTCAGTTAAAGGCCTGATAGGTTTCCTTTATAAGTCTTCCCAGAAGGGACTTCTCGGAAATACGCCTGCTGTAACCGCCATCAGGTGACCACTATCATCGACATCTCGAGCTCGGACCACTTCTAAGTTAAACCTCGTGAGGTAACTTTTTAGCGACTCATTTGGTTGTTTTCAGATGTTGGCTAAGGCTAAGGCCTCGGTCCTGATGCCAACCATAGCCTTAAATTGTATCTTAAAGTCCCTAGACAATTGATCCCAAGACGCGATCGAATGCCTTTTGAACTTCTCAAACCAGTTTTTTTGTTGGTCTTGTAACTGTGGCTGGGAAAAACATACACCTGAGCTCGTAACCAACATTGCTAGCTCGCATAATGGTGTTGAACGTGCTCAGATGGCTATAGGGATATGAGTTTTCGTCAAATGGCGGGACATGAGGTATCCTGAATCCTTGAGGGAACGGGGTATTGGAGATATGTGGGGCAAAAGGCTCGAGCTCCTCATCAGACTCTTAAGCCTTGTCTCTGCTACGCTCATTCTGTAAGAGTCTGAATGCTCTCTCTAGTTTTTCAATCCTTTCTTGGACTAAATCCACTGGGGGTCTAGCCTGAACCTAAGGGGGCTGGTTATTGTTAATAAACACTCCATCTCCCTGTCTCAGGATGGGATTATACTCTAACTGTTTGCGGGCATTCAGATGGTCTCACAGATCTGGGTTTGGGGGATTGTCTCGACCTCGATTGTGGGTTAAGTGTTCCCGCAGATCAGGATGATTCCCTCAATTCCCCGTATGCCTTGTGTAATGCCCCGGATTCCCTATTATGGTTAATGGCTGGATTAGTAGGCCGGGAGGGCCATAACTGTTTAATTATGTCATTTAAATGTGTTTATGCATGTTTATGAGAATTATATTATAATATAATGTTAAATGCATGCATGTGAGTCCACATTTGTTTACAGGGGTATTATGGTAATTTGGCCCGTTGAGGGTATACTTGAATATTTGTGTGTATGTTAATGATATATTGTGAGACCACATTATAATGTGGATTGGTTCGAGAATTTCGACATGAGACGATCCTTAAACATGATTTATCGGTTTGGTCATAACAGGTTTGAGCTCGGGGCTCGGGGTGAGTCTCGGGGTGATAGTAAAGGTTATAGCGTTACCGGGGATTTTAGGGTAACGAGATTTGAATTATTGGTGTTTGAGGATATTGAGATTAGCGGGAATTGGGAAGCGTTAATTATGATTAACGGGATAAGTGAAATGTGCCAAAATTACCCTTGAAGTGGCTTTAGAGGCTATAAAAGACCTAGGGGTATTTTAGTTTTTGGCTTGGATATATGTTAAGCTTGGAAGGCTGTAGATTAACAGAGTAAAACAGAGGTAATTTCCTTCTCTTCCCGTACCTTCTTCTCCTTTATTTTCCTTGTGAGATTTTGTGAGCTTGTTGAGGATTTGAGCTTGGAAGCTAAGTCTTGATACCTTGGGAAAGTGTTCCATTGTTGAAGAGCACCATAACTTGAGCTTAAGGTAAGCTTTTAGCCACTGGTTTTTTATATATGCTCTGTTTTCGTTTTAGCTTTTAAGTCATGAGTTTTGGTGTGGAAAGTGTGAATCAAAGGGGGTTTTTAGTGTTAGTTTGATTGGGGTTTGATGTGAGTAAGCTAAGGGTGTTGTTTGGGGGTTCAATTATATGTTTGGAAGGGGTTTTAAGATGGTTTGAGGGACTGGTTTGAGAGGAAAAACGCACAGGGAGAAAACTGGTTCGTGTGGCCGACTTAGCCAATCTGGGCTGAGCGTCGCGGCGTAGCAGGGGAGCGCCGCGGCCCTTGGCGCCTGGCAGATGGGGAGCTTCTCTGTCAGGGGGGCGCGCCGCGGCGCAGCAGAGGGGGGCGCGGCCCTTAGAGCCCATTTTGCTAAAATAAGGTTTTTAGCTTGGGGATTTAAACCATAGGCCTCGGGGTTGGACCTAGTACCCGGTTGGGTAGTATTTGATGTCTCAGGGGCTGGGATTTGGTTTGGGAACCCTTGGTTATCATTTTTATTGATGAATCCTATATTTTGGTTATGACCAGGTGACCGTCAAGGTTTTTAAAGGTTGATCGTTCTCAGGGGTCGTTCATATTATAATCCTCACTCGAACCAGAGGTAAGAAAACAGTGTATGAATACAGTTGCACCCTGTATAGAAATATGGCATGCGTGGTTTGATATTTGAGGCATGCTGGTTGATATATGTGGACATGGATTGCATATTAAATGCTATTGAACGCTGATTATCTGCTTAAGACACTGACTAGTCAGGGACCGACTCTAAAGTCGAGAATCATGCATTGAATGGCTCTATAGTATTAATGCCTGACCGACCCTAGGGTCGAGAAACTTACAAGCGCTCGCCTGGTCTATGACCAGATGACTATAGCCAAGGTATATGACCCCGGTGACTGTTTGTCACAAGGCTAAGGGACGTTGTCCATAGTTTCGATTCTAGAGTCGTGAGGAAGGTTATGTTGGTGACCAATCACCATGCACCTGTCCTGAACAAGTTTTTGAAAGAATCACCTATCAGTTAAGCCCTGGTGACCCTATCGTCACATGGCTAGAGGGAGCAATGCTCATTATTGTGACTTTTGGCTATTGTCACCTATTTGTTGGACTGATAGTCCTGAGGGAATAACTATGATTATTGTTGATATTATATCATACTATATTGTGTTTTCTTGCTGGGCCTCGGCTCATGGGTGCTATGTGGTGCAGGTAAAGGAAAGGAAAAGCTTGGCCAGCCTTGAGTGGAGAGCTTGGGCGATGTAATGTACATACAAGGCCGCTTGACCGCCACGGTCAAGGAGTTCTCAGAGGGACTAGGGGTTTACCCTATTTTTGCCGCTTAGGCCGGCGTGAATTGTATATATGAACTGTAGCAACTCTTTTGTAACATGAACTACTTGTAAACGTTTTAAAAAGGCTCATGAGCAGTGTATTTACTTAATGAAAAGTGCCCTTTCCTTTTTACTGGTTTTATACCTTAACCTGTTAATGACACTTAGATCACGTTTTTAACCAAAGGACTCGGGTAGCGTGTCAAATTTCCGGTTCACCGTTCACTGTAACTGTTCTGGGGTAACCAGGGCGTTACAACTTGGTATCAGAGCAATGCCAAGGTTAGGGTTCCTGTAGACTGGCTGGGTATGTACACACATCACCGAAGACAAGCTCGACTCACGGTTTGGCAACTATTTATGTGGTTACATGTATAATTGTGTAAATGTGATATATATGCTTTACCTGTGTGCGTGAGATATTATGTTGAGCCTGTGGCCTGAAATATCAAATCTTCAGCAAATGTGTACTGATTAGTACTGAGATTGCTGGCGCCTGCTTATCAGTATGGTTGTTTATGAGTTATTATGTGATACATGCTGGGTGCTGAATGTCATGAACATGTATCTGATTGTGAATATTGAATGACTATGGAATGTGACTATTATCTGTTTGTTCTTGGACCGTAAGGCGGCAAGAGGTTTAGTTATTACTACCTGACTGGCCGTATTGATTATTGTTTCAGTAAGGTATCAGTGACAGAATGAACCCAGAACAGACAGGCACCTCAGCTGGCCAGAATGGTCAGGGTCAGAATAATGACAGTAGTCAGGGTCAAGAGAATGACCAATCTCAGGTTCCACAGCCAGCACCTGCAAACTGGCAACAGTTGTTTAATGATTTGCAGGCTATAGTGTTGAAACAAGGGGAGGAGCTTCGTCTCCTAAGACATCAACAAGTGCCAGTGGTAGCCAGTGTTGCAGAGGCACCTTCTGTGTCGGTGCCAGCTATTGGGCCACTGCCTGGGGTTGAAAACAGATTGGAACCTCTTTATGAGCGGTTCAGGAAACAGCAACCTCCTGTGTTTGAAGGCAGTGCTGATCCCACCAAAGCTGAACAATGGATGAGCATGCTTACCACTATGCTTGACTTTATGAGGGTAGTTGGTAATGAGAGGGTGGCCTGTGCTGCCTATATGTTTCGGGAAGATGCCCGGATTTGGTGGGAAGTGGTTGGCCAGACCAAGGATGTTAATCTCCTGAGTTGGGAGGAATTTCAGACCTTGTTCAATGAAAAGTATTATAATGACGCCATTAGAGCGGCGAAGGCTGATGAATTTATGAGGCTGCTTCAAGGAAACTTATCAGTGACCGAGTATGCCTTAAGGTTTGACCGTTTGGCTAAGTTTGCCAAGGAGCTGGTGCCCACAGATGGGACCAGGAGAGAGCGTTTCTTACAGGGGCTACAGCCCAGGTTAGCTCGAGATGTGCGCATCACCACTGTGGCAGGAGTGACTACTTATGCACAGGTTATGGAGAAGGCACTTACAGCTGAAACTGCAGAGATTAAGATCTGGCGTGAGAATGCAGCCAGAAGAGATTTCAGGAGGCCAGGTCCTCCATTTATGGGTTCTGGTAGGGGTGTTGGCCCCAGTGATCAGAAGAGGAAGGTTCCTGACACCTTCCCAGTTTCAGGTCCTGACAGGAGACCTCGTGGTGTTACAATAGGTCGTCCTGGGGGCAGTGAAGCCTGGAAGTCCTATCCCGAGTGTCCTAGATGCAAGAGGCATCACTTGGGAGAGTGTAAGGCAAGGGCCTGCTTCTCTTGTGGAGCAGTGGGTCATCTCAAGAAGGATTGCCCTAAGGCAAGAAAGGAAGAGCCCAAGAAGGCAGATAGCTCGGCCCCAGCGCAAGTGTTTGGATTGACTCAGGCAGAAGCTGAGGCTTCCCCCTCAGTTGTTACAAGTCAGCTTCTTAGTGCAGGAACTGTTTATAATGTATTGATTGACTCAGGTGCTACGCACTCCTTTGTTGCTAGTAGCATTATTGATAGATTGTGTAGACCTTGTGATTTTCATGCTGTGGGGTTTGGTACTTTGTTACCCACTGGGGAGCTGGTTGTATCTAGGAGGTGGGTCAGATCTTTGCCGGTGATAGTAGAGGGCAGAGAGTTGTCAGTGGATCTTATAGAGTTGGTTATGACTGACTTCGATATGATACTGGGTATGGATTGGTTGGCCAAGTATGGGGCAACCATTGATTGCATAAGGAAGATGGTCACCTTTGAGCCTGAAGGTGAGGATCCTTTTGTATTTGTTGGTACTGTGCATGGACCCCGTATTCCTATGATTTCAGCATTGAGAGCTAGGGATTTATTGCAAGGGGGTTGCATTGGATTCTTAGCCAGTGTGGTTGATACCACCAAGGTCGTGCCAGTAAGACCAGAGGATACTAGACTTGTGTGTGAGTTTCTGGATGTGTTTCCAGAGGATTTGCCAGGGTTGCCACCACACAGAGAGATTGAGTTCGTTATAGAACTGGCCCCAGGGACGGAGCCAGTGTCTAGAGCACCATACAGAATGGCCCCAGCTGAGTTGAAAGAATTAAAGGTACAGCTGCAAGAGCTGTTGGATTTGGGTTTTATCAGACCTAGCTTTTCACCTTGGGGTGCGCCAGTTCTGTTTGTAAAGAAGAAAGATGGTTCTCTGAGGATGTGCATAGATTACAGAGAACTGAATAAGTTGACAATTAAGAACCGGTATCCTTTGCCAAGGATAGATGATCTATTTGATCAATTGCAGGGTAAGACGGTATTCTCTAAGATTGACCTTCGTTCTGGTTATCATCAGTTGAGGGTCAAGGAGGGAGACATACCGAAGACCGCTTTTCGCACTAGGTATGGGCATTATGAGTTTCTAGTTATGTCATTTGGATTGACTAATGCCCCTGCCGCTTTCATGGACATGATGAACAGGGTGTTCAAAGATTATTTGGACCAGTTTGTGATTGTCTTTATCGATGATATTCTGGTGTATTCTCAGACTGAGTCAGAGCATGAGCATCATCTGAGGTTGGTTCTGCAGAGATTGAGAGAACATAGATTGTTTGCAAAGTTCAAGAAATGTGAATTCTGGTTGTCCCAGGTGTCCTTCCTTGGGCACATTGTCAGTAAGGAGGGGATTAAAGTGGATCCATCAAAGATTGAAGCGGTCAAGGATTGGCCAAGGCCAAAGAATGCTTCTGAGGTTAGAAGTTTCCTTGGATTGGCAGGGTATTACAGACGTTTTGTGGAGGGGTTCTCAAAGATTGCTACTTCGTTGACTGAGCTGACACACAAAGGTCAGAAGTTTGTGTGGTCAGACAAGTGTGAGAACAGCTTCCAAGAGTTGAAACAGAGATTGATTACAGCTCCAGTTCTGAGTCTTCCTACAGACCAGGAGAAGTTTGTGATATACTGTGATGCTTCTCATCAGGGCTTGGGCTGTGTTTTGATGCAATCAGAGAGAGTTATAGCTTATGCTTCTCGTCAGCTGAAGGAGTACGAGAAGAGGTATCCTACCCATGACTTAGAGTTGGCAGCGGTGGTTTTTGCTTTAAAGATATGGAGGCACTATCTCTATGGAGAGAAGTGTGAGATTTATACAGACCACAAAAGCCTGAAGTATTTCTTCACTCAAAAAGATTTAAACATGAGGCAAAGGCGTTGGCTGGAATTAGTGAAAGATTACGATTGTGAGATTCTGTATCACCCAGGGAAAGCCAACGTGGTAGCAGATGCTTTAAGCCGGAAGGGTCCGGGACAGATTCATGGTATTAGACTGATAGCCAGAGAGTTAGCTGATGATATGACCAGAGCTGGTATAGAGTTGCTGGTGGGCCAGTTGGCCAATGTTACGCTACAGTCTACGCTGTTAGAGAGGATTAAAGAGGGTCAGTTGGGTGATTCACAGCTGATCAAGATTAGAGAGGATGTCTTGGCTGGAGCATCCAGGGATTATACAGTGTCTGATTTGGGGTTATTGAGATACAAAGGACGGATATGTGTTCCGTTAGACACTGCGTTGAGGCGGGAGATTCTGGATGAATCTCATACTACACCTTACTCTTTGCATCCGGGCACCACGAAGATGTACCAGGATGTAAGATCATTGTATTGGTGGCCAGGGATGAAGAGAGATGTAGTGGAATATGTGGCTAAGTGCTTGACATGTCAGCAGGTCAAGGCTGAGCATCAGAGGCCGGCAGGGTTATTGCAGCCTCTGGATATCCCAGAGTGGAAGTGGGAAGACATCACAATGGACTTTGTGGTGGGCTTGCCCAGGACAGTTGGTCAGCATGATTCCATTTGGGTGATAGTGGATCGTTATACCAAGTCAGCTCACTTTCTACCAGTGAGGACTACTTATACTGTTGACCAGTATGTAGATCTCTATGTGAGAGAGATCGTGCGTCTCCATGGTGCTCCTAGGTCGATCGTGTAAGATCGGGACCCTACATTCACTTCCAAGTTTTGGAAGAGTTTACAGACAGCCATGGGTACACGACTGAAGTTCAGTATAGCTTATCATCCTCAGACAGATGGGCAATCTGAGAGGACGATCCAGATATTAGAAGACATGCTGAGGGCATGTGTGCTGGACTTTGGTGGTTCGTGGAGTAAGTATCTGCCTTTGATAGAGTTCTCCTATAATAATAGTTACCAGTCTACCATTGGTGTTGCACCTTATGAGATGCTGTATGGTAGGAAGTGTAGATCTCCCATTCATTGGGATGAGACAGGTGAAAGGAGATACTTAGGTCCTGAGGCGGTTCAGAGGACCAGTGAGGCTATTGATAAGATTAGAGCTCGGATGCTTACTTCTTAGAGTAGACAGAAGAGCTATGCAGATCCCAAACGCAGGAACGTGGAGTTCCAGGTAGAAGACTATGTCTTCCTTAGAGTCTCGCCATGGAAGGGGGTGAGAAGGTTTGGGAAGAAAGGCAAGCTGAGTCCCAGGTTTGTAGGTCCATTTGAGATCTTGGAAAGGATTGGTCAAGTGGCTTACAGGCTAGCTTTGCCTCCGGCGTTGTCGGCTGTGCATAATGTATTCCATGTATCCGCTCTTCGGAGGTATGTATCTGATGAGAGTCATGTTTTGAGTTATGAGGATCTGGAGCTTGAGCCAGATCTCTCCTTTGAGGAGCAGCCCGTTCAGATACTTGATCAGAAGGATAAAGTCCTCAGGAATAAGACGATACCTTTAGTTAAGGTGTTGTGGAGGAACAGCAAGGTCGAGGAGGCGACCTGGGAGCTGGAGTCTGATATGCTGAGTCAGTTTCCCGAGCTGTTCAGGTAAATTTCGAGGACGAAATTTCTGTAAGGAGGGGATAGTTGTAATGCCCCGGATTCCCTATTATGGTTAATGGCTGGATTAGTAGGCCGGGAGGGCCATAACTGTTTAATTATGTCATTTAAATGTGTTTATGCATGTTTATGAGAATTATATTATAATATAATGTTAAATGCATGCATGTGAGTCCACATTTGTTTACAGGGGTATTATGGTAATTTGGCCCGTTGAGGGTATACTTGAATATTTGTGTGTATGTTAATGATATATTGTGAGACCACATTATAATGTGGATTGGTTCGAGAATTTCGACATGAGACGATCCTTAAACATGATTTATCGGTTTGGCCATAACAGGTTTGAGCTCGGGGCTCGGGGTGAGTCTCGGGGTGATAGTAAAGGTTATAGCGTTACCGGGGATTTAAGGGTAACGAGATTTTAATTATTGGTGTTTGAGGATATTGAGATTAGCGGGAATTGGGAAGTGTTAATTATGATTAACGGGATAAGTGAAATGTGCCAAAATTACCCTTGAAGTGGCTTTAGAGGCTATAAAAGACCTAGGGGTATTTTAGTCTTTTGGCTTGGATATATGTTAAGCTTGGAAGGCTGTAGATTAACAGAGTAAAACAGAGGTAATTTCCTTCTCTTCCCGTACCTTCTTCTCCTTTATCTTCCTTGTGAGATTTTGTGAGCTTGTTGAGGATTTGAGCTTGGAAGCTAAGTCTTGATACCTTGGGAAAGTGTTCCATTGTTGAAGAGCACCATAACTTGAGCTTAAGGTAAGCTTTTAGCCACTGGTTTTTTATATATGCTCTGTTTTCGTTTTAGCTTTTAAGTCATGAGTTTTGGTGTGGAAAGTGTGAATCAAAGGGGGTTCTTAGTGTTAGTTTGATTGGGGTTTGATGTGAGTAAGCTAAGGGTGTTGTTTGGGGGTTCAATTATATGTTTGGAAGGGGTTTTAAGATGGTTTGAGGGACTGGTTTGAGAGGAAAAACGCACAGGGAGAAAACTGGTTCGTGTGGCCGACTTAGCCAATCTGGGCTAAGCGCCGCGGCGTAGCAGGGGAGCGTCGCGGCCCTTGGCGCCTGGCAGATGGGGAGCTTCTCTATCAGGGGGGCGCGCCGCGGCGCAGCAGAGGGGGTCGCGGCCCTTAGAGCCCATTTTGCTAAAATAAGGTTTTTAGCTTGGGGATTCAAACCATAGGCCTCGGGGTTGGACCTAGTACCCGGTTGGGTAGTATTTGATGTCTCGAGGGCTGGGATTTGGTTTGGGAACCCTTGGTTATCATTTTTATTGATGAATCCTATATTTTGGTTATGACCAGGTGACCGTCAAGGTTTTTAAAGGTTGATCGTTCTCAGGGGTCGTTCATATTATAATCCTCACTCGAACCAGAGGTAAGAAAACAGTGAATGAATACAGTTGCACCCTGTATAGAAATATGGCATGCGTGGTTTGATATTTGAGGCATGCTGGTTGATATATGTGGACATGGATTGCATATTAAATGCTATTGAACGCTGATTATCTGCTTAAGACACTGACTAGTCAGGGACCGACTCTAAAGTCGAGAATCATGCATTGAATGGCTCTATAGCATTAATGCCTGACCGACCCTAGGGTCGAGAAACTTACAAGCGCTCGCCTGGTCTACGACCAGATGACTATAGCCAAGGTATATGACCCCGGTGACTGTTTGTCACAAGGCTAAGGGACGTTGTCCATAGTTTCGACTCTAGAGTCGTGAGGAAGGTTATGTTGGTGACCAATCACCATGCACCTGTCCTGAACAAGTTTTTGAAAGAATCACCTATCAGTTAAGCCCTGGTGACCCTATCGTCACATGGCTAGAGGGAGCAATGCTCATTATTGTGACTTTTGGCTATTGTCACCTATTTGTTGGACTGATAGTCCTGAGGGAATAACTATGATTATTGTTGATATTATATCATACTATATTGTGTTTTCTTGCTGGGCCTCGGCTCATGGGTGCTATGTGGTGCAGGTAAAGGAAAGGAAAAGCTTGGCCAGCCTTGAGTGGAGAGCTTGGGCGATGTAATGTACATACAAGGCCGCTTGACCGCCACGGTCAAGGAGTTCTCAGAGGGACTAGGGGTTTACCCTATTTTTGCCGCTTAGTCCGGCGGGAATTGTATATATGAACTGTAGCAACTCTTTTGTAACATGAACTACTTGTAAACGTTTTAAAAAGGCTCATGAGCAGTGTATTTACTTAATGAAAAGTGCCCTTTCCTTTTTACTGGTTTTATACCTTAACCTGTTAATGACACTTAGATCACGTTTTTAACCAAAGGACTCGGGTAGCGGGTCAAATTTCCGGTTCACCGTTCACCGTAACTGTTCTGGGGTAACCAGGGCGTTACACCTTGGTTCCGTGTTGTAAATGCTCACGGACTGAGTGTAATCCGAGCTTTCACATACATAACTCGTAGCTCGGTGATTACGAGGTGGGTCCCCTACAGGCCTCCTTGTCCCAGCAGTCTGTGATCTTGACATTTGGCTTCCTGTAGGCTGAGGAGCCCTGCAATCTCGGGTAGCTTCTCTTTCAGTCCCCTGTCCGTGCCTAGCCCGTCAATTTCCATCTCGATGTGCAGGTCGTGGAACTTCCTGGACTAGCGAGGGATGCCTTATTGGAAATGGTGGCTGTCTTATGGGTGATGGTGGCTGTCTCCCATTGTCGGGCCTAGATGGTCCCGAGTTTTCCCAGTCAGGCTTCGGGTTCTTTTGCGTAGCATTAAGATTCGGGTTTCGAGCCACTGAGAGGGCTCAATTATTTCCCATTCCTCTTTGTGCTTCTGCAGTTGGGTTGGCAGTACCCTCAGCTCAGAAACTCCTCTGGGGCCTTGGCTGAACTGGTTGGGATGCTGGTGGCGACACCTGCTCCGCCCTCCTGGCGGCCATGCTCCCACGAAGACGCCCCTTAGGCCTCCGAGGAGGTGCCTGGGCGCCAGCAGCCTGTCTGGCTAACTCTTCGTTGCGCTTTGTTGCTTCTACCAACTGTTTGCACAATTGGTGATTTTCAAGTTCCACAATTGGAACATATCTTTCAGGATTGTAATACATATCCTCGTCAGGTCTGGGGGCAGGCGGCCCTCGAGAGTTGGATGAATCGCTCATTTCTTCAGGATCTGGATCCACATTGGGCTGCTTTCTAGGCCATCGTGGGTAATCTTCAACATGAGGAATCTGATCCTCAGGTATATTGGTCATTGGTCGCTCACTCGTACTGGGGTTACTCGCAGCAGCCATTGATGATTCGAGAGACTTTCTACTAAATAGGTTCAAGTCTTGTTTAATAGCTCTCAATGAAAGCACTAAACTGTTGACGTCGTTTTTCATCAACTTATAAAAGAATACAATTAAACTAAATATACCAGAGGAAACAAATAATATAGACACAATTTTTTACGTGGTTCGACAGTTAAAATCTGCCTAGTCCACGAGTTTGTGTTATTAACTTCTTGGAGTTCTCTTATGGCTTTATGGAAGCAATTGTACATAGTTTTCCCACTATCGGTTTTTCAATCCCTTACAAATGAATTGTACCACTCTATTTATAGAGGGGTTTACCGAATCTCTTCCCACAGATTTCAGGGAGTTATTCTACAAATTAATTAAATAAATGCAATTAAATGCATACAGCTACTACGTACGCGCATATATCCCATGATATTTGAGATTTAATAACAGGTTACATCTGATCCCTTAAACATAGGGATTTTACAACAATAAACATGTTCACACACAGCTTGCGAGCTTGGACGCTAGATTCAAACGCCTTCGAGAGCATTTACCTATTTCGAGCTTGACACCTTGGTTCGCCTATGTTCTCAACAAGTGATGTTAGCAAGACCATCCTCTTCGAGCTCGAACCGTATTGTCTGATGGTAGGAGGTTTGTACAAGTGTTGGACCGCTATCACTATGACTTCGAGCCTGACTTATAACCTCGGAACTTCTCCGAGATCGCGTAGTTTCCGAGCTCACC
This sequence comes from Humulus lupulus, assembly GCF_963169125.1. NCBI lineage: Eukaryota > Viridiplantae > Streptophyta > Magnoliopsida > Rosales > Cannabaceae > Humulus > Humulus lupulus. Next base: position 41,360,708 of record NC_084796.1, read on the forward strand.
AATTCTGAAGTTTTCGCATTTACTACTTAACGAGATTGTCTTTGACTTTCTCATCAATTCTGATTACATGATGAATATGCTTATTTCGAGCTTACATCTTACGAGCCTGAATTTTGAGATCAAAATCTCCATTTTCGAAATCTGGGTGCGACAGGCACCTTATCAAGAACAAATATGCTTCTGATGGCACTAGCTACCTAGCAAACAGCATAAAGGAGGATATGAAGAATAATTTTGGGATCGATATGAGTTATATGAAGGCTTGGAGATGCAGAGAGAAGGCACTCGGTTATGTCAGGGGGACACCTGAAGAATCGTACTCCAAGTTACCTTCTTACTTGTACATGCTGCAGCAAAAGAATTCAGGTACAATAACTAATTTTGTCACTGATGACGGTCGCTTTCTTTACAGTTTCTTCTCACTTGGAGTTTGTAGAAGGGGATTTACATCATGTCGTTCTGTTATATGTGTGGACGGTACTTTCTTGAAGTCAAGATATGGTGGCCACATGTTGTGTGTTGTCGCATTGGATGCGAATAACCCCATTTATCCAATTGCTTTCGCGATTGTTGACAGTGAGAATCATGCTTCTTTGAAGTATTTCATGGTGAAATTGAAGGAAGCCATTGGAGTTGTTGATAATCAGGCTTTTGTATCAAATAGGCATGCTAGCATTATTCATGCTCTTGAGTTGGTCTTCCCTGATGCCTACCACGGTGCATGCAACCATCACATAAGTATGAATGTAATCGCTAAGTTCAAGACTGATCACTGTCACAAGGAGATGTGGAATGCGGCATATGCATTTTGGAAGTCAAAATTTCACAGGCTCTTCAACAATATAAAGCAAATGGATCCTGCCATAGCTCAATATCTCGAGGGTATTGGCTTCGATAAGTGGACTCAAGCTTACTTTCCTTGGAATCGATACAATGTAATGACAAGCAACTACGCTGAAAGTTTCAACAACAAAACCAGAGACGCAAGAACCTTCTTAGTCACTACTTTTGTGGAATTCATTCATTTCACAATTTAGTCATGGTTTGTTGCACATCGTGAGGAGGTAGAGAATTGCACATCCAAATTAGCAACAATATATGATAAATATGTCTCAGGCATTGCAGATGATGCAAAATACTTGAAAGTCCATCCTATTGGACAGTTTGAATTTCATGTGGTAGACCCAGAAGGTGATGGTGAGGTGAATTTGATGACCAAATCATGCTCCTGTGGCATGTTTCAAATAATGTGTTACCCTTGTGGTCATGGTGTGGTTGCGGCCATCCTGCGCGGTGTCAACATTTACTCACTATGTTCCCCATATTACACTACTGAGATGTGGAGGGAGTCTTACAAAGAAACAATTTACCCAACTGGCAACAAGGATGATTGGGAAGTTCCCGAGAACATAGGAAAATTGCAAGTTGGGGTTCTCGTTGAAAAACAACCAGTTGGTCGACCGAAGAATAAAAAGGTGGGAAGAAGGAAGACAAACCGCACTCCATTGAATGGAAAAATCATTCACAAAGAGCGCAAGTGTAATATGTGTGGTGATCTTGGCCACAACAGAGCTACATGCAAAGCTAGGCTATAAACTCTTTTTTCCCATTTGGACTTGTTGTATTAATAACCTAGTTTGTTTTCCCTTCCTTTTTCTTTGATTTTTCTTAAAAGTTATGTTAAGCTCGATGTAAACTCAATGAGCTCGCTTGTAGCTCGACATGAACTCGATAGTAGCTCGATATGAACTCGATAATATGTTTGTTAGCTTCCAAATGGACTTCAAATCTTAGCTCGATATTAGTTCAATAATGGTTCGATATAACTCGATAGTAGTTCGATAATGGTTCGATATAACTCGATATTAGTTTGATAACAGCTAGATAATGGATATGAAAATGATATTGCTCGATTGAAACTCGATATTAGTTCAATAACAGTTTGATATAGCTCGATATTAGTTCGATAATGTTCGATATAGCTCGATAACAGCCATATGAAAGGTACAAAAAAATGTGAACAAAAAACTGCACATGTAAAGACCCTGTATATATACAATCATCAAGGTAACAAATTTTGATACCATAAGTCTATGGTCCACTTGTTCCTGAACACCTCTATATTTTCATCGCATATGGTTTCCAATGGAAGGACGGCCATGAGATGCTCAATATGCTTGACAGCATACACACCACAATCCCCACTGTAAAAAAATGTAAACATTAAGTGTACAATACTATAATTTTAGTTAGAAACAAATATTGTATGAAGATGATGTTTGTTACCTTCTCTTTGAATGAGTGAGCTCATGTTTCTGTTTGCGACGCCATGTGAACTGATACAGCCTCTTTCCAACTACAAGAATCTTCAACATCAAGCTATCAATGAACAATTTACTCTGCATCAACAGAGAAGGAAGCAAAATTCACCATGGATTTATAATTTCCTCCAGCTTTGCATCACTAATCACCAAGTTGTTTGAATCATAAACAGTGAGAGTCCAACTAGAAATAGAAGCCTCAATGGAAAATCAATGTTGTTGTTCATAGTTCTAGCACCAATATAAATCCTCAACTTCTCCCTAAGATGCCAGAAACTGCTGCTCGATGCCGGTCAACATGGGCATAACGTCAGAATCCCACGTGTACTTTGTTTTGTTGGAAATTTTCTTATACTGATCATATCGGGCAAGTATCACTTGTGAGAAATAAATGTTCATCACGACTGCATTCTATTGATATGTATTAGGAAAATACTTGCGACGCATACGAAGCATGTGTTCTGTCGCATCAATATGCTACAAAGAGAGTACGATATAAAAAGTTAGCAAAGGCCATCATAAATGGCTAAAACATGATGCATAAACGAATAAATTGAGTTCTCATCGAGCACTATCGAGCTTATATCAAACTAAACATCGAGCTCATCGAGTCCATATCGAGCCCCATCGAGCTCATATCGAGCTATTCTCATACGGTAAACAACACCCCTACCGATCTACTATCGAGCTCACATCGAGCTAATCTCAAACAGTAAACAACAACCCTAGTTTAACACCCCTATCGATCTACTATCGAGCTCCATTGAGCTCACATCGAGCTAATCTCAAATAGTAAACAATAACCCTAGTTTAACACCCATATCGATCTACTATCGAGCTAATCTCAAACAGTAAACAACAACCCTAGTTTAACACCCATATCGATCTACTATCGAGCTAATCTCAAACAGTAAACAACAACCCTAGTTTAACACCCATATCGATCTACTATCGAGCTCCATCGAGCTCACATCGAGTTAATCTCAAACAGTAAACAACAACCCTAGTTTAACACCTGTATCGATCTACTATCGAGCTAATCTCAAACAGTAAACAGCAACCCTAGTTTAACACCCTTATCGCGCCACTATCCACTACAACAATTATGCCCATATATTACATTAAAATATAACATATTTTAAACAACGCTATTGTTTGACACGACTAAAAATTTTAGGCGGTAAATTATACACTTAGGCGCCAAATGAAAGACAAAAGCAAAAGAATCCCTAATAACCCTACGCCTCCTCTGTTTCTCTCTCATGCTCTATCTTTCTCTCTCAGCAACTCTCTTGTTCAATCTTTCTTTCTTTCTCTCTGTTTGTTGCAGGTGTGTAACAAGGTGATGGGGTCCGCGGCTTGGGTCGTGTGACAGGGAGGCTTGACTCGTGGGTCTACGGCGTGGCTCGCTCGTGGGTGCGACGGTGCTTGCGGCGGTGGGTCTACGGCGTGGGTGCGGCAATGCTTGAGCTCGAGATCTCTGAGTAATATATATGTGCTCTTTTGGTGGCTGACCTTGTAATTCGTGGTGGACGTAGTCTTCGTATGAGGGTATTAATTTTTTTACAGTGTTTAATTTTCATATGTTGTTTACCACATCAAATGTTTGTTCTTGAATCTAGGTATATCTTCTTTTTGAATCTTGTTATTATCTGTGGATTTCTTGAATCTGAGTATTGTATATTGAGTAAGAAAATGTTATGCTCAATATTATTTGCCAGGCCACCTGTTTCGGACTTGGGTAATGATGCTATGATAGATGATTGGGTCAAGCAGTTTGAGGAGCTTGCTGGCTCTCAGGTACTTCTTTATTTCAATCATTTGGGATTGGATTTTCTACTCTTCTCAATTATGTTGGTTTTGAATTGTGCTCTATTTTAGATATGAATATGGCAGTGCTTGATTTGGCCATTTGCTTTATACTAAATTAGGGTTCCATTTTTATTGTTTTAGTGACCAAAAAGGGTTCCTTTCCTCCAGTATTATATATATATATAAAGAGTATGATTCATTTTGACCAATTCTTTTGTTATGCTGCCCTATTAGCTGGTTTGATTACATCAATGATGTGTTCCTTTTATGTAATATTTTCTATAAAAATAGTAGTGGAATGCCTTCCTAATAAAAATGTCGGAAGTTTTTAAGATTCAATTGTGGAAATTCTGTATTGAATTTTTGGTTGTGATGTTGCCACTGAAGCTATTTTACCCAATTACTTTGCCAAATGGTTTTTTCATATGTCAATTTCATGTATGGACCTAGACTTGAGGTTAGATAATCATAAACTGAGGCTGCTATATCTGTTAGAGTTAGCCCAATTCAGCTTCATACAGACAACCATGGCCTCCTCTATTAGACTTTCTTATGACAAAAAACTTTATCCTTTAACATCCCTGAATCCCTCTTTTTGGTCTCATCTTTGGATTTGCTTGTGGGAAAAACATCAAAGTTGATCTTTTTACATTTGGACGCTATATCTGAATATTAACAAGGATGAGTCATGGCAGTAATCGAACATTGAAATTTCACCTGTGACCTATCATTCTCAGGAAATGAGAAGGATTAGTGTGGCACGATCATCAATATCAGCATATTCTTTCTATATTTTTTGTTTTTGTTTTAGTTTTTATTTTATTTTGCAATTAGGAAAGGTATTAGATGTGATAGGCCTCCAAGATGCTTCACGTATAGTAGGCAACAAAAGAATTAGATGTGAGAGGGAATTGGTATTTTGTTTTGGGTAGTGGTCCTTTATCCTTGGTTGGTTATGTTTCTAGCATGAGGTAGTGATAGTTTGGTTATGAATTCTTATTTTAGCTCAAAGATTCAAGAGACACTGGGTAGATGCCCTTGTTTTCTTAGACATTCAGATTTCAAATGTTTATGAGTTTTATTGAATTAAATAAATAAAAGTCTTGGTAAATATAATATTCTATGTTGGAACCGCTTCTCTCTCAACTCTATGGGAATCGTTATCACTGTTTTGGTATGCATTTTCTTGTTTTTTTTCTTCATTATTTTGTATTTTTGGTAACTGTTTTGGTATGAGTTTTATGTTTTCTTGCATACTAGTTATTTATATTTTCAGCTTTATAATATGTTTGTTTTTTTTTTTTGCTAGAACTTTTATAAATAAACCTTATATTTTCACATTATGGTTGTGTCAAGATCCTTTAAGTGGGCTTTAATTTGTTGGGTTTGCTGAAAGATTATCTCCTTGGTTTGTGCTATTGCTTTTGTTTTTAATAATTTATTTTGTTGTAGCTGATGAAGGTAAACCCTTTCCCCTTTAGTTCAGGTTTATATAATTTTTTGTGTTGGAATTGTTTCTAACTAAGAGAATACAAAGAGAAAAATTAGAGATGTTGTAAGTGTAAGAATATGGTGCTTAATACTTAATGTTTGTGATTTGAGAATATGGATTTAGATTACCTTTTCTTTAGTCCTTTTGTTGGCTTTTGTGTATGAAATTTGGATTTTACTGATTTGATTTATGCTTATTCTATAATATGATTTTATCAGACTTTTATTTATGTGAAAATATATAATATTGATTGTATGGGTTTTGATCATAAATAATGAGATTTTTGTTTGGTGCTGTCATATTGCTTATGTATGTCTCTATCTCTATATTTTTATTCTCTTTGTAATATAGTTAAAACTTTTTTGGTTGGCTGCCTCCAAGAGAAGAGACAAAATACTTGGTGTGCAAGAAATATTCCAGTGGCATTGTATTAGCTATTATAAATTCATTGTTACTTTTTATATTTATTTTTTCATCTTGAATTCTTTGCCTCGCATAGAATTGGAACCATATGTTTGAAATTTAGAGTACTGTGGCCACTTGTTTGCTGTTCTATGAACACTGTTAACTCCATAATGCTAGCTAATTAAGAAGTGAAGTTTTCTCTTATCTCAGGTTTTGTTGCTTTTTTAGTGTAATATATTATTTTTATGCAGTACTCTATTCAATTTCCATGTACGTAACAATTTCCATGAACAAAGTGTAGTCACAGTTTTCTTTTCCTTTTACTGAGAAAAACAAAATCAATAAAAGCCAAGTATTATATATGGTAATATGCATTTGGGTGCATGTTATATTGTAATATGCATCTAGCTATACATGATATGTTTCTTGAATTTTGTTTGTCTTGTTCATGCAGCTTCTAATTGATGGTAACTTATTATTTTAATAACATAATTGATGGTGCCTTTTGTGTATTTATAATTTGTTTTTGTTTGCATATTGTAATGTGGTCCTGACAGCTTAAAACAATGGCCATGAGTACTTATCCCCAAAAAAATCAGAGCTCAATCTTGCTGTTCTCCTGACTCCGCTAAAAAATTGCATATTGCATTCAATTTACTTGATAAAAAATTCCTTTAATTCTTTAATTATTGAATACTTTTTCACCCATTACTTCTTCTCTCGGCCTTTCTTCTTCTCCAGAATCAAAATCAACCTCAAACACAAACATTACCCCAATTGTTGACCCCATTCATGTATCCTCTGCTTCTTCACACTCCTCTCCCAAACAGCCCAATTCCAGCTTCAAGTACGCTTTCGCCAACTCCAGCAGCAGCCCTCTTCTTTGAATTTTCCGATCCACTGAATCCAACATTGAAAGGGTTAGCTAGCTCAAAACTTCAATCACTGTATAAAGTTAAGTTCTTTTGGGGGTTTTGTAGTGAAGGGTCACTACTACATGTGGAAGAAACTAAATGAAATTATGAGATTTGGGTTTGGAAATTACGAAATTGTTTAAATTTTAGTCGATTGTCATGATATTTAAAGCTTGAATCTTTGGAAATAAAACTAGAAAATAGTATACTCAAATGGGTTATGAACCATGTTGAAAATGAAAAGAATTTCTGACTCTTTTGCTGTTGGGCAAGTGATTTTCGACTTCTGATTTTTGGCACTTTTCGTAGTTGCAGGTTCATTGGCTGGTTCCCTCTTGTGCTTTCTCAATGTAATTTCTCTTCTCTACAAAATTATTGAAATACCATAGCCATTATTCAATTCATTTTAGTTATATTTAAGTATAAGTTATAGTGATGAACATAAGTGTATTTGGTACTATATATAGTACATGAATACTCAGACTAAATTAAATCTTTGTAGGGTTGCATTTATTTTGTTGATGCATATAAAGTTTACTGGAGTAGCTGTGTTAAAGGGATTCACGCTGGACAAATGGTTCTGCAGCTAGTTGAAGCAATTGGTAACTTTTCAACAGTTCTTTCCTTCTCTTAATGTGTATGCAATTATGTACTAAAACACACACACACAAGAAAATGAACAAGAAAAGAAATAACAGAGAAAAAAATGCAAAGATGTTTGTTTCCTTCTCCACTATCAATTACACAGTTACAACTTCATTCAATACAAGCTTGAGAAACACACTGAGAAGAGTATCCTTTGGAAGCCCTTTCGAGAAAATACCCTCTCAGCCCTAGCTTATCTTCTTTCACTCTTTCTCACTATTACAACTCCCAAGACTTGTTACAACTGATTATTACAGAGCTAAAAAACAATGTAATTGTGCCACTCTATTGATCCAAATGGTTTATTTGAGGACTGATATTTGAACAAAAAACTGTTTCATTCCCTTGTTTTCTGGTCTTATCTTTTTCTCATTACGAGCTTCTTTTGCTAATAATGTAATCCAATGACACAGATGTTTATCAGTAATACCAATTGTTTATCAATAATGTGCCTCCTGATGTAGGTTATGGGATTATAACAATCTTGCCAATATGTCAGAAGTCATGTGTGTTTGTTGCTTCTTATTTCTAAAATCAAATTGCTTGTTTGGGTTTTGCTCTAATTATTAACACACTGTTGCAGGAGAAAAAAGCAAGTGAAAGACAATCTTAATGCCAAAGTTGGAAAGATAGCTGGCTGTGTTGATGTTAATGCCCAAAAACGTATCACTACTCTAGGGGAGGCATAATCCTGGGTAGGTTTAATGGCTTATATTTCTTAAGTTGAGAGGTCAGGCCCATGGGTTGCTGCCATGAAATCTAGGGTTTGATTTCTCGTATGGACTTATATAGCAATTTGTCTGAGTGTAGGCTTTAGCGGAAGGGAAAATATGTGTGTGTGTGTGTGTGTGTGTGTGTGTGTGTGTGTGTTTACTCTTTAGTATTCTATATTCTCCAATAATCATTAAAATGTTTATAGAGTGAAAGTGCAAGGGAGTTACGAAGCAATGTAAAGTTTTCTCTGGACTTTTATTTGGAGAAACCAAAAGTTTAGAGGTTGTTGTTTACTTAAATAGTGTTTTGACTCGACTTGCAAACCAGAGTCTAACTTATGCAATCATGACTTTAAAACCAGTTTGCAGAACATGCATATATGAGATGCTCTCGGATGAGGAGGTCGATTACTGTTCTGTATGCAAAATTGATTTTGGGCTGTCTTCTAGTGGAGAAACTCAGGTCAGTACTTTGTGTTAATTACTTGACTTAATTACTTGTGTTAATACAGGGTTGCCTACAAAATAATCAGACAACTCTGGAATGGACTCTTTTTCCCTGGATACATATTTGAAACCAAGTATGCCTCTCGTTCCGTCCACATATTAAAAGAGGTTTATTAGTCACTCCATTGGGACTGCATTCATACTGTTAACTCTTTTTTCTGGACTTTTCTTTGAACTTTCTTTGTTTCATGTACAAACCTTGTTGTTTCTTTTTCATACTTTAGTTAGCAAGAGAGTAAATAAAAGGTTGTGCTTTTTATGACTGTTGTTGTTTAATTTGATGAATGTGTATATATGTCTATTTGCTAACTCAGGTAGCTGGAATTTATAGTGGTTATCTCTTGTTTATTTCTCTGAATTGGTATATTTTTTGAGTTATTTTATTTTGTTTCTTAGTCATTGAGTTGTTATAATATATGGCTTGAGTGTATTCTAGTTTCTTGTTTGGCCTTTTATTTTCTTGAGTTATTTGATTCCTTCTAGCTTTTCCTTTATTCTGAAGTTGTTTAGAGATCAATATAAGGGAATTATTTTCTAAGTAGTTGCAAAGAGCAACAATAGAAATAGAAAACAAATTAAGAAAACAGGGCATAAAAAACAACTAGATGATTCTTTTTACTGCAATATGTGGAAACTTTTCGTTTGAGCAGTAGTTTTTATTCCCCTGCCCCATACGTTATTCTCATAATAGAGGGGATTTAGAGCAGTGATTGGTAATCCACCGCTTCAAAATAAAACCAAAACTTCCCCAATAGTTAGTTACAATGCCCCAGCACTCGTACTTTCTCTCTCATTCATCACCATTGTCCTATACATATACATAATTCCTCTTGTTTTAATCTTATTGTGCTGTGAAATCATTTTCCCTTGCTTATACTCTTTATGCTTGGCATAATTTTTCTTTTATCATTTCATCTCTATAGGTACAATGTAGCAATTAAGTATGCAACTATTACGCTTGCTGGGCACTCGTAACCAAAGTAGAATTATGAATATAGATTACTCTCTGTCATTTTAGATTTTTCTCTTAGAAATCCAAGTCTCTCATCTTTTTTTTCTACAATTTTGGGTAAAATCTGAATCTTTCTATTTTATTTCAATCTCTTGCCCTAACTTCTCTCCATTCAATTCTATTTCAGATTTTGTTTTTAGAAATTGGAAAATGTTGTTGAGCTGTGGGGTAAGCTCTTTTCACTCTACTATTGTGTGACTTAATATGATTAAGATCTTGAGGTAATATCATTGATTTTATTATAATTATTTTATTTTGATGTTAATATATGTGTTGGCTATTGTGTGACTTAATATGATTAAGATCTTGTTTCCTAGTAGTGCATACAATGGAATAATACCAAATTCTGATTATATTACTAAGTTATTGAGAATTCAGTAGAAATATGCTTGCTCTTATAAACTCTAGTTAAGATTAAGTTGCATTGATTTGTATTTCCTTATTTTAATATCAGTAAAGGACATATAGCTGTTTTTTTTATTATTTGGAAAAAAAAAAACTTTGCTTGATTATGTTTGTAATGTATCAAGCCTTTGCCTTGCTTTATGAAGAAAGTTATGAAACACTTTATGTCTTCATTGCTCCCTACTGTCTCTGAAAAACTATAATGTCTTAATGGCAACAAGTTGTTTGACAAGTTTGATTTTATTTGCACTGTATTCTCTTTTCTTATTTATAGCTTTGGTAAGTTATAGTTTATATGATAGTTATGGGATTGGATTTGCATTCACTTGTTATATTATTTATTTATTTTAGTTTTCATCTTGCAGATGTTCCCAAGCTTTGTTTGAATCTTCATTTTGTTTTCTATTATGCTTATTTATATTTTGATATTTCTTTGCTAGTTGATTTTCTGGCATTTCAGGAACTTGTTACTGCTTGGGTTGTCATCTTGGATTGCCTTGTCCATGGGTTTGTTACAGTCTTAGTTGCTAGTGAAGCTCATGCAATAACTCTGGCTGTTGAGGGTTTGTTAGGAGTTGTGTTTACAGTGGCTGCATTAACAGATGAAGCAATGGATGTTGGTGAGGTTTTTTTTTTTTGCTATAAGAGTTCTCTGATATGTCTACAAATTAGTTTATGAATTTTGACCTATATCTAATTTGTTCATGAAATTGTTTAAAAATCATGGTTTAAAGTTTAATTAAGTGCTTGTTCTCTTTGTTTAATTAACCCTGTTCAATCCCCAAATAACATCCAGCCATTTCCTACAATTCAGAGTTGTTTAAGTTCTTAGCACAATGTTCCAATGATATTTCATTATAAGTCTGTAAAAAGTATAGTATAGCATTCATTCATTACCTGGGCTAAAGACATGTTAGTTTGGATTCCAAGTGGGTTAATGAAATCTTTTACAGGTCTTTGTTAATTTTTAAGCATCTCCATTTTTTTTTTGTCTTTAGCACATATAATCATTAAGCTGTGCAAAATAGCTAGTGGTATGAGGTTCATCTCATCTGATGTTCATGCATATCTATGTAATAATCTATTTGGTTTTAAGGGAAATAATATGTGTCTAATGTCCATATGTGCTGTTTTAGGTTCAGATCACTTCCAGGACTTGTCAACCAGACCCAAAGGGATATCATAGAATGTGAGAATTTTGTCTTCCAGACAAGTGCACAAAGGATGATGAATTGAAGGATGGAGCAAGTTTCATGCATGGTTTACTTTTGTGTATCTTGTAATGTTTTTGTTTTTCATTTTTGAAGTAAAAAATGTTCAAGAAACTTTATTATGTTATGCTTTCAAACATAAGTTAGAACTAAAATCTCATGAAATAGACACATTCATAGTTTGAATTAGTTATTGTTTAATGTAATACTTATGGTTTATCAATATATTGAGAATTACATTTTATGATTAATTTTGATTTTTTTTATCAAAATACAATAATGAAAATCTTTTAATTAAAAAAAAACTTATAAGTACTCTTATCACAATAAAAAACCTTAATATGTTATGATTTAGAAACATATTATAAGCGTAACAAATTGTTATGATTTATATAATATAACAAACTAAAAACGTTATCAAAATAATCAAATCTAACAGTTGAAAAGTGTTATGCAAAAAGTATAATATTAAACTTCAAATTTATAACCATATACTCTAACTAAATGTTATTATTTGAATATTATAGCAACTAAAAATGTGTTATTGAATAGTTTAAGATAACATCGAACATAACATTCGAATACTGTTATAGAAAAGACATGACTTTTAATAACAGGGGCTACGTTGGCATTTTCAGAAGCGTTATCAATACTCCCGATTAACAATTTTTAAGTGTTATGAATACTGTTTTTTCTTGTAGTGATCAAGTCATATCGATCCAGGAAACCTGCCATCGAGCTCATATCGAGTTAATAAAAACATAACTTGTAAATTTGAAAACAAAACATAAATTCTACCACTATCAAGTCATTAGGTTTAAATGACTTACTCTATCATTGAGCCACGATTGGGGTGTCTTCCACGTCAGAAACCACGCTGGACTGTGATTCCCAGTCCTTACATCCCTCGGGGTCTTGTTGGGGATGTTTCCAAGAAACAACTTGGACATTGTCCTATACTGTTTGCGATGGCTTCTTGAGAGGGTCCAGCACCTGTGTAGCCTCCTCTTCTGGTGCAGTTGCATCAGTGTGAGGTCTTTTCCACGTGGGATCGGTGTAGTCCTTAAACCAAACTGGCTTGCGTCTTTGGCGTCTAGTCTTCTAAAACCAAACCTCAGCAACATCCTCAGGGTTGACAATAACGACTCCCGGAGTCGCAGCATCAGGTGTCTCAATGATGGTAGGAGGCGTGGTTAGATCATCAACATAGTCCAGAGGAATATCCAATGACTCTGAGTCCAAATCTTCCTTGGAGCCCCTCGGATTCTCCTTAATAAACGTCAGGATCTGACTGACTGCGTCCATAATCACTGATTGGTTCTTCAGGAGGGTATCCTATCGACCCTCGACTCTGTCCAACTGCTCAATCAAGTCGGTGAGCTCAAGGGCTGAGGCTGGGGCTGGGGCTGGTGTTGGGGCTAAGGCTGTGGCTAGGGCTGAGGCTGAGGCTGAGGCTGGAGCTATAGCTGGGGAAATATGAGGGGTGGGACCTGCAACCTCCTCCTCCTCCTCTGGGGCAACATCATCAAATATCTTGGCTGCCTCAGCTGCTTGAGAAACTATCTCCTTGACTTTCTCAAAAGTCGCATCCTCATCAGCCTCCGAGGGATCCTAGCCAAGCCCAGGATAAAGGGGAAGATCTCCCTCTGTCAACGACAAATAATAGTCTTTTTCTACTGGTCAAGGATTGAACATCAGAAGGACGATCAACTGCAAACAACATATAACATTTGGTTAACTCAAATAATCATAAAAGATAAGCATATAGATAAAAAATAATTGTTTAATGTCAATAAAATATAACTTACATTATTCTTCAATAACATCGGTGAGATGACAGACTTGGTGAAATCCTTCTTCCTCTGATGCGACCAACTAAGCATCCTCGGGACCATGTTTCTTGAGCTCACAACAAACTTCGTCGCAAGCTGCTGGATAGCCTCATATGCCCAGTACTGTAAGGTCGGGGCATAATCATACGTATTGTACTTGGACTCTTGCCGCACCTTGGCATCCTTCTTGTTGTCATAGTTGGCATTTTTCTTCACCATGTCCTTCTTTCAAGACTGCAATAGCCTCTTATAAGAGTACTTCCCCCATGGATAGCTGAAAAAGTAGTCTACGTCCTCAACCATCTTCAAAAAATCTCACCATATGTGCAACTTGCTCTCTATGGCATTCAGAACCCCCTTAACCAACAAACATAGACCAAGCTTGTACACTTCTTCCACAACAGTACAAGTCTTGAAAGCATGGTCCAACTGTGAGAGCTTTACTTTCTCAGCATCATTGAAATACTCTTTTATCAACCGGTCACTAAGATTACGCTCTTCCAACTCTTTTAGTGACGAGAAGCATGGTCCAACTGTGAGAGCTTTACTTTCTCAGCATCATTGAAATACTCTTTTATCAACCGGTCACTAAGATTACGCTCTTCCAACTCTTTTAGTGACGAGAAGGTATTGAAATTCAACCCCATCACCAGGGCAAACTCTCCCATGCCGAATCTACAAGACTTTGACCCCAAGAAGAAATGCACCTCATCTTCGTTGTTGCTGGTGATTTTCCTCAACAGAAGTTGATGCACCAAAACTTCGGAGAAATTAAACTCTGAAGCCAAAAAGAACTGCTTGAAAGAGGATTCCTTAGCCCTTTCTATCAGCCTGAGGTCCACAAACCTAGTCTTAATGTGATTTAAAGTGCTACTACCCCGATATGTTACTCGACCAGGAAAGTGATCATTAAATGGAACAAGCAACTTAGGCATCTGCAACATGAAATTTTTTTGGTAAGAAAACAGAATCGGGAAAAAATTAAAAAACAAAATTCATCAAAAAACCTAAATGAGTTGTCATCGAGATCTATCAAGCTATAATTGAGCTGCAACATACCCTATCAAGCAACTATCGAGCCTATCGAGCAATATCAACAACCTAAAACTATAGAGACTATCGAGCCAGTGTCGAGCCTATCGAGCTAAGCAAAATCATACATTGGTAACAGTCGTGAGGGTTGGTGGAATTTGAAATTCAAAGGGTGTCTCAAAACTCTATAAATAGGAGCCTATTGCTCACTTGTAAGACAACACTATTTCTATCCACTAGAGCCATTGGCTAGAAATACACCAAAATGCTTGATTATTCCAAAGAACTATTTTCAATATTGTGAGAATTCCTTAGTGCTTGAGATAGGGCAAATAAGCTTTTAGACAAAGATTGTAAATCTTGTTCAATTTGGTGATCCCCAATGCTTTTTACTTTGATTGTGTGAGTGATTTCCTTTTTATTCTTGTTCTTGTTCTTATATTGTTTCTTCTGCTTCTTTTGTTTCTTCTCTTTATTTTTTCTTTACATATTTGCTTATATATATTATGTTTTAGAGTTATAATATCTTCTACATATTTCTTCTACTATTTCTACTTTATTTGTATCTATTGTCTAGAGTTGTATTTTCTATTATTCTCTTTATCTAAATATTTCTATATTTACTTGTATGTTTTGTTATTGAATTGTAATTTTATTTAATCAATCACCTTGTTATTTTTATTATTTAACAAAAAATAAATAAAAATTTTAATTTAATTAGGTGTACTAATTAATAATGTTAAATATATGAATAGAATTAAAAATTTAAAGTAATATATTTTAAAACTAAAGCGTCTCCATAATATTTTGGAATCGGTATGGGTGAAACTTTGGAGATAGTCGGAAAGAGAAGGTGAAGATGAGCTGTAAAGTAAAGTTTTAATAAATTAAAATAATTTGTCGGTAAAAAAAAATAAGTAAGTTTTTTTTGGTAATATGTTATAATTTAAGATTATGGATGGATTGGGTTGGAGTACTTAAGAGAGGCGGTGCATGCGGCTGCTCGACCACGTAAGTAATATTATTGCTTTTGTGTCTCTCTGTCATCCATAGTGTGGATAAGATAAACATTAGTATGTAGATCTTATTTATTCTTATTATTTCTTTCACGTTACGCCCCTTTCTTCTTCTTACCAAACCTTTTTTATTTTATTTTTTATCATTACTTTCTAGAATGTAACTTTTTGCTTTTAAAAAATATTAATTAAATCATATCCAGTTGAGTTAATTAATTGTGTTGGTTCATTCCTCATTCAATATTAAATATAATTATTTTTTTGTTTTTATCTCTTATCTTTAGGCTTTAAATAAGTAGATGAAACGCGACGTAAATATATAATTAAGAAGGTAGAACTGTTAAATTAATAATATTAATAATAATGTAAAAGTATTATTTAGAGAAGAAAATGTATTATAAGGTGAATGGTAGTTGATAAGTATTACACGATTGTGATAAAGACTTTCTAGATGATTATAAAATCAAATCACTCGAATTGAAAATACATATCTTTCGTTTCCCTTATAAAAAATTGGAATAAAATACTGCTTGTAATTTATTAACTCATTATTGTATATTTTCGTATAGATAAAATGTTATTTTTATAAAGAAATCATGACTGTGCATAATAATAATAATGAAGTGATATATAGTTTCGCAACGGTCGTTGATGGTTATAATGAGTATTGCAAAGGAATAAATGTATGAAGAGTAATGATATTGTTGTGTAAATCCTCACTTAAGTTGTTACCATTAAATAGTTACAAAATAAACTCTTTTGTCTGAAGGCTTACAAATCAACAAATCAGTTACAAGACCAAAACTCAACAACATCTCAGAACTAGGGCTGGCAATTTTCGACACGATGACACGACTCGAAAACGACATGAAATAAATGAGTTTGGGTGACACATTTAATTTTCGTGTCATAATCGTGTCGACATATTTAACACGTTTATTAAACGTGCCATTTTCGGGTCACCACGCTTAACCCGAAAATGACACGCTTAAGACATATTTAAGATGATATAAACATTTTAATTTATTTATATTATGTGGTGGCAACAACTTAATAAAAGCTTAAATAAAAATAAATGAAAATAAAGCCTTAGTTTTTATTTAAGGAGCCCAACCCAATCTGAAGCCCATGACTTAAACTAGGGTTTCATAATATTTCCCTAACCCTAAAACTCACTTTCAGATCTCACTCACACATAGAAACAGCCTCGCCTCCCCCTCTCGATCGATACAGCCTCCCCCTCTCGCCTCCCCCTCTCGATCGACACAGCCTCACCTCCCCTCTCGACACACCCTCGCCTGCCCTCTCAACACAGCCTTCCCTCTCGACACAGCCTCCCCATTTTCACTCTCCCTTCCATTCTTGTTCTGTAAATAACAGAGGGGCAGGATGGGCTTCGGAGTTCGGACACTAGATTAAAAGGCTCATTCTCCTCTTCTGAGCTAGCTTCCTCTCTCCACCACTCTCTCTCTTTCTTTGGTCTTCCTCTCGTCATTCTACCACCCACAACAAAACGGTATTGTTATTTATATATGTTTAGATTTGGTTTCAGTTATAAATTATAATGTAGACAATCAACTTCAATAGGGAATGAATTAGTTTATGTTGTTATATCATAAATTGAAAGTTGAAGTTGTTATAATAATTAGTTTATGTTGAAGTTGTTATATCAACTTCAATAGGGAATGAATTAGATTTGTTTCAGTTTTAATATCCTTGTTTTTAGGTGGGCATTTCTACACTCAAGCGAAAGATAGTGGTTCTCTATTTGTGGATTCTAATATTGATTTTGTTCTGAATATGGGCCCTGCCCTACTTGTAATTTTTATATGGTTAGCTACTTATTTTCTGGATTTCCCAGCCAAACTTGATTTCTATATTCTAATATTGTATTTTGCTTTCTTGGATGAAAACAAACTAGGTTTTATTTATTTTTTAATTTCTGTGTTCAAGTCTTCTGGTGAGTTTACATACCAAATTTGCATCAAATCCAATAGTTCATTGTGAATACAAATTTTGCTATTTCTAATTCATACATAAATGTTATGTCAGTGTACAGATTGTCTACTAGCTTTATTATATTCTGTAAATATTAATGCTATATATTATGTTCATTTTTATTTATGCTGATTGGTATTTACTGGTTATATGCTCCCAATGCTATGTGCATTCTGAACCACTTTAAATGTCTTGGTTTGAGTATACAAGTTTTGGTCTGTGTATGTGTAACTATTAGACAAGAAAAAGGGGACAGGACTGCATTTTTAACATCATTGATGGGGGATTTTTCTAAAGATTTGGAGCTTCACTGAGATTTGATTTGTGAATTTATTTTGCAGATATTGGATCAGGGAGTTTGTATTTTCAAGGCATTGACTCAAGGTAATTTACTCTGTTATCTTTTTTCCTATATATTTTCTATGCTGGATGATGATTAAAGTATTTTTTTTTTCAGATTTTCTTTTGTAGTTTCTTTCTCATTAATTGTTTCTCTGTGATATTAATTGTTATTAATTTATATCTTCAATATTTATGCTAGATGGAAGATCAACCACAGGGTGTTAAAGAGAGTTTGGTGCAGTCACATAACACTAATATGACTACTGAAGACACACAAGAGTCAACTCAAAATGAGGTAGATTCTAAAACTGCAAAAGGAAAGCGTAGAAGAAAATTGACTTCAAATGTTTGGTCTTGTTTTAATATGCTTCCTTTGGATCAAGATAATCAAACATAAAGAGCTGAATGCAAGCATTGTGGTAAAATATATAATGTTGACCCCAAGTATGGGACTGGAAACTTAAGTCGTCACATGAAAAGTTGTGAAAGAAGAGACACTCGTGATATTGGGCAGCTAGTGGTTTCTCAAGACAAAGGAATTGTGGCCTTAGGCTCAAAAAGGTTTGATCTGAATCACTTTCGTGAATTGATGACTCGTGCAATAATTTTACATGATTTGCCTTTTTCATTTGTTGAATATGAAGGTGTGAGAGCTACATATGAATATTTGTATCCTGGAATCACTTTAGTAACTAGGAATACTGCAAAGGCTGATGTTGTTAAGATGTATGCACTAGAAAAGGCAAGGATTAAATCAATGTTGAATAATAATTCTAGTAGAATTTGTTTGACATCTGATTTGTGGACTTCTATAATGACTGATGGTTACATAACCATTACTGCTCATTTCATTGATAAAGATTGGGTGCTACAAAAAGAATTCTAAATTTTTGTTTCATTCTTCCACCACATTCTGGTGTTGCAATATGTTCAACAATGTATGAGTTACTATGTGAATGGGGAATTGAAAAGAAGTTGTTTGCTCTTACATTGGATAATACTTCTTCCAATAATGTGACTGTTGATTTATTGCAAAAATATTTGACAGCTAAAAATGCACTTCCTTGCAATGGTAAATTTTTTCATATTCGTTGTTGTGCCCATATTCTCAATTTGGTAGTGCAAGAGGGGTTGAAAGATATTGATGGTGCGGTTCTAAAAATTCGTGAAAGTGCAAAATATGTTAGGTTCACAAGTTAGAAAGAAGAAGTTTCTAGAATGTGTCAATCTTGTAGGTCTTGACTCTAAGAGGGGTTTGAAGCAAGATGTGCCAACTAGATGGAATTCAACTTTCCTTATGCTTGATAGTGCTATATATTATCGTCGGGCATTTTGCCATTTGGAATTAATTGACAAAAGCTACAAGTATTGTCCTTTACCACACGAATGGGAAAAAGCTGAGAAGATTAATGAATTCTTAGAACAATTTTTCAATGTCACTTGTAGTTTCTCTGGAACTGAGTATCCCACATATAATTTGTATTTTCCATCAGTGTATTCTTGTTATTTTTCACTGAAAACAGCAAAGGAGAGTGATGATTCATATCTATCAAGTATGGGTAGTTTAATGATTGAGAAGTACTGGAAAGATTTCAGTATAATATTGGCCATTGCAATGGTTCTTGATCCTCGTTACAAGTTGAATTTTGTGGATTATGCATCTACCAAAGTTTATGGTGTAAAGGGATCACCACAATTTCTTGAGGTAAAGGAGAATTTACACAAATTATTTTATGAGTACTCTATAGAGAAGCTTTCTATGTCATTATCTTCTAAAAGTGATGCTCCAAACACTTCCAGGAACTCAGAACTTAAAAAAAATAAGACTTTCATGAAGGTAAATATAACTTGTTTAATCTTTTGAATTTTTATTCTATTATATTACTTTCATATTGGTTTGAGTTTGATTTTTAAATGATTGTAGGACTTTCATTCTTTTGAAAATCAAGAACAAGCAGCTACACAAAAATCTGAATTGGAATTTTATTTAGATGAACCAAGATTAAGTATCAATGTAGATTGTGATATTCTTGACTATTGGAAAGGAAATCAGTTTCGATATCCTGAGCTTGCTGCTATGACTCGTGATATTTTGAGCATTCCTATATCTATTGTTGCCTCAGAAGCTGCATTTAGTGTGGGTGGTCGGGTACTTGATCAATATAGGAGTTCACTTAAGCCAGACATAGTTGAGTCATTGATTTGCACAGGAGATTGGCTATCTGGAGATATGGGTAATTTAATCGATTTTTTATCATCTATTTTATTATATATATATCATATGTTAATTTTTGTTTTATAAATGTATATAGAGAACACAAAATCTATTCGTGTGGTTGTGGATACAATTATTGATGATGTGCTTAACTTGGATATCAATGACTATACATATTCAACATCTTCTCAAACTCAAAGTTCTCATGACAGTGTTCAACAAGACAGTAATGTAGTAATGGAAGGTATTTTGAATATTTTATTTTCTATTATATTTATAATTTTTTATGTGCACCATTCTCACTATGTAAATCTTGATTTTCCTTTAATACTCTCTGCAGGTTGAACTTCAAAGTTTGAAATTGCCTAACAATGGAGATTGATGAGCCAACTTGTTATTAGTTTAACTTAGAGACTAGAACTTTGAATTCATCATTTATATTATGTTTGAGATCAAGATTGGAAATTTTAATTTATCACCTTTATATTATGTTTGAGTAGATTAAACCTATGAATTTATGTATGGTGTTTGTAATTGTTGTATTATTGTGTGTTTGAGTGACAGGTTTTATAATTTTCATTATTATGTTAATCGTGTCAATTTCGTGTCGTGTCATTACACGTTTAATTGTGTATTAAACGTGCAGTTTCAGATTTGTGTCAAATGACAATGTATTAAACATGTTATCGTGTCATGTCGTGTGACCTGCTAAGATAATCGTGTTGTGTACGGGTTTGGATTTTTGACACGAATAATAATCGTGTCATGTTCGTGTTTACCCTAATCGTGTCGACACGAATATGACACGATAACACGAATTGCCAGCCCTACTCAGAACACATCAACATTCAGTTACAAATTCAGTTCTTCCTAACAAATTTTCTAACAGACACATTCAGCTTCAAAATAAAAACCAAGAAAAGGAGGAGCTACCCTTTATATATACCTGTTGCAAGCTCTAGTTAAACATCCAGAATCTTGAAGCAGATTTGAGAGCTCCAAAGAAAGTTAAGAGAGAGAGAAACAGAGAAAAAACAAAGATGGTTAGAGAGAATTTTGTAAAGAAAAGAGAAAATTTATAATCAAAGTGAGAGTGTAAAAGGAAGGTTACCTTGTCGAACTTCTGTGACTTGGAACCTATTGAAACTTTGTAACTCCACCATTGTTAGTGAAGATCGAAGCTCACCATCTAAGGAGCAGCTCAATGAGGATGTAACCCAAAAATTTTGGGCGAACCTCGATAAAACTCTGGGTGTTTTCTTCTCTTTGCTTTGTTTTCTGTTTAATATTTTGCTAAACCTAATTTTGAAGTTTGCATTTTTGGGTTGGCTGATATGTTTGATCCCATTCCTGGGTTTGAGAAAGAAGATTGGATTTGGGGATCGTTTGGGTTTTTTCTTTGGGGTTACTGTCTGCTAGGATTCGAAAGAATTGGGAAAGAGATTTGATCTCAGATTTGTGATTTTGTTTTATATCTGTAAAATAACAAATCTGTGTCGTTTTGTTGGTTTTTACTTACAGTCAAAAGTAGGGAAAGAAAAGGTCTCTAATGACCTTGATATACTTGATTGAACATTTTGTTGGTGTAGGGATATATCTGTCAAATTCCTACATTGGTATCAAAGCCAGGTTCTGGTTAGAAGAAGCAACAAAAATTCATATCAGGGAGAAGTACAACACAATCAAGGCTGGAAGGAGATAACCTAGCAGATCCTATTCAAGATCCCGAAGAAGTTCAAGAAGAATTTGTGGATATACCACTGATTGAACCTACTGAAATCTCTAATACTTTTCTTGATTTAGACTTAAATAATATGAGTAACTTTAAAGTTAATATTGATAAGTTTGATGGCTCAAGTGATTACAGAATTTGGAGGAGGAAGATTAGATCATTACTAGCACAACAAAAATTACTTAGAGTGTTGGAAGATCATATTGAATGGCCAGAGGGCACAACAAAGATACAGCAAGAAGAATACCTAGAAACAGCTATTGGGATCATCACCTTCAATCTTTCAGATGCACTAATATGATTGGTAGATGTTGATGGTGAAAACTCGTCAACGAAATTAGGTCAGAAAACTCAAAGGTAAGTATGGAGATATTTAAATAAGAACTTAGAATAAACTTAAGGAAAGATAAACATAGATCAACAATGGAGTAAGCCTTTGAATATTGCTTAATAGCTTGAGTGTACAATGAATTTTCCAACCCCTTTGCTGGAGGGGTGAAGGTCTATTTATATTGGGGTTTTAATGGCTCTTGATACATCGTGGTCCCAGGGGACAAGATTGTACATAGGTACATTGTCAGGGTTGTGGCACAAGTCGTAGTGGTGTTGGAGGAGTGGTGGTCGACTCTAGTACGTGTCAGGGGCTTGCAAAAGTACTCCTGCATTGGTACCACATTATGCCTCCACTACTTGTCGGGTACAGACCTCATAAGCGTGCTGAGGGAGTCCTTATCATGTACCATTCTTGTACTACCACTACTTGTATGGCGTGGACATCGTATCCGTACTCTAACTATTCTTGGTCTATAGGTTCATTCCGTATCTCTTTTGCCTTCATGTAGAATCGTTGTGAGGTCATTTCTAACCTTCCTCGAATGCATGTTCATGAGGCCCATGACTCTACATCTCATGATACCCACAGGGAAAAAGGTGCCATGTTGGTATCGCTTATCTTAGGGAGGGAGATAAGGTCTTTTCAACGAGGCCTGTGGCGTATGCTATAAGACATGATATCCCCTGCGTGGAGCGAGGGTCTCACTTCACTACACCTTCCCCCATGGTCCCCATGAGCAAGACGCCCTTGGCGTGAGGCTCCTTCTGGCATGACCCCCTCTAGGCACAAGGTGCCCATGGTGTGAAGCTCCTCCTAATGCGAGGTCCTCCAAGCGCGAGGCACTCTTGGTGTGCGAAATTCCCATGGCGCGGGGCTCCTCTTGGTGTGTGGCCCTTCCAAGCGCGAGGGACGCTCCATGCGCGAGACTCCCTTGGCGTGCGATTCCTCCTGGCGCGAGCCCCTCTAGGTGTGAGGCCCTTCCAGGCGTGAGGCACGCTCCATGCACGACACCCTCTAGGCGCAAGGCGCGCTCCATGCGTGAGGCTCCCTAGGCGCGAGGCGCGCTCCATGCACGAGGCTCCCTCGGCGTGGGGCTCCTCCTAGCGCGAGACCCTCTAAGCACGAGGTACTTCCAGCCGCGAGGCGCGCTCCACGCGCGAGACCCTCTAGCCGCGAGGCGCACTCCATGCGTGAGGCTCCCTAGGGGCGAAGCGCGCTCCATGCGCGAGGCTCCCTTTGTGCGGGGCAAGGCTCCTGATGCAAGGTTGTCCCATGCGAGGCCTGCAAGGTGTGAGATGGGGTGTGCGTGATGGCCCTACGATACCCTTGGTGCGAGGCGTGGCTCCGGATGCGAGGTTGTCTCTCGCGAGGCCCGCAAGGTGCAAGATGAGGCGCACGAGATGGCCTCGCGACACCCTTGGTATGAGACAACACTGCAGGGTGCAAGATGGGGCGAACGAGATGGCCTCACGACACGCCTTGCGCGAGGCGAGGCTCCTAACGCGCGGGTGTGTGAGGCCATGATGCGTAGGTGCGCGAGACACAATGGTGTGACCATGCTTCATGAGACGCCTTTGCGAGGCCATGCCTCGCAAGATGCGGGTGCGATCGAGGCATATGGCTTGAGTGCCTTCAACGTATCTCGGCGTTAAGGTAGATAGGGCTTCGCTATGCGAGGCTCCCTTTGCATAGATGTAGGCGTACGTCTCGGGTGTATTTGGCAGCTCTTGTGCATGTGCGTGCATCTCGTCCCTTGAGCATATCAACCTCGTGCAAGCACACCGGACCTCGCTATGCGAGGGCCTTGTGCACCTGTCCTCCCACAACGCTTAGTTTGACCCTTTAGCTTAGCAAGGCCAAACCTCATGGCTCATATTGAGATGTTTCCCTTAGGCTCACAAGGGAAATTATTCCATATGTGCAAGACCTATAGGTCTGAGCCCGATAGCATGAATTCATGACCTTTAGCCATGTATTCTAAGTAGGGACCAGAGATATTTTTCCTTGGTGGATTTTTGGCATCCATAGTAGATAAAGAAGAGACTCCAGCTAAAATTTGGAAGAAACTAGAGGAGCGATTCCAACAGAAGTCACTCACCAACAAGATTTTCTTAAAAGAAATAATCTTTGTGTTGACCCAAGATTTGGCCAACTGACACGGAGTCAAAACGTGATTGATATGGACGAATGTATAGAGAAGAACGCAATGACAAAAGTAAAGACAACACAGTAATTTATAGTGGTTCAGCCCCAGGATCTGGTAATGACCTACGTCCACTTAGAATAATATTGATATAAAATCAGAGAGGTGATCAAAGAACCAGGGTTCAATGAGTTTCACTCTTCTGTAAAGAATAATACAGATTTGCTTGGAGAATTACTCTCGTTTCCTGTGATTCAAAAGCTTTTTCAAAAAAGGCCCCCCTTTCCTTGAGCCATCTCCTCTTATTTATAGGCTCAAGGAGGGTCACAAGAGATTGTTACAGATATTCTTCCCTGAATAATCAGATATCCAGAAGATTGCATGAGATAAATTCGGGATTCACAAAGATCTTCCCATAAATGTTGCCTTGTACGCAGAACTATCGACCAGACTGGTCGTGGGTAAGACAGGCTTACCCTGCTTCTACTGTGTCTCCTAGTTGATACTCTAGCAGGCGCTTCCAGGTATCAGCCACGTGTCAAGAGATTATTTGCCACGTCACCAATGCTAATATATTGGATAACATTTTCCCCCCAAAGTTTATTTACTACGAACAGTAAATAAACTTTGAACGAACGACCCTTCGGTAACCCCTTCTGACGTGTCAGAACCCTTCTTGTGTCTTTGAAAAAAGCAACCCACTTCTGTCTAATCATGTCCTTTTAGTTCCCCAGAAACGATTTCGACGGCCATCCCATTTCCCCATACTTAGAAAAAGGAAAACTAATGATTATACTTTTTTAATATCAGAGAATACTTATATAAGACCGTCGAAGCCTCCTCTTTCTTTTTACGCACGCCATTATCTTGGCAGAAAACTCTAAAAACCAGAGCTTTAAGCTTTTCCGAAGACCATTCTCTTGCCCTTCCAAGACTCAGACCGTGGGCTCTTTAATCTCCGAAGACCTTTCTTCCTCCTTCACAATCATTTTTCTTGGTAAGTTTTTGAAACTCCATGCTTCTAATTTCTCGTGATGCATGCTTCTGGTGGTATACTGTTTAAGTCTTTCTGTTTCTGGTTTTAAATGCATGTAGACAGAATGTTTTGTAGGCGCAGTAGGGTTACGATTTAGTTTAAAAATTCAGGATCATGCTTTTTAGGACGTAAAACCGAAGTAACATTTCGATTTTTAAGCCAGTTGAAAAATAAATTTTTCCCGCCCTAAGGGGAGTTGAAAAAGCTTTCACAGAAAAACTTTTTACTTTCACCCTTTGATCCGCTTTTCAAACTGTTCGTGAAGAAAAACTAGCTTTTTAATAGAATGCTGTTGTGTAAAAGCCTAACTTTTATACTCGACCAGCACTATTCTAAAAGCTTTTTAGAGTTCTATTTCCTCACCTCCCCATTCTTCTGTTTACAGACTTTAATGCCAGATTTGTGGGGAGGTGAAAGACCCATCGACGACGACCTTCTTGCCCAGCTGCTCGAGGGGGAAGAACAACCAACTGTACGCATCCACGAGATTCCTTTTTTGCGATCATCTTCCAGACCCCATCCTTCCTTTCCAATGGCCCGCTCCAAGTCCTCTGGCAAGAAAAGACCCGAGTCTGAAAGCAACCCTACTCCTCCTGCCAAGCCTGATTCGCAGGCTAGGGCTCCCTCGACCAGCGGTCGAGAAAATCTTGTTCCTGACCCTAATATCCAAACTAGGGCTTTCCCTCATCATCAGAATCTGCCCGATGTCGAGTGGTATACTCCCCCAGCCAGTTCAGTGACCCTTCAAATGGTTGCTAACTGTTTCAGGAAATTCCCTCTTACGGGGGTAACCATTATACGTCCCACCGAGGACCAGAGGGCTAACCGTCCAGGAGGGGCGAACAGCGCCTGGTCCCGGTATCACATTGAAGCAGGAGCTTATCTCTCTCTTCATCCCTTCTTTGTGGGGGTGGCCAATTATTTCGGCGTCGCTCCCTTCCAAATAACTCCAAACGGATATAGGATGTTGGCCGCACTCTATGTCCTGTACAAACTTAACAAATGGCCAGAACCTTCACCCCATGAGGTCAACTATCTCTTTGACCTCAAGTCCAACCCACAGCACAACGGGACGGGCTTTTTCCATTTCTGCCACCAGGAGACCGGCCGGACGTTCCTAAGTGGTACTACCCACATATCAAACGTGGGGCACTACAACAAGGAGTACTTCTTTACTCCGCACATAACCAGTAGTAACTTGGCCTTCGCAAGAGAAGGTATAAACTTATCTTCGTCTAGTCGATACTTTAACATAGAGTGTTTCCTTCCATTTTTCCTCAAACTTGATCTGTTTTTCAGGCCGTTGGTTACGTCCGACCCCAACACCAGAAATGGTGTCGAGGTCTAACACTCTGGCCAGGATGTCTGATGCAGCAAAATGTGTCAAGACCCTGACACTTGAAGAGAATTTGAGGTCGTCTGGCCTCCTGGCTCCTCGCCATGAAAATAGAGGGTCCGTGGTGGACGAAGCCACTGTCGAGGGGGTTCCCGAGAAGCAACCTCCTGTGCCTCCTCCTAGGAGGAGGCCAACAGGAGTTATGTTCAGGGAACCCACGGGTAGCCCTTCCGCAGAAAGGCCTTCTGCTCCCCAAGGAAAGGGGAAAGAAAAGGCCAAGGAGCCTATTGTTGACTTGGGAGAATCTTCTGATGATAACGGTAAAGTTATTTCGCTTTTAAATGGTTTGCCGATTCCCTGTCACTTTTTTGATGGGGATGGTAACTTTACATATGCTCCAAACTTAGGATCAAACTTCTTCATGCCAGATAATGAGTATATGACTAATAGAGTCAATAGTGTTGCGACCAGTAGTTGTAGCTCGGGTATTTACTTTGTGACCTCCTTTCAATTGTCTATCTTACTTTCTCCTGCCTCCTTTTTATAAACTTGCTATGTTTATCTTCATGCAGATATGTCAACTCCCAACATTTTTGACATGTACCAGGCCGAGGAGGAAGAGGAAGTTACCCAACTTCAACGGAAGCCTAAGAAGAGATCTGGCGAATCCAGTCGAGGCCCTCCAGCCAAGAAGGGTCGATCCGAAGATCCTCCTCAGGGAACGCCTACTGGGCAAAGTCCTGCGCCAACTGGGCAAACTCCTACTCCTCCTCCAGCTCCTTCCGTGCAGCAAAACACTCCTGCCTCGCCCAACCCTCCAGCCGCACCAACCAGAGAGCAGCTTTCTCACGAAGAGGCTCATGGGGCCAGACTTATGAGCCGTGCCATTTGATCTGCCAGGGACCGCCTCGATCGTATTGGCAAAGGCGAGCATGTTAGGGCCGCAATGATCCAGGCTGAAGAGCTGCCAGTCGATCAGATCCTGAACAGGGCTTTGAACGAAATCTCCAGCGTAAGTGTTTCTTTATTCTTCGAGTTTTTAGTTTTTTAGCCCTCGTGATAAGTTCTAACTCCTTTTTCTTTGTAAACAGGCCTTACTTTCTGCCATTACTGCTCGTACCCGAGCCCAGGCTTACATTGAGCAGGTCGAGGCAAAAGCCATCGAGAGGTATCAGGTGAAGGCGGCCGAGGAGCTTTCGGCCGCTGAGGCCAAGCATGCTAAGGAGTTGGAGGCAGTGGTCCGAGAGAGGGACGCGGCGGTGACTAAGCTGTCAGAGGCTGAAGCTGTGAAGGAAGCAGCGGTCAAGTTGAGATAGGAGTACCGAGATTTCAACAAAGCTCATCTCCGCGAAATCAAGCATCTGGGGGAGGTACTCAAGACCAAGGACGAGGCCATTCCCACTCTCGGGGGCAAGGTGAAGCAGTTGGAGCTTGACAACTCCAAGAATCTGGAAAAGTATAAGAGGACTACACTCCGATGTTTCTACAATTTCTGGAAACACAATCAGGGTGCTGACTTTAGCTACCTTTCAGAGGAAGTCAGAAATGCAGAGTTGGCTCGATGTGCTGCCCAACTGGCCGAAGAGGAGGCAAGAGCTGCAACCCCTGCCACTCCAAACGTCGCTGGTGTAGAAGAAGAAGATGTTGTTGAGGATGTGACTAACCAGGATGCTGCCCAGGACCCTTCGGCCCCGAATGCCTCTTGAATTCTTCTCATTTATTTTTTTTTTTCTTGTTTTTGGATATACGACCCAAGGGTCGTGATGTAAAGACAATAGTTTCTTTTTAAATTTTGCTGCATGGGCAGTGAATCTTTTTTTCTTGAACAATTACATCCAAGCTGCGATGCTTGCAGTGTAAAAGTTTAACTCTTGGTGCTATAATTATTTATTATAACATTTGTCCGTATGACCGGACTTAGCATAGTACTTTGGCATGATTTAACAAAACATAAATTTTGAAAAATACTCTAAGTACTGTAGCATGCTTTCACTTATTTTGTTCATGTGTTTACATACCTTGAGAGTATGCTTTGCTATCAATGTGCCTTATATGCCCCCCAAGTGATCGAGGAGCGTGAGGTCCTTGGTCACTTGCCTTGACCATAACCTGTTCAAACATTCCTGTTCGTGGTAAACTGATACTTGTAATACAGCAAAACAACACATGTAATGAACAAATACTTGTAAATATAAATTCACAAAGGCTGGCAAGAATGACTGGCTGAGCACAGTCCCTTATAATCTCGTATTAAAAATGGACTAACATGTCTTTACGAGTGATTCTAAAACAGAATCTTACATATACGAGCAGTTAGCCATACAACGTGGCTAACCCTCTTTGCAAAACTTGTAAAAATTAAGAAGAGAAATTTAAACAAGCCAGTCCTTTAAGAAGGGTTGTTCATTGATAATACTTGCGCAGGTGTTCTCCATTCCAATAGCACGGAACGAGATCTCCGTTTAAGCGTGCAAGTTTGTAGGTGCCTGGGTGAAGGACTTCTTCAATCTGGTAACGTCCTTCCCAGTTAGGTCCGAGCACTCCAACAGTGGGGTCGCGGGTATTTAAGAAAACTCGTCGTAGCACTAAATCTCCGATGCTGAATTTTCTTTCTTTAACTTTGGAGTTAAAGTACCGGGCGACTTTTTGCTGGTAAGCAGCAACTCGGAGTTGAGATTTTTCTCGCATCTCGTCGATCGAGTCTAGGGACTCCATCATCAGCTGACTGTTCACGTCCTGGTCGTAAGTCAAACGTCGATGTGAGGGGGGATCTAACTCGACAGGTAACATGGCCTCATATCCGTAAGCTAGGGAAAATGGGGTATGCCCTGTTGCTGTTCGGTGAGATGTTCTATACGACCAGAGGACTTCAGGTAGTTGCTCCGGCCATGCTCCCTTAGCCTCTTCAAGTCTTTTCTTCAGGGTGTCCTTAAGAGTTTTGTTCACGGCTTCGACTTGCCCATTCGCTTGTGGATGTGCAACTGAAGAAAAACTTTTAATGACCCCATGCCTTTCGCAGAAATCGGTGAATAAATCACTGTCAAATTGGGTCCCGTTGTCTGAAACTATCTTCCTAGGTAATCCATGCCGGCGGCATACAATGTTCTTGATGACGAAGTCAAGAACTTTTTTGGTTGTGATGGTTGCGAGTGGTTCAGCTTCAGCCCATTTCGTGAAGTAATCGACTGCCACAACTGCGTACTTTACTCCTCATTTTCCTGTTGGCAGGGATCCAATCAAATCTATCCCCCATATTGCAAAGGGCCATGGGCTTTGCATCTGTTTTAGTTCATTTGGAGCTACTCGTGGGATCTTGGAGAACCTTTGACATTTGTCGCATCTTCGTACATACTCAATTGAATCCTCGTTCATTGTTGGCCAGAAGTAACCTTGTCTTAGAACCTTTTTTGCTAAACTCTGCCCCCCAGCGTGATCTCCGCAGAAGCCTTCATGCACCTCCCTCATGAGCTCCTTAGCTTTTCCTGGTGTAATGCACCTGAGCAGTGGCATTGAATATCCTCTTCGGTACATAATGCCATCGACCAGTATATACCTAGCTGCCTGCCTTTGCAGAGTTTTGGCTTTGTTTCTATCTGTTGGCAGTGTGCCATTCGTCAGATACTCCAAGTATGGCGCCATCCACGCATCTTCTACACGAATCTCCATATTGGCTTCAGCCGCTTCTATGCTTGGCCTACTCAGTCTTTCTACTGGAACTATGTTCAAGGTATCAGCATCCTTTGCGCTCGCGAGTTTAGCCAAGGCGTCTGCATTCGAATTTTGGTCTCGCGGAATTTGCTGGAGGGTGTACCTTGTGAACTGGGCTAGCAAATCCTTTATTTTATTCAGGTAGGCCATCGTCTTTAGGCCTCGCGCTTGATATTCCCCCAGGACTTGATTCACGACTAGTTGAGAGTCACTGTAAATATCAAGTGTCTTTATGCTCATGTCTCTGGCCATTCTCAATCCAACTAGGAGTGCTTCATATTCTGCTTCATTGTTTGACGCCGCGAAGTCGAACCTGATTGTGCAGTGAAATCGATGCCCTTCCGGCGTTATCAATATCACTCCTGCTCCAGCGTGGGATTCATTAGATGAACCATCTGTGAATAGCTTCCACGAAGGAGTTTTGTCTTGGGGCATGGGCGCTTCAGGCTGTTCGCACTGCTTACTGCCTGGGAGTTCGGTGAACTCCGCGACGAGATCGGCCAATACTTGTCCCTTTATTGCTGCTCGGGGTGAATAAGTTACATCGAACTGCCCTAGTTCGACTGCCCATTTTAACAATCTTCCAGCCGCCTCAGGTTTTTGGAGGACTTGCCGAAGGGGCTGGTCGGTTAAAACTGTAATAGGATGGGCTTGGAAGTAAGGACGCAACTTCCTGGAGGCTAGAATTAAGCAATATGCTAACCTTTCAATTGGCAGATACCTTATTTCCGCTCCAATCAGTCGTTTGCTGATATAGTAGACCGCTTTCTGTATGCCTTCTTCTTCCCGTACTAGTACCGCACTAGCAACAACTTCAGTAATTGCCAGGTAGATAAAAAAAGTTTCTCCTTCGATTGGCTTTGACAAGATGGAAGGTTGCGCCAAATGAGCTTTTAAGGCCTGGAATGCCTGCTCGCAGTCTCCCGTCCATTCAAACTTCTTATTGCCTCTGAGTAGATTGAAGAAAGGGACACATTTGTCAATTGATTTGGAGATGAATCTACTCAGGGCAGCGATCCTTCCGGTCAAACTTTGTACATCTTTGATTTTCTCCGGTGACTTCATGTCGATCAGGGCTTTTATCTTATCAGGGTTGGCCTCAATCCCTCTTGAATTCACTATAAACCCTAAAAACTTCCCTGATCCGACTCCAAAGGAACATTTGAGGGGATTCAACTTCATCCGGTACTTTCTTAGCACATTGAAGCATTCTTGTAGATCCCTCACGTGTCCTTCTGCCTTCTTAGACTTTACCAGCATGTCATCTGCATATACCTCCATGTTTGCACCGATCAGATCCTTAAACATGTGGTTGACTAGCCGTTGGTAAGTCGCACCTGCATTTTTCAGTCCGAAGGGCATTACTTTGTAACAGTATAAGCCCGTATCGGTCCAAAAGCTGGTGTGATCCTCGTCAGGGGGATGCATGCTGATCTGGTTATAGCCTGAATATGCATCCATGAACGAGAGGATCTCATGTCCTGCAGTTACATCGACCAGCTGGTCGATCCTTGGGAGCGGGAAGCAGTCCTTTGGGCAGGCTTTATTGAGGTCCGTAAAATCCACACAGGTACGCCACTTGCCGTTAGGCTTGGGGACCAGTACCGGATTCGAGACCCACGAGGGATAAAACGCTACCCTGATGAATCCATTCTCCTTAAGTCTTTCGACTTCTTCTTTCAGAGCTCTTGATCTATCTTTATTGAGTAGCCTTCTCTTTTGTTGCATGGGCGGAAAGGTTTTGTCTATGTTCAGGACATGGCTGATTACTGCAGGCTCTATCCCCACCATGTCTTTGTGTGACCAGGCGAAAACCTCCTGGTTCTTTTGCAAGAATTCCACCAGCGCTTGCTTTATAGTAGGCTCTAAGTTCTTCCCAACATTCACGACTCTGGTCGGGTCTTTTTTGTCAAGTTGGACCTCCTCCAGGTCCTCGACGGGTCCAACATTTTCTTCAAAATCCCCAAAGCGAGGATCCAAATCTCCATCCTCACTTTGGGTAACACCCTATTTGGTGGCTTCTCCACTGGATTGGGCTAGCGTGTCTATTGCCATCTGCAATCGATCTGGGGTAGTGCTCCTCGACGTCCCACTCTTCGCCTTTGTGATCGAGGCGTTGTAGCACTCCCTGGCTTCCCTTTGGTTCCCTACGACGCGTCCTACCCCCGCGTCCGTCAGGAATTTCATGGCTAAGTGCCACATAGAGATGACGGCCTGTAGATCAACCAGTATGGGCCTTCCAATAACGGCGTTGTATGCCGAAGGGCAATCGACCACTACAAAAGTGGTGAGTAATGTCCTTGTTGCGGGCGTTGTACCCGTCGTTATTGGAAGCTTGATCATTCCGGCTGGGGCGAGTCCTTCTCCAGAGAAGCCGTATATGGTTTGATTGCAGGGCTCCAAGTCTTTTACGGACAACTTCATGCGTTCCAGTGTTGATTTATACAGGATGTTCACTGAACTTCCTGTATCGACCAGTACCCTTTTTACCATCATGTTGGCCATCTGGATGTCCACGACCAGCGGATCAGAATGTGGGAATCGAACGTGCCGGGCATCGTCATCAGAGAAGGTTATCTCACCCTCCTCTGACCGAGCCTTTTTCGGTGCACGGTCCTCCACAACCATCATCTCGATGTCCTGGTCGTGACGTAGAGTCTGAGCATATCGTTCTCTGGCCTTTCCGCTATTTCCCGCGAGGTGCGGGCCTCCACAAATGGTTAAGAGTGTTCCGGCCACGGGGGCAGGCTGTAATGGTGGCGAGCGCTGGCGTGTAGACGCCTGCTCGTTGCTACCTGGAGCTTCTCGTTGGGAAGTTCCCGAGGCTCGTACGTGCCTTCTCAAGTGTCCTTGTCTAATAAGGAACTCAATTTCGTCTTTTAACTGGTTGCATTCGTTAGTGTCATGTCCGTAGTCGTTATGGTAACGACAGAACTTGGTGGTGTCTCTTTTCGAAATGTCTTTTCGAATGGGTCCTGGTTTCTTGTAAGGCACACTAGAGCTTGTGGCCTGATAAACCTCTCCCCGAGACTCGACGAGGGCAGTGTAGTTAGTGAACCTAGGTTCATAACGATTACCCTTGGCTCGTTTGTTGTCGGAGGTGGAAGGCTCGTTATACGGCCGTTTCCCACCATTTTTTCCATTACCCTTGCTATTTTCGTGGCCTTTGTCGTTGCCATTAGGTTTGGAACCATTGGCGGCTTTGGCAGGCTCAGCGGGCTTCTTACCCTTGTTCGAGGGTTTCCCATCATCAGCAATGGCTTCCTCGAGCTTGATGTAACGATCAGCTCGGTCCAAGAACTCCTGGGTCGTTTTAACTCCTTCCTTTCGGAGACTCTTCCAGAGGGGAGAGCATCGCTTTACCCCTGCGGTAATGGCCATCATCTTGCCTTCGTCTCCTACCGTTTTCGCTCCAGCCGCCGCTCGCATAAAGCGTTGGACGTAATCCTTCACTGACTCTCCGTCCTGCTGGCGAATCTCGACCAGCTGGTTTGCTTAGGTTGGGTGCACACGACCCGCATAGAACTGTCCGTAGAACTCCCTTACGAACATTTCCCAATAAACTATGCTTGCAGGCGGGAACTTAAAAAACCACTCCTGCGCTGCTTCAGAAAGTGTTGCAGGGAAGATCCTGCACCGAGCGTCTTCTGACACTTTCTGAATGTCCATCTGAATTAAAAATTTATTTACATGCAAGACTGGGTCCTCATATCCATCAAAGTTCGGGAGCGTAGGCATTTTGAACTTGCTGGGAGTTTCGGCGTTAGCTATCCTCTGGACGAAAGGAGTACCTTTCCTCCTGTCGTGGTCTATATAAGAAGTTCTTCCTCCGACTAGCTGCTGCACAGCCTGATTGAGTGCGTCTATCTGGGCTTTCACTGCGGCAGGAATTGCGGTGGCCTCTGTGGCTGGGGGGAGGTTTTCGCCGTGCCTCTCGCGATGATCGTTGAGTACATCTCTCAGGTCCTCTTCTCTTCTTCGCTGCTCGCTACCCCCGAGCCGGTTGAAGACATTATTTTGTCTGGGCTGCCCCCCAGCATCTTGTCTATTTGGCTGGTCACCTTGAGGTACTTGGCTCCTGCCTTTACCTCTTTCTCCATTCCTCCCAGCAGCATTTCCCTTGCTTGAGTCGGCCTCATTGTATCCGTGGCCATCTTTGAACCTTGACTGGCTGTGGTGAGACTGACTGTTCCCCCTATTCCCGTCTTTGGCAGAAACGCCCCGAGCGTTAGAGGGTGGCTTGCGCTGGTCGCGGTGTCCCCGTTCATTATCATGTCGTGGGGGTCCACGGACCGCAGAGCCTAGCTCCGAGTCCCTCCTGTTACCAGGAGGGTATTGACCTCTGTTCGCTTGGTTTGGTCCATCATTCTCATGGCGTCTAGGACTATGAGGCTGACGCTCGGCCCTATTCTGCATTTGCTGCGGGGGATTACCCCGAGCAGCTTGGGATGGTGAATTTGCCTCAGGGTCCAACGGGACATCGTCATGGGGTGTCTGAGGCTGCTCGGGCCTTTGAGGACTTGAAGGCTGAATTGGTGGGCTGGGATTGGGACCCCTCTGGGGTGGTCCATTCGCGGGTTGGTCAGGCTGCGAGGCAGGTGCGGCCTGATTTCTAGCCAACAGAAAGGCTGCTTCGAGGGCGGCCATGGCTTCGGTCTGGCGGCGATCCACCTCCACCTGTCTCTCGCTCAACTCCGCACGCTGCCGATCAATCTCCTGCTGCTGCCGCGCCATAACTCCTGCAGCAATTTCTTGATTGGCCTTCAGACTAGCCAATTCTTCCTGCAACGCGCCCAGGGTGCTCTTCAGCGTCGCATCGTCCATTTCCTACTCTTCAAAATCTAGTTGCGGCTCATCTTCCGCCATGGTTGCAGGGGGAGGAGGTGGTGGTGGATTCGACGGTGCAGCGGTGGTTGCCTGCCTAGTTTTCCTTCCTGATTTCGCCATTGGTTTTCTTAACAGCAACAAATCAATCTCTCAATGAAAGTACCAAAATGTTGACCCAAGATTTGGCCAACTGACACGGAGTCAAAACGTGATTGATATGGACGAATGTATAGAGAAGAACGCAATGACAAAAGTAAAGACAACACAGTAATTTATAGTGGTTCGGCCCCAGGATCTGGTAATGACCTACGTCCACTTAGAATAATATTGATATAAAATTAGAGAGGTGATCAAAGAACCAGGGTTCAATGAGTTTCACTCTTCTGTAAAGAACAATACAGATTTGCTTGGAGAATTACTCTCGTTTCCTGTGATTCAAAAGGTTTTTCAAAAAAGGCCCCCCTTTCCTTGAGCCATCTCCTCTTATTTATAGGCTCAAGGAGGGTCACAAGAGATTGTTACAGATATTCTTCCCTGAATAATCAGATATCCAGAAGATTGCATGAGATAAATTCGGGATTCACAAAGATCTTCCCATAAATGTTGCCTTGTATGCGGAACTACCGACCAGACTGGTTGTGGGTAAGACAAGCTTACCCTGCTTCTACTGTGTCTGCTGGTCGATACTCTAGCAGGCGCTTCCAGGTATCAGCCACGTGTCAAGAGATTATTTTCCACGTCACCAATGCTAATATATTGGATAACACTTTGGATACAAGATGAGTCACTCTAAGACTCTAGATCAAAATCTTGATGAATTTCTGAGGATGCATATTGAACTTGCAAACTTAGGGGAAAATGAAGAACTAAGTGATGAGAACCAGGCCATAATCATACTAAACTCACTGCCAAAATCCTATAGGGAAGTCAAGACTGCAATTAAATATGGAAGAACTGAGATTACACTTGAAGAAGTAATCTCAGCCCTCAAGTCAAAGGATTTGGAAATGAAAACTAAAAACCCAGGGAACTCAAGTGGGGAACTAAACTTAAGTCGTGGAAGACCAACTCAAAGGAAACCTTGGCACAACAAGGGTAGAAGTCTCAACCGTGGACATCACAAAGGCAACCACAGTCATGACAAAAGCAGGTCTCATTCAAGAGGCCCGAGTGATCCTAAAGGCTGCTACAATCGTGGAAAACCTGGGCATTTCAAGAGAGATTGCTATTTCTGGAAAAGAATAACAGAAACAAACATGAGGGACAGGGAGACTCTAACAACTCTTTATCACATTCATTAAACAATAAACATGAATTTCAAAATGCTAACTTGATTGATGGATATGAAAGTGGAGAAGTCTATGTAGCCTCATCGTCTTTTAAAGAAGATTGGATACTAGACTTTGGATGTACTTTCCATATGACTAATAATAAACATTTGTTGACTAATTTCAGGGATTCAACTAAAGGGAAGGTGATCCTAGGAAACAATAAATATTGCAACATAGAAGGCTCGGGTTCAGTGAGCTTTAGAATGTTTGATGGGATTATTAAAACCCTAAGTGGAGTGAGGTATGTTCCTAATCTGTCCAGAAATCTTACTTCACTAAGTGTGCTTGATGATGTGAAGGTAGAAAGCAAAATCAAGGAAGGGCAAATTAATTTGTGCAAGGGATCTATGGTGACAATGAAGGGAGTTAAGAAAGAAGGCCTATACTATCTAATAGGTGAATCGATTGCAAAGAGTCACAATACAGTGACAGAATCGCCAGAAGACTAAAAACAACACTTTGGCACATAAGGCTTGGCCATATTAGTGAAAGAGGATTACAAATTGTGAGTGACCAGCAACTATTGGGAAAGGACAAAGTCAGTAAAGTGGATTTCAATGAGTATTGTGTACTTGGGAAACATCATAGGCTCAAATTCAAAACAGGAACTATAAGTTTTAATCCAAAAAAATTAGACCAAATAGAGGAAGAAGCGCAAGATATAAATCAGGTGGAACCGACAATTTACCAACTAGAACCAGATATAGTTCAGGTGGAACATACTGAAGAGGAAACACAGAGAATAAAACCTGGAGAACCTCATGAAAATGAAAATCTAACAGATTATCAATTGACCCGAGACAGAGAGAAAAAGATTCCTAAGCCAAATTTGAAATACAGTTTCAACATATGGAATGAAGACCTTGCCTATGCCTTTATGAGTAACTTAGAAGCTGACTCCGAAGAACCACAAAGCTATGAAGAAGTAGTAAAAGGTAATAAAGCAGAAAACTAGGTACAAGCTATGAAGGATGAGATGAAGTCACTACAAAAGAATCAGACCTAGAAATTTGTACCTAAACCTAAAGGAAAGAGTATAATAGCTTGCAAATGGTTGTACAAACTAAAGGAAGGAAGAACCTATAAGGTACAAGGCTAGATTTGTTGGTGAAGGTTTTACATAGAAAGAAGGAATAGACTTCACAGAGATTTTTTCACCAGTAGTAAAATATAAAACTAGCAGGATTATCCTATCACTAGCTAATCAGTTCAATATGGAAATAAACCAGATGGATGTGAGCACTGCTTTTCTACATGGGGAATTAGAGGAAGACATCTATATGCAACAGCCTAAGGGTTTTGAGGTCAAGAGGAAGGGACATCATGTATGCAAACTGATTAAATCCTTGTATGGACTTAAACAGTCACCTAGGCAATGGAACAAGAAATTTGATGCATTTATGATGAAGCTAGGGTTCACAAGATACTACTATGATACTTGCTTATATTTCAAAGGTACTAAGGTGAATGAGGTCATCTATTTACTATTGTATGTAGATGACATGTTGATCATTAGCAAGGAAAGGTCTCAGATTGAGGTAATGAAAAACTTACTCAAGACAGAATTTGAGATGAAGGACCTAGTCACAGCTACAAAGATACTAGGGATTACTATAATGAGGGATAGAAGCAATGGAAGGTTGTGTATGACTCAAGAGGATTACATTCACAAGATTATAAAGAAGTTTTCCATGAAGGGAGCTAAACCTACCTCACAACCTATCACAAATCAGTATACCTTATCTAAGGAACAATGCCCTAAGACTAAAACAAATGAGGAAGAGATGAGCAAGGTACCCTATTCTAATGCAATGGGTTCTATAATGTACCTAATGGTCTGTACTGGACCAGACTTAGCCTATACTATTAGCATCCTTAGTAAGTATATGTCTAATCCTGGGAGAATTCACTGGCTAGCTATGAAGTGGTTATTCAGATACCTAATTGGATCTACTTAGGTGGGATTGGTCTAAAAACAGCAACACGTAAGCACTACAATAGAGGTATACAGTGATGC
The DNA here is from genome assembly GCF_963169125.1 of Humulus lupulus. Taxonomy (NCBI): domain Eukaryota; kingdom Viridiplantae; phylum Streptophyta; class Magnoliopsida; order Rosales; family Cannabaceae; genus Humulus; species Humulus lupulus. Next base: position 41,399,044 of record NC_084796.1, read on the forward strand.
TGACTATGCAGGGATAGGGACAGCCGAAAGTCTACATCAGCCTATATGTTCTTAATGGGAGGAAACTATGTTAGCTGGAAAGTTCAACTACAACCTGTTGTGGCACTATCAACTACTAAATCAGAATACATAGCAACTACTGAGGCAATAAAAGAAGCTATTTGGATAAAGGGCCTAATGGAGGAAATTAAACTACTTAATGGTATACCTATTATCTACTCAGATAGCCAAAGTTGTGTGCATCTATGCAAAAATCGTATGTTCCATGACACAACTAAGCACATAGAGATAAAATGCCACTTCATCTGAGACAAGGTGGCACAAGGTCACATTGTCATAGACAAAGTTCCTACAGAAGACAACTCATCTGATATGGGAACTAAAGTGGTAACCCTAAATTTACTAGGGATTGACACAGGATGGTGAACCTGGCAGATTAGAGCTAAGACCCTCAGATGGAAAAACACAAAAAAAAAAAAACATTTATAACAGCTCAAGTGGGGATTCAGGTGGAAATTGTTGTGTAAATCCCCACTTAAGTTGTTACCATTAAATACAGTTACAAAATAAACTCTTTTGCCCAAAGGCTTACAAATCAGTTACAAGACCAAAATTCAACAACATCTCAGAACACATCAGCATTCAGTTACAAATTCAGCTCTTCCTAACAGACTCATTCAGCTTCAAAATAAAAACCAAGAAGAGGATGAGCTACCCTTTATATATGCATGTCGCAAGCTCTAGTTAAACAGCCAGAATCTTGAAGCAGATTTGAGAGCTCCAAAGAAAGTTAAGAGAGAGAGAAACAGAGAAAAAACAAAGATAGTTAGAGAGAATTTTGTAAAGAAAAGTGAGAAAATATATAAACAAAGAGAGAGTGTAAAAGGAAGGTTACCTTGTCGAACTTCTGTGACTTGGAACCTGTTGAAACTTTGTAACTCCACCATTGTTAGTGAAGATCGAAGCTCACCATCTGAGGAGCAGCTCAATGAGGATGTAACCCAAAAATTTTGGGCGAACCTCGATAAAACTTTGGGTGTTTTCTTCTCTTTGCTTTGTTTTCTGTTTACTATTTTGCTAAACCTAATTTTGATGTTTGCATTTCAGGGTTGGCTGATATGTTTGATCCCATTCCTGGGTTTGAGAAAGAAGAATGGATTTGGGGATCGTTTGGGTTTTTTTTTTTGGGTTACTGTCTGCTAGGGTTCAAAAGAATTGAGAAAGAGATTTGATCTCAGATTTGTGATTTTGTTTTATATCTGTAAAATAACAAAACTGTATCGTTTTGTTGGTTTTGACTTACAGTCAAAAGCAGGGAAAGAAAAGGTCTCTAATGACCTTGATATACTTGATTGAACGTTTTGTTGGTGTAGGGATATATCTGTCAAATTCTTACAGATATGTGTACCAAAATATTACACCAACTGACATTACAATGGCGAGACTTATTGTTTTAAAAAATTGTACCACATCAGTTGGTGTAATATTTCATAATTTTAGTGCACATATCATTATTCATTTATTATTATAAAAATACAAGTGATTGGTTTATTTATATATTTTGTGTGTGGTATTGATATGTACCTTGGTATTTCAATTTTAATAATGACAAAGTTCTAACTATTTTTACTTCAAATTTTTTAATCAATACCATTTTTAAAAAAAACCATTAATACCTATTTTATAAATATATCTATATGTAGAAAATAGTTTGATTTAAATTTTTATATTATTTATATAGGTGGCATATTTTTATAAAAAAAATTGGAAGAAATTACACTTTGGCTCTCTTATGTTAAATTCATTCAATAAAAAAAAAAATAGAAAATGTTGATGCAATAGCCCTTAAAATTGCCGCAGTCACTTCGTCACTATATGGTGTTTTTGCAGTGATATTTATTGTCGTTGCTGCAGTAAATAATAAAAGACTATTTATAATTTTTAGCAGCTATGACTAATATATTATTGTGCTCCCTAATATTTTCGATTCATTAAAAATTACTCATGAATTATTTATAATATTATAAAGTGAAATTTTTGTTAAGTTTTATTCTACGTGGCTAATGAATTGATGACTTGACATTATCACATAGTTTAAAATAAAAAATAATTAAAAATTAAAAATATATTTCTTATAAAATATTAAAATTAAAAATATTTCAAAATTTTTTTAAAAATTCTTTTAAATTCTTAAAAGATAAATATTTTTTTTTTTGGAAAAATTCTTAAAAGATTAATTAAATAAAAATTTCAAATATTAAAAAAATAAACCGAAAATTATCTTCTTCTTTTTTTGGTGAAATAAAAAATCATCATAATAAACTATTTAGCTATTAAAGTCCAAATTGCGACAACAATATTTGAATTTGTCACCACAGAGGATTTAAAAATAAATAATCGGTTTGGTTTAACCGCAGGATGCATGAATTATGAAACTGAAGCTCATTCAGAGATCTACATGAACGACATGACTAGTCCGTCGCAGTCCAATTTTAGGCTTTCGTACACCTATATATTTATTCCAAAAACAAAACAAAGGGCCTTCGTAGTTCGTACACCTATTTTTAGTCAATGTTTTTCTGAACAAAAAAAATACATTAATATATACTCATTTTTTCTAATTTATAAAAATATTAAAAAAACTTAAAATTTAAAATAAATTTACAGTTAAAACAAATAAAAATTATATGTGTCATTTGCGTGCATTAATATATATTTTAATATTTTAAAAAAAATTTGTAATAAAACAAAAATATTGAAATAAATCAAATCCAAAATTAAAACAAATAAATAAATTATTTTCTATTTTTAAAATTATATTAATATATATTTTAAGTGAGGGTATTTCGTTTTTTATTTTTTTAGACTAAAAAGAAGTGAAATTGTTTGTTTTGACTGTTTAAAATAATATAAAGTTGTTTTTTTTTATATATATATATTTAGAACTCAGGGTTAAATATGAAAATGAATGTAGATCGAGAGGATTGAAGTCATACTTTCCTAAATATATGTATATATATATACTAATATATTTATGGGAATTTTTTTTTATAGGTGCTTCACTTTAAGTCCTATCGGTGGGACTAATTTTTTTTATGTGCGTTGAAAGCAACTTGTTTGAACCTAGTTCTTTGTACTGTAAAATATTCGGAATTTTCTGAAAATTTGCAGATGCTCTAAATAGCTACAATATACATGGTCATAAAAAAAATCGCGCCGAAAACTGTTCACGGGTCGAGACACACTGAGAGACCCACTGGTAGGGCTTAAAGTGAAGCTCATATAGAAGAATTGTCCTTTATATATATATGGCTATTTAGGATTTTTACCCCTCGAACTATTACCACTACCGTATCGTGCCCCCTAATTTTTTCAGGCCGTTAAAAATTCCCCCCGAAATATTCACAGTAATGTAAAGAAGGACTTTCGTTAACTTTCAACACAGAATGCTGACATGACTCTTTACATGCTGATGTGTCTTGGTCATGTCAGCGCCATGTGTGTAATTTTATTGTTTTTAAATATGGTTTTTTTTTTTAATGTATACAAAATGGTTTAATTTATTAATTCTATTTTTAGTGTTTAATTCATTAATTTTTAATATGATTATAGATTTTTTAATTTTAAAATTACATACATGGCGCTGACATGACCAAGACACATCAGCATATAAAGAGTCATGTCAGCCTTCTATTAGCCACATGTGTTGAAAGTTAACGAAAGTCCTTCTTTACATTACTGTGAATATTTCGGGGGGAATTTTTAACGGCCTGAAAAAATTAGGGGGCACGATACGGTAGTGGTAATAGTTCGGGGGTAAAAATCCTAAATAGCCTATATATATAAATATATATATATATATTTGAGACAATTCTCTTATAGTGGCTTCACTTTAAGCCCTACCGGTGAGACTCTTCACTGTTCTAGACTCGTTAACAGTTTTTGGTGCGATTTTTTTAATGACCGTGTATATTGTATTTGTTTAGAGCATCCTGCAAATTTTCATAAAATTTTGAATAGTTTACAGTATCGAAAAGTAGATTCAAACATGTTTTCCACGCGCACAAAAAAAATTAGTCACGTGTGCAACAACATGTTTGAACCTAGTTTTCGGTACTGTAAACTATTCAGAATTTTCTAAAAATCGCGTCGATGCTCTAAATAGCTACACGGTCATAAAAAAAAATCGCACCGAAAACTGTTCAAAGGTCGAGAACAATGAGAGCCCCACCGGTAGGGCTTAAAGTGAAGCCCCTATAGAAAAATTGTCCTATATATTTGTGACAATAAAAATAACTTATTTTCACTAAAATAATTAAAATTAAAGTATCAAAATTCTTATCAATAGTTTAAAAAAAAAACTGTAATGGATATTTTATATTAATATATTTTTCATTATTGACTAAGAAAGACATTTTGGTTGTCTAACTATAAATATATAGGAAAATTTTTCTAAAGGAGTTTCACATTAAGCCCTATCGGTGGGGCTCTCAGTTTTTCTTGACCTGTGAACAGTTTTTGGCACGATTTTTTTTTTATGACCGTGTATATTGTAGCTATTTAGAACATCTGTAAATTTTCAGAAAATTCTGAATAGTTTACAGTACCGAAAAGTAAGTTCAAAAATCTTGTTTTCCATGCGCATAAAAAAAATTAGTCATGCGTGCAACAACATGTTTGAACTTAGTTTTCGGTACTGTAAACTATTTGGAATTTTCTGAAAATTTGTAGGATGCTCTAAATAGCTACAATATACACGGTCATAAAAAAATCGCCCCGAAAACTGTTCACGGGTCGAGAACACTGAGAGCCCCACCGGTAAGATTTAAAGTGAAACTCCTATAAGAGAATTCCCCTAAATATATATTCGCAAGTCTTTTATATTTTATATGTAAGGATATTCTACAAAATTAAGTAATTATTACATGAATGTATCAAGTAAATTATTTAAGAAGAATTATGAAATAAACTTTGGAGTTGTTATTTATTTATTTGTTTAAACTTTAAATTTAAAGGAATTTGGAGTTGTTATTGACTAACATTAAGGTTTCTTTTTCAAATTCATAAATGACTTAATGAATTACAAAAGAATTTTAAAAATTTGGTGTAAAAGCAAATATGTACCAACCGTGGTGATAATTTATTAGTGTCCAATAAGAGTAATACTGAAAATAATTTAGAGTATGTTTGACATTGTTTTTGTTTTAAAAATTGTATTTTCAGAAATGAGAACAGAAAATAATTTTTGTAGTTTTAAAAAAACAGCAAGTGCTTGGTTAATGTTTTATAAAAATAATTGTTTAGTTTTTTTTTTAAATCTTAAATAAAAAATTAATAAATATATTTACAAAGAGATAAATCGTTTAAAAGATTGTAATAAATAATGAGATAAAGTAACGTGAAAGAAAATATGATGAAAAATAAGGAGAGAGAAAGTAAGGAGAGTAATTTTAAAGAAGAAAAATTGAGAAAAGATAAATTGATGCAAGAAAAAAAAATGAGAGAGAAAATAGCGAGATGGAAAAAATGAGGAAAGAGAAAATGAGTATATAGGAAGTGATGGGAGAGAAAATAAGGAGATCAAAAGTTATGTTAGAGAAAGTGAGTAGAGATAAACTGAGGAAAGATAAAATAATGAGAGAGAAAATAATGTGGGATAATAATAATTAAAAAGGTTATGTGAGAAAAAAATTGACAAAAAAAAAATATTTGAGAACAACTAAAAGCGATTTTTTGTTGTTCTCAAATGTTTTTATTTTTTGTAACTTTGTTTTTAAAAAAAATTTTCTGAAAACAATACCAAATATCCCTACTTGTTTTTCAGAAAATAGTTTGTAGGTTTTAAAAATAAAAAATTGTTTTTTAGTTAAGGAGCCAAACACCATTTTAATTTATTTTTTTGAGATAAAACTGTATATGTTATTAATCAAGAAATCATAATACAATAGTCATTAGCAGAGAAGGAATCTCCATTAATTAAATACAATTAGTATCCACCGTCAGAACAAACTTAACTAACAAATGAGCTTCAATGTTAGCAGATCTAAAAACATGCGAGATTTGTGCACTTGGGAAATTTGATACAAGATGTCTAAGGTCAAATAATAAAGAGTGATATTCAGTGCAAGGTGTCTGTAGAGATTGCAATCCTTGAACCACCGGTAAGGAATCAGATTCAATATATTGTACATCTAATTGCATCTCAAAAAGCCATTTGAGGTTGTGTAGTAAGGCCAAAGCCTCCATAACATGCACTTTGAAAGAGCCAAGGACAGGTCTCGATATGGTATCAATAACAACACTATTGGAGTCACATAGGATAGCCCCAAAACCAGTTTTCTCATTGTGAGAGTCAATCGTTGCATCTGTATTGAGCTTTAGGTGACCCGGAGGAGGTAGCATCCAGTACTGCTTCATGGTGTCCCTTAACTGAATGGACTCTTGCTGCAAATATGAAAATTTGGGAGGTTGGTGTGCCATTCGAAACTCATGGATGTAAGCACGGGCATACTAGCAGAGAATAGAAGTCGGTTTTGGTTGGTGCCCATGAATCTCACCATTGTGTTTAGACCAAATGCCCCATAAGAGACACATCACTTCTTCAAATTTAGCAGGAGATAAGCATTCATATAAGGCTAGTAATATTGAGTGACAAGAGGGAGAGTCTCTAATATGTGCACCAACTGGTAAAAACCATAATCTCCAAACTTGTCAAGTCCTTGTACAACCAAAAAGAGCATGTGTAACTATATCCAAATGAGAGGAACAAAGAGAACATGCCGCTGAAGCAGCAATGTGACGATGTGTGAGATTCCTTGCTATCGATAATAGGTCGTGAATTGCTCTCCACATGAAAATACGGACTTTAGATGGCAAACAAGATTACCATAATTTATTCCACCACATGACCGAATCTGCAGAACTAGTGGAAGCAATAACATTTCAACTGCTTGAAACCATGCTGTTACACCCAAATTTCGACACATTCATTAATGAGCCTCGAAATGTAGGCTCGTAAAGCGTAAAAACTCTATTGTTCTGTCATTATTTCTTAAATAGTTTTTTAGTGCTCTTCTAATTTAAGTTGACGAAAAATGGCGCCAATAGTTTGGTGCTTTCATTGAGAGCATTAAACAAATCTTTGGATTGTTTAGTCAAAAACCTCTTGAATTACCAATGGCCGCTGCAAACAACCCAGGCGCTGGTGGGCGACCATTGCCCCTAATACCTGAGGAGCAAGCTCCTCATCATGCATCTTTGGAAAGTAGCTTATCCATTGCATAAGCCAAATGGCATACGCCGGAATGAAAAAGTGCCGAATGGACAAGTGAAAATGGTCTTATCTTGATCCTTTAATGCAATCTCAATTTGATAATAGCCAGAATAGCCATCAAGAAAGCAATAGAATGGATGACCAGCTACACGTTCAAGGATTTGATCAATGAATGGGAGTGGAAAATGATCTTTGCAGGAGGCGACATTTAATTTTCTATAATCAATGCACATGCACCACCCTATCACAGTTTTTGTGGGGACAAGGACTGTAATGCCCCAAAATCCCTAATAAGGTTTAGGACCTTGATTAGGAGGTTGTGAGGGCCGTAATTGATTTATTATGCCATTAAATGATTATATGCATGTTTATGTGAATTATATTATAATATGATAATAAATGCATGCATATGGGTTCATTTTTAATTATAAGGGTATTTTGATAATTTGGCCCATTGAGGGCGTAATTGTGTATTTTCATGCATTTGGGTGAATTATGATTATTACCACATTATATGTGAATTTTTTGGAGCTATTCGCCATGAGACGATCATGGTATGCAATTTTTCGGTATGGTCATAATAGAGTTAATTTCGGGGCTCGGGGTGAATTGAGGAATAGAACATTTCCGGGGAATAAAGGGTAATGGGATATGATTTATTGGTAGTTGAGAATATTTGAAGTATCGGGAATTGGAGGGTGTTAATTATAATTAATGAGATAGGTGGGAAATGACAGTTTTGCCCTTGGTGGCTGTTAAGGTTTTTAATTGGGCATGAGGGCATTTTGATCTTTTGACCTTAAGGATTTTTATCATCCATTAAGGCTGTAGAAGCTTATCAAAAACATAGCAATCCTCTTTCTTCTCCTGTACATCATTTATCTCCCTTTTCTCTTTGAATTTTCGAGCTTAATTTGGGGAATCAAGCTAGGGAACCAAGCTGTGATAAGCTAGGGTTGTGTTCCACCATTGAAGAGGGTGTGTTGCTGAGACTGAGGTGAGTTTTTAACCATAGAATCTCTTGTTCTTGCTCTGTTTTCATTTGAGTTTCAGTTGGGATTTTGAGTTGGAAAGTTGAGAATTTGATGGATGTTTTGGCTAGGGTTACTTTGGTTGTATTGCCTAGGACATGTGTAGATGATATTTGAGTTCATTTGGGGGTTTAAATGGAGTTTGGAAGCTTGAATTTTAGGTTGGAAATGGAGGATTTGAAGGAGGCAAGAACCAGGGCGATTCTGCCTGGTCCTACCGCTATGGCGCCCAAAGGGGAGCACTACAGCACTAGCCAGGGCAAATTGTCCCTGGTTGTAGCGCTGGGGCGCTAGGAGGGCAGCGCTGTAGTGCTACCCTATTTTCTCAGATGCATATTTTGGGTGTTTTTAAGGGTTTTTGGCTCAGGGTTTCAATTCCTAAGGCTCGGGATCGAATCTACTCATCGTTTGGGTACAATTCGGGGTCCCGAGAGTGAGGTTTAGGTCAAGACCGTATTAGTGTTGATTTCACTAATTGGAGATTGTATTTGGTTATGAATAGGTGACCGCTAAGGGATTAAAGGATTGATCGTTCTCAAGGGTCGTTCAATTTTTATTTCTGGCTCGAACCTGAGGTAAGAAAACTGCACCCAGTATGTGACATGCATGGTTATTGATGAGGCATGTTGAGTGCTTTATTTGTAAATAAAGATTGCATATTAAATGTTTAGCAGTCTTGCTTATCTGTGAATGGTATTGACTTATTAGTCAGAAACGACATTGTGTTAGTGTTGATTGTGAAGCTGTGACTTATTAGTCAAGTTCGGCAATAGTACTGAGAACTGGTCGTATGGAATTGACCTATGAGTCAAGAACGGTCTTAGTGTGTTTAACGTAAGCCAAAAAAATTAGATATAATTGACCTAAGCATTATCAACATAAGCATGAAATGCTTGACCGACCTAAAGTTCGATGAAAACAAAAGCGCTTGTCTGGTCTAAAGGCTACTTACTTAGAGCCAGAGCCAAAAGGCTCAGGTGACCGTAATGTCACATGGCTTAGAGTGCGGAGCCCAAGTTCGTGACTTATTAGTCACTTATTGTTGACGCAGTTCTTCGCCAACAGGTAATTAATAAAATAAGAGAATGGGATTAGTGCTAAGTAATGAACCGTAACAGATGAATGATCTTGAAATAAAATGGTGATACGAATACTTTTTTAGGTGGTTCAAAGGTTAAAATCCTTCTACTCTACCAGCCAATATTATTGCTAGTTTTCTGGTATTCTTTACAGGGTATTTCTTTACACAATAGAATCCAACCCTTTGCAACTCCCAGGGTCTCCATATTTATAGGAGAGGGCACCTGGGGGTTGACAAGGGGGGTCATCCCATGACCTTCTCACCCATCATGTCTCTTCTGTGACATTCATGATTAATTCCTAAAACCTGACAAATGAAGTGTGGTCTAATCAATAGGTACGGGGGATAAAGGGCCGCACGGCCCAACCCAGTCGTGGGTGCTTGAACACGCACGTTTATGCTGCGTGTCCGAGAAGTCAAGGATATATCAGACACGTGATGTCTGATATATGCACGTTTACATTGCGTGGTTGACTTTATAAAGGGTCACAACTTCCAACTCAAGCACGTGCCTCGAGCTGGATGTCTTCTTAGCCTGTGGTGTCTATACTTTTGACCTGGCTCCTTAGTATCCTTAGTAAGCCTTTGGTTATCTCGAGCTAAAGAGGTGGGACCTGGTAACAGCAGCTCCGGGTACGTGGCATCCACGTGGCTGATATAATTATGCCATACCTTAGCTCGCTAATAGCCCGTGGAGAATTAGGGCGTACATTTGCCCCCCAAGCCCCTGCTCGTGGCACACGACGCCACCTGGGGCCACAGTGGGGGCTTTTAAGCTTCCTTGTGGACTCTTCACATCCCGCCCATTACGCAGGCGTCGAATACGTGGAGCATCGTGGTTGGTGACGGTACGTCTTCCGAGAACCGCATTAAATGGCCTTGCCTATACTCGGCCGTCGTTTCGCCTTTCGAGTAGAGAGCCTCGTATCCTACATCAAGGCAATCCAACGGGCCTCCTCACTTGACCTCTTATGTATATAAAAGGGGTGGCCACCTTACGCATGGGCCACCCGTTCATTTGAAAATTTTCTTATTTTCCCATCTTCTTCTTCCTTCTCAGTTTCAAAAAAACCTCTCTTCCTTTCGGTTACTGTTCCCAGCGTTCCAGAAGTTCAGGCGCGAGAGCTCCTTTGAGGTTTTGGCACCAGCTATTTCAACAAGGCTCCAACCCAGACGACCTTTTTAGCCTCCTCATAGCAAAACATTCTGTAAGTTCTCCGCTCATGCATGCTTTAAATTTCCTCTTCACTGTTGCTTAGGTAAATTGTTTCTGTAGCCGCATGCAACATTCTGTTGGTTTTTGTGGGTATGATAGGCGTAGGTTTTTATTCTAGGGCATCGATCGTAGAAAAAACCATTTAGGAGCATGACTCATAGGGTACGCTTTCTGGGGAAATTTTCTGGGTAGGATTTTTGGTATGCCTGTTTGAAATAACCAGCCTTTTGGGTGCCAAACCGGGTAGCTTAGGGGACACGCTTCACAGGTGGTTTTGCACTGTTTGCCTACTGAAACTTTCCTTCCAAGGCAAACTTTTATCCTGACCCTCCTGACACACGGATTCTGAGTTATCGGGGATCCGTTGGGAGTACAGGTGCGTGTTCATAGAACCACGTGGTCTCACTCTACACGGGCTGAGATTACCTCAGCCCGTGTAAAGGAAACACTTCGCACCAGATTCTTTCCTATGCTTAGGTCGCCTTTTCTAAAATTTCTTCTTTTGTTCGTTAGGCGACCAGATGGGATCAAAGAAGAACGCCCCTAAGAAGACTGCTAGAAGCTCGTCTTCTCAGCAAGCCAAGGGAAAAGAGGTGGTCATGGACTCTCCAATCCTCGTTTTTGGTCCAGCCATGGAGCAGGAGCTCGAGGTGGGGCCCGACGCTTTCTTCGAGGCCGAGAGGATCGTCTCGAAGATCACCAACCAGGGGAAAGTGAATAAGATATTTTTTTCCCACAATATTGAGATTGGGAGGGGCGCCCTAAACGCCTGACCTCCCCTAGAAGGCGAGCGGAGCTGCGCACCGCTCAATGAGGAATATGCGGCCTGGAGTGACGAGCACTTCAAGGCTGGGGCCTTCCTTCTGCTGGACCAGTACTTCGCAGATTTTCTCAACTACGTGAAGCTGGCTCCTTTCCAGCTCCCCCCTAACTCCTACCGTTTGTTAGCGGGGTTGAGATATTTATTCTTGAAGCAGGAATGGGAGGTCCCCACGCCTGCGGACATCCTTTACTTTTTCTGCCTCAAGGCCAGCCCGGAGCAGAGGGGGCGAGGCGATGGGTTCTACTATCTGACCCGTTTTCCAAACACAACTGCGGTCATCGAGCTGCCCAACCACCCCAACGACTTTAAAGACCAGTTCTTCATGTCGAAGGGGTTTCGCAATTGCGAACATCACTATTTCACCACCCTCGTAAGTACCCTTTGCTCTTAGCTCGTAAGTTGATTATTGATTATCTTCCTTTATTAGTTCCTGACTTAGAGACAACCATGCAGCCATTTTCGCGAGGACAGCCAAGTCCGTGACCCTCGGGGGTCAATACGAGACATTGGCGGGGCTGCCCCCCAGCGAAAAGGACTATCGCCAGCTTGTTTTGGACGAGACGATGCTGGCGTGCAAGCTAATCTCCCCAGGCCAGACTTTGGCCTTGAGGAGACCGCGGGGCCTCCCTCCAGCTCACGAGATAGCGCCCATCCCCGAGGAGGAGGCCGTGAGAGAAGAAGAGGACGAGGAGGATGAGGTGCCCCTCGTGAGGCGGAAGCGGGCGCTGGAGGTCGCCCAAGAAACAGACGAGGAGAGGGCCCAGTCCGAAGCAGCAGCCAGTCCCTCCGGGCAAGGTAATCCTTATATGTTTAGGGACTTAGATAAGGCCACTGCAGACCTTCGATTAGCTAGGTTCAATCCTAACCAGCCCGTTCAACGTCATTGAAGTGACCCAGATCGCGACGTAACCATACTCCAATGCGTCGACCAGCTCGTGTTGGATTACGAAAGTAGTCGCCCTAGGGGCACTGTAGTCGTAGATAACACCATAGCTTTTAGGTCAGTCTTTTTTTGAGGAGTATGGGACCAATCTTCAGTCATGGCCCTCCCTTCGAGAGGGGATAGTAGCTCTGGGTCTTAGGCAATATGTAGAAGAGTCTAGTCCCGAGCCAGATTCGGACCCAGAGCCTCTTCCAGCCCGCAAAGTCATTATCCTAGATTCCCCTACTGTAGCTCCAAGGCCGGTGGTCGTGACCATAGATTCCTCCTCTAGCTCGGAGGGTAGGATCCCTTTCAATATACTTGAGATTTGCTTTCCCTTTAACTTTTGTTGTCTTGCATAAATATTTCTACTTGTATATTAATACTTTGCCTTTGCTTTCTCAAAGGAGATGTCTCAGCCCGGGAGCAACGACCTGCGAGCTATGTTCCCTGGAGGGAACCCTTCCTCTGGGGCCTCTGGGCCCATGGGGAAAAAGCTCCGGCTGGCGAAGAAGGCCATCGGGAGTACCTCTAAGTCCCCTGCAAAGGGGAAAAACCAAGCTCCGGTAGCTCAGGAGAAAGTGCCTTCGCCCCCTCCTGCAATGAAGATGCCTCCTCCTCCCCCGCGAGTTCCTGACCCTGCTCGGGAAACGAAGGTGCCCACCGGGACCTTGTCAACCACAACCCCCAAGGTGTGCGTCCCGATGAACCCCCGGGCTCTGGAGAAGATCCCCGACGTCTTTCGGGGAACGGTCTACGAGACGGCGAGCTACACCGTGGACCATTACTACAATGCCGCCGAGAGGGGCCTGCGGGCTATCGAAACAAGGAGCCCGGAGAATGTGATGGAGTCCTCACTGGGGGTGGCTCTCACGGTAAGTTGGCCTTGCCATTTGTATCCCATGCTCATTATGCATCACATGTTTGTTTTTTTTTTTCTCTAAGGCAGTTGCCTTATCATCTTTTTGTCTTGCAGGGTGCCTTGGCTCTCCATCGGAGCATGTCTCGATCTAGGGCTCGGCTCGAGGATATGAGGGGCAAGCACCAGAAAACTTTGGCTTCCATTAAGACTACCCAAAAGCAAGAACAGGATGTCCTGGCGACTGCGCAGGCCGAGCTAGACGCATCTCGACCTAAGTTGCAGGAGGCCGAGGCTACCAAGGTTGCTCTAGCCGCCGCGAGGATTAAGCTCGAGGAGGCCAGGGCCACTCGAGCCGCACTGGACACCGCGAAGGCCGAGGAGGCCAAGGCCGCTTTGGCGACGGAGAGGGCAGCTGCAAGCTCCTCCATGGAGGCTATGCTGTACCATAGTTGGGTCTATAACCCAGATGGTGACTTCTCCTTTATGGGGGCGGATGCATGGGACAGCTTCCTGGAGAAGTTCAAAGCTCGCCTTCAGTAAGAGGTGCCCTCCGAGACCGGGGAGACCTCCGCAGCCGCCGAGCAGGAGGGCGAGGTTGTGACCTCATCGGAGCAGCCTGGTGGGGCCTAGGACTTCTTTTCTTTCTACCCTTCGAACAACATACATATATATATTTTTTTGTAACTTTTTATGAGGTTTTCTAACCTCGAGACAATTGGCTTTACCAACTTTTTGCTTTTAATTGATTCGCATCATTTTGCCTTTATGCATTTTGGTAATAGTCTTAGTTTTTGTTGGTGCTGCGATTGAAATTTTATGCTTTTCTAGGAAAAAACATAATCAATTTTGAGCCAACTTCTAAGATAAGTCCTGGTTGCATCCTGGACACTACTTTAAAAACTTAGTTCGCGTTAATTTTTTATTAATATCTCGTGCTTTTTAAGAAAAACAACGATTAATCAATTTGAATTAACTTCTAAGTTTTAGGACCTGGTTACATCCAGGACGTTAATTTGAAAACTTAGTTCACGTTAATTCGTGATTAATATCTTGTGCTTTTTAAGAAAAACACTGATCAATCAATTTGAATTAACTTCTAATTTTTAGGACCTGGTTACATCCAGGACGTTAATTTGAAAACTTATTTGGCGTTAATTTTTATCAATATCTCGTGCTTTTTAAGAAAAAAAATGATCAATCAATTTGAATTAACTTCTAAGTTTTAGGACCTGGTTACATCCAGGACGTTAATTTGAAAACTTAGTTGGCGTTAATTTTTATCAATATCTCGTGTTTTTAATAAAAACAACGATCAATCAATTTGAATTAACTTCTAAGTTTTAGGACAACCTGGTTATATCCAGGATACGACTTAGTTCACGTTAATCCTTTACCAATATCTCGTGCTTTTTAAGAAAAACATCGATCAATCGATTTGAATCAACTTCTAAGTCTTTAGGGCGATCTGGTTATATCCAGGTACCATATGCCCCCCAAGTAATTAGGAAAGGGTCTTTCGTGGTTACTTGAGATTACATTCGCAAATATACACAATATTGAAAAAATATTTAATTCTCACTGCTTAATAAACAAAAAATGGCCTTTCTGAGTAAGCCTTACAAGGGTATTACTGATAATATTTCTTTAAATGGATGGCGTTCCAAGTTTGTGGGACTGCTTCTTTGTTAAGCTGAGCTAACTTGCAGGTTCCTTCCCTTATGACCTCGGTTATTTGATATGGCCCTTCCCAGTTCGGTCCCAATACTCCGTCTTTGGGGTCCTTACTGGCTAAGAAGACTCTCCTGAGGACCAGGTCGCCAATGCTAAAGGCGCGTTTTCTGACCTTTGAGTTGAAATAATGAGTGATTTTTTGCTGGTAATGCGCGAGCTGGAGCTGCGAATCTTCTCGTCTTTCATCAATTAGGTCGAGGGACGCGCAAAGCAGTTCGTGATTGCAGTCCTGGTCATACGCCTGGACTCTATGCGAAGATATCTTTATCTCGACAGGAAGGACTGCCTCACTCCCAAAAGCTAGGGAGAAAGGAGTATGACCCGTAGGAGTTCTATGCGAGGTCCGGTATGCCCACAGTACCTGGGGGAGCTATTCTGGCCAGACCCCCTTGGCTTCGTCCAGTCTCTTCTTAAGGCTCGCCTTTAGCATCTTATTGACGGCCTCGACTTGCCTATTTTCCTGGGGATAGGCCATAGAGGAGAAACTTTTCACAATGTCGTACCTTTCACAGAATTCGGTGAAGAGGTCGCTGTCGAACTGAGTCCCATTGTCGGATACGATTTTCTTGGCAGCCCGAACCGTCAGATAATGCTTTTGACCACGAAGTCGAGGACTCTCTTGGAAGTGATTGTTGCCAAGGGTTTTGCCTCAGCCCACTTGGTGAAGTAGTCGATAGACACCACCGCGTAACGGACCCCTCCCTTTCCAGTGGGGAGGGCGCCAACCAAGTTGATTCCCCAGACTGCGAATGGCCACGGGGACGAGATCATCTTCAGCTCGACTGGGGGAGCTCGGGCAACTGTGGCGAATCGCTGGCACTTGTAACATTTCTTGACGTACGAGATTGAGTCCTTTGACAGAGTGGGCCAGTAATATCCTTGCCTCAAGACTTTCAGGGCCAAGCTTTGCCCCCTAGTGTGGTCCCCGCAAAAACCCTCGTGCACTTCTTGCAAAATGGTCTTTGCTTTGCTCGGCAGAACACATCGTAGGAGGGGTAGAGAGTGCCAACGTCGTTATAGCATCCCATCTACCATTGTATACCTTGGAGCCTGGTAAAGTATTTGCCGTGTGTCATTACGCCCTTCGGGTAACTTTCCTTCGGTGAGATACTCGAGGATGGGGGTCATCCAGGTCGGTCTGGCATCGATCATCTCGACCTCCGCCTCGACTTCTTCTATGCTTGGTTTCTCCAAGAATTCTACCAGTACTAATCCCAAAGTCTCCGTCTCCCCGGAGGTAACGAGCTTGGCGAGGGCGTCTGCGTTGGCGTTCTGCTCCCGAGGTATCTGCTCGATTGAGCCCCGTTCGAATGCAGACAGCTCGACTTTTACCTTGGCCAGGTAAGCAGCCATCTTGGTTCCCCGTGCTTGATATTCACCTAGCACCTGGTTTACCATGAGCTGGGAATCGCTGAAGCACTGAACGGAGCTGATCTTCAGCTCCTGGGCCACCCTTAGCCTGGCCAGCAAAGCTTCGTATTCGGCCTCGTTGTTGGATGCCTTGAATCCGAATCTCAGCGCCCAGTGGAATCTATGCCCTTCTGGGGATATCAAAATGATTCCAGCCCCGGAGCCGTTCTCATTAGATGAGCCATCCACGAAGATCTTCCATGATGCCTAGGTCGAGGTGACCTAGGGTGAATATTCCACAGAATCTTCTTGGAATCCTGTGCATTCTGCCACAAAATCGGCCAGGGCCTGGCTTTTTATTGCAGTTCGCGAAGTGTACAAAATCTCGAACTGGCTGAGCTCAATAGCCCACTTCAACAGGCGTCCCGATGCTTCAGGTTTTGCAAAACCTGCCTTAAAGGTTGATCGGTCATGACGTGTATTGAGTGGGATTGGAAATACGACCTGAGCTTTTTGGAGGCCGTGATAAGACAGAATGCCATCTTCTCCATCAATGGGTATCGGGACTCAGCCCCAAGAAGTCTCTTGCTGATGTAATAGACTGGTTTTTGAACCCGATCTTCTTCTCGGACCAATACGACACTAGCTGCATCTTCTGTGACAGCTAGGTAAAGGAAAAGAGGCTCTCCTGCCGTTGGTTTGGATAATACGGGCGGCTCGGCCAGATGCGCTTTCAAGTCGAGGAAGGCACGTTCACACTCCTCTGTCCTTTCGAACTTCTTATTCCCCCGAAGCAGGTTGTAGAATGGCAGGCACTTGTCGGTGGATTTAGAAATAAACTGATTAAGGGCTGCCACCCTTCCTGTCAGGCCTTGAACATCCTTTCGCGACCGAGGTGAGGGAACCTCGAGCAACAACCTGATCTTATCAGGGTTCGCCTCGATTCCTCTAGTGTTGACAATGAAACCCAGGAATTTTCCAGATGCGACCCCGAAAGTGCACTTCTGCGGGTTAAGCCTCATGTCGTATTCTCTTAGTATCTTGAAGCATTCCTCCAGGTCGGAAACATGGTTATCGGCAGTTTTTGACTTGACCAGCATGTCGTCAACGTACAGTTCCATGTTCTTCCCGATCTGGTTGGCAAACATCCTGTTCACCAATCTCCGGTATGTAGCACCGGCGTTCTTCAGTCCGAACGGCATGACCTTGTAACAATAGACGTTAGTTGGGGTCATGAAGCTAGTGTGCTCCTAGTCCGCCGGATTCATGGCGTTCTGATTATAGCCTGAGTACGCATCCATAAAGGACATGAGCTCGTGCCCCGCCGTGGCGTCTACCAATTGGTCAATCCTTGGCAAGGGAAAATAGTCTTTGGGGCAAGCTTTGTTCAGATCGGAGAAGTCGATGCAGGTCCGCCATTTCCCATTGGGCTTCAGGACCAACACAGGATTGGCGACCCAGACCGGGAACTTAGCTTCGCGGATAAAGCCGCACCTTTTGAGCCGGGCTACTTCCTCTTCTAGGGCTTCAGCTCGAGTTGTTCCCAGGCGCCTCTGTTTCTGGGACTTCGCAGGCACGCTCTTATCCAAATGGAGGGTGTGCATGATGACGCTTGGACTGATTCCCACCATGTCCTCATGTGACCATGCAAACACATCCAGGTTCTCCTGTAGGAACTTGATCAGCTCCGCCTTCCTCTTGCCACAGAGGTTTTTCCCGAGCTTAACCATTCGTGAGGGATTTTGTGGATCGATATTTACCTCCTCGAGCTCTTCGATAGCTTGGAGCTCGGACTTATCCTCGCCTACCCTGGGGTCAATATCATCACTCAGGACGATATTTTCCCCTTCGGAGTTCCGAGGTTTTTCAATCTCAGGATTACGCAAAGGTTCCTGAGATTCCTCCTCTCCACCTTGCACGGTCATCGTTAACTGCCCGTGTTTTAATTTTCCCTTTGTGGAAATGTTGTAGCATTCCCTGGCAGCAATTTGATTTCCACGGACCGTGCATATCCCCGTGGAAGAAGGGAATTTCAGCGCGAGGTGGCGGATGGAGGTAATGGCCTCAAAAGCTATAAGTGTAGGTCGACCCAGAATGGCATTGTACGCGGCAGGACAGTCGATGACCACGAACTCGAGGAGTTTTGAGACCGTCCGAGGTCCTTCTCCTAAGGTGATCACCAGCTCGACGTCCCTATTGCCACCGATCCTTCTCCAGAGAAACCATAAAAGCATCATGGAGGTTGCCTTCAGCTTGGCTATAGACAAACCCATCTTCTCCAGCGTGGACCGGAATAGAAGGTTTACCGAGCTCCCATTATCGACCAGCACTCTCCTAACCCTCCGATTAGCGAGTTGTATTGCTACGACCAGAGGGTCATTATGAGGGAACTGAACGTGGCTGGTATCTTCTTCAGTAAAAATGATTGGTTGCCTCTCCAATCACTGCTTCTTTGGCAGATGCTGCTCGGGGACGACCTCCACTCCATTATGAGCCTTAAGTTCGTTGATGTACCTCTTTTGGGCACCTCTGCTCGTGCCAGCCAAATGAGGACCTCTAGAGATTTTGGATATCTCTCCTCCTATCACTAGAGGAGGGACGTCCTGATCTATCCGAGACCCGGACTGATTGACCGGGACTTCCG
Source organism: Humulus lupulus (assembly GCF_963169125.1). Classification (NCBI taxonomy): domain Eukaryota; kingdom Viridiplantae; phylum Streptophyta; class Magnoliopsida; order Rosales; family Cannabaceae; genus Humulus; species Humulus lupulus. Next base: position 41,417,977 of record NC_084796.1, read on the forward strand.
GAGCTGGTTGGCTTGCGGGAACCCTGTTCCGCGCGTACTGAGCCAAGGGGCCGGCTCAGATGAGAGTCTCGATCTCATCCTTCAGGTGTCTACAGTCATCGGTATTGTGGCCAACGTCGTTGTGGAACCGAAAAAACTTGGAGGGGTCTCGCTTTCCCTTCTGGTGCTTTAACGGCTCCGGCTTCTTCCAGGGGAGGCGAGCAGAGTTTGCTAGGAAGATGTTCTCCCTAGAGTGGGTGAGCTCCGTATAAGTCGCGTAGACCGGCTTAAATTTTTCTACGGACTTATTCTTCTTTGGACCGTGCTGGTTGCCCTCGCTGTTCCCCTTTCTCTTGCCTCCACCAAACTAGTTATTTTGTGTAACGTTCTGGGTCGCTGTCACGACCTTTGTTCCCAATCCAGCGGGCTGCTCAGTGACCTGGCTGGTTTCTGCAGCTGAGGCTTGTGCCTCCTCCAAGTAGATCCACCCATCTGCCTTATTTAGGAATTCGTTTACGAAGCTGACTCCCTTCCTTTGTATCTCATTCCAGAGTCCCCCTCCGACGAGGATTCCAGTTCTCAAAACCATGAGCTTAGAGTTATCATCTGCGTCTCTGACCTGAGCAGCGACGTTCGCAAATCTGCTCAGGTAAGCCTTCAGAGGCTCGTTGGGTTGTTGCCTTACGTTTGCCAGGGTGTTGGCCTTGACGTGGGCAGCCTGGGAAGCTCGAAATGCTCTCTTGAAGTCAGTAGAGAAAGTTTTCCATGAGTTGATTGACTGTTTTTTACTCTGTTTGAACCACTGTCTGGCCGACCTAGTCAATGTGGAGGGAAATATTAAGCACCTCAACTCGGGGCCAATGTTGTGGGCCATCATCAGGGTATTGAACATACCCAGGTGATCTGACGAATCTCCGTCTCCGTTGAATTTGGAGAGGTGCGGCATACGGAAATTGGGTGGGTATGCCGTTGCTGCTATGCTGGGGGCGAAGAGCTCAAGTTTATCCTCTGAATCATATTCGTCTTTTTCTTTCTCTGACAAGAGCTTCCTCATTAGCTCCTCCATCTGAGCCAGGCGCTCAAGGGTTTTGTCCTGATTTCCTTGGTTATTCCGGGGCTGTTCAACAGCTCCGGATCCATCGTACACGTTTGGCGGGTTATTGTCCCTCCTATCTTGAGATAGGTTATATGGGACATTCCCGCTATCGCGTACCTTGGACAGGTCTTCCCTTGGGAGAGCATGGCTGCAGTTTCCTACTGGGTCTCCCCTTTGAGATTTCAGACGATCTCGGAGGTCGCCCCTCGGGGTGGCTTGAGGACTTTGCGCCGAGCGCAGGCGTTGGCGCAGGTCTCCGCCAGAAAGGTCACTTCGGCGGCTTCCGATCCAATAGCTCCCGTTTGAGAAGCTTGGAGCCCGCCTCTGGGGGAGAGGATCCGGGACTTCTCTGGGTGCCCTGCTTCGATGGGAAGGTCCTGTGGAAGGTGGGTTTCTCCTACTGCTCCCATAAGCTGGAATATCTCGGACTAGCTGAGGAGGAGACGGATATCTTATCGGTGAAGGAGGATGTCTGACCGGGGATGCAATCTTGGTCCCATCAGGGCAGATCAGGTTAGGTAGGGGCCGCTCGGCTCTGCCAACCTCCGGGTCCTGTGCTCGGCTGTCTGAGAAGGGTGCAGGACGGCTGGCCGGGACGGTCCGTTGCTGTGAGCCCTCCCCGGATCTCCTTCGAGAATTCCCTCGAGCCCTCCTGAGCACACTCGAGGGTGGTAGTGAGTTGGGAGTTGAAGTTTGGACCGATCGGCTATACTGTTGCTCGGCCCTAGGTAGTTCTTCAAAAGTGGTCTCCCGGTGGTGCGATGTGGGAGTAGAGTTTGATGTCGGGGGTCTGACCGACCGGCTAGGTCTGGACCGATTACCCTGACGGGACTTATGAGTCTCGCCTTGTCTCTTTCTGACGTTAACATCGGTTGTAAGAGGGGGTAGTTGGGCCAACACCTCCTTAATCTGTTGGTTAGCTTTCGCCAGCTAACTCCTCAGTTGAGCATTCTCCATTTCTACCGCCGTGTAAAAATCTGGGTTCGGATTAGGTGGCCAGGGTGCTGAACTTCCAGTGTCATCTTGGCCTATTGGCTGCTTGCCCGGCCGCTGTTGAACTTCAGGGTTCTGATCATCAGAGATAGCGGCATGATGGGCCTTCTGCCCATCATGTTGGTCCGCCTCGTTACCGTGTCTTGAGCAAGTGACCACCATGATTGGGTATTTGCCATAGCACCAATCTAACAAGCTCTCAATGAAAGCACCAAACTGTTGATGCGATTCTTCGCCAACAGGTAATTAATAGAATAAGAGAATGGGATTAGTGCTAAGTAATGAACTGTAACAGATGAATGATCTTGAAATAAAATGGTGATGCTAATACTTTTTTAGGTGGTTCAAAGGTTAAAATCCTTCTACTCCACCAGCCAATATTATTGCTAGTTTTCTGGTATTCTTTACAGGGTATTTCTTTACACAATAGAATCCAACCCTTTGCAACTCCCAGGGTCTCCATATTTATAGGAGAGGGCACCTGGGGGTTGGCAAGGGGGGTCATCCCGTGACCTTCTCACCCATCATGTCTCTTCTGTGACATTCATGATTAATTCCTAAAACCTGACAAATGAATTGTGGTCTAATCAATAGGTAAGAGGGATAATGGGCCGCACGGCCCAACCCAGTCGTGGGTGCCTGAACACGCACGTTTATGATGCGTGTCCGAGAAGTCAGGGATATATCAGACACGTGATGTCTGATATATGCACGTTTACATTGCGTGGTTGACTTTATAAAGGATCACAGCTTCCAACTCAAGCACGTGCCTCGAGCTGGATGTCTTCTTAGCCTATGGTGTTTATACTTCTGACCCGACCCCTTAGTAACCTTAGTAAGCCTTTGGTTATATCGAGCTAAAGAGGTGGGACCTGGTAACAGCAGCTCCGGGTACGTGGCATCCATGTGGCTGATATAATTATGCCATACCTCAGCTCGCTAATAGCCCATGGAGAATTAGGGCGTACACTTATCTAATTGGGCTGCAAGCCCCAACATGATTACCATAATCATTATTGATATTCACTTATCTGATTGGGCTGCAAGCCCCAACATGATTACCAGAATCATTATTGATATTCACTTATTTGATTGGGCTGCAAGCCCCAATATGGTTATCATAATCATTTATTGATATTGTATACATGCAGTAATAAGTTTTCTTGCTGAGCCTTGGCTCACAGGTGCTATGTGGAGCATGTAAAGGGGAAGAAAAGCTCACCCAACCTTGAGTGGAGAGCTTAGGTGGCAATATGTACATATGCAGCCGCTTGACCACCACGGCCAAGGTGTTTCTCAGGGGAACTAGGGGTTAACCCTAATTTTGTCGCTTAGGTCGGTGGATTGTAACTTTTACACTGTAATGACCATTTTGAATTGTAAATAACTTTGTAAACGTTTTTATGGGCCCATGTATAGTTTAATGTTTTAAATAAATATATCCATTCCTTTTGACCAAAATTTTTACCTTGGCCTATTAATGACACCTAGATGCATGTTTATAACCTAATGACTTGTTTAGCAAGTTAAGCACGGTTTAAAGATCATAGTAACGGTCTTGGAGTAACCAGGGCGTTACACATATCTTCCGTGAGCTCGAGAAGGGTTGCTCTTAAGGCGAAAAAGATATAATATCTCTTGTGTTGAAGGCCCATCCCACTTCATTTCGTGGTACAACGACCTTAGGGCTGGCCAGACTCTGAAATAATTGGTCTGAAGTTAGAAGGGGGTGAGGCTAGCATAATCAAATTTTTTTTTGAAGTAGCTCTTCAGCGGCAGCAGGGCCCCAATCCTCATATTTTCTCTACTCCAGGAAACGATCTTGACTTTACAATCGGGATTGGCATCTCCCTAGGCATGGAAAATCCTTTTGTTGGAGGTTGCAGGACGGCACATCAATGTAACAGAAATTTTGAGGTCGTGGTAGGCTTGTAGCTCGGAGATATGACTTGTGGAAGTAATCGAGCTCCGGTAATGCTCAACCTCGAAAAAATCCTCCTTCGAGGTAGGGACTGAGATAGCTTGGGAGGTGGTTGGATGTGTTGAAGAATCTTCCATTAGGGTGAATGAAAGTGCACCAGGTGGAAAGGAGACAGTGACTTTAAGTTTGGGATCTAAGGGAATAGGCTTGATCTCGGGGTCTGGATTAGAATTAGCTGCCACTCAGAGTCTTTTCCTTTTTCCCTCTCCGACCTAGTCGATCTGACCTCGAGAACGGTCTCGTATGTCTTCTTGTTCACACTGCTCTTTGTGCTCACGGATCAATCGCTGGTTTCGAGTGAAAGGCGATTTAGGACTAGGAGTTAATGGGTGGTAAGGGATAGCAAACTCATGCCCCCACCGATTCTCAGAGTACTACGACATCTAACAAGGAAGAAAAAGGTGAGGGCCCATCATATAGATAATAATAAGAGGGGATTAAAATCTTGATAACTCAATCTTGAAAGCTCGAGATAATGAAATTGCCTCAATAGGGACTGAAGGCTCAAAAGGGCGAGATTGACTCGGATGTTTGTCCCGAACTATTGTGAAGTTCGAGCATCAAGAGTGCACCCACGACAAAGTGGGATGAATACTATCAATTTAAAACAAGAGAATCCCAAATTTCCAGGGAAAAAGTTGGTAGTTACCCGAAAAGGCTATATTTTCGTGATTCGTGCACTAAAACCCTAATCCAAAACCCTATTTCTTAAGCCACACGAAACCTTCGACTGAAAATACCCCATATCTAGAAAAACTTCATTTTTACATGTTTCTACCCAAAAATTTTGTGGTCTAAATCGTGATACAAATCTACCCAAATAAAAAAATTCTTAATACAAATACAAGCCTTAGAAATCTGGTAAAAACCAGAAAACTATTCTAAAAAATAGATGAAACACGATAAATATATATGTCTATGTATACCAGAGGAAGATCAGAAAACTTACACAAATCAGATTGTGGATATGAAAAGATTGATGACTGGAGTAGTGGAAGAAGGAATGATTTCACGTAGCCGAATGTAATGGAATGGTTCTGCTTCTTTGGTTTAGAAAACATGCAAAGAAAGCTCTGGTTCTTTCTTGCTTTTTATCTTTGGTTCGTGTTTGTTTTGAAAGAAAAGAGTGAGATTGGGAAAGATGGAGAAGGGGTATATATATATATCTTAGTTGTCAAACCAAAGGTTGAATTAATCTAGACCATTGGTTTGAATTAGAAAAAGATCCAAGGGATCATGTTTGATTCCAGAGATATGGCGGCAAAAAGAATTGGAACGAACGTGCGCAGAAAAAGAGTACTTGAGTAATTTGAGTATTCAATCCCCAAGTGACGTATGTCCACACTTGAGTGTGCGAGGTGACACAATTCTCGAAAGTGGAGTTCAAAAGTTTCCTTCTCATAGGATTCAAACCAACACTTTTTAGGGGGCAAAATGTTACACCCAAATTTTAACACAGTCATAAATGAGCCTCGAAATGTAGGCTCGTAAAGTGTAAGCCTGAAAATAACAATCAGTGGCTGGAAACTTGTATAAATTTTCATGATTCTTGATTTTTTCTTATTGGCGATCGAACACAAGTTCAAAAGGCTCAAGCTTAATCATCAAGCTCAAAAGGGTGAATCTTCTCATTCGGGTGTTATTCGAGCTTTAGTTGTAAGCTCCAAGATGTTGGTCTTTGAAGATTGAGCTCGATGAATTCATTGGCTAAAGAGGAGGCTGACTAGAATAACGAGATCGAAGTGTTGGTCGATCTCGAAAGCATGTAAACCTTGCATTCGAGGTCAGCAACGTGTTTTTCACATGACAACTGTTAGGAGATCCTTATTCCTTAGGGATTTGTTATTATCTGATATTAAATCCCAATTATCATGGGATATTATGTAATTAATGCATTTATTTGTATTTATTTTAAATTTTAATTGTAACTTCCTGAAATAAGGGGAAGATATTCTGTCAACCAGGTTTATAAATAGCTTGGGGAATTTCATTTGGGGATATACACAATATTGGGGAAAGCTTTGAGAGATTATCACGAATCAATAATATTGACTCGTGGACTAGGCAGACTTTAACTGTTGAACCACGTAAAAACTCTACTATTCTTTCGTTATTTCTTAAATAGTTGTTTAGTGCTCTTCTAATTTAAGTTGACGAAAAACAGCGTCAACACATACGATATCCTAACTTGACAGTATAAGCACCTATAGTTGTGTGATGCCAAAGCATTGAGTCTAGTGAAGGGAACAAGCTAAGAGGAATTTATAGAATGTGATCCACATCCAAAGGCAAGAACAAAGATTGGAGAAAAGTGACATTCCATTGCCTTGAGTTTGTGAGTAATTTTGCAACCTTCATACTAGAATTGGAACCAAAAAAAGCAAGAGGATGAAAATTAGTGTCTAGGTAGCCAAGGATCAATAGCACATGATATTTGCTCACCATTACCAACTTTCCATCGTAGACCTTGCAGCAAAAGAGAGCATCCCCAAAGAATACTACTCCAAGTCATAGAAGAATTAGAGCCTTGCCGAGCTTCTAGAAAAGTACCATGAGGGAAAAAGCGAGTCGATAGAAGACGACTGAGAAGAGATGAAGGATTGTCAATGTAACGCCCTAAACTCCAGGGACCGTTACGGTGTGCCTTGTAAACAATGCTAAACTCGCTAACTGAGTCGTTTGGCCAAAATCGTTTAATTAAGTATGATTTGCAATTTAGGGATTAAAATTTTTGGTTAAGATATAATGTTTCATTAGAACGTTTACTGTTTACATTGGGATCCCAAAAATATAATTTAAAGGTCTATTACAAGAAAAGATTTACAACAGGCCAATCTAAGTGGCAAAACAGGGTTTAACCCTAGTTCCTCTTTCAACCCTCGGCCATGGTGGTCGTGCAGCCGCATATGTACACACCATCACCTAAGCTCTCCAACTCAAGGATGGTCCAGCTTTCTTTTGCCTTTACCTGCACCACATAGCACCCGTGAGCTGAAGCCCAGCAAGAAAAACCCAATATGCTCATGAACAGTCATATCATGACATCAAATCATAATGTGCATGCCTAGCAATAATAGCCTTCATCATGCATGCAAGCAGGTGCAAACAAATTATTATGGGGTTCTGTGTCTGAATAGATGACTAATGAGTCAATCTCTGGGGACCTGCTTCTCAAATAGATGACTAGTAAGTCAATCTCGAAGTGGGTGACTAATGAGTCACACCCTGCATAGGTGACTAATGAGTCACACCCTGCATAGGTGACTAATGAGTCACACTCTGTATAGAATACTAATGAGTCTCACTCGGTATAGGTGACTAATGAGTCACACTCTGTATAGATGACTAATGAGTCAATCTCTGTGTGGATGACTAATGAGTCATACCCTGTATATGTGACTAATGAGTCACACTCTGTATTAGTGACTAATGAGTCACACTCTGGTGGTCCCAATCCCTCCTAGCCATGTGACATGTAGGTCACCTTACCCTTTTTGGCTCTGGCTCTAAATAACTAGCCCTTAGACTAGACAAGCATTTTTTAATTTTCATCGAACTTGAGGTCGGTCCGGCATTAATGCTCATTTGAGTCATTCAATGCAGATGTGGATTAGATCTAATCTTTTATCAGCTTGCGTTAACATGCTAAGGTCGTACTTGACTTATGAGTCAATCCAATGTGACCAATGCTCAGTACCACTGTCGAACTTGACTAATGTGTCACAGCTTCACAGTTGATACTGACACCATTACCAATCCCTGACTAATAAGCCAGTGCTTCCTCAATTAGGTAATACAAACAAAAATACATCATATGTCAAATATTCAGATATAAGGCATTTGGCATGCTCATTCAGTAATCAGAAGCATAATTATAATCATGCACAATTACAGAGACTCAAGCTCTGATCAATCTCATAATCAACATTCATACCATGCCCTAATCTCATGTTTCTTGTGCATTATGTGCATCACATTTAGACATCCAATATGCATCAAGAATAACCATGCATGTCACATATACACAGGGTGCAGTTTTCTTACCTCTGGTTCGAGCGAGAATTAGAACAAGAACGACCCGTGAGAAGGATTGATCCCTTAATCCCTTAGCAGTCACCTAGTCATAACCAAATACAATCTCTGATTAATGAAAATCAACAAAGATAGGGTCTTGATCTAAACCCCACTCTCGGGACGCCGAAATGTACCCACACGGTGAGTAGATTCGATCCCAGGACTTAAGGATTGAAACCCCATGCCAAAAACCCTTATAAACACTCAAAGCGAGATTCTGAAGAAATAGGGTAGCGTTGTAGCGCTACCCTCCTAGCGCCCCAGCGCTCTTCACAGAACCAAACCGCCCCAGCACCCCTTCAGGTAGCACTGTAGCTCCCCATACTGGGCGCTATAGCGCTACCTCCAGCCAGACACTGCCCAGAAAATTCTTCCTTCGATTCCACCATTTCTAACCCAAACCAAAAGCTTCCAAACATCAAATTAAGTCCCAAACGAACCCAAATACCATCTCCACATGTCCAAGGAACCACAACCCCAAGAACCCTAGCCAAAACTCCAATCAATTCCCAACTTTCCAACTAAAAAACAAGCTGAAATTTAACTAAGAAAACAAAGCAAAAACAAGAGTTCTAATGGCTAAAAACTCACCTCAATCTCAGCAACATACCCTCTTCAATGGTGGAGCATAACCCTAGCTTATCACGGCCTGGTTCCTTGGTTTGGTTCCTCAAAAAGAGCTTGAAAATTCAAGGGGAAATGGAAAAGAAAACCATCGGGAGAAAAGGGAACCAACACTCTGTTTTTGGTAAGCTTATACAGCCTTAATGGCTGATATAAATCTTTAAGGGTGAAAAGACCTAAATGCCCTCAAGTCTAAAATAAAACCTTAACAGCCACCAAGGGCAAAACTGTCCTTTTGCACCTATTTTGTTAATCATAATTAACACCCTCCAATTCCCGATATTATCAATATTCTTGCATACCAATAAATCATATCCCATTACCCTTTAATTCCCGGTAATCTTCTAATCATTAAAATCACCCCAAGACTCACCCCGAACCCCAAGCTTAAACCCGTTATGACCAGACCGAACACTTGCATTTCATGATCGTCTCATGCTGAAAGGCTCGAACAAATCCACATATAATGTGGTACCAATCATAACTCACCCACATGCACGAAAATACACAATTACGCCCTCAACAAGCCAAATTACTAAAATGCCCTTATAATTAAAAATACACCCATATGCATGTGTTTATCATCATATTATAATATAATTCACATAAAAATGCATATAACCATTTAATATCATAATAAATCAATTATGGCCCTCCCGACTTCCTAATCAAGGTCCTAAACCTTATTAGGAAATTTGGGGCATTACAGTCAAACAATCGCCAAACTTGTTTGGCCAAAAGTGCTTGATTGAAATCAATAAAGTGTTAAAAACCCAAGCCACCATCTCCTTTAGAATGACATAAGTATCCCCATGTCTTCCAATGAATAGCAGTGCCCTTTGAGTTGGAACCCCACCAAAAATGGTTCATGAGCTTCTCAATTTGATTGCAAAGAGAAATAGGCAAACAAAAACAACTCATCACATAGGTTTGAATGGATTGCACAACATCCTTGAGGAGAACCTCCTTCCCACCTATGGAGAAAAGTTTCTCCTGCCAAGAGCTCAGTAACTTCCAAATCCTATCCTTTATTCCACCAAACAAGCTTCTCTTATCCCTGCCAACAAAAGATGGTAAACCAAGATACTTCTCATGACATGGTTGGACTGGCATGACAAAGGTTTGTTGGAAGTATAACTTATCCAGATCTGTAGTATTGGGAGAAAAGGACAAGATAGATTTATCATGATTCACCAATTTCCCTGAAGCACGACTATAATAGTCCAAAGAATGCTTAATATCACAAGCTAAATGTGGAGTAGATCGACAAAACAAGAGACTGTCATCTGCAAAAAAATAAGTGAGAAACCGATGGTGCACTACGAGATATGCGCAACCCCTGTAGGAAACCCCATTGCTATTCATGATGGAGCCAGCAAGAAAACCCTTCAACACATATTAGGAACAAATATGGAGACAGTGGATCCCATTGTCTTAAGCCACGTTGGGGAACAATATTCCCATGAACTGAACCATTTAGCAGTAAAGAAAAAGTAATTGAGGAGATGCAACGAATAATCAAATCCACTAGTGTTGGAGGAAAGCCCATGGCAAGCATCATACTCCTAATGAAGTGGCATTCAACTCTATTGAATGCCTTGCTTATGTCCAACTTGAAAGATGCATAGTCCTTGCGACCCCTTGTCTTGTGTTTCAACAAATGAACCATCTCAAAAGCAATAAGGAAATTATCTGTAATTAGCCTCTATGAGAGGAAAGCACTCTGTGATTCAAAAATGACCTTCGATAAATAAGGCTTTAATTGCATGATAATTGTCTTGGACACTAGTTTATATAAAACATTACACAAGCTGATTGGCCTAAAATGAGTCATGTGTGTAGGCTTCTTAACTTTCAGAATTAAGGCAAGTAATGTCTTATTGATGAGTTGAGGGTCCTAACCATGATTGAGCACATCCAACACAACCTTAGTAACTAAAGAACCAACAATATGCCAATATTTGTGTGTAAAACATGACTGACATCCCATCAAGCCCAAGACTATTGTTTGAACTCATTGTTTGCAAAGTTGAGAATACTTCTTCAGCTGTATAAGGGTGACAAAGTTCATCATTATCAACTGTGGTAATCAATGAAGGGACTGTAGATAAAACTTGCTAGATAGTAGAAGATGTTGGGGTTTGATGCCCTAATTAAAACCTAATTTCTTTGTAATCTCATTTTATTATCAATAAAAGAATAGAAATAAATTTATTACTTGGTCAATCACTTTGCTCACATGTTTTATTTTTATGATTATTTGTTTAATATAAACTTTTATCAAATCCCGAGCATATAGATAATCATATTTATAGTGACATAATCAAAGTGGAATATAAATATGATTATATGTTCAAAATAAGTTAGTCCTAAGATTAGTCAGTGCACATGATTTGCACTAACTTGCCAATTTACGATATGATCTACTTACACATCGCAGTGGTATGTTCTTTCCAGAACATTAGCAAAGTAGATAAGATCGGATGTATTTGTTACATTAGACTGGACCGATATTGACCGTAGATAGGAGAAATAAACATACTTGTATGCCCTAAATACCTGCACACTTTGGCGAGCTAGAGAAAGGCGTAATTTGATCTGCCACATGTCAACCGTCCACCCGAAGCTGTTTATTACGGGCCTCTATCTAGCCAGCCCGAGCTGGTTAGGGATTTAGCTGCTACTTGGAGCCATCGTGTCAGCAATATGAGTGTCACGAGCTGGCGCCGCATTAAGCTTGTGATGCGGCAGAGATCTAACACTCGAATCCTTGTAAAGTCAACCACGCAATATAAACGTGCGTATATCAGACATCACGTGTCTGTTCTATTCCTAATTTCTTGGATGCGCAGTATAAACGTGCGTGTTCGGACATCTCGCATCTGATTTGGGCCATGCGGCCCATTACCCATCCTTACTTGTTGATTAGACCTCACTTCACTGTAAGGTTTGGAAAATAATTATCAGTGTCACAGAGATGATGTGAAGGATAAAGAGATCACGGGATGACCCCATTGCCAACCCAGATATCATCTTCCTATAAATACCAAGATCCTGGGTAGTGCAAGGGGTTGGGATAATTTTGTAAAGAAACACTTTGTAAGAAATAGTCAAGAGATATCAATAATATCGACTGGTGGACTAGAGGGATTTTAACCTTCGAACCACCTAAAAAAGGAGTGACCATCTTTCTATTGCTATTAGTTTCCCAAGTCTAGATTACAATTCTTTTCATATTACGATTTACCAATTTGCACTAATCCATCCTACTTATTCGTATAATTATCAATTGGCAAAAAACTGCGTCAACAGTTTGGTGCTTTCATTGAGAGGATTTAGATTAGTGCTATCACAAAAACTTGATCATGGTGGTTACTCGGTCGAGGCATGGTAACGAGGGGGATCAACATGATGGGCAGGAGGCCCACCATGCCGCCATATCCAACGAGCCAAACCCCGAGGTCCAGCAGCAATCGGGAAAGCAACCGATGGGCCAGGACGACACCGGGAGTTCGGCGCCCCGACCGCCAAATCTGAACCCGGGTTACCTGACGGCGATAGAAATGGAGAACATACAGTTGAGGAGTCAGTTATCCAGAGCAAGTAAGCAAATCGAGGAAGTCTTGGCCCGACTAACCCTCTTGCAACCGACGTTAACGTCAAAAAGAGGCAAAGCGGGACTCGTAAGTCCTGCGGGGATAGTTGGCCCAGACCCAGTCGATCAGTCAGAACCTCAACCCTGAGTTCTGCACCCATGTCACACCATAACCAGGATGCTATGTTTGAGGAGTTTCCCATGGCCAATCAGCAATTCAGCCGATCAGTCAGAACCTCAACTCCTAGTTCAGCTCCACCATCGAACGCGACCAGAAGGGCTCGTGGCAGCTCACAGAGGAGGTCCGGGGAACGCTCGCGCAGAAAACCTACTCCGGCCAGCCCTCCCGTGCCGCGGTCAGACTGCCGGGCGCAGGAAGCTGGAGACGGTAGAGTAGAACAACCGCGAGCTAGTTTAATCCGGCCGGACGCGACGAGGATCGCTTCACCAATTAGGCATCCCCCTCGCCGATAAGATACCCATCTCCCCCTCATCCTACTCGAGATATTCCAACACACGGGGGTAGCAGAAGGAATCCTCCTCCCACCGTTCCTATCCATCGCCCACGAGAACGCGGGAATGTTCTGGATCCTCACCCCCAGCAGCAAGCTCCAAGATTTTCCAACGGGAGCTACTGGATCGAAAGCCACCGAAGTGGCAGGTCTAGTGGAGACCTGTGTAACTGTTTAAGTTTGGCACAAAGCCCTCGAGCTGCCTCGAGGGCCGACCTTCGAGATCGCCTCAACTCGCAGAGGGGGGAACCGGCCAGAAATGACAATCATGCTCGCCGAGAGGATGGTCTTTCCGAAGTACATGGCAGTGGGAATGTCCTGCCAAACCAAGCTCAAGCTTGGAGGGACAATAACCCCCCTAACGCGTACAATGGAACTGGAGTTGTTGAACAGCCCCAGAACAACCAAGGGACTAAGGACCAGACCCTAGAACGGTTAGCTCAGATGGAGAAGCTAATGAAGAAACTCTTGTCAGAAAAGGACAAGGACGAGTATGACTCGGGGGAAGAGCTTGAGCTTTTTTCCCCCAGCATAGCGACCACGACGTACCTACCGGGTTTTCGAATGCCCCATCTGTCCAAATTCGATGGGGACGGGGACCCGTCGGATCACCTGGGTATGTTCAATACCCTGATGATGGCCCATAATATCGGCTCCGAGCTGCTTGATTTTCCCTTCCACCTTGATCGGGCCAGCTAGGCAGTGGTTCAAGCAATGTAAAAAGCGTTCCATCAGCTCATGGAAGAACTTTTCTGCTGATTTCAAGAGGGCATTCTGAGCTTCTCAAGCTGCCCGCGTCAAAGCTGACACCCTGGCGAACGTGAAGCAACAACCTGAGGAACCCTTAAAAGCTTACCTGAGCAGGTTCGCAAATGTTGCAGCCCGAGCTAGGGATGTGAATGATAGTTCTAAGCTCATGGCTTTGAGGACTAGAATCCTCGTTGGGGGCAGGCTGTGGAAAGAAATCCAAAGAAGAGGTGTCAGCACCGTGGATGAATTCCTGAACAAGGCATAGGAATGGATAAACCTAGAAGAGGCGCGAGCATCGGTCGCGGGAACCAACCAAACCCTTGATCAGCCCGTTGGAGCGGAAACGGATGTCATGAAAACTACTCAAACCGTTGCCCAGAATAACCAAGGGGGTGGAGGCAAGAGAAAGGGGAACGGCGAGGGCGGCCAGCACAGCCCAAATAAGAACAAACCTGCGGAAAAGTTTAAGCCAATCTACGCAGCTTATACCGAACTCACGAACACTAGGGAACACATTTCCCTAGCAAATTCTACCCGCCTTCCCTGGAAAAAACCAGAGCCTTTGAAACATCAGAAGGCCAAGAGGGACCCTTCCAAGTTCTGTCAATTCCACAATGACATTGGCCACAACACTGACAATTGTAGGCACTTGAAGGATGAGATCAAGACACTCATCAGAGTCGGAGCTTTGGCTCAGTATGCGCAGAAGCGGGTTCCTACTAGTCAGTCAGCCCCGGAAGCTCTGATAAATCAATCTGGGGCTCGGGTAAATAAGGATACCCCTCCTCCTATAATAGGAGGAGAGATAACCACCATCTTTAGAGGCCCTCATTTGGCAGGCACGAGCAGAGGTGCCCAGAAGAGGTACGTCAATGAGCTGAAGTCTCATAACGGAGTTGAATTTTTTTCGGAGCAGCATCTACCCAAACAACTACGATTGGAAAGGCAACCAATCAGTTTTACCGAAGAGGGCGCTAGTCATGTCCAGCTTCCACATAATGATCCTTTGGTGATAACTGCACAGCTCGCCAATCGGAGAGTTAGGAGGATGCTGGTTGATAATATGAGTTCGGTGAACCTACTGTTCCGGCCCACGCTAGAAAAAATAGGGTTGTTTGTAGCTGAACTGAAGGCCACCTTCATGATGTTGTATGGGTTTTCCGGAGAAGGGTCAGCAGCGATAGGAACGATCGAGTTAGTATTAACCTTTGGAGAGGGACCCTGAACTGTCTCAAAATTCCTCGAGTTTGTGGTTATCGACTGTCCCACCGCATACAACGCAATTCTGGGCCGGCCTACGTTGATGGCATTTGAATCCATAAATTCTATCCACCACCTCGCAGTCAAATTCCCCTCCTCTATGGGGATATGTACGGTCCGAGGTGATCAGCTCACCGCCAGGGAATGTTATAACATTTCCATGAAGGGAAAATCACAACCCGAGCAGCAGACGATGACCATCCAGGGCGGAAGCGAGGAATCTCAGGAAGCAAGATCTATTCCTGGTATAGAAGAACCTCAAGAAGCTGATGGCATAGGTATCACTTTGAGTGATGATATCGACCCAAGGATAGGGAAAGATAGATCCGAGCTCCAGGCCATCGAAGAGATCAAAAAGGTGAACATCGATCCTAGAGACCCTTCGAGGGTGGTTAGGCTCGGGAAAAACCTTTATAATGATGGAAAGGCGAAGCTGCTGAAATTTCTACAAGAAAATCTAGATGTGTTCACCTTGTCTCACGAAGACATGATAGGGATCAGCCCAAGCATCATCATGGATACCCTTAACTTGGACAAAAACATGCCTGCAATGTCCCAGAAACAGAGGCACCTGGGCACAACCCGAGCTGAGGCCCTAGAAGAAGAAGTAGCTCGACTTTTAAAATGCGGCTTTATTCGCGAAGAAAAATACCCGATCTAGGTCGCCAATCCTATTTTGATCCCGAAGCCCAACGGGAAGTGGCGGACCTACATCGACTTTTCTGATCTGAATAAAGCATGCGCCAAATATTGCTTCCCCTTGCCGAGAATTGACCAATTGGTGGATGCCACTACGGGGCACGAGCTCATGTCCTTCATGGATGCATACTCGTGTTATAACCAGATCGCCATGAAACCTGCGGACCAGGAACACACTAGCTTCATGACCCCAACCAACATTTATTGTTACAAGGTCATGCCCTTGGGGCTGAAGAATGCAGGAGCTACATATCAGAGATTGGTCAACAGAATGTTCACTAATCAGATCGGGAAAAACATGGAAGTATATGTTGACGACATGTTGGTCAAGTCAAAAATAGCAGATAACCATGTTCCCGACCAGAAGGAATGTTTTGAGATCTTAAGGAAATATGGTATGAGGCTGAATCCCCAAAAATGTATCTTCGGGATTGCGTCAGGAAAATTTCAGGGTTTCATAGTCAACACCCAAGGAATAGAGGCGAACCCCGATAAAATCAGATCGCTACTCGAAATGCCATCACCCCGGTCGTGAAAAGATGTCCAAAGTCTGACAGGAAGGGTGGTAGCCCTTAATCGGTTCATTTCCAAATCAACCGATAAGTGTTTGCCATTCTATAACCTGCTTCGGGGAAATAAAAAGTTCGAGTGGAACGATGAGTGTGAGCGTTCTTTCCTCGACCTAAAATCACATTTAGCTGAGCCTTTCGTGTTGTCTAAACCAACAGCAGAAGAGCCTCTTTTTCTTTCCTAGCTGTCACGGAAGATGCGGCTAACGCCGTGCTGGTTCGGGAAGAAGAACGGTCTCAAAAGCCGGTCTATTACATTAGCAAAAGGCTCCTTAGAGCCGAATCTCAATATCCGTTAATCGAAAAAATGGAATTCTGCCTCATCACGGCATCCAGAAAGCTCAGGCCGTATTTCCAGTCCCATTCAATCCACGTCATTACCGATCAACCTTTAAGGCAGGTATTGCATAAACCTGAGGCATCGGGACGTCTTTTGAAATGGGCCATTGAGCTTAGACAATTCGAGATACTATATGTACCACGAACTGCAATCAAAAGCCAAGCTCTGGCTGATTTCGTGGCAGAGTACACTAGATTCCAAGAGGAATCGATGGAAGAACCGATGCAAGCCTTGTGGAAAGTCTTTGTGGATGACTCATCTAATGAGAATGGATCCGAAGCTGGTATCATTTTGATATCCCCAGAGGGACACCGTTTCCACTCCGCATATGATTCGGATTCGAAGCGTCCAACAACGAGGCCGAATACGAAGCTTTGTTGGATGGGCTAAGGGTGTCTCGGGAGCTGAAGGCTAGGGCCATCCAGTGCTATAGTGATTCCCAGCTCGTGGTTAACCAGGTATCAGGAAAATACCAGGTGCGGGGAACCAAGATGGCGGCCTACCTGGCCAAGGTAAAGAAGGAGTTGTCCGCATTTGAATACAGTGTAGTCGAACAGATCCCTCAGGAGCAGAATGCCAATGCCGATGCCTTAGCAAAGCTCTCCACCTCCAGGGAAGCCGAAACCTTGGGATTAATACCGATGGAATTCTTGGAAAGGTTGAGCATAGATGAGAATGTGAGATAGGTCGAGATGATCGACGCCAGGCCAACCTGAATGACTCCCATAATCGAATACCTTACAACAGGAAAATTACCTGAAGAACGAAGCGACGCGAGGATAATACTTTATCAAGCCCCGCGGTTTACAATTGTAGATGGGACGTTGTACCGACGTGGACTTTCTTTGCCTCTTCTGCGATGTGTTCTGCCAAAAGAGGCTAAGGCCATTCTGCAGGAGGTGCATGAAGGCTTTTGTGGGGATTACGCTGGGGGGCAAAGCTTGGCCTTGAAGATATTGAGGCAAGGATATTATTGGCCCACTCTATCAAAGGACTCGATTTCTTACGTCCAAAAGTGTGACAAGTGCCAGCGGTTTGCCACGATTGCCCGAGCTCGGCCAATCGAGTTGAAGATGATCTCATCCCTGGGGTTGTTTGCGGTCTGGGGAATTGACTTAGTTGGTGCCCTGCCCACAGGAAAAGGAGGAGTTCGCTATGCGGTGGTGGCTATTGACTACTTCACGAAATGGGTAGAAGTGGAGCCCCTCGCGACAATAACATCAAAAAGAGTCCTCGATTTTTTGGTTAAGAATATTGTCTGCCGATTCGGGCTGCTGAAGAAGATCGTGTCAAATAACGGAACCCAGTTCGATAGCGACCTCTTCACCGAATTCTGTGAGAAGAATGGCATAATTAAGAGCTTCTCCTCCGTGGCCTACCCCCAGGCTAATGGGCAAGTCGAGGTTGTGAACAAGACGCTCAAGGTAAGCCTTAAGAAAAGGCTGGACGAGGCTAAGGGATTTTGGCCTGAACAGCTCCCCCAAGTGTTATGGGCGTACCAGACCTCGCACCAAACTTCGATGGGGTACACTTCTTTCTCCCTGAATTTTAGAAGCGAGGTCGTCCTTCCTGTCGAAACAGAATGACAAATTGCTCAGCGCGTCCCTCGACCTAATTGACGAAAAAGAGAAGCTTCGCAGCTCTAGCTCGCACATTATCAACAAAAGATCACTCGTTATTTCAACTCAAGGGTCTTTAACTTAGGTGACCTGGTGCTCCGAAGACTCTTCTTAGCCAGTAAGGATCCCAAGGACGGAGATTTGGGACCAAACTGGATAGGACCCTATCAGATAATAGAGGTTGTGAAAGAAGAGACCTTTAAACTAGCTCGGCCTAATGGAGAGGCGGTCCCATGGACATCGAACGCTGTACACCTAAAGAAATATTATCAATAGTCATACTTTTGTAAGGCTTAATTATGAAAGCCACCTTGTTTTATTAAAAAATGAGAAGTACATTCTTTGTATCGTTGTATGTTTCCGTGTATAGGCTTAAAAGGGCGTGCTCAAAGTAACCAAGAAAGATCTCTTTCTGTTTACTTGGGGGGCATATATCCTAGACACAACCAGGTCCTAAAACTTAGAAGTTGGTTAAATCGATTAACCAGTGTTTTTTCCAAAAAGCATGAGGTATCGAAAAAACTAACGTGAACTAAGTTTTTAAATTGATATCCTGGACACAACAGGGTCCTAAAACTTAGAAGTTGGTTAAATTGATTAATCAGTGTTTTTCCTAAAAGGAACGAGGTATCAATAAAACTAACATGAACTAAGTTTTTAAATTGATATCCTGGACACAACCAGGTCCTAAAACTTAGAAGTTGGTTAAATTGATTAATCAGTGTTTTTCCTAAAAGGCACGAGGTATCAATAAAACTAACTCGAACTAAGTTTTTAAATTGATATCCTGGACACAACCAGGTCCTAAAACTTAGAAGTTGGTTAAATTGATTAATCAATGTTTTTCCTAAAAGGCACGAGGTATCAATAAAACTAACGTGAACTAAGTTTTTAAATTAAATATCCTGGACAAGACCAGGTCCTAAGACTTAGAAGTTGGTTAAAATTGACTGGCAGTGCTTTGAAGTCTCAAAGAAAAACAGTCAATAAACTAACACGAACTAATTTTTTACCAAACACATCATATTAAAAAGAAAAATAAATGATGAAATAACTAAAATCATAAAATTTTCTCGAGGAGAAAAACCCCGTAATAAATAATTAGAAAAGATAAAAATGAAATAGAAAAATCCTAAGCCCCCCAGGTCGCTCCGAGGACGTCACCTCCTCAACATCCTGCTCGCCGGCAGCAGAGGTCTCCCTGGTCTCAGTCACCGCTAACAGCTCCGACTCTAGCTGAGCCTTGAACTTCTCCAAGTAGTGTCCCCATGCATCGGGGGCCATGAATGAGAAGTTGTCGTCCTAGTTGAAGGCTCAGCAGTGGTACAACATACTCTCCGTGGAGAATGCCAACGCTTCCTTCCCAGACGGCCGCCTCGGCTTCCAACAGCTTTGCCTTGGGCCCATCAAGCTCGACCTGGAGAGCTACCGAAGTTGCTCTCGCCTCCTTCTCGCCTGCCTGGGCAGTGATGAGGGCAGCTTTTGCTTCCTGCTCGGCTGCTTTGGCAGTAGTGAGGGCAAAATTTGCTTCCCGCTCACTCGCTTGGGCCACCGCCAAGGCAGCCCTGGCAGTCTGCTCGTTCTGCTCTGATGCGGCGAGAGCAGCTTGGGTCGTGGTTAGCTCGGCCTCAATCTCCTCATTCTTGGACCTAGCCCGAGTGATGCTGCGGTGGAGGGCCAAGACCGCCTGCAAAAAGCAAAGGAACAGTTAGACGCATTCCCGAAAAGTAAGATGTAAAAAGCAGTCGGAATAAGTACTTACTGTGAGGTTCATCCCGAGAAAAGATTCCTTCACGTTCTCAAGGCTCTTCTCCTTGATTGCCCTCAGATCAGTGGGCTTGGCCTTGTAAAAATGCTCCACTGAGTAGTTCACCGTCTCGTAGACGGTTCACGAGAAAGTGTCTGGAATCAGCTCCAGATCCTGAGGGTTGACGGGGATACGGACTGTGGCAGCAGGCACCACAGGATCTGGGGGACCAACTAGTGCTACTGGCTCCCGAGCAGGAGGAGGAGGGGGAGGAAGGCGAGGAAATGTTGCAGCCGGGGGCGGTGTTTTCTTAGAAGAAGGTCGAAGCCTCTTGACGAGGGGACCCTCGATTGCCTTCCCTCTCGGGAACATGGAACAGATGTCAGCTCCTCCCCTCTCTGCCATCTCCTCGCCTGGAAAGAAGAATGAAAAATACGTTAAGGATACATGCACATTCCTCAAAAGAAAATTATTAACAATAACAAAGTAAAAAAAATTTCTACCCTCCAAGCTAGAGGAAGAGTCTACTTCCACGACCTCCGACCTCGGAGCTGGTACAAGGGAAGGAGAATCTAAAACAATCACTTCTTGGATTGTGGGAGGTATCAGCTCAGGCTCTACTACGAGGCTAGATTCCTTCACGTATTGCCTAAGTCCAAGGGCAACTGTACCCTCTAGGAGGGAGGGCCACGACCTAAGGTTGGTCCCGCACTCCTCAAAGAAGGCCAACCTAAAAGACAACGTATTGTCTACTACTACGGTACCCCTAGGATGGCCCGCATCATTATGCAGTACTAACTGGTCTACACATTGCAGCAGGGTTACATTGAGGTCTGGGTCGTTTCGGTGGTGGTGCACGAGCTGGTGTGGGTGAAACCTAGCTAACCTAAGGTCCGTGGCTGCCCTATCTAGATCCCAAAATAGATAGGGGTTACCTTGGCCGGAGGGGCCGGCTGCTACCCCTAATTGAGCTCGGTCCAAATCTGGATCCCGGGCAACCTCCGGAGCTTTCCTCTTCCGCACAAGGGGCACCTTAGGCTCATGTTCCTGCTCGTCGCCGTCGCCAGCCACGACCTCGACCTCAGGAATGGTCTCCATCACGCGGGCTGCTGGTTGATTGACCCGCGTCCTCCTCAAGGCCAGAGTCTGGCCTGCAAAAATCAGCTTACACGCCAGCATTTCTCATCAGACATGAGTTGGCGATAGTCCTTCTCACTCGACGGAAGCCCTGCCAAGGTGTCATATTGACCCCCGAGGGTCACTGATTTGGTCGTCCTCGCAAAGATGGTTGCACTATGTGGAAACTTTATGTTGACGGGTCTTCCAATGAAAATGGATCGAAGGCAGGTGTAATCCTGATCACCCCAGCAGGAAGAGATTTGACTTCGAAGCGTCGAATAACGAGGCTGAATACGAAGCCCTACTGACAGGACTTCGTATTGCCAAGGAACTCAAGGCCAAAGCAATACATTGTTACAGTGACTCCTAGTTGGTGGTTAATCAAATTTTAGGGGAATACCAGGCTCGTGGGACAAGAATGGCTGTGTATTTAGAAAAGGAAAAAGCAGCACTCGAGCATTCCGAGTTCTACGCGATAGAACAGGTCCCCCGAGAGCAAAACTCGAACGCAGATGCCTTAGCCAGGCTTGCCACATCCACCAAGGTCGACGAGTTGAATGTTGTGCCGATCGAACATCTAACGACACCCAGTATAACCGAGCCTGAGCAGGAAAATGTTTGCATGATAAATTCTGAGCCAAATTTGATGTTCCAGGTAGTTGAATACCTTGAGGCCGGCATTCTCCAAGAAGAACGGATCAAGGCCCGAAAACTGATGTATCAAATCCCCAGGTAGACCATTATAGATGGAAGGCTATATAGAAGAGGATATTCCATGCCGCTACTCCGATGTGTGACTCCACCCGAGGCTAAGAAGATAATAGAGGAAATCCACGAAGGATTCTGTGGAGACCACACTGGGGGACATAGCCTATTCAAGAAAATCATACGCCAAGGGTACTTCTGGCCTACCATCAAAGCAGATTCGTTCGACTACGTCAAGAGATGCAACAAGTGCCAATGGTTCGCCACAATCCCTCGAGCTCCACCCTCCGAGCTAACTATGATGACCTCCCCGTGGCCATTTGCGGTCTGGGGAATCGACCTCATAGGCTCATTGCCAACTGGCAAAGGCGGAGTGAAATACGCAGTAGTCGTCGTAGATTACTTCACAAAGTGGACCAAAGCCGAACCTCTGGCGACAATCACCTCGAAGAAAGTCTTGGACTTCGTGGTAAAGAACATCATATGCTGATATGGGATGCCAAGTAAGATTGTGTCCGATAACGGTACTCAATTCGACAGCAATCTGTTTACCAAGTTTTGCGAAAAATGGGATAATAAAGAGCTTCTCCTCTATGGCCCATCCCCAGACGAATGGGCAGGTCGAAGCTGTGAATAAAACCCTAAAAAGTTCGATGAAGAAAAACTTGGAAGAAGCTAAAGGGAAATGGCCTGAAGAGTTACCCCAAGTTCTGTGGGCATATCGAACCACAACCCGTACTTCAACAAGACATACCCCATTTTCTCTGGCATATGGTTGCGAGGCTATGTTGCCAATCGAGTTCGAAATTCCCACAATTCGTACCCTTGCTTATGACCAAGCCTTGAACCAAACCCGGCTCAAAGTAAGTCTGGACCTGATTGAAGAAAGAAGGAACGAAGCTTAGCTAAAAAATGATGCATACCAATAGCGAGCTACTCAGTATTTCAATAAAAAAGTTCGGGATAGAAAATTCGGTGTGGGAGATTTGGTGCTGAGGCGTGTATTCTTGGCGACATGGGATCCAGCTGCTGGCATGCTCGGGCCTAATTGGGAAGGACCTTATCAGATCGAATCAGTCATCCGACCCGGTGTATAAAAGTTGGCAAGATTGAATGGGAGTTTGGTACCACGAGCATGGAATGGCGAACATCTACAACATTACTATCAATAGTGAAGGAATGATGTCACCTGTAACCATGCCTGTTAATCTTTACTATATTCTGGTTAATAAATTATTCGAATAAAGCTTGATTTCGTTTTAATATGCTGTATTTTTTGCAATCTCTCTTAATCAAATAACCTATGGTCACACTCATAGGATAGTAAGGGGGCATTAGTGGTACATATACCATCAGCTTGAAAAAATGAAATAGCAACTATCAAAAACATGCAAGTGCTTGGATATAACCAAATGTGCGAGCTAAGATAGTTTGGACATAACCAAACTATCAAAAACATACAAGTGTTTGGATATAACCAAACACGCGAGCTAAGAAAGTTTGGACATAACCAAATTATCAAAAGATAAAAGTGTTTGGATGTAACCAAATATGCGAACTAGATTAAGTGTATGGATTACAAACCAAACACGACCTTAATAGGTTCGGAACAAACCAGCTAAAACTAATCAACAGTAAGTTGGAACATAAACCCACTTCCCGTTAAGTTGAGATCGAGGCTGGAGTATCTTGCAAAAAGATAGTTTCGACCTCATAACCTTAGGGAGCTACCTGAGGACGAGGAAAAGTAACTAAAAAAGTAAGATACAACTAAACCACTTACATTACACGCCATATAAGTACCTTCGGGTGCATGGTAAAAGTAATCTCCGACCTTGACAAATAACGAGATCGGATGCGAATTGTAACGCCCTGGTTAGCCAAGACCGTTACACTGTGTGTTTATAAAGTGCCGGACTTGCTAACCCAAGTCTTTTAATTAAAATTGTGTCGCAGAAGTTTCAAAAGAACTAGGGTTAAAAGAATTTTGGTCTCAAAAGTCACATTTTTCATTAAGAAACACTATTTGTTTATACGGGATCCCAAAAATACAAGCTCAAAGATCGTTTACAAAAGTTGCAAGACTCAGGTACAATATCTAGTCATACTAAGGCAAAACAAGCGGTTAGGTAATCTCTGTCCTGGTCCACTCCTCGACCGTGGCGATCGAACAGCTGGCTATGTACATTTCACCTCGGAGCTCTCCACCTCAGGCTTAGTCCAACTTGCCCTTGCCTTTACCTGCACCACGTAGCACCCGTGAGCCAAGGCCCAGCAAGAAAACACAATAACAATAAAGCATAAGCAATTATCAGACAAGTCAATATCTCACGTTGCGTCACATAGCCTCAGTCCGATAACTATTCAATATAGTCAAGTATTCCACATACTAGGTATATCAACACATAACATGCACAGTTTATAAACGATAACCAGGGCTAGCGCTCACAGGCTGCTCCCTCTGTTATCCCAGTGTTCATGGCTCCCAGTGGCCGAGTCGCGCTCTGTGCGCTATTAGTATGTACGGCACTCTTAGGCCACTTTTATATGTCCCATGGCATGATACCAACATTGACATGATACAATTCTTGGGAGCACTTAGTCCCATCATAATCATATAACCAAGTGCAGTTTTCTTACCTTTCAATTCAATAGCTTTGATCCCTCGACACCTTGAGCACGATCCCACTCGAGCCCTAGCGCTCACCTGAATACAATCATGGCCAAAGTCATCATCAACCCTCAAGTACAAAACCTAGCCCCGGGGCCAATCCCGAGCCCCCCGGGATGTCCTAGTTCCACCAAACAAGGTGGTGGAACCAAACCACAAACCTTAGGTCAAAAACCCTTGCAAATTACCCTAAAATCCCCTTCAGAAGGCAGGGTAGCGCTACAGCGCTCTTGGGTGGGCGCTATAGCGCTACAGACAGAAGCCAAAACCCTTCCAGCAAATGGCCTAGCACTACAGCGCCCAAAGGGTAGCGCTGTAGCGCTAGTCACAGACAACCCAACACCAAAATTTCCCTTGTGCGATTTTCTCGAGCCAACCTCAACCAAACCTCTTCCAACTCTTACCCAAACCTAAAAACAACCTCATGACCACACTCCACTCATCCCAAGCACCCTAAACATCTAAAACCCAAGCACATGCAATCACAAACCCAAAATTCACCATATCCACCTCCAAACTCTAAAACCCAAAATAAACCAGCTGAACATCAAAATTAAAGCTTAGAATTCATACCTTTGATAGAATTTCGCCCACAAGCTATCCCTAGGCTCCCTTGGCTTGCTACTCCTCAGCCTTAAGCCTGAATTCCCCAAAGTTCCATTCAATTCAGCTCAAGTACCACAACTTAAAAACCAGAAACAGAAATGGATGAACTCTTGAATCTTACCTCAAGTGTTAGTGAAACCCTGCTAAACCTCTGCCAATTCCTTAGTCTTAGGTCAAGATCCTTGATGTTTAGTTATCCCAGCTCTCCTCTAAGCTTTACTCCAGAAATTCTCAAGAAACAGGTGAAGGAAAGTGTAAACCGACTTAGAGAAACTCTCTCTGCTTTCCCTCTTTCTTTTCCCTTCTTTTTCAGACTTCTTTGATATTCTACAAATTCCAATAACTTAAAACCTCAGTAATACCCATCCTTAAGAGTCAAATGACATTTATTCCCTCCCTATTAACTCTAATCCTTTAGTCCACTTAAGGGCATTTTAGTCATTTTACCCAATTCCCGCTACTTCCTCGAGTGTCTCTATTATTTCCCGCTTAATTCCCGATACCTAATTAATCACCAATAGCATTCCTCAATGTCATAATAATCTCCAGCTTATCCACTAAATTCCCATTTATACCACTGAGCTCACCCCGAGCCGTGTATAAATCCCCGCTATGACTTTTCCGCTACTTTGCTCACTAGGATCATCTCGAGTCACTGATCGCGGATATATCCACATAATAATGTGGTCTCAACAATTATCACATATATCAAGGCAGTTATGCCCATAATGGCCAAAATTATGATTATGCCCTTCTAACCTAATCTGGGCCTATATGCATACTAACACACATAGTCATGCATCTCAAATACTCAAGTAATCATATAACATGATTTAAATCATAATCATGCATCTAAATTATTAAAACCACACATAATCTCCGTTATGCCCTCCAGGCATACTAATCAAGGCCCTTAAGCCTTATTAGTGAATTTGGGTCGTTACACGGATATTTCGAGCAAAATGTGCATGAATGCATTGAACCTCGGGCTTAAATCCACCATATGTTTGTATGAATAAACAGACATATAATAAGACACTTTAATATAAAATGCGTAAAATATTTCGACCCAAGAAATGTAAAGCAAATATATTAAAATAAAGTCGAATATGGTATCAAAAATATCATAAGTATGAGCTCGAAAATAGCTCATAAGAAAGCAACTCTTTCACGAGCTATAAAATTATCTTAGCCCCAGGGGCATAAAAAGCAAGAAATCAAAAATAAAAACTATTACAAAGAATTCAGAGGGACGCAGCCCCGAGGCAAGATTTAGGAAGTAAGAGCATTCTCCTTGGCCTTCTCATCATCTTCCTTGGCTCTCTCTGCCTCGTCCCGAGCAGCCTCCTCCTCATCAAGCCAAACTTACCATTTAGCCACGAGTTCTGCCTCAAAAGAGCCTAAGAAGCTGGTGTCGAGGTCGGCATTACTGGCCCAGATTCTATACATGGCCAAGTCGACCGCCCGATCCTTCTTCTCCTTAAACTCTGCAAGGAGATGAGCCTTTTCGCTCTCCATGATCTTGAAAGTGGCGGCCTTCTCTTCCTCAAGCTTGGCATTGATCTTCTCAAGCTCCGCGACCCGGGCATTCATCTTCTCAAGCTCCGCAACCCGGGCATTCAACTCCTCGAGCTCGGCTGTCTTGGCCTTTAACTGTTCAGCTTCAGCCTCCATCTTTGCCTTTGTGGCCCTGAGCTCGTCACTGAGCTTGAGTTGGAGATCCTTCGACTCCTGAGCATAAGACATGCTTGAATGGACCTCATTGTTCAACTTATAGTTAAGTTGAGCAGAGATAGGAAGAGTCTGACATACAAAGAAATCAAATTAGAATATGAACTAAGTATAAATACAGCTAGTAGCGAGATGAGAAAGATTACCGCAGTAGTGAGCTTGATGCTCTTCTCATAAAAAGTGTTGCACTCTCGAGCACTATTCAAGAACTGACAATGAGGGGCGTCGAAGCTGCCAAAACTCTGGCCCACTAGAGACAGAACGTCCGAGCCAAGTGTAGCCCCGTGAGGTCCGGCTGCGTTATCGATTACATGCTCATCGACGTGAGTGGAGATCGATAAAGATGTGTTTTGGAGGTTGAGGGTTTTTTCGGAGGTGGGCCAAGCGTGGAGTTGACCTGGATCAAAGGAGGAGTGGGAGGCAAGGTCATAGAAGACGCCTCGACCCGAGAAGTCAGATCCATAGCTGGGCTCGAAGCAACTGGAACTGGTGGAGGAGGTGTCTTCTCGGTCCTCTTAAGGACCTTAGCAGGTCGGTCTGATCTCTGCGACCCCCTCAGGCGCTTACTCCTTTGGGCTCCCTCGCCACTAGCGAGCACGTTGTCGAGGTTGGAATCCATATCACCTGCACATTCACATTGCATTATGAGATATTTCAAAACAAAATAAGTTAGCATGATGCAGACAGACAAATAATGAAAAGACAAATGGAGAGAAACCTAACTGGAACTCTCCCCGAGCTCGTGCTCGGCGACCACGTAATTCCCCCATCTTTAGAGGAGGCGGGGGGAGTACCTTCCCTATAAGTGGAAGTCAACCTCGAAAGGTCTCTATAGTCATTCATCCCATATTGAACGGCTATTCCGTCCCATACCTCGTTCAGACTATACATGGTGTCATACTTCCCGAGCCAACTATCAAACCTATGTACCCTCTCATCTACCCAAGTCCATACATAGAAATGGTCCCTATCGTATCGGGTTTATGCTTTAGTAGTGAGGGAGACCACAAATTTGAGCTAAGGATGACTGTACCTCTATCACTCGAGCTTGAGCTCGAGGCTTCATCGTCGGCCTCGTTCCCCGATTACGGGCTCCCACGACGCCAAACTGAAGATGGAGGCTTAGCATTTTGCCTCAGGGCGAGGTTGCCGGTTGGGAGAGGCACAAGCTCCCACTGGGCATACTTTTTATTGGACCATTCAAATGTGGACTGATCCTTCTCCAAGAGGCCGTTGGCTCGGAGTTTGTCTTCGTGCAGGAGGTAGGAGAGGGACCTCCTGCCATAGGGGAGTTGGAGTAGAGCCTCCTTGTGCTCTTTCATCTCCTTGGTGGGAGTAGGACAGCGGTAATTGGCTGGAAGAATAAACATATTATAACTAAGCGTGAGCTTAAACAAAAGCTCGAGCACAAAAAAAAGGAAAGATTTTTTAGATACTTACGAATTCGCCTGAAAAAATAGTATCAGGATGGAGCTAGGCCATCTGTCTAGAAGAAGGCCTTCTGAAGTCCGAAGGATGGTTGGGAAGATCCTCGAAGATCTTCTTCTCCTTGGGATAGCTCGAGAGGTAATAGAAGTTGTATCCTCCCCGAGCTCGAGAGGGATTGCTTTTCAGACAAAAGAGATATAAGATCTCTTCAGGCGAAGGTCCTTCCCACTTCAGCTCGTGATAAAGCGACCTCAAGGCGGACAAAACCCTGTAAGAATTGGTGTTGAGCTGGAAGGGAGCCAACCCAATGAAATCCAAGAAGCCTTTAAAAAAAGGACTTTAAAGGCAGTACAACCCTCGCCTTCATGTGCTCTTGGATCCAAGCTGCATACCTCAGCTTGCTATCAGGATTCCCATCTCCAGGGGCGCGGCAACTTTGCTCGTGGGGGGTCGAAGCTCGACACCTCAGCGAGCTTGACAGTCCTATGTTGTGTAGGGCCAGAATGTCAGTAATTTGTCCTAATGATGAGATCGAGCTCCAATAATGCTCGGCCTCGAAAAATTCCCTTCTCAGGGTAGGCACGGAGGTTGCCTGCGAGGTAGAAGGTTCCCCCATCAGCGAGAATTGAAGATCACCTGGCTTGAAAGCGATTGTCACTTTAAGTGTAGAGTCGAGGGGGATTGGTCTAGGCTCGAGGTTCGGATCTGGGTAGATGGCGACCCTTAGTTTTTTCCTTTTTCCTTCTTCTACCTCGTCTATCTGACATCGAAAGTGATCTCGAATGTCCTCTTACTCACACCTCAGGTCGTGCTCCAGAATCAAGCGTTGGTTTCGAGTGAAAGGACACTCCGGGCTCGGAGTTACTGGTTAATAAGGAACCGCAAGCTTTGACCCCCACCACTTTCCCAAGTTCTGCGACATCTAACAAGAAAGCAAAAGGGTGAGGGCCAAGCAAACAGGAAGTAATGAAAAAACTAGAGGACCTAAGCTCAAATGATTGAGGCTACAAGGCAAACTCGATCCAAAGGATGAGCCCAATCTCAAAGCATGTATTCCACTGAAAGGGAGGAAGGTGGGCTTGCTATTGGAGATCTCGATATTTCAGGGAAAAAAGTTGGCGGTTACTTCAAAAAGTGATATTTTTGGGAAACGTGCAATTTACAAAACCCTAATTTTGTAGCTAATATCTTGGTGTACAAGATATGTCGTCTGAAATTCAAAAATTCAGTGAAGGAACCATATTTGGGTCTTTTACACATGGTCTGGGTCTGGAACCCATGATGTTAGAACCTAAGTCTAATATTTATTAGCAGAAACATTCTAGTGTGTGAAACTAGTGAGTGAACCAATAGTGCAACAATATAAATGTGCATGAAAACAATGCATATACACGGGCATACGAAGCTATGAATAAAGACTTACACAATGCAGTCGGCGAAAACAGGGAGGTTGATGACCGAATAAGCGGTTGCAAAGACGATCTCACGGAATCAAAGAGGCCAACGTTGCTTTGTCTTCTCAGCTTGGAGAACATACAAGAATTAGGCGAAGACGTTTCTGGTTTTTTCTCTCTGAAAACTTGAACGTGAAAATAAAATGGAGAAGATGAATGGGGATATATTTATAGACCCCTGAGAATGTTAAAAGTCTAACTAATCTGGGCCATTGGCTAGATTTCGTATCAGATCCGATGGCCAGGGACAAAAAAAATGATAGTACCATAAAGTTGGCAGGCAAACGAACGTGGGCAAGGTTCCAAGGCACTCAAGTACTTTGATTGGCTAATACCCGACTGACGCGTGTCCACACTCGAGTGTATTTGATGGTACAGTTCCCAATGGGAGTAGTTCAAAAGTTTCCTTCTCATAGGATTTGAACTAATACTTTTGAGGGGGCAAACTGTTACACCCAGATTTCGAGACCAGAAATTATGACCTCGAAAACTGGACTCGTCAAGTCTGAGCTCGAAATTTATGAAATACATTTTATGGTCCTGTTGTAAAACCTCCGAAGTAAAATGGCAATCTCGAAGACGTGTAGCCTCAGGATTCTTTCTAGGCTTGAAATGACATGACATCGGAATACATCCGTTATCGAGTGCCTTCGGATTGAGCAGCCCGAGCTTAGGAACTGCAAGCTCGAGTATGATGGCGTCGACAATATTTATTTGCTCTGAGCAGGTCTCGAAGTAAGATGGCAAGTTCGTAACAAGTCCGTAAGTCTTGACGGTCACGATGTCGATCGCTAACCTCGAAGATCCGATGAGTCACCTGAGATAACCCGTTGTATGTGTGAACATATTTATTGCTGTAAAATCCAAATATTAAAGGGATATTATTTAGTTTGTTATTCATTCCCGGGTCTTCAGGGGACGTTTCCTTGTAAATAGAAGATATAGCATTTAATGTCATTATTTAAATTGATATACAGGATATCTTCCTGAAATGTATGGGAACGAATCATGTAACATTCCCTATAAATAGAGAAGGAATGACCACTTGTAATTCATCCATGAAGAATTTCCAGAAAACTCTAAGTCTTAATAACACAGATTCGTGGACTAGACAGATTTAACTGCTGAACCACATAAAAACCTTATTGTTCCTCTTTACTATTCGTTCGCACCGTAGTTTATATTGTTTAATTGCTCTGCAATTTAAGTTGACGAAAAATGGTGTCAACAATAACATTAAGTGTTTCTATTCTATTGAAAATATATAGCTTTGTAAATTTTATATTTGAGATTGTATTAAATATTTATGTTTTTTATTTAATTATTTATCATTTAAAAAAAATTAATTCCCAAAATTTAATAAATGAGATACAAAATTTTATTTCTTTTTTTTTTTTTTGTAAAATTTTGTACAAATGGAAACCTATTATAAGAAATATATGTGCAATTATAAATCATTAATTATTTCAATATATAGAGTTTCTTTATGAAAGTTTTACTGTATGTTGATATTACTTAGCCAAAGATATAATTTTTCTAGGTGAGAACGGGGCACTTTGGGAACCTGCCCTTAATGGGTTCGGATTCCCAGTCTAAACGGAAAACTGGACAGGAAAGGCAGTTTCCATCCCAAGACTTGACTATTTATATTTTCGTCTAAATATTGTAAATATATATACTTTTCAGTTAAAACCATTAGTTTTGTCTAATGTAATAGGAACGAATTTGGTAAATTACAAAAGTATATATACATTTATTTGTTTAAATTATTTTAAACGCATGAATTAATAAGATGAGGATCACGCTTTTCTTTTAATTGATGATCACATTTAGTAAATATGGTGAAAAAAAGTTGACGATGCATATTATCTATTTTAGCATCATTTTTATTTATTTATTTATTTTATGGATGATATTATTTAAAAAAAAACAAGACTTTTATTCGTTTTAGCTAGTTATTGCCTATTCATAATTTGACAAGTATACAAATGGAGCAATGTTCACATCTTACAAATAACTATGAAGAAAAAAAAAACGTAATTGCTGTGATATTATATCAATAATTTTTTAATATGTAATTGATGACTTCCTTTACTCATTATTAATTTATTACACTAACTATCAAGATATTTTTTCAAAATAAATAGTCACAATATAAATAAATTTTCATACAAATACGCTAAATAGATATTATATAATAGGTTATTAACCTTTTATGGTTAATAATAATTTGGTGAGAAAATTATTAAAAGAATCCAATCTTATAATTAAAAAGTTTCACCTTATTTGTCATATTTTCTTAATTATATATGGTAATCAATTTTAATCTATTGCAAGTTATTTCTTTATTTATTTTTTACTCAGCCTAGTAACGTACAACCTAAACTTTTCCATAGCAGATGGTGAAATTAATTACTTGACCTAAAAATTATTTTCTCAAATTTTTAAATGAAATAAAATAAGTAAAAATTATAGTTGAAGGCAGAGAAATCAGAAAAAACAATGAGATATATATGTTAGAATATTATGAATTAATAGAATTATAAAAAATAATCATTTTAATTAATTAAGATTAAAGTTAATATTAGTTATGATTAATTGACTTAATATTATTAATATAGTCAGCATATATTCAATTACCTAATTTGTATTTTCTCATTCATTGTTAAATATTCTGACACACTACTTGTTTTCATTCATTCATAAAAACTATAAAAGAAAACAAGTGAGAGCTTGAAAGATAGTTTATCCTACTAATTTTTTTCTTTTAATTTTTGTATATATTAATAGATCAGTGGGAATTGCATCATCAATGGCTGAAGGTATCTTCAAACGATTATATCCAGTTTATTTCACAAGATTATTCATATGCTATAGAGTTTCTTACATTTATAATTTATGAAAAGCTTAAGGTGTGAGATATACTTGGCACCAGTTGATGAGTTACCTAGTCAAACCGTACCATATATTAAATTATTATATTATTAAGAAATGTGTCAAATCCCTATATTAATTAAATTCGTCCAAGTCTTTTTTAAAGATAAAACATAAAGATTAGTCCAAATTTCCACGCTTGGTTGTTAAATTTTAAAAAACTTGTTCAACTTTGTTGGCATACTAGTCTTTGCTTATCCATTTGCAATAATTTT
This sequence comes from Humulus lupulus, assembly GCF_963169125.1. Classification (NCBI taxonomy): domain Eukaryota; kingdom Viridiplantae; phylum Streptophyta; class Magnoliopsida; order Rosales; family Cannabaceae; genus Humulus; species Humulus lupulus. The sequence continues at coordinate 41,450,678 of NC_084796.1, forward strand.
TAATTTTTCCAAAGTATATCATATATATATATAAATTAATTAATTAAGGTTTGAAGGGAAGGGTCATTGGTCAACTTGATTTAAATACTAAAGAACAACAAAACTAGTTGGTATAGACTGAAAGAACACTATTGTAGGATAACATATTTTATGTGGAAAGTAAGGACTCACCTTATGGTTGTGGCAGCTATCTATATATTGTTAGAAATTTAAAGAAAGAGAATGAAAAAAATTAACAAACATAATAATATATTATTAATTAAAGAACAGAAAAAATAAATACAAAATAATAAATTATAAAACTAATAAGTGAAAAGAAAGCTGAGGCAAGTAAAATATGCTTTCCTTAAAGCAGATTTGCCCCCTCTATTTGATTGGTGTTAGAGGATACGTGAGCAACCACTTCTCAGGATTTAACGACTAACGAGTAGAGGAATACACCACTTTTACTACTCGGATTAATACATTCACTCTATCACCTTAAGACTTATGAAAAACAAAGAAGAAGAAGACAAGAGAGCTTTTTAGTGAGTGACTCTTTTTGTTGGTGTGTTTAGAATGAAAGGTGAAGCCTCCTTTTATAGGCTTCATATGGGGTGGAATACCAAGTGTGGACACAAGGGAATTAATGCCAAAAATCCCACAAAATTAGTGATATTGATCAATCACAATCTTTACCATAATTTCTGATATCAATCAGAATATTCACCATTATTATGGTGATTACATCCTTGACCAAATCTACATTTATTAGTAGCTATCAATGAACCATGTACGCCCTGATTTTCCCACGGGTTGATTAGCAGGCCGAGCTTCGGACTAATCATGGTTAGTCCATAAACATCCCCCAGGTCGGAGATCCTGTCTTGAGGTCGTACCCCCTTTAGCTCGAGGAATCCTCAAGGACTCGCCAAGACTCCCAAGACTGGAGCAAGGAATCGAAAGGCCGAAGGTCGGGTCAGATGCATAGCTCGTGGTACGAGCTAGATATGGAGGCCATGACCCCTTGTAAAGTCAACACACGCAAGATAAACGTGCATATATCTGACATCACGTGTCCGATATCTTCCTGACTTCTCGGACACGCTGCAGGAACGTGCGTGTTCAGACACCCACGGCTGGGTTGGGCCGTGCGGCCCATTATCTCCTTATCTATCGATTTGACCATACTTATGTGTCAGGTTTAGGAATTAATCATGAATGTCACAGAGTTGATATGAAAAATAAGAAGGTCACGGGATGACCTCCTTACCAACTTCCAGGTGCCTTCTCCTATAAATATGGAGACCCTGGGAGTTGATAAGGGTTGGAACAAATAGTCTCTGGAGAGATATACTTTGTAACCAAATACCCATAATATATCAATAATATTGACTAGTGGAGTAGAAGGATTTTAACCTTTGAACCACTTAAAAACGTGTCTCGAGTCACCTATTTCATTCACTAAGATCTTATATCTGTTACGGTTCTATATTTGGCACTAATTCTCTTCTCTCTTTCTCTTAATTATTTGTTGGCGAAGAACCGCGTCAACAGTTTGGTGCTTTCATTAAGAGCAAGTTCGATTAGTGCTGCTACAAACATCTAACTATGGTGACTACTCGATCCAGGCATGGCAACGAGGCAGAACAACATGATGGGCAGGAGGCTCATCATACCGCCATCCCTGATGAACAAATTCCTGAAGTCCAGCAGCGGCCAGGAAAGCATCCGGCGGGCCAAGACGATACTGGTAGTTCGGCGCCCCGGCCACCTAATCCAAACCTGTGTTATTATACTGCGTTGGAGATGGAGAACGCTCAGCTGAGGAGCTAGTCGGCAAATCCAGGATATCCTGGCCCGATTACCCCCTCTCACAACCAACGTTAACGTTGGAGAGAGGCAAGGTGAGGCTCCTAAGTCTCGCCGGGATAATCGGTCCAGGCATATCCGTTCGGATAGACTTCCAGCAGCTAACTCCACCCCTTCATCGCACCATCGAGACGCAAACCTCGGGGAAATGCCTGGGACCAGACAATAGCAATACAGTCGTTCGGTTAGGACGTCGACTCCTAGCTTTCAACCATCCTCGAGGACGCCCAGGAGAGCTCGAGGAAATTCCCGGAGGAGATCCGGGGAGGGCCCACGACGTCAGCCCGTCCCCGAAGACCGTCTTGCGCCTCGTCCAGATCGCCCGGCGCGGGACCAGCAAGTTGGCAGGGCCGAAAGGCCCCCACCAAATTTGATTCGTCCAGACGGAACCAGGATCGCTTCTCCAGTCAGGCATCCTCCATCTCCGATCAGATATCCGTCTCCTCCTCGGCCCGTTCGAGACATCCCAGCTTACAGGAGTAGTAAGAGAAACCCACCATCAGCGGGACCTTCCCGGCGTAGCAAGGCGCCGGAAGAAAGCTCAGGTCCTCACCACCAAAGACGGACTCCAAGCCTATCCAGCAGGAGTCATTGGACCGGCAGTCGTCAGAGTGATCTCTCTGAAGGAGACCTATGTCAGCGACTAAGTTCGGCACAAAGCCACCAGACCACCCAGGGAGGCGACCTTCGAGATCACCTCAACTCTCACAGAGAGGATCAAGCTAGAGATGGTAGTCAGGCTCGCTCGGGGGGGGGGGGGGGCGATCCGAAATACGTAATGAAGGGAATGTCCCAAACAACCTATCTCAAGATAGGAGGGGCAATAACCCACCTAATATGTACAATGGACCCGGAGTTGTTGAGCAGCCCCGGAATAACCACGGATCTCAGGACCAAACCCTCGAGCGCCTAACTCAGATGGAGGAACTGATGAGGAAGCTCCTATCAGAAAAAGAAAAAGACGAATATGATTCGGAAGACAAGATGGAACTCTTCGCCCCCAACATAGCAGTGACGGCATACCCATCTGGCTTTCGTATGCCTCACTTGTCAAAGTTCAACGGGGACGGAGATCCTTCGGACCATTTAGGGATGTTCAACACCCTAATGATGGCCCATAACATTGGCCCGGAGCTGAGATGCTTGATCTTCCCTTCCACATTGACCGGACCTGCCAAACAGTGGTTCAAGCAAAGTAAAAGACAGTCGATCAGCTCCTGGAAGACCTTCTCAGCTGACTTCAAAAGGGCATTCCGGCCTCCCAGGCCGCCCATGTTCAGGCCGACTCCCTGGCCAATGTGAGACAGCAGCCCGGTGAGACGCTGAAGGCCTACCTGAGAAGATTCGCGAACTTCGCTGCCCGAGCTAGGGACGCGGATGAAAGCTCCAAGCTCATGGCTATGAGAACCGGAATCCTTGTCGGAGGAGATCTCTGGAAGGATATACAAAAGAAGTTAGTCAGTTCGGTCAACGAATTCCTTAATAGGGCCCAAGAATGGATAAACTTGGAAGAAGCTGAAGCCTCAGCTGCGGGAACCAGTCAGGTTCCCGAGCAGCCCGCTGGAGTGGGGACGGAGGTCGTGGTAGCGACCCCAGACGTCACACAGAACAACCAGCCCGGTGGAGGAAAAAGAAAGGGGAATGGCGAAAACAATCAGCACGGCCAAAAGAAGAATAAGTATGTAGACAAGTTCAAGCCCATGTTCGCGACATATACCGAACTCACCCAGTCCAGGGAAAGTATCTTCCTGGCCAACTCTACTCGGGTCCCCTGAAAGAGACCGAAACCATTGAAACACCACAAGGGAAAGAGAGACACTTCCAAATTCTGCCGTTTTCATAACGACGTCGGACACAATACCGAGGATTGCAGGCACCTCAAAGATGAGATAGAGACTCTCATCCGAGTCGGCCCCTTGGCTCAATACTCACGGAACAGGGTTCCAGCGAGTCGACCTGCTCCGGAAGCCCCAGCCAGTCAGCCCGGGTCTTGGATAGATCAGGACGCCCCTCCTCCCGTGGTCGGAGGAGAGATATCCACCATCTCTGGAGGTCCGTATATGGCTGGCACGAGCAGAGGCGCCCAAAAAAGATACATGAATGAACTAAAAGCCCACAACGGAGTGGAGTTCGTCCCGGAGCAGCGTCAGTCAAAACAGCAATGATTAGAGAAGCAACCGATCACTTTTACGGAGGAAGACGCAGGCCATGTCCAGTTCCCTCACAATGATCCCTTGGTCGTAGCAGTCCAGCTCGCCCACCGGAAAGTAAGAAGGGTGCTGATAGACAACGGGAGTTTGGTGAACCTTTTATTCTGATCCACCTTAGAGAAGATGGGTCTGACTGTCGCCGATCTAAAGGCAACCTCCATGATGCTGTATGGTTTTTTGGGAGAAGGGTCGGCAGCGATAGGGACGATCGAGCTGGTAATCACCCTAGGAGAAGAGTCTCGGACAGTCTCTAAACTGCTCGAGTTCGTGGTCATTGACTGCTCCGCTGCCTACAACGCCATTTTGGGCCGACCTACGCTTATAGCTTTCGAGGCTATCACTTCCATTCAACACCTCGCCATGAAATTCCCTACTTCAACAGGAATCTGCACCATCAAGGGCGATCAGCTCGCTGCCAGGGAATGCTACGGCATTTCCATGAAGGGAAAATCTAAAACCGGGCAGCTGGCTATGGCCATTCTGAGTGAAGAGGAATCCCAGGAACCCTTGGTGGCTCCTGAGATTGAAAAACCTCAAAACGCCAAAGGGGAAAGTGTCGCCCTTAGTGAGGACATTGACCCCCGAATAGGCGAAGACAGGTCCGAGCTCCAGGCTATTGAGGAGCTCGAGGAGGTGAACCTTGATCCACAAAATCCATCACGGATGGTCAAGCTCGGGAAAAACCTCTGTGGCAAAAGGAAGACAGAGCTGATAACGTTTCTCCAGGCTAATTTAGATGTATTCGCATGGTCGCACGAGGACATGGTAGGGATCAGCCCGAGTGTCATCATGCACACGCTCCATCTGGACAAAAGCATTCCTGCCAAGTCTCAAAAGCAAAGACGTTTAGGAACAACCCGGGCTGAAGCCCTTGAAGAAGAAGTGGTTCGGCTCAAAAAATGTGGCTTTATCCGTGAAGCCAAATTTCCTATTTGGGTCGCCAACCCCGTGCTAGTTCCAAAGCCCAACGGGAAATGGCGGACCTGCATCGACTTCTCCGATCTGAATAAAGCCTGCCCCAAGGATTGTTTTCCATTGCCAAGGATCGATCAGCTGGTGGATGCCACGGCGAGGCACGAGCTCATGTCCTTTATGGACGCGTACTCAGGCTACAATCAGATCGCGATGAATCCGGCGGACCAGGAACACACCAGCTTCATGACCCCGACTAATGTCTATTGCTACAAGGTCATGCCGTTCGGTCTGAAGAACGCCGGAGCTACCTACCAAAGGCTAGTCAACAGAATGTTCGCGGACCAAATCGGAAAGAACATGGAAGTGTATGTTGATGACATGCTCGTCATGTCAAAGACTGCCGAAAACCATGTTTCTGACCTGGGAGAATGTTTTAAAATACTACGAGAATATGGCATGAGGCTCAATCCCCAGAAATGCACTTTTGGTGTCGCATCCGGGAAATTCCTGGGGTTCATAGTTAATACCCGAGGAATCGAAGCAAACCCCGACAAGATCAGGTCATTGCTCGAGCTTCCTTCGCCTAGGTCGCGGAAAGATGTCCAGGGCTTGACAGGGAGAGTGGCCGCACTGAACCGGTTTATTTCCAAGTCAACCGATAAGTGTTTTCCCTTCTACAACTTGCTCCGAGGAAACAAGAAGTTTGACTGGACAGTAGAGTGCGAAAGCGCATTCCTCGACCTAAAGGTGCATCTGGCTGAACCGTCTGTGATATCCAAGCCCAAGGCCGGCGAGCCTCTTTTTCTCTACCTAGCTGTCACTCAGGATGCAGCTAGCGCTGTACTGGTACGAGAAGAGGACCAAGCTCAGAAGCCAGTCTACTACAATAGTAAGAGACTCCTCGAGGCAGAATCACGATACCCGCTGATGGAAAAATTGGCGTTCTGCCTAATTACGGCCTCGCGAAAGCTCAGACCGTAATTCCAATCTCACTCGGTACACGTCATGACCGATCAACCTCTAAGGAAGGTTTTGCAAAAGCCTGAAGCATCGGGACGTTTGTTAAAGTGGGCGGTCGAACTCAGTCAGTTCGAGATTTTCTATACACCACGAACTGCCATAAAGAGTCAGGCCTTGGCCGACTTTGTGGCAGAATGCACGGGATTCTAGGAGAATCCAGCGGAGGACTCATCTCAGATCACCTCGCCTCAATCGTTATGGAAGATCTTTGTAGATGGTTCATCCAACGAAAACGACTCCGGGGCCGGAATCATTCTGATATCCCCCGAGGGACATAGGTTCCACTCGGCGCTAAGGTTCGGGTTCAAGGCCTCCAACAACGAGGTGGAATACGAAGCTTTGCTGGCCGACCTAAGGATAGCTAGGGAGTTAAAGGCGAGCTCCGTCCAGTGCTTCAGTGACTCCCAGCTCGTGGTTAACCAGGTCTTGGGCGAGTATCAGGCACGAGGACCCAAGATGGCCGCCTATCTGGCGAAGGTAAAAGCTGAGCTGTCCGCGTTTGGGCGAGGATCGATCGAACAGATACCTCAAGAACAGAACACCAATGCAGATGCTCTTGCCAAGCTCGCCACCTCGGGGGAGACAGAGACACTGGGGCTGGTGCCTATAGAATTCTTGGAAAAACCAAGTATAGAAGGATATCGGGCAGAGGTCGAGATGATCGACGCCAGGCCGACCTGGATAACCCCCATTCTTGAATATCTCGTCGAGGGCACGCTGCCTGAGGGACGTAACGACACGCGGCGAGTCCTATATCAAGCTCTGAGATATACGACAGTCGATGGAGTGTTGTACCGACGTGGGCACTCTTTACTGCTCCTCCGGTGCGTTCTTCCAAGTGAAGCGAAGGCCATCCTGCAGGAAATTCACGAAGGATTCTGCAGAGACCACACTGGGGAGCAAAGCTTGGCCTTAAAGGTTCTCAGGCAAGGTTATTACTGGTCGACTCTGTCCAAAGACTCGATCTCATATGTGAAAAAGTGCGACAAATGCCAGCGATTCGCTGCAGTTACCCGAGCTCCTCCAGTCGAGCTAAAAATGATCTCGGCCCCTTGGCCGTTTGCCGTTTGGGGAATAGACTTAGTGGGCGCCCTGCCCACTAGAAAGGGCGGGGTCCATTACGCCGTGGTCACCATCGACTACTTCACTAAGTGGGCCGAGGCAGAGCCGTTGGCAACAATCACATCTAAAAAGGTGCTTGACTTCGTGATTAAAAGCATCATCTGTCGCTTCGGCCTGCCCAAGAAGATCGTCTCCGATAACGGCACTCAGTTCGACAGCGACCTGTTCACTGAGTTCTGTGACAGGCATGGAATTGTAAAAAGCTTCTCTTCCGTGGCCTATCCTCAGGCGAACGGCCAGGTCGAGGCTGTTAACAAGACTCTAAAGGCGAGCCTCAAGAAAAGATTAGACGAAGCAAAGGGAGTCTGGCCGGAACAGCTCCCCCAGGTCCTATGGGCATACCGAACCTCGCATCGGACTCCTACGGGTCATACTCCTTTCTCCCTAACCTTCGGGAGTGAAGCAGTCCTCCCCGTGGAAGTTAAGGTTCTGTCGCATAGAGTCCAGTCCTACGACCAAGGTCGGAACCATGAGCTCCTATGCCATTCCCTAGACCTAGTTGAGGAAAGGCGAGAGGATTCACAACTCCAGCTCGCCCATTATCAGCAGAAGATCACTCGCTACTTTAACACCGAGGTCAGAAAACGCACCTTTAGCGTTGGCGACTTGGTCCTAAGAAGAGTTTCCCTGGCCGGAAAAGATCCCAAAGATGGAGTCTTGGGACCGAACTGGGAAGGACCCTACCAGGTCATCGAAGTCATCAAGGAGGGAACTTATAAGTTATCTCGACTTGATGGAGGGACCGTCCCACGGACTTGGAACGCCGTCCACTTAAAGAGATATTATCAATGATCCACTTGTAAGGCCTGGAAAGCCACTTTCTATGTATTAATAAAAATAAGCTTTTTACGCATATTTGCAATTATAATCTTAAAGTAACCACGAAAGACCCTTTCCCAGTTACTTGGGGGGCATATGGTACCTGGATATAACCAGGTCTCCTTAACGACTTGGATGTTGATCCTCGTCTATGGATCATTGCTCTTCTTAAAGAGCTCGAGATATGGATAAGGGTTAACGCTAACTAAGTCCTATCCTGGATATAACCGGGTCATAAAACTTAGAAGTTAATTTAAATCTATTTCTCCTTGTTCTTCTTAAAGAGCATGAGATAAGGATAAAAGTTAACACGAACTAAGTTTTCTAAATAAGCTCCTGGTTTTAACCAGGTCATAAAACTTAGAAGTTAATTTAAATCTATTTCTCCTTGTTCTTCTTAAAGAGCATGAGATAAGGATAAAAGTTAACACGAACTAAGTTTTCTAAATAAGCTCTTGGTTTTAACCGGGTCATAAAACTTAGAAGTTAATTTAAATCTATTTCTCCTTGTTCTTCTTAAAGAGCATGAGATAAGGATAAAAGTTAACATGAACTAAGTTTTCTAAATAAGCTCCTGGTTTTAACCGGGTCATAAAACTTAGAAGTTGATTTAAGTCTATTTCTCCTTGTTCTTCTTAAAGAGCATGAGATAAGGATAAAAGTTAACACGAACTAAGTTTTCTAAATAAGTTCCTGGTTTTAACTGGGTCATAAAACTTAGAAGTTGATTTAAGTCTATTTCTCCTTGTTCTTCTTAAAGAGCATGAGATAAGGATAAAAGTTAACACGAACGAAGTTTTCTAAATAAGTTCCTGGTTTTAACTGGGTCATAAAACTTAGACGTTGATTTAAATCTATTTATCGTTTGCTGTTCTTTTCAAAGAGCTCGAGATATAAATAGCGGTTAACACGAACTAAGTTTATCAAAAAGGTATATATATTGTAGCCGAAAGCATGAAAAAATATGAGTTAAAGGTGCAAGGCAAATTGTCTCGAGGTGAAAAGAGCGCCTTAAGCTCCGTCAGTCAGTCCTTTCGAGGTCGCCGTTTCATCCTGCTCCGCCGCACCAGAGGCTTCCCCAGTCTCCAAAGGCGGCGCCTCTTTGTCGAGGCGAGCTTGGAACTTCACCAGCAAGCGCACCCAGAGACCCGGTGGCATGAAAGAGAAGTTAGCCTCCGGATTGTAGGCCCAACAGTGATAGAACAGATCCTGCATGGACTGCTCCGAGATGGTTCATTCGGCCTCCAGGGCGGCCTGGATCTCAGTCTTCGCTGCCTCGAGGTCTGCCTGCGAGGTGGCAAGGGAGGTCTCGAGCTCCTGGACCTTCAGGCGGGTCTTCTCTAGGTCAACCTGGGTCTTCTCCAACTCGACCTTCGAGGTCGCCAAGGCATCCTTAGTCGACTTAACCTCCTGAAGGGTGGCCTGGTGCTCGGTCCTCATGTCATCGAGCTGAGTTCTGGCCCTGATGATGATTCAGTGAAGGGCGACGACACCCTACGAGGAATGAAAGATAAACTGGTTCAGAGGAAAAATAAGGCAGAGTGTAATGGTAAAAGCTTTAAAGGAATAGGGCAGCTTACCGTTAGGGTCATGCTCATGGAAGAGTCCATAACGTCAACCGGGCTCATTGCCTCAATAGTCCGGAGTTCCTTCTCGATGAACTTGTAGATATGGCTAACGGCGTAGTTCGCCGATTTGTACACCGTTCCCCGGAAGGCCTCTGGGATCTTCTCCAGGTCCTGGGGATTGACCGGGATGCGTACATCAGAGGCCGCCATAGCCGAAGTCCCAATCTTCATTCCCACGTCCTGGGCGGCAGGCGGAACTCGCTGAGGCGGTGGAGGCATTTGTCCTGCTCTGGAAGCAGGAAGGATCGCCCCCACGACCTGGGCTGACGGGGATTTCTCCTTCTCCTTTGCCGGAGATTTGGTGGAGACCCCAGCAGTGCTCTTGGAACCCCAGAGCCTTTTCTGTCTTGGCCCAGCTGAGGGGTTCCCCCCAAAGACCACGCCCCGCAAGCTATCTTCGGGCTGAGACATCTCTTCTGTCAAACAAAAAACATGGTTATTACAAATTAGCAATCACACAGAGATAAAGGCAAAGGGTTAACGCTAAAAAGTAAACGAATACTAAGGGAGCCCTACCCCCCGAGCTGGAAGAGCCTAAGACGATTATTTCCCGAACTGGAGCAAGTTCTGGGTCCGGTTTTGACTCGGGGCTAGATTCTTCTACATACTGCCTAAGCCCCGGAGCATATGTACCCCTCTGGAATGATGGCCATGTGCGTAGGTTGGTCCCATACTCCTCGAATAGGATCGACCTAAAAGCTAGGGTATTATCTACTACTACGGTGCCCCTAGGCCGGCTTTCTTGGTGATCCAGCACGAGCCGGTCGACACAATGGAGCAGAAGTGTGTTCAAGTTCGGATCGCTCCTGTGACGATGGATGATCTGCCCAGGATTGAACCTAGCCAGCCGGGGGTCTGCATCGGCCCTATCTAGACTCCTAAGCAAGTAAGAGTTACCTTGACCAGAAGGACCCGCGGCTGCTCCGGATTGGATCCTCTCCTCACCCATGCTCTGGACGACGTCCAAGGTCCTCTTCCTGCTCCTCATGAGCGAAACTTCGACCTCCTCATCCTCCACGCCCGCGACCTCGTCCACGATGACAGGTCTGGTGTCCTGAGCTGGGGGCGGCCCCCGGGGCCTCTTCAGGTTCAAGGTCTGATTTGGAAAAATCAGCTTGCAGAACACCATCGTCTCGTCTGTCACGAGCGCACGATAATCCTTCTCGCTGGGGGGCAAGCCCGCCAGTGTGTCATATTGGCCCCCGAGGGTCACGGACTTTTTGGTCCTCGCGAAGATGGCTGCAAGATTAGTTTGAGTCAGAATGGAGTATGGGAGGAGCTAAAATAACACTTAAAAGGTGAGCTAAGGACAGGAGCAACTTACGAGGACGATTGAAATAGTGGTTCTCGCAGTTCCGGAAACCAGTCGACATGAAGAACTGGTCCTTGAAATCATTAGGATCGCTAGGCAGCTCGATGACCGTCGCCATGTTGGGAAAACGGGTTAAATAGTAAAACCCGTCGCCTCGCCCCCGGTGGTCCGGGCTGGCTTTGAGGCAAAAGAAATATAAAATATCCGCAGTAGTGGGGACCTCCCACTCATGCTTCTGGAATAAGTACCTCAACCCTGCTAGCAGACGGTAGGAGTTAAGGGGGAGCTGAAATGGGGCCAACCCCACAAAGTTCAAGAAATCAGCAAAGTACTGATCCATGGGAAGGAAGGCCCCTGCCTCAAAGTGTTCGCCGCTCCAGGCCGCGAATGACTCTTCGAGCGGCGAGCAGCTCCGCTCGCCCTCCGCAGCAGGTCGGGCAATGACGGAGGCTTTCCCCAGCGCGATGTTGTGAGTGAGGAAGAGTTTGTTGATCTTTGTCTGATAGGTTATCTTTGAGACGATTCTCTCCGCCTCAAAGAATGCGTCAGGGGCCACCTCGACCTCCTTCTCCACTGCCGGCCCGAAACAGGGGATCGGGGAGCTAGGCACCACCGCCTTTCCTTTTTCCTGCTGGGAGGCCGAGCTTCCAGCGTTCTTCCGGGGAAGATTCTTTTTTGGAGCCATCTAGTCACCTAGCGAACAAAAGAAAACACTTTAGAAAAGGCGACCCAAGCAGGAGGAAGAAGCAATTATTATTCGCACGAGCTGAGGTAAGCCCAGCTCGCGGAGAGTGGGACCACGCGGTTCAGTGAACACACGCGTAAGCTCCCAACAGATCCCAGATTACTCGGAATTCGTGTGTCAGGAGGTTCAGAATAGAATTTGCCTTGGGGGGAAAGTTTCAATAGGCAGAAAATTACGAAACCGCTTATGAAGCGTGTTCCCTAAGCTACCCGGTTTTGCACCCAAAATTCCCAAAACTCCTACCCAGAAATTTTCCCCAGAAAAAGTATCCTGAAACCCATATTCTAAAGCGATTTCCTACAACACATATATCCTAGCCTAAAAAAGGCTGTCACCCCCTATATCCGCAAAACCCAGAAAAACCCTTGCATGTGGCTACAGTGAAATTTTTTACCTAAGCTACAGTAGCATGTTTTCAAAGTACGCAGGGTCAGGAAACTTACTGTGTATGACTGGGAAATAAACGAGAGTGTTGCGTTGACAGGAGCTTCGTCAGTGTAGTAGCTTCCAAAGCTTCAGAAAAATCCGTGCGCCTGAGCTTCTTGAACGATGAAAATGGCAGCAACCGAGTCAAGGGTTTCGTTCTTCTGGAATATGGAAAGGAGAGAGGAAAAAAGGTTTGGAAAATTTCGAATGAAAGGGTGGCCCGTGCGTTGGGTAACCACCCCCTTTTATATGCATGGAGGATCATGTGTAGAAGGCTCTTGGATGGCCCTGATGAGGGATCCGAGGCCTTCCACTCGAAATACGAAACGACAGCTGGGCATAGGCTAGGCCATTAAATGCGGTTCTAGTAAGACGTACCGTCACCACCCTCGATGTGCCACGTGTCAGGCACCTGCGTAAAGAGTGGAATGCAAAGAGTTGTGGGGAAGTCTAAAATCCCCTACTATGGTCTTATATATGACGTCATATACCACGAGCAGGAGCTTGGGGGGTAGATGTACGCCCTGATTTTCCCACGGGCTGATTAGCAGGCCGAGCTTCGGACTAATCATGGTTAGTCCATAAACATCCCCCAGGTCAAAGATCCTGTCTTGAGGTCGTACCCCCTTTAGCTCGAGGAATCCTCAAGGACTCGCCAAGACTCCCAAGACTGGAGCAAGGAATCGAAAGGCCGAAGGTCGGGTTAGATGCACAGCTCGTGGTATGAGCTAGATATGGAGGCCATGACCCCTTGTAAAGTCAACACATGCAGGATAAACGTGCAAAAATCTGACATCACATGTCTGATATCTCCCTGACTTCTCGGACACGCTGCAGGAATGTGCGTGTTCAGACACCCACGGCTGGGTTGGGCCGTGCGGCCCATTATCTCCTTATCTATCGATTTAACCATACTTATGTGTCAGGTTTAGGAATTAATCATGAATGTCACAGAGTTGATATGACAAATAAGAAGGTTACGGGATGACCTCCTTACCAACTTCCAGGTGCCTTCTCCTATAAATATGGAGACCCTGGGAGTTGATAAGGGTTGGAACAAATAGTCTTTGGAGAGATATACTTTGTAACCAAATACCCAGAATATATCAATAATATTGACTAGTGGAGTAGAAGGATTTTAACCTTTGAACCACTTAAAAACGTGTCTCGAGTCACCTATTTCATTCACTAAGATCTTATATCTGTTACGGTTCTATATTTGGCACTAATTCTCTTCTCTCTTTCTCTTAATTATCTGTTGGCGAAGAACCGCGTCAACAAACCACATTTAAGACAACAATTTTCCATTCACACATTAGCCTATATTGGCTATTTATTATATATAAAATATAATTTTTCCAACAACCCCCCACATGAATGAAATTGATCAACGATAAGGAATACACAGAGAAAAGACTCACAATGAATTGACAAGACTCGACTCGACTCAACACGGTGATAGAATTCTACGGTAGATACCTGCATAGGATAGGTGGGTGTTAACCTTTGAACCTTCCCTTGTGAAAATATATTTACCTTACTAGCTGATCAGTGGATGCGATGTCTTTGAACTGTCTGTTGTTGATGTAAATGATGATATATCTCACACAGATATCTTCCTGGCATCATATCGGTTCTCGTGATTATGTTCATTTTGGCCATGAACATCCGCCTGGTTCTGCGAGAGATTTTAGAGAATTTAGCCCCCACAATTCTCCTTTGAAGCGGCCCCACTTCTCTCTCACATAGGTGACCTCTTAATTAAGAACAATCTCGCATTTCCCCGTTCGGACTTCCGACGCATAAAGGTCATTAAAAGCTTAATGCTTATCCTTTTTTCACAAGAGAAATCACTGTTTCATCAACATAATGGGTAGGGCTAGTCCCCACAGTGATCTTACAAGGTTTATATAATTAGGTTGTCCCATTGAACCTAGATCTTGGGATCTCCAGTCAACTAGGTTGGGTTTTCCTTTATATCTACCTTATTTCTTCTGGCCTTAAGTCCCATTCCTTCTTATGTCTTTTCAACTTGATCTCTATTTAACCCTTTGGTTAGCGGATCCGCAATATTATCTTTTGACTTCACATAGTCAATTGAGATAACTCCAGTTGAGATCAATTGTCTAATGGTATTATGTCGTCGACGTATATGTCTTGACTTACCGTTATATAGAACATTCTTTGCTCTGCCAATTGTTGCTTGATTATCACAATATATACATATTGCAGGCACAGGTTTAGGCCAATTTGAAATATCCTCTAGGAAATTACGTAGCCATTCTGCCTCTTCACTACATTTATCCAGAGCAACAAAATCAGATTCCATTGTAGATCTAGTGATTACAGTTTGTTTCGAAGATTTCCATGAAACCGCTGCACCACCTAGAGTGAAGACATATCCACTAGTACCTTTTGAGTTATGAAAATCAGATATCCAACTTGCATCAGTGTACTCTTCAAGCATAGCTAGATCTCTGGTGTAGTTTAGCCCATAGTCACGAGTATACCTTAAGTACCTAAGTACCCTTGCAATTTCTTTCCAATGTTCAACACCTGGATTACTCGTGAATCGACTCAAAGTACTTATAGTATAGGCAATGTCTGGTCTAGTACAACTCATCAAGTACATTAGAATTCCTATTACTCTAGCATATTCTACTTGGGACACACTTTCACCATTATTCTTGGATAGATGCTGACTTGTATCAATTGGTGTTCTGGAAATTCCATAATCATCTTTACCGAATTTTTCAAGTATCTTGTTCACATAGTGTGACTGACTCAAACTGAGTCCATCTGGCATCCTTATAATTTTTATCCCTAAAATTACATCAGCCAGTCCCATATCCTTCATGTCAAACCTTGAGTTTAACATTGTTTTGGTGGATTTAACCATTCGTTGGTTGCTTCCAACAATGAGTATGTCATCTACATACAAACATAGAATGATGTATCCCTCGTTTGTGGTTTTGATATACACACATTTGTCACACTCATTGATTTTAAATCCATTTGTCATCATGACACTATCAAATTTTTCGTGCCATTGCTTTGGTGCTTGCTTAAGTCCATACAGTGACTTAACAAGTTTGCAAACTTTCCTTTCTTTCCCTGGAACTACAAAACACTCGGGTTGTTCCATGTATATTTCTTCATCAAGATCTCCATTTAGAAAGGCAGTTTTTACATCCATTTGATGGACTTCTAGATTTTGCAATGCAGCAATTGCCAAAATCATCCTAATAGAATTTATTCTCGTCACCAGAGAATAAGTATCAAAGTAGTCATAGCCTTCTTGTTGTTTGTAACCTTTTATTACCAATCGGGCCTTGTACTTATCAATTGTTCCATCTGTTTTCATTTTCCTTTTGAAAATCCACTTGGAACCTAAAGGTTTACATCCAGGAGGAAGGTCAACTAGTTCCCAAGTATGATTTTGCAGGATGGAATCAATTTCACTCCTTATGGCTTCCTTCCAAAAAGGACCTTCAATAGAGCTCACAGCTTCTTTATTTGTTCGAGGTTCTGCCTCTATCATATAAATTATAAAATCTGGTCCAAAAGAATTTTCTATCCTTGCCCTTTTTGCTTCGCCTTGGCTCTACTTGGACTTCATCAGTTTCCTCTTCTTGTTCTCGATCATCCATCGTTTCAGATGTTCGCTTAGAAGAGCTTGGTCCAACCCCATTATCTTTGCAAGGAAATACATGTTCAAAGAATGATGCATTCTTTGATTCCATTATCGTATTCTTGTGAATGTCCGGGTTTTTAGACTCATGTACAATAAATCGATATGCATTGCTATTTTGTGCATAACCAATGAAAATACAATCTACTGTTTTTGGACCTATTTTCATTCTTTTTGCCAATGGTGCAATCATCTTAGCCAGACATCCCCACACTTTTAAGTATTTGTATGAAGGTTGTCTACCTTTCCATAATTCATATGGTGTCTTTTGATCTTTTTTCTGGGGAATCTTATTTAAAAGATAATTAGCCGACAAAATAGCTTCACCCCACATGTTCTGCGGTAATCCAGAACTTAATAACATGGCATTCATCATCTCTTTTAAAGTGCGATTTTTTCGTTCTGCCACTCCATTGGATTCAGGAGAATAAGGTGGTGTTACCTCATGAATGATTCCATTTTGTGCACAAAGTTCACTAAATGGTTCTACATATTCACCACCACGATCACTTCTTATCATCTTAATTTTTTATGTATATACAATCATATATATATATATATATGTACATAATTGAATTTTTTTAATGCATGTTATTGCTATCATTACCATCATATATGAGTTATTGATTTATTTTGTCTTACAAAATATAAATTTTAGTTAATAAACACGTTAATTTATTTATTCTATTGCCATACTGCTTTAATATTATTAGAAATTTAAATAAAGAGAATGGAGAAAATTAACAAACATAATAATATATTATTAATTGAAGAACAGAAAAAATAAATACAAAATAATAAATTATAAAACTGATAAGTGAAAAGAAAGTCGAGGCACGTAAAATACGCTTTCCTTAAAGCAGATTTGCCCCCTCTACCTGATTGGTGTTAGAGGATACGTGAGCAACCACTTCCCAGGATACAACGACTAACGAGTAGAGGAATACACCATTTTTACTACTCCAGCGAACTCGGATTAATACCTTCACTCTATCACCTTAAGACTTACGAAAAACAAAGAAGAAGAAGAAAAGAGAGCTTTTTAGTGAGTGACTCTTTTTGATGGTGTGTTTAGAATGAAAGGTGAATCCTCCTTTTATAGGCTTCATATGGGGTGGAATACCAAGTGTGGACACACGGTAATTAATGCCAAAAATTCCACAAAATTAGTGATATTGATCAATCACAATCTTTACCATAATTTCTGATATCAATCAGAATATTCACCATTGTTATGGTGATTACATCCTTGACCAAATCTGCATTTATTAGCAGCTATCAATGGACCACATTTAAGGTATCAATTTTCCATTCACACATTAGCCTAAATTAGCTATTTATTATATATAAAATATAATTTTTCCAACATATATATCTATAAGGATAAATGATAGCATATAAAAGATAAAGGAGTGCATCAAATAGGTGAAATGACTCTCTAAAATTATTCTAAAGCATTTTTTTTATTTTTTATTTTTTTTAAATTTATAATTACTAATTAATAATTAAAGGAAAAAAACTAAAATATCTAATTATAAAATTTATAATATATATTTACAACATATATAATTTAAATTTGATTTATTTAAATGATATATAATTTGAATTTAAATTTAATTAGATATTTAATTACGACAACTATTTAATTAAATTATATATAAATATAATAATAAACGTTATTTTTTCTCATTATTTATTTTACTTTTTTAGAGGAGAGCACCAAGGAGGTGATGTGCCACTCTAAAATTGCTCCAAAACACTATTTCTATTTTCTCATTTTTAATTATTCTTTTTCCAAATTTATGATTATTAATTAATAATTAAAGAAAAATAATAAAATATCTATTTATAAAATTATAATGTATCTTTACTTAATTTGAACTCAAATTTGATTAGATATTTATTTATTTAAACGATATATAATTTGAATTCAAATTTAATTACGACAATTTTTTAGTTAAATTATAAATATAAATATAAGTATAGTAATAAATGTCATTTTTTCTAATTTTTTTTCTTTTCTAATTTATGGCTATTAATTAATTTTGGAAAAAACTCAATCTATTTTCTCTTTTTTCTCATTTTTATTTTAATAATAATCTATCTATTTGAATTTTTTAATTTTTGACAAAACACAGGATCCAAATGTTAAGTTTTAACAATAAATGTTCAAAACGGGTAATCAACGGAAATACACGTGGTTCAAATAATATATCTTCATATTCATATTTTTAATATTTTGACAAAATACAAGGCCCACAAGTTAATTTTTAAAATAAATGGTCAAATGGGTAATCGGCTAAAATACAAAGTTCAAAATGGTGTAAACCTTTATAAAAAAAACATAGATAATATATATTTATATAATTTACTTTTTATAAATAATTTTTAATCTTGTGAATAAATACATGGTTCAAAGGTTAACTTTTAAAAATAAAGTGTCAAAACGGGTAATCGACCAAAATTAGTGTTCAAATAATCGATCTACATATTCCTATTTTTAACCTTTTGGTAAAACTTGAGATCCACAAGTTAATTTTTAAAAATAAAGTGTCCCAACGGGTAATCAACTAACACACAATGCTCAAAATGATGTGAACCCTTATAGAAAACATAAATTATATAAATATATAATTTCTTTTTTGTAAATAAATTTAACATTTTGAATAAATACATGGTTTATAAAGGTTAGTTTTTTCAAACAAATGGTCAAAACGGGTAATCGGGCAAAATACTGTGTTCAAATAATCGATCTATCTATTCATATTTTTAACAGTTTGACAAAAGACGAGGTCTAAAAGTTCATTTTTAAAAATAAAGAGTTCAAACGGGTAATCGCTCAAAATAACCATTACACAAAACATAAATTTTCTTATACATAATTTAGACTTTTTATAAAAAAAAAAAAATCATGCAAAGCGTATAAAAATAATAATAATAATATTAAATAAAAGCACATGTACAACAAAACTTTTTGAATTTTGTTTTCGACACTTTAACTATTTAGAATTTCTCGAAAACCTGCAAGAGGTTCGCTATACAATCACCATCATAAAAAAAAAATTGTGGTCAAGAAGCCCTCACATATCCATATAAAGACCATGTTGTGCGAGTATGGTGAAAATGAATCTCTACCACACAATCTCTCAAAAAATATTTAAAAATATATATTCTTAATAATTACAAAAGACTGCACGAAGTGCGATTATGTTTTCTAGTATAATATATGAGGAGTCTAGTAATGTCCTCCTAAACAAGGACCGTTACACTGTGTAGTTTAAATAGTGATTAACTCGCTAAACGAGTCAACTGAGTTTAAATCGTGTAATTAAAAACTAACCACATGTTTAGGTACTGAAAATTTCGGTCAAAAGTCAACCATTTTATTAAAAATTTTAACTACTATACATAGGATCTCATCGTAGTTTAAAACAGTTACAAAACCCCCCCAAAAGTGAATACAAAAGCCGACCTAGGCGAAAAAAATCAGGGTCCAACCCTAGTTCCAACCAATAGCCTCGGTCATGGCGGATGAGCAGGCCGCATATGTACACTCTGCCCCTGAAGCTTTCCAACTCATGGCTGGTCCAACTTTTCCTTTCCTTTACCTACACCATTTAACACCCATGAGCTAAGGCTCAATAAGAAAACATAAACATGCTTATAAGCAGTACATTATCATAACATAGAATCATAACTAGCATGCAAGCAGTAACAACCCTACTCATTCATGCAATTAACTCATGTAAGTGACTATAGGGTCACACTAGGGCTTTAGGCCAATCTTTCATGTAACCAGCCTTTGTGCTGGCCAAGCAGGTCTGATGCTTCACATGATAGACGTCCGTAGGGGTGTTCAAGCGTGTATCTCACTTCCGGGTTGACTTAACCCTATCGGCCAGCGTTCGGCACGCTATTACCGCCCTCAACTTCTAAGTCGAGCCTTTAAACACTCGACTCATAAGCTTAGTCCTTTAACCTTTAACTAATAAGTTAAGTCTTTCAATCTTCGACTGATGAGTCGCGCCTTAACCATCGACTGATAATTCAAGTCTTACCCTTTGATTGATAAGTCGATTCTAAACCTTTGACTGATAATTTGTGTTTTCGCATTCGACTGATAAGTCGAGTATCAACCTTCAATTAGTAAGTCGAGTCTTACCCTTCGACTGATAAGTCGAGTCTTAACCTTCGACTGATAAATCGAGTCTCATCCTTCAACTGATAAGTCGAGTCCCAACATCTGACTGATAAGTCGAGTCCTTTAAAACCGACTGTACCTTTGACTATTAAGCCAAGCCCTTCATCAGATAACACAGATAGACCTTCGGCTTATAAGTTGAGCTTCCCCAATCAGACATGCAACTCAATAGTTATTGCATAACACACGTAAACACAACACATTCAATATGTTTAATAAAACATTCTCAACATAACATTAATTATGTACTGTAATCGAGTCAAGCCCTAATACGTTGACCGGGTGCAGTTTTCTCACCTCAAGTCCAAGTGTAGTGTATATAAAGAACGACCCTTGAGCACGATTCCTGTCCCGAGCCCCTAGCGATAACCTAGTCACAACCATAATATAGGATTCCGTCAATAACAAACAAATAAAGGCTTTCGGACCAATGCCTAGCCTCCGGGACATCGAATTCTACCAAACTGGGTAGTAGGATTGATCCCGAGCCCTTAGGGTTGAGTTCCCGCACTCAAAAACCCTCATTGGTCTCAAAACCCCTTAAGCAACGCGGCCCTAAGCACCTATGCCATGCCCTACCCAAGTTAGAGGCCCCAGCCTCCTTTCTCACTGAACACGCGCCACAGCGCAGACTAACAGGCATCGCGGCGTGCCCTTGCGTCAAAACACTTCCTTGGCCCCTAGGTTCAAGAGGGCCGCAGTGTCACGGGCCGCCAAATTTGATACTCGAATTGACGAAATGTGCGGCACTTGTTAGCGCTCTTAACTAGCAAGCCATCCTAGAATTCACACCTGCGGCAAGCAAACTCAATGGTTAGCCGCATTACAAGTCTCACACAAGTAAGGGCAATTATGAAGCGGGAGCAAGCACGAGGCAAGCAATCCAGAGACAACATCCCACACAAAAATCAGAGCATACAACACATTCAAGTGGCACGCAATGGCCCAACATAGGCAACAAACAAGTAACACATAGACCGTAAAGAAAGCACACACAAAGGGACATGGCAAAGAATTGTTTTATTCATATAAAGCCTTGATAGGGAAAGGGAGTACACAGCTTAAGCCCCTATCTGCTGGTGGCCATGGTACTTCCTTAAGTCACCAGGTCACCCCCCATAAGGAGCATTCTAAGGAAATGAAGTCTTCCCAGGAACATATATGATTTTTTTCTGGGAGACATATGCATAATTACAAAAGTGCCATTCCCTACCCCTGAGGTTACTTGGTGCAAGACTTGACTAATGATCAAGCACCAAGGCATGCTCATACATACAAAATGGCCCCCTGGAGATGTGTCATGATGCAGCACGTCACACTCTCCCCCTCTTAAATCTTTGGCGTCCTCGACGAACCTGCCCCTTGCTGATCTTGAATCTTCTGCGTACGCTTGTGCAAGTCCTCCGCCTTTTCCCAGCAAATTTCTTCATCTCCGAGCCCTTTCCACTTCACCAGAAACTCTTTCTTCTTCTTTTAGTCCACGACCACGGTCCTCTCTGCTAGGATTTCTTCAGGTTGTCTGCTGCTTCGTGGCTTGACGCTGACTCCTTCTCTGGTAGACTGGTTGCGCGCTGGATCTTCTGGATCTTCGTGATACGGTTTGAGGTTGTATCTTCATCCATTCTGGTAAGCTAAATTTGTAGGAGGTCAGGCCCACTTTCGAGATGACTGGAACAGGACCCTCGTATTTGCGGACGAGTCTGGTGTCCTTATTCCCTTGGAATCTCAGTTGTTCGGGCCTCAGCTTGATCATCACTAAGTCGCCTGCTTTGAATTCCAGTGGTCGTCTCTTCTGATCTACCCACTTCTTCATTCTCTTTGATGCCTTCTCCATGTAGGCTCGGGCAATCTCGGTGGTTTTCTTCCAGTCTTTCGTGAAATTAAAGGCTCTCGGATTTCTTCCACGATACTCATCCACTATGTGGGGTAACAGCGGTTGCTGACCGTTAACAACTTCAAAAGCGCTCTTGTTTGATGAAGAACTCTTCCGAGAATTGAAACAAAATTGAGCTACGTCTAGTAGTTGTGGCCAATTCTTTTGGTTGGCACTGATGAAATGCCGCAAGTACTCTTCCAGCATCCCATTGAATCTTTCAGTTTTTCTGTCTGTTTGAGGATGGTAGCTCGAGGAAATATTTAGTTGTGACCCCAAAAGGTTGAATAACTCCGACCAAAAGGTCCCTGTGAATCTTCCATCACGGTAACTAACTATATTTTCGGGTACTCCCCAATACTTAACTACATACTTGAAGAAAAGACTCGCTGTCTCTTCTGCCGAGAAATATTTCGACACCGGTATGAAGGTTGCATACTTTGAAAATCTTTCCACGATCACCAAGATCGCACTCAAGTCTCCCGTCTTCGGTAAACTAGTAATGAAGTCAAGCGACACACTCCCATGGTCGGCTTGGGACTAACAAAGGCTCCAACAACCCTGGCGTCTTGTGTCTCTCTACTTTGCTTGTTGGCAGGTGAGATAGGTCTTGGTGTACTCCACAATATCATCGCGCATTTGTGGCCAGTAATACCCCTGCTTCAATAAGGCATGAGTTCTCTGCCACCCTGGATGACCCGCCCACAAGGTTTTATGACACTCACTCATTAGTGTCCTCCACAAATCTCCTGTCTTTGGAACATATAAGCGACCACCTTTGGCCCACAAAAGACCGTCTTCTACCAAAAATTGGTGAGTATTCCCCTCTTTTGCGAGATTCATGATGGTCTTCACCACCGGGTCTTTCACCAGGTTCTCCTTAATGCGCTCTCGGAGTGGAGTGGTCACCATGCTAGCTGACATATTTTCCAGAAATTTTAGAGCCCCTAACTCAGCTTTGCGACTCAGGGCATCAGCTGCCTGGTTTAGACGACCCGCCTTGTGTTCGAAATGAAAGTCGAATTCTGCTATGAACTCCTGCCATCGTGCTTGTTTATGGGTAAGCTTTGGCTGGGTGAGGAAATGACTCACCATGGCATTATCTGTTTTCACCACAAAGTTCGACCCCAACAAGTAGTGCCTCCAAACTCGTAGACAATGAATTACTGCGAGAAGCTCCTTCTCTTGGCCAGTGTACCGCCTCTCTACCTCCGTGAGTTTGCGACTTTCATAAGCTACGGGGTGGCCCTCTTGTACAAGCACTCCTCCCAAGGCAAAATCAGACGCGTCTGTCTGCACTTCAAAGGGCCTACCAACATCTGGTAAGGCTAGGACAGGATCTCGCATCATGGCTTCCTTCAGACTTTTAAATGCTTCGACACACCTATCGGTCCACGTCCAAGTTACACCCTTCTTCAACAACTCGGTCAAGGGTGTCGCCCTTCTTGAATAGCCCTCCACAAATCTCCGATAATAGTTGGCTAAACCAAGGAAGGAGTGTAATTCCTTCAAATTGGTGGGGGCCTTCCAGTCTTGAATGGCCCGCACCTTCTCTAGATCCATGCGGATCCGACCACGTTCTACTATGTGGCCTAGGAACTTGATTCTCTCTTGTGCGAAGGAGCACTTTTCTCGCTTCACATAGAGTTGGTTCTCTCTCAATTTCTGAAACACTTGAGATAAGTGTCGTTGATGTTCTTCTATTGTGGAGCTATAGACCACAATGTCATCCAAGTAGACTACCACGAACTTGTCTAGGTATTCCTGGAAAACTTGGTTCAACAACGTACAGAATGTGGCTGGTGCGTTTGTCAACCCAAACGGCATGACTCGAAACTCGTATGCTCCATATCGAGTCACACATGTTGTCTTCGGCTCATCCCCTTCTCCTATCTGCACTTGATAGTAGCTGATCTCAAGTCCAGTTTCGTAAATAATTTCGCTCCACTCAACTGGTCGAATAAGTCGGCGATCAAGGGGATGGGGTACGTATTACGCACTGTCACCTTATTGAGAGCCCGATAATCAATACATAGTCTCAAGCTCCCGTCGTGCTTTTTCTGAAATAGCACGGGTGCACCATATGGTGCCTTCGATGGTCTGATGAAGCCTGCCTCTAGTAAATCCTTCAGCTGCTTCCTCAGTTCTGCTAGTTCAGGGGGTGCCATCCTATAGGCCGCCTTTGCAGGTGGTTTGGCTCCCGGCACCAGCTCAATCTGGTGATCAATCCCTCTTCTAGGTGGTAAGGCTCTGGGGAGTTGGTCCGGCATAACATCCCCATACTTCTTCAAGACCATTCGA
Organism: Humulus lupulus; assembly: GCF_963169125.1. Taxonomy (NCBI): domain Eukaryota; kingdom Viridiplantae; phylum Streptophyta; class Magnoliopsida; order Rosales; family Cannabaceae; genus Humulus; species Humulus lupulus. The sequence goes on from NC_084796.1 coordinate 41,474,792, forward strand.
ATTTCTGGTGGGATGACTTCATCCACCGTATTCTCATATATTGTGGGTAGGATAATATACGTGGGCTCTTGTCTTCTCACGCCCTTCTTCAATTGTAAGGCTGACAGCAGCTTGGTTTCTGGGGGCTGCTCTACTTTAGCAGGCACCACTGCAGGTGTCTCCCCCATTATGAGTAAGCTTCTCGTAGCTGGGATGGGAATGACTCCCTTTTTCCGTAAGGAAGTCCATACCCAATATCACATCAAAGTCATCCATTCGCACGACTAACAAGTCAGTCTGCCCCTCCCACGAGCCGATCTTCATGTTCACCTTTTTAGCCACGCCGGTTGTGGCCAAGGCTTCTGAGTTAACCGCTTTCATGCGACCATGGTCCTTCTCCCATTTCAGTCCCAGACGTTTAGCTTCGATCTCCGAAATGAAGTTGTGAGTGGCGCCCGTGTCGATCATCACACTTCCGGCCAACTTACCGTTTAGAGCAGTCTCCACATACATTAGTCCCTTTCCGGGTGTCTTCTTCACTTTCGCACTATGTTTCTTGAGAGCATTCAGCATCCGGAGGGCACCCATGTGCGTAAACTCCTCCTCCTCCTCTTCGTTGGTTTGTTCTCCTTGAGCAAATGTCGCCTGAAGGGCACTCATCTTGGATCTATGAGGACACTCTGTCGACTTATGAGGTCCAGTACAGATCCAACATGTAAGAGGCTTCTTGAATGGGGGGTTGCTACCTTTGCTAGGAGAGTTAGACACCACACTCCTTTTCTCTCCTCCCCCACTCTTGCTTTGCCAAGACTTCCCAAACTTTTTACTCCCAACATTACTTCCACTAATCGACGGATTGGTCTTCTTGGATTGAATGTTCCCTGAAGAGTAATCAGTCAGTCGTTCGGCAACAGCTTGAGCAGTGGCTAGGTCAGCCACTCGTTGTCTCTCGAGCTCTTGTTTTGCCCAAGGCTTCAGACCTTCTAAGAACGCGAAGAGTTTGTCCACTTCGGACATGTCTTTGATATCCAACATCAACCCGGAGAATTTATTCACGTATTCTCGGATTGTTCCAGTGTGCTTCAGCTCTCTCAAATGGCGTCAAGCTATGTAGGCAACATTCTCAGGGAGAAACTGCGTCTTCAACTCTCTCTTGAGATCTTCCCATGTTGTTATGGTGCATCTGCCATTCTGAATATCGTCGTACTTCATCCTCCACCACACTTGGGCATCTGCAGACAATTACATCATTGCCATGGCGACCTTGCCATCCTTTGATTCAGCTCTCACGGCTCTAAAGTAATGCTCCATATCAAAGAGGAAGTTCTCTAAGTCTTTTGCGTCTCTAGCCCCCTCATAGGGCCTTGGCTCAGGGACTTTTACTCTCCCATATTCCATGCCAATGGGTCCAGTTGCAGGCTGATTCCCAACTGCCCTCATGGTGAGGTTCAGTTTGGTGTTCATCTCCAGCATTTCATCCTTCATTGCCTTAATTGACTCTCTACAATTCTCTACGAGGTCATTTAATGTTTCTTGTAGGTCCTTCACCGCTCATTCCACTGCCTCAATACGTTCCTCCCTCGAGGGAGTATTGGATGTGCTTGAAAGGTTTTCTCTCTGCTCGATTGTCGTTATGCGGGCTAGTAGATTGGTCGTATCCTGCTCCAACGCAGCCACGCAGTTTAGTGCGTTAGTCGTCTCCGGTTCTAGCCTGACAGAGCCAAGATCCCTGACTCTTTCGTCCAGGCCATCTAGCTCTCCAACGCGCCTCTCCAGCGCTTCAATCCTTTGAGTGTTGCTCACCATTCTGCAGGGTCACCAAGCTTTCTCAAACTTAGCTCTGATACCAACTGTCATGGGCCGCCAACTTCGATACTCGAATTGACGAAACGTGCGGCACTTGTTAGAGCTCTTAACTAGCAAGTCTGCCTAGAATTCACACCTGCGGCAAGCAAACTCAATGGTTAGCCGCATTACAAGTCTCACACAAGTAAGGGCAATTATGAAGCGGGAGCAAGCACGAGGCAAGCAATCCAGAGACAACATCCCACACAACAATCAGAGCATACAACACATTCAAGTGGCACGCAATGGCCCAACGAAGGCAACAAACAAGCAACACATAGACCGTAAAGAAAGCATACACAAAGGGACATGGCAAAGCATTGTTTTATTCATATAAGGCCTTGATAGGGCAAGGGAGTACACAGCTTAAGCCCCTATCTCCTGGTGTCCATGGTACTTCCTTAAGTCACCAGGTCACCCCCCCCCCCCTAAGGAGCATTCTAAGGAAATGAAGTCTTCCCAGGAACATATATGATTTTTTTCTGGGAGACATATGCATAATTACAAAAGTGTCATTCCCTACCCCTGAGGTTACTTGGTGCAAGACTTGACTAATGATCAAGCACCAAGGCATGCTCATACATACAAAATGGCCCCCTGAAGATGTGTCATGACGTAGCATGTCACATGCAGCACCCCAAGAACAGGGTTGCGGCCCGACCCTACGAACCCAGAATTCTTTGATTTTTCTTCAGCCAAACTCAATCAAAATCAAATCAATCCTAGAATCTCAATTTAATCCCCATAACAGATTCAACATCTTTCCAGCAACAAAACCCAACATAAAACTTGATGGAAAACTCATCAAAACCCAAAATCCAACAATTGAGCCACAAGCTCAAGAACACCAAAAACTTTAATAGAATTCAATTAAAATAAAGGTTAGAACTTTACCTCAACCGTGATTATGTTTCCCCCTCGTTGTAGCTAATCCAATTCTAGAGCTAAGCCTCCAATCTCCCAAGCTTTAGCCAACGATTCCTTAGTTTTCTTCAATTAACTCACTTAGAGGAATGAGAGAGAGAGAGTTAGTCGGTGATATTCTGAGTGTTTGAGTGTTTATTTTCTTAGGGCTTAAGTAACTTAAGCTAATCCCGAGGCTCGGGGTACCAAAAACCTCCCTGAGGGAAAAAATGGTCAAAATAGCCGGTATTCCCACCTAATCTCACTAACTCCTAATATGTCCTCACTTATTCATTCTCTTTACCCGATAACCCGATAATGTGCTAGATACCCAAAATACCCCTTGACTCACCTCGAATCAGGTATTAGGTCCCGTTGTGACTTTCCCGCTAACCTACTCCCTAGGATCGTCTCGTGCCGAGTACCCCAAATAAACCCACATAATAATGTGGTCTCACACATATATCACATATATGCTCATATATATAGAATTATACCCATAACATGCCAAATTACGAAAATTGCCATTCTAATAAGAATTAGGCCCACGTGCATATTTAATACACCTAAACATGCATATTTAGTCATACTATCATATAACTCACATAATCACACAATTACACTCAAATATAACTCATATAAGCATATAACTCCATAAAATTGCCATCTTGGCCACCTAATCAAGGCCCTAAGCCTTATTAGGTAATTTGAGACGTTACAACTATCCCTTCCTTATAGAAATTTTGTCCTCGAAAATTTACCTGAAAAACTGAGGATACTGAGTCTGCATGTCCGCCTCCAGCTCCTAGGTCGCTTCCTCAACCTTGATGTTCCTCCATAACACCTTAACTGAATGTATAGTTTTGTTCCTCAGGACTTTGTCCTTCCTGTCTAAGATCTGAACTAGTCGTTATTCATAGGACAAATTTATCTCCAATTCCAGATCCTCATAACTCAATACATGAGTCCCATCTGATACATACTTCCTCATCATGGAAATATGAAATACGTTGTGCACACTAGACAGTACATGAGGTAAGGCCAACCTATAGGCCACCTGACCGATCCTCTCCAGGATCTCAAATGGTCCTACGAACCTAGGACTCAACTTGCCCTTCTTCCTAAATCTCTTCACCCATCTCAGTGGTGAAACCCTAAGGAAGACATAGTCTCCCACCTGGAACTCCACGTTCCTTCGCTTTGGGTCTGAGTAACTCTTCTGTCTACTCTAAGACACGAGCATCCGAGCTCTAATCTTTTCAATAGCCTCAGTGGTCCTCTGTGCTACCTCAGGCCCCAAATATTTCCTCTCACCCATCTCATCCTAGTGAATGGGCGATCTGCACTTCCTACCATACAACATCTTATAAGGTGCCACCCCAATAGTCGTTGTTAGCTGTTATTATAAGAAAACTCTATCAGAGGAAAATATTTACTCCAAGACCCCTCAAAGTCCAATACACATGCTCTTAGCATGTCCTCCAGTATCTGTATGGTCCTCACAAACTTACCATCGGTCTGAGGATGATAAGTTGTACTGAACTTCAGCTGTGTACCCATCGCCCTTTGTAAACTTCCCCAAAACTTGGAAGTAAAGATAGGATCTCTATCAGACACGATAAACCTCGGAGTCCCATGAAGGCGAATGATCTTTCTCACAAAAAGATCTGCATACAGGTCAACCGTGTAATTTTTCCTCACTGGTAGAAAGTGAGCTGATTTCGTATACCGATCCACGATGACCCAGACTGAATCGTGTTGGCCCACTGTCCTGAGCAATCCTACCAAGAAATCCATCGCCATATCCTCCCACTACCACTCTAGGATGTCTAGAGGTTGTAATGGCCCTGCTGGCCTCTGATGCTCTGCTGACAGGTCATGCACCTTGCCATGTACTCAGTCACGTCTCTCTTCATCCCAGGCCACCAATATAGAACTTTCAGATCCCCGTACATCTTCGTGGTGCCTGGATGTAGAGAATAAGGGGTAGTATGAGATTCATAAAGAATCTCCCGTCTAATCCCAGTGTCCATCAGAACGCAGATCCGATCCTTATATCTCAATAAGCCCATGCCTGACACTGTGTAGTCCTTAGCTACTCCAACTAGGACGTCCTCTCTGATCTTCTCCAACTATGGGTCTCCTAACTGCTTCTCCTTAATCCTCTCCAAAAGAGTAGACTGCAGGGTAATGTCGGCCAATTGGCCCACCTCTAGCTCAATCCCTACTCTAGTCATATCATCAGCCAACTCCCTGGATATCTGCCCGGCACTATACAACTGTCCCGGACCCTTCCGGCTTAAGGTATCTGCTACCACGTTGGCCTTTCCTATGTGGTAGAGGATTTCACAATCATAATCCTTTACTAGCTCTAACCAACGTCTTTGCCTCATATTCAAATCCTTCTGGGTGAAGAAGTATTTCCAACTCTTGTTATTTGTGTATATCTCACACTTTTCACCATATAAATAGTGCTGCCACACCTTCAATGCAAATACCACTGCTGCAAGTTCCAGATCATGAGTGGGGTATTTTTGCTCATACTCCTTCAACTGACGCGATGCATAGGCAATCACCTTCCCTGTCTGCATAAGGACACAACCTAGGCCCTTCCTCGAGGTGTCACAATAAACCATAAACTTGTCCTGATCTATAGGAAGACTCAGAACTAGCGCGGTGATCAAACTCTTCTTCAGTCTCTGGAAGCTACTTTCACACTTGTCTGACCATATAAACCTCTGATTCTTGCATGTCAGCTCTATCAATGGTGACACAATCTTGGAAAACCCCTCCACAAAGCATCTATAATAACGTGCCAATCCCAAGAAACTTCTAATCTCTGAAGCATTCTTCAGCCTTGGCCAATCTCTGACTGCCTCAATCTTCACTGGATCCACCATAATTCCATCCTTACTGACTATGTGACCTAAGAAAGTCACCTGTGGCAACCAGAACTTGCACTTCTTGAACTTTGCATTTAGCATGTGCTCTCTCAGCCTCTATAGTACTAATCTGAGATGTTGCTCGTGCTCTGTTTCTGACTAAGAGTATACCAGAATATCATCGATAAAGACAATCACAAACTCATCTAGGTAATCTTTGAACACCATGTTCATTAGATCCATAAATTTTGTTGGGGCATTAGTCATTCCAAATGACATCACCAAAAACTCATAATGCCCGTACCTGGTGCGAAAATCTTTCTTTGGTATATCCTACTCCCTGATCCACAGCTGGTGATAACCAGATCGAAGATCTATCTTGGAGAATATTGTCCTACCCTGTAACTGGTCAAATAGATCATCAATCCTTGGCAGAGGATACCTGTTTTTGATAGTCAAATTATTCAGTTCTCTATAGTTGATACATATCCTCAAAGATCCATCTTTCTTCTTCACGAAGAGAACTGGTGTGCCTCATGGTGAAAAATTGGGCCTGATAAAACCCAAGTCTAGTAATTCCTGCAACTGGACCTTTATTTCTTTCGGCTCTACAAGAGCCATCCTATAAGGTTCCATAGACATTGGCTCTATCCCTAGCGCCAATTCAATCACAATATCTATCTCCCTGTGTAGAGGTAACCCTGATAGATCCTTTAGAAACACATCTAGAAACTCACACACTAGTCTGGTCTGTCCTGATCCTACTAGCACGACCTGTGTGGTATCCACCACACTAGCTAGGAATCTTATGCCATCCCCCAGTAGTAGGTCTCTAGCTCTAAGTACACATATCATAGGTATCCGGGGTCCATGCACATTGCCCACAAATACAAGGGAATCCTCACCCTCAGGCTCAAAGGTTACCATCTTTTTCTTGTAATCTATTGTCGCCCCATATCTGGCTAACCAAACCATACCCAAGATCATATCGAAGTCCATCATAACCAACTCTATCAGGTTAACTGACAACTCTCTACAATCCACTGCCACTGGCAGCGACCTGACCCATCTCCTAGAAACCACTAACTCCCCGATAGGTAACAGGGTTCTGAAACCCACTGCATAGTATTCCCATGGCCTACATAACCTATTGATCACCCTACTAGATACAAAGGAATGTGTAGCCCCAGAATCAATCAAAGCAGAATAAGAAGTGACAGCACTAGAAAGCTGACCTGTCACTACTGAGGGTCTAGCCTCAGCCTCTGATTGTGTCAGTGAGAACACTCGATCCGGAGCCAAGCTGTCTTTAGTTCTTCCTTCTTCGCCCTTGGGCAATCTTTCTTGAGGTGCCCAACCATGCCACATAAGAAAATAGCCTTCGCCCGAAACTCTCCCAGATGACGTCTCCTACATCTGGCACATTCCGGATAAGTCCTCCAATTCTCATTGCCACGTTGGCGGCCAACCTGTGTACCCCGAGGCCTCTTATCTGGGCCTGGAACTGTACTAGTATCCAGGGTCTTCCTCCTCTGGTCACTAGGGCCTCCGCCCCTACTAACTCCAATAAAGGGAGGTCCCACCCTCTTAATGTCCCTTCTAGCCGCGTTCTCGCGCCAGATCTTATTCTCAGTGCTCTCAGAAGTAAGGGCCTTTTCCACTACCTAAGAATAAGTCGTCACTCTAGGTATTGAATTTATTTTAACATCCCAGGCTATCATAACATTTAGCCCTCGAACAAACCTCTCATTCCTTATCACATCAGTTGGCACCAAGTTTGCAGCAAACTTGGCCAACCTGTCAAATTTTAAGGCATACTCTGTAATGATCATGGTGCCCTGCACCAGATTGCTGAACTCATCGGTTTTTGCAGCTCTCAATGCATCATTGTAATATTTCTCATTAAATAGTCCTCTGAATTCTTCCCAACTCAGGGTCTTCACATCTTCGGTTTGGGATACCACTTCCCACCAAATTCGAGCGTCTTCCCGAAACATGAATGTGGCACATGCCACTCTATCATTTCCTGCCACCCCCATGAAGTCCAGGATGGAGGTGGTCAAACCCATCTATTTCTCAGCTCGTAACGGATCTGGCCCTCCCTCGAAGGTAGGAGGGTGTTGTTTCTTGAAGCGTTCATAGAAAGGCTCCCACCTATTCTTAGTCCCTGACTATTGCTGTAATTACTAGTGCCACAAAAGGTGGCACAGCCGACACAGCGTTCCCTGTTGGAACCTGCTGCTGCCTTAACAAGAGGATTTCTTCATCCTTCCTCTGTACCCTAGCTTGCAAATCATCAAGCACATGTTGCCAGTTTTCAGGAGCTGGCAGAGGGTTATAAGGGTGGTCGTTATCTCTGACCTGACTTCTAGTGCTGGCTGGTGTAGCACCCTAAACTCCAGGGACCGTTATGGTGCGTATTTTAAACAGTGCTAAACTCGCTAACCGAGCCATTTGGCCGTAATCGTGTAGCTAAGTATGATTAGCAGTTTAGGGATTAAAAATTTCGGTTAGGATATAACATTTCACTAAAACGTTTACTGTATATATTGGGATCTCAAAAATATAATTTAAAGGTCTATTACAAGAAAATATTTCCAACCAGCAGAACTAAGTGGCAAAACAGGGTTTAACCCTAGTTCCTCTTTAAGCCCTCGGTCGTGGCGGTCGAGTAGGTGCTTATGTACACGTCGTCACCTAAGCTCTCCAACTCAAGGATGGTCAAACTTTTTTTTTCCTTTACCTGCACCACATAGCACCCGTGAGCCGAAGCCCAGCAAGAAAACTCAATATGCTCATGAACAGTAATAACATGTCATCAAATCATAATGTGCATGCCTAGCAATAATAACCTTCATCACACATGCAAGCAGGTGCAAATAAATGATTATGGGGTCCTGCATCTGAATAGATGACTAATGAGTCAATCTCAGAGTGTGTGACTAATGAGTCACACCATGCATAGGTGACTAATGAGTCACACACTGTATAGATGACTAATGAGTCATACCCTGTATAGGTGGCTAATGAGTCACATTCTGTATAGAAAACTAATGAGTGTATCTCTGTGTAGATGACTAATGAGTTCATCTCTGTCTAGGTGACTAATGAGTCACACTCTGTATAGAAGACTAATGAGTCTCACTCTGTATAGGTGACTAATGAGTCACACTCTGGATAGATGACTAATGAGTCATACCCTGTGTGGATGACTAATGAGTCATACCCTGTATAGGTGACTAATGAGTCACACTCTGTATTAGTGACTAATGAGTCATACTCTGGAGGTCCCATACCCTCCTAGCCATGTGACTTGTAGGTCACCTTAGCCTTTCTGGCTCTGGCTTTGGCTCTGGCTCTAAATAACTAGCCTTTACACTAGACAAGCGCTTTTAGTTTTCATCGAACTTGAGGTTGGTCTGGCATTAATGCTCATTTGAGTCATTCAATGCAGATGTCAATTAGATCTAATCTTTTATCGGCTTGCGTTAAACACGCTAAGACCATTCTTGACTTATGAGCCAATACCATGTGACCAGTGCTCAATACTACTGCCGTACTTGACTAATGAGTCACAGCTTCACAATTAATACTAACACCATTGCCAATTCTGACTAATGAGTCAGTGCCACGCACAAGTAAGCAATGCTACCAGGCATATATCACATGTCATATATCCAAATGTAGGGCATTCAATATGCTTACTTAACAGTTGCTAGCATAATTATGATCATGCACAAACATAGAGACTCAAGCTCTGATCAGTCTCATATTCAATATTCACGGCATCCCCTAAACACATGTTTCTCGTGCATCACATTTAAACACCCGAAATGCCTCAATAATAACCATACACAAGTGAGTAAGATTGCTAAGTATTCGATATGCTATCAATGTTCACATTTAAACATCCAACATGCATCAAGAATAACCATGCATGTCACATATGGGGTGTAATTTTCTTACCTTTGGTCCAAGCACAGGTTACCAATAAATGAGCCACAAGCACGATCCTGATTCCAAGCCTCTAGTGATAACCTAGTCACAAACAAAAATGGTGATCCAATGAGTTCGAGTTCTAAAACTAATCCCGGAACCAAGGCCTAGCCTTCGGGACATCAAATCCCACTAAACGGGGTAGTAGGAATGATCCCGAGGCCTAAGGTTTGAGTTCCCCTGAACAAAACATCAATTTGGCCATAAACAGCACCAAGCGCCGTGGCCCCCTATCCAAGCGCCACGGCCCCCAGCCCTTTGAAAACTCTCCACCTGCTTCTTCGAGCTTGGGTCGCGGCGCCCAAGAACAGGGCCACGGCCTAACCTCGAACCAACCATTTTTCCCCGATTTTCCACTTTTAAAACCTTCCAAAAACCTATCCAAACATCTCCAAATCCCAAAATTAAAGTTCCCAAACATCCCCATGATCCAAAACCAACAAAACCCAAGTCTCAAATCAACCAAAAACTCATCAAAGCACAAAGTCCAATTCAAGCTTAAAAAATTTAAAAACTTAGAACTTAAAACTTGAATTACCTCCGATTGAGTTGTTTCCCAACTAAATCCTCCGGCTAATAAGCTTCTAATCTTTCCTAGGATCGCTATGCCTCGATCCTCACTTGAATTCGAGTCCTAGAACTCAAGTTTCCTTTGAAAATACGATCGGGAGACGAAAATGGAACTTAGAGGGAGAGAGAACTTACTAAACATTCTTTTTATTTCTTAACAGGTTACTTCAAGCTTAAGTAGCCTCAAAAAAATTGTAACGCTCGGGGTCCCGAAAACACCCCCGGGGACAAAATAGTCAAAACCTCCAGAATTTCCCCCCGATCTTACTAACTTCCAATTTATCATAAAATATTTATTCCCATTATCCAATAACCTCGTAATGCTCTAAATACCCCTTGACTTACTCCAAGTCAAGAATAATTCCCGTTGTGACTTTCCCACTAGCTGATCTCCTAGGATCGTCTCGTGCTAGGTAACCCTGGCATAACCAAATAATAATAAAGCACCACACACATATCACATATATGCCAAATATGCATGAAATGGTCAAAATATGAAAATCACCCAATTAATCAGAAATGGGTTCACATGCATATTTAATATACCTAAACATGCATATTATTATTTCATCACATAATAAACCAATTATGACCCTCCCGGCCTCTTAATCAAGGTCCTAAACCTTATTAGGAAATTTGGGGCATTACAGCTGGCTCATTTGATTGCCCTGGAAGCACACTTCAAAGCCTATCTGCAATCAATGACTCAGCGCATTAAGCAGCAATAACGGTGCCTAGCACTACTCCTATGGCCCAACACCCAAAAATTAAGCATACACATGCCATAACAGTGCTAATAAGCAGTTTGATATCTTTCACATACAACAATTTTGCTAATAAGCAAGTCAATTTATATTCATGCTCAATCAGGGTGCTAATAAGCACATTCTTTTCATACATTTAACAGTCAAGGGCCAGGCCTTATTAGAATAACTCAGGCTCCCTAAACAAGCATGTAGATAAGACATTCATATGTCAATTAAGCAGGTAACACAAATTAAAATAAATAGTTACTGAACCCTGAGTCGAGCTTGTCTTTAGCAGCGAGTGTACATGCCCAGCCAATCTTCAAGAACACATAAACCTAAACCGCTCTGATACCAAATTGTAACATACTCCTAAACAAGGACCATTACACTGTGTAGATTAAATAGTGATTAACTCGCTAAACGAGTCAAATAAGTTTAAATCGTGTAATTAAAAACTAACCACGGGTTTAGGTACTTAAAATTTCAGTCAAAAATCAACCATTTTATTAAAAAGTTTGACTACTATACATGGGATCCCATCGTATTTTAAAACAGTTACAAAACCCCCAAAAGTGAATACAAAACTCGACCAAGGCGACGCAATCAAGGTCCAACCCTAGTTCCAACCAATAGCCTCAGCCGTGGTGGATGAGTAGGCCACATATGTACACTCTAGCCCTGAAGCTCTCCAACTCGTGGCTGGTCCAACTTTTCCTTTCCTTTACCTGCATCATTTAGCACCCGTGATCCAAGGCTCAGCAAGAAAACATAAATGTGCTTATAAGCAGTACGTTATCATATCATAAAGTCATAACTAGCATGCTAGTAGTAACAACCCTACTCATTCATGCAATTAACCTCATGTAAGTGACTGGCAAAGCGGGTTGGATGCTTCACATTCTAGACATCCCTAGAGGCGTTCAAGCGTGTATCTCACTTTCAGGTTGACTTAACCCTATCGGCCAGCGTTCCACACGCTATTACCGCCCTCAATTTCTAAGCCAAGTCTTTAAACTCTCGACTCATAAGTCAGATCCTTTAACCTTTAACTAATAAGTTAAGTCTTTCATTCTTTGACTGATGAGTCGTGCCTTAACCAATGACTGATAAGTCGAGTCTTACCCTTCGACTGATAAGTTAAGTCTTAACCTTTGATTGATAAGTCAAGTCTTGGAATTCGACTAATAAGTCGAGTCTCAACCTTCGACTGGTAAGTCAAGTCTTTCCCTTCGACTGATAAGTTGAGTCTTAACCTTCAACTGATAAGTCAAGTCTCAACCTTCGACTGATAAGTTGAGTCCCAAGATCCGATTGATAAGTCGAGTCCTTTAAAACTGATTGTACCCTTGACTATTAAGCCAAGCCATTCATTAGATAACACAGATAGACCTTCAACTTATAGTTGAGCTTCCCCAATCACACATACAACTCAATAGTTATTGCATAACACAGGTAAACACAACACATTCAATATGTTTAATAAAACATTATCAACATAACATTAATTCTATACTATAATCGGGCCAAGCCCTAATACGCTGACCGGGTGTAGTTTTCTTACCTTAGGTCCAAATGTAGTGTATATAAACAACGACCCTTGAGCACGATCCTTGTTCCGAGCCCCTAGCGATAACCTAGTCACAACCATAATGTAGGATTCCATCAATAATTTACAAATAAAGGCTTCCGGACTCAATCCTAACCTTCGAAACGTCAAATTATACTAAATCGTGTAGTAGGATCGATCCCGAGCCCTTAGGGTTGAGTTCTTGCACTCAAAAACCCTCTCGAGGCTCAAAACCCCTTAAGCGCTGCGACCCCTAAGCACTTGTGTCGCGACCTGCCCAAGTCAGAGGCTTCAACCTCCTTTCTCATTGAACACACGCCGCAGCGCGCCCTCGCGTTAGAACACTTCCTTGGCCCCTGGGTTCAAGAGGGTCGCGACACCCCAATAACAGGGTTGCGACCCAACCCTATGAACCCAGAATTCTTTGATTTTTCTTCTGCCAAAATCAATCAAAATCAAATCAATCCTAGAATCTCAATTTAATCCCTATAACAGATTCAACATCTTTTCAGCAACAAAACCAAACTTAAAACTTGATGGAAACTCATCAAAACCCAAAATCCAACACTTGACCCACAAGCTCAAGAACACCAAAATTTTTAACTAAATTCAATTAAAATAGAGGTTAGAACTTTACCTCAATTGTGATTAAGTTTCCCCCTAGTTGTAGCTAATCAAATTCTAGAGCTAAGCCTCCAATCTCCCAAGCTTCAGCCAACAATTCCTTAGCTTTCTTCAATTAACTCACTTAGAGGAATGAGAGAGAATGAGAGAGAGAGAGAGTCAGTCAGTGTTATTTTGAGTGTTTGAGTGTTTACTTTCTTAGGGCTTAAGTCACTTAAGCTAATCTCGAGATTCGGGGTACCAAAAACGTCCCTGAGGGCAAAAATGTTCAAAATCTCCGGTATTCCTACCTAATCTCACTAACTCCTAATATGTCCTCACTTATTCATACTCGTTACCCGATAACCCGATAACGTGATAGATACCCAAAATACCCCTTAACTCACCCCGAGTCGGGTATTAGGACCCGTTGTGACTTTCCCGCTAACCTGCTCCCTAGGATCGTCTCGTGTCGAGTAACCCAAATAAACCCACATAATAATGTGGTCTCACACATATATCACATATATGCTCATATATATACAATTATACCCATAACAGACCAAATTAAGAAAATTTCATTTCTAATAAGAAACGGGTTCACATGCATATTTAATACACCTAACCATGTATATTTAGTCATACTATCATATAATTCACATAATTACACCAAAATATAACTCATATAAGCATATAATTCCATAAATTGTTATCCTAGCCCCATAATCAAAGCCCTAAGTCTTATTAGGTAACTTGAGACGTTACAAGTGTTAATGAGACTCTCTAATTCACTATCTTTTGCACTTTCCTTCCTCATTGAATAACATGTGTAATTTTTCAAATAATGTCTATTTAAAAAAAATGTTTATAATTTTATCTGTTAAAATTATGCCATTATCATCAAACTACTTATTTAAATAAAAATTAAGTTGCATTTAAAATATATATATAGGGAACGATTACAACGCATCATTTTTTTTTGCAACACCGGTGCATCATTTTTCTATTTTCGGCACCTGGATAGATATAATCCAAATTTTTATATGACGGTATACATTTAGGTATTTAGAATATCCTGCAAATTTTCAAGAAATTCGGAATAGTTTATGAAGCCGAAAACAGAGTTCAAACTGTCAAATTTTACATGTGTATACAAAAAAACAAGCACACGTACAACAGACAGTTTAGACTCTGTTTCGATACCATAATTTATTTAGAATTTCTTAAAAATTTGTAGGATGTTCTAGATAACTATAATGTACACAATCATATAAATTTTTTTTGGATTATAACTATTCTGGTGCCGAAATAGAAATATGATGCACCAGTATTGCAAAAAATATAGATACTTTGTAGTCGCCTTATATATATATATATATTCATATTTGCTCATTTTACAAATCAATATAATATTTCAATTGAGTATTTTTTTTTTTATGTTATTGATTGAGTTTAATTTCAATCTGGTTATTTCTAAAAGTAAAAAAATCAAGTTCATTGTTATGCAATAATTACTGGTCAATCTTGAATTTAATAGTTGTTTTGTATTCTTTATTTTTATTATTTTACCATAAGAAAAAAAAAAGACAAACTAATTAACATAATTTTGAATTTTAAATGATTTTATATCCTAATTTGTTAAAAGAAAAAATAGTTTTTTTCTGAATGATTTTTATCACATATAATTCATACATTTATTTTATTTACTATCAAATTCTTAAATAAAAAAATATTAATATTGATTCACTCTAACTACCGATACAAAGAGTGGTATTCTTTTTTTTTAATTGATTTAATATATGAATTGTTTTGATGACATAAAAAATGCTGCTCAAATAATCTTATGCAATCTGAATATTAATTGGGTGTGACTATTGGCACACTTTTTTTCCCCTTCAACCCTTTAAAATTAATTGGTAATTAGTTAGCCATTTACAAACATAATTATGTTAAAATTACATAAATATCCTAAAATAATTATAAACTCTAATTCTTAACACACACCCTCTCAACATATTTGGTATAAACATTCAAAAAATATTTGATTATCAATTTTAAAAAAAATCAAAACTCTAAAAAAAAGTAAGGGATGAACAAAATATAGATATAGATGTGGAGATGCTAACGATGTTAATTCTACTGAGTTTTTTTGTTGTGGTATCATATGTATGAATTTTTTTATTGTATTTTATTCTTCAAATTGTGTATGATAACAACAAGTCACTCAATATTGACATTATTAAAATGACTAAATACAAACATAAATGAGAAAGAAATGCCATTAAGCCATGAAAATGAGATGTAAAAGACATAACATTGATCATGATATGACGTCATTGATCGTCATGTGTATTTTACATTAGTGACAATGATTTAAGTTTTAGTTTTGCTTAGGAGATAGTGGTTTTAATATTATTTGTATTATTTAGTAATAATAATTGCTATCCTAAAAATATACACAGCTGACACAGCATGAAGGTTGGACACGTGGCAAAGGCATCCAATAGTCAAACAAGCTCGAGAGAGCACACTTGCCAAATGAATAACAATTACTGTGCGATATGCTCACCAGGAAAGCAACTACGCGGTATGCTTACCAGAAAAGAGGCTGCTCGGTATGCTCTCCAGGAAACCCGGTATACCTGATCGGATGAAGTTAGTTACATAATCCTCACGCCTAACAGTTCACCTAAAAACTCGGTCAAATTCCAGAAGAATAGGACTGCAACTACCCGCGAAAAGGAAGGGATATTTTGCAGCAGTTGTGATGCAGGCGCAACTTCCTGGGCATTGGGGACAATATAAATACAAGTTTTCCACCACTGTGGAAAGGGGGAGATTTTGAGCCTACCGACCAGCCTGTTAGGAACACTTAGCAGTGATTTCTATCATTCTGTATTATTTTTACATTTAGAATCATACCTGTTTTCGCTGGTCATCTTTTGTAAACCTTAAAGATCAATACAAATTAAAGAGGAAGTAGGTCATTGCCGTTTCTTGGGGTCAAACCTCTATAATTTCTGGTGTCTTTAATCATTCATTGCTCATAGTTATTAGGTTCTTGGCTTGTTAATTAGAGAGCTTTCATCCAGACAATCAATGAACCATAAACAATCAATGAACTCCGCGTTAGTTGACTGGATTTTTGGTCAATCAATGAACCATAAACCCTTTATAAACTCCGCGTTAGTTGACCAAAAATCCAGTCAACATTTTGGTGTTTTCATTGAGAGCTGAACTCAAGACAATCACATTAGATTTTTGTTTTCGCAAGGATGGTGGTCTAAACCCGAAGGTCAAGCCAAGAACCTCCAGAACCCGAGGTTGAAACCTCTCATCAAGTACCTTTAATGAGTAATTTGAATGAGAAACAAGGAAACTTACCGCCCAGGAACCCATCTGGTGTTGGGAGACAAACCCCTGGGCCCACTGCACCAGGGCGCAGAGCTGCTGCTTCCGTTGGAGTCACTCAGGCAGGAACGTCACATGGAATTGCTGTGCAGGATACCGACCAGAAGAGACCTAGAGTTGGAGGTCCAGGATGATATGAGCCCCACATAGATATTGAAGGACTCAACCTTGAAATTGATCTGATAAGGGAAGTCGTGGGGCAGATGCAAGATCAACTGGCCTCCATGAACCAGGGGCGGGCCACTGCACATGAGGTCCTTAATGAGGCGTTTGAGCAGCAGTACAGGGATTTTCAAGAGTGGATGGACCGGCATGCATGAGAGAAACAGACCCAACAAGAGGATATGGAACGTCGAACAAGGGAGGTTGCTGAATCTATTCACAATTACATGCAACAACAACAAACCCAAGGTGCGGGGACTGCAACTGGAACTACTGCCCATAACCAGCAATGTCCTCATGTATTTAGTTTAGGTGAAGGTGTCATGCATGAACCAGAAACTCGGCTCCAGCAAGGAAATCATGGTCCGACTAGGAGTCATCAATCTTGTCCGGGGGCCCAAGGCAACAATATTAGGCATCCTCTGCCAGTTGATGAATAGGTCCTTCCTAGGCACTACATGGGGCAGGACCGAGCAGGGAATTTTTCAGCCAAGATCTCAAGGAAGTGGCCGAGAAAGAAATCTGGATGTTGTGGGTTGGGATGGCAACCATTGAATGCCAGCGCAGAATAAGAGCGGTCAACCCCAGAAATATTAGGAACAACTTGGTCGGTACAAAAAATAGCAAGGGTACCGACCAAGATCCAGAAGGGAGGAGGCATAAGTTAGTAGTGCATTTAGACCCCATTATGCTGATGGGTATGATCAAGATGAGGCAGCCAGCCAAGTTCGCTAGAAAAATAACTAAGGTCAGGGGGGTAACCAGCCCGAAGGACCGTTTGTCCCACAAGGGCAGGAAATCCCTAACAACCAACCACTCCAAGGTGGAGGGTTCCAGGGAGTACCTCCAGTACCAGGAAGAATAGACAGTCAAAATGTTGGGGGCAGGCCTCGACCAAACTCTGTTTTCAATCGAATGGGTCCCATGGGAGGTGAAAGACCTTTGAGACGTTCTTAATCGTAGCTGGGAAAACCAGGGCTCAAATAATGTAGCTCCGCCTGAGCCTGTTCGGGACCTGAGAATGAATGAGGTCTGCAATGCAGCACAGCCCCGGGCAGCTGCACACCCTAACATCTATGCCCAATCGGACCTGTTAACCCAATTAGTGAGGGACTTGGCAGCCCCAAAATTAACAGATGTTGAAATAGGAAGGCAGAGAGGTTCCCCATTTTCGAAACGCATTAATCACCTGCCCATACCCGTTAAATTCAAGATGCCAACATGGAAAATGTATACTGGGCGGGAAGACCTAGTATCCCACATACACAACTTTGAGTTGCAAACTGAACTCCAGAGGGTTCGGGATGATGCTAGGTGCAGGATCTTCCCGGCCACCCTGTCAAAAACCGCCCAGCAATGGTTTTTCAAGCTACAGCCAGGATCAATCACGTCATGGGACGGTTTTGTTCGCATATTCTATTCTCAGTTCTGTTTACCGCGTTTTTGGCCAACGACGTGAGAACGTCAAAAACGATAAAACCTTCAAGAGAAAATAAACGACACAGAGGAATTTTTAAAAGAAAGTAAATAACACACGAAATTTTTATAGTGGTTCAGCCCCAATATGTTGGTAATAGCCTAATCCACTTAGAGTTGTGATTATAGATCTGCACTCAAGATCAGATGAACCTGAGTCAATTGAGTTTCTTCAGTGCAAATTAAAAGAATACCAGAATTTCTCTCAAATACAAGTACTTTCTCTCTCTAGAAAATTCGGATCCAAAATTTCCAAAAAGCCCAAAAAGTCCCCTTTATGATGCCATAAGCCTTGTATTTATAGGCTTAGGATCGTACAGATGATATCCCCCATAATCGGGATATTTTATTATTCTCATTATATTTAAATTACAAAAATATTCAAAATGTAACAGTACACTAAATTTGTGGGATAAATGAGAGATTCCCGCGTATGCCAAGACCGATTCTTGTTGAAACCGTTTCTGGGAATCTTGACGTAGTCCTCCTCTATCTGGTCGACCCATATCTTGTTCAAGCTGGTCGAACATACCTTCACTGGGCAGTCACGCACTTGACTGGGCAGACATGCACTTGACTGAGCAGACATGCACTTGGCTGGGCAGACATGCACTTGACTGGTCGGACATGGTCATGACCGATCGGACAAGTTCATGCCTGGTCGGACAAAGTCATGCCTGGGCAGGCAAGGTCATGCCTTTGCAAACAAGGTCACTCCTGGGCAGACAAGGTCGTGAATGATCGGACAAGGTCATGCCTGGTCAGACAAAGTCATGCCTGGGCAGGCAAGGTCATGCCTGGGCAGATAAGGTCACTCCTAGGCAGAAAAGGTCGCTCCTGGGTAGACAAGGTCGCTCCTGGGCAGACAAGGTCACTCCTTGGCAGACAAGGTCGTGACTGGTCAGACAAGGTCATGCCTGGTCGGTCATGACACTTCTCAAGCAAGTCAAAATTTTATCACAACTCTGAGGAGCCAATATATTTATTGACTATTAATGTGTCTTTTACTGACCATGCACTGCCACTTGTCACCTCTATTGCCACGTCATCGATCTCAAATTTTTGGGGATAACAAGTTCTCCTCGGCAATGCCCCTTCCAGCCGAGCCAAATGATTTGGTGGATATAAAACAAAGTGACAACGAGCCTTTAAAATACTACATTCAGCGTTTCATGCAAGAGGCCACCAGAGTGAAGTCCCTTAGTGATGATGGTAAGTTGATAGCCATCAATTCAGGAGTCAAGGTAAAAAGTCTATTCCGGAGTAGCATGAAGAGGAAGTCAACATGCACCACTCAAGAATTCCTTGATAGGGTAGAAGAATTTATCAAGCTAGAGGAAGCTGGACGAAAGGTGGATAATCCTACCCAGGCAACTGCCGAGCAGGAGAAAACAAGTGCTGCGAACACCACCAACCCTGTAGAAGGAAGTAAAAATGGGGGCAAGAACGACAAACGCGGTAACGGAGCTGGGGGTAACAGTAACCAGAATGATAATAAGAAGCCTAAGACCACCGAGCAGCAAAAACCGCGAGAATACGTGCCCAAATTTACTGCTTACACTATCCTAATGGAGTCCCGGGCAAATATTTTCAATGCCACCCGTGCAGCAGTACCTTACAAGAGACCACCACCATTAAGGAAAGACGCTAGTAGACGGGATATGAATAAATTTTGTCGGTTTCACAATGACTACGGTCATGAACCAATGAGTGCAATCACCTAAAAGAGGAAATAGAATTCCTCATTCGGCAAAATAATGCTTATCTAAAGAGGTATGTACGACCGACCACCAACTCACAGCTTCAACAACCTCCTCAGCAACAGCCTTTCCAACAATATCAAAGCAGTCAACCACTCCACATTTGGTCGGTAACAACGGCAAGGCCTGAGAAAGATATGTCTGTTCCCTTAGACACGAATGAGAGGAAGATGTACTGGCTGTCCAGGACTGTACTCCCAAACAACCTCGATACAAATGTGAACCCATCACATTCAGCGAGGAAGACACAAGTCATGTGCATCATCCACATAATGACTCTTTGGTGGTAGAGGTGCAAATTGCCAACATGATTGTGGCTCGGACGATGATTGATCACGAATCGTCTGCCAACATTCTATTCAAGAATACCCTAGAGAGGATGAATTAAAGCATTAGAGACTTGGAACCATGCGAGCAGCTGCTATATGGGTTTACTGGGAACGATATGACCCCTGCAGGAAGCATAAGGTTTCCCTTAATAGTAGGGACGACACCTAAAAGCAACACGATAATGGCTTTGTTTATGGTAATTGACATTCCCTCTCCGTACAATGCCATGATAGGGCGATCGACCCTGTATGACCTCCGAGCAGTCACCTCGATTTTCCACTTATTACTAAAATTCCTAAACCAAGTAGGTGTAGGATGTCTTAAGGGGAACCAACTGGTGGCCAGAGAATGTTATAATTCATCAGTCAAAACACACAGGCAAGGCAGTCTATATCGCCCAGCCTGCAGAGCCCAGTCACCAGAAATAGGATGCAACCCAAAGCGGGGGAGATGACATAAACCCTCATTTTGGGGATACTGCTACAGGGGCGGGTCCATTCGAAGAATTAGAAGAGGTCCCACTTGACCCAAATTACCCGACTAGGGTTGTCAAGGTAGGGAAAGGGCTGTCCGGGAACATAAGATCTGCTTTGATCCAGCTCCTATGGGACAACCAGAATGTATTCGCCTGGTCACATGAGGACATGGTGGGGATCTGCCCAACCATTATAAGCCATGCCCTCAACATTGACACAGAACAATTCAAGCCCATACAACAAAAAAGGAGGTTACTAGATCGGACGAGGGCTAAAGCATTAAATGAGGAAGTGGAGAAGCTCTGAAATAACAACTTTATCAAGGAAGCCTTTTATCTTGTAGGGGTTTCCAATCTTGTATTGGTACCAAAGCCTAACAACAAGTGAATGGTATGCATAGATTTTACAGATTTGAATAAGGCATGCCCCAAGGACTACTTCCTACTTCCAAGAATTGACCAACTGATGGACGCTACAGCTGGCCACGAAATTTTAACCTTCATGGGTGCCTACTCGGGGTACAACTAAATAAGCATGCATCCACCCGACCAGGAGCATACAAGTTTCCGCACGTATGTGGGGTTGTACTGCTACAGAGTAATGTCATTCGACCTGAAAAACGCTGGAGCAACATATCAGCAGTTGGTAAACCGTATGTTCAAGGACCAAATAGGGAATAACATGGAAGTTTACGTGGATGATATGTTGGTAAAATCCAAACAAGCCGAGGGGCACATTAAGGAGTTTGAGGAGTGTTTCAATAACCTAAGATAGTATAGAATGAAATTAAACCCCCTAAAATGCTCCTTTGGTGTGTGGTTGGGAAATATTTTGGGGTTGATGGTGAAATCCAGGGGAATAGAAGCAAACCCTGAAAAGATAAAAACATTGCTGGACATGCCCTCACCAGCCAGGGTCAAAGACGTGCAAAGCTTAATAGGACGTATAGCAACACTCATAAGATTTGTGTCTAAATCAGTTGATAGGTGTATTCTGTTTTTTAATATCCACAAAGGTACAAAGAAATTTGAATGGACTGAAGAGTGCGAACAAGCCTTCCAAGCTCTAAAGCAGCAGCTGGGACAACCCCCGATCCTTTCAAAACCTCTGGAGGGTGAAGAACTATGCATATTCTGTTAGGAAAAAATGTATTTGCCTTAATGGAAATGGTAAGAAAATACAACTCTAGACAAAATATTACAATTAAATAATGATTGATTAAATAAAGTGTTACAACTCTATGCAAAAATACAAGTAAATATAGAGAAAGAAGTAAAAGATGATTGAAAAGGAAAATACAACTCTTTGACAAAAAGATACAAATAAACTTGAGGTAGTAAAATAAAAGATGTAGATGAGATTACAACTCTAAAGAAAAAGATACAAATAAATGAGTAAATAGAGAATAATATAAGAGATGAAAAGCAATAGAAAATAAGAATAAGAACAATGAACAATGAACAACAAACTCTCACTCACACAACCAAAGTGAAGAGTGTTTGGGATCACGAACTTGAAAAAGGTTTGAAACCTTTGTCCAAAAACTTATTTCCCCCTAACTCAAGCACTAATGGATCTCTCACAGATTTAGGAAATGCTTTCTGGAATAATCAAGCCTCAAGGTGTTTCTAGCCAAGTGCTCTAATGGATAGAAAAATTGTATCTTTCATGTGAGCAATAGGCTCCTATTTATAGAGTTTAGAGAGACCCTTTGAATTTCAAATTCCACCAACTCTCATGGCTGTTACCAATGATTAATTGGATGTTTATGGAATTAAAAATGAGATTTGAGAGTTATTTGGGTTTTTGGAGTCGTTCATCAAAAATTCGAAAAACTGAAATTTGGTCAGAAATATACTTGTGATTGCAGCCAAGGACACCAGTGGTCGCGGGCACTACTCTCTATCCCACAGGCCACGGCCACCAACATCTTGTGGCTGCAGCCACTGACCATTTTCAGCACACATTTTTGTGCTATTTTTCCAAACAGTTACAAACCCTCCCAATTGATTTTGTAACCCCCAAAACACATTATTGGGGTTAAAATCATATCTCTAACAATCATTTCACATATGGCTTTATGAAATTCATCTCAATATTGTGTAACAACAAATTTACACGATAAAGGGTAATATTTGGAAGTTACAAATTTGTAGCTGAATTTGTAACACCAAATATGTTACATATTTGGATATTTCTTATATATCTAAATATTGTAACTCTCTATTATATGTTACAATATGTGACACTCTTTGTCACATTTATTTAATCTAAAACATTATATTATAATATAATATAATATTACATTACATTATAAAATAATATAACATATACCTGGCAGCAACTCAACACGCTGTCAGTGCAGTCCTGGTCAGAGAAGAAAACAAGATCCAGCATTCAGTCTACTATGTTTGTAAGAGGCTGGTTGAAGCCGAGAGCAGGTATCTTCTAATTGAAAAATTAACTTACTGCCTGCTCCTATCATCTAGAAAGCTTCACCCATACTTCCAAGCACATCCCATCAAGGTACTTACCAACCAACCACTGCGCCAAGTCTTGCAAAAGCCGGACACCTTTGGTCGATTGCTCAAATGGTCTATAGAGCTCGAGTAGTACGAGATTATCTATCAGCCCTGAATAGCAATTAAAGGCCAGACTCTTGTAGATTTTGTAGCTGAGTGTACCAGAGTACAAGAACCAAACAGAGTCGTAGCCGAGCAGTCATCCGAGTCTAGGCTATTGATTCTGAAAAAGAACAATAATCCTGGAAACTACATGTAGATGGCTCATCTATCGAATAGTTTTCTGGAGCCGGTCTCACTCTAATCACCCCCAAAGGGCAACACATCCATTGTGCACTTCATTTTGGATTTGAGGCATCTAATAACGAATCAGAATACGAAGCACTAATTGTGGGCCTAAGATTAGTTAAAGAAGTGAAAGCTGAATCCTTGGAGATATATAACGACTCGCAGCTAGTTGTCAACCACATCCTCAGAGAATACGTTGCTTGGGGAAAGAAAATGATGGCCTATCTCAATAAAATCAAAGATTTTCTTGCTCAGATTAAGAGATACACCATTCAGTAGATACTTAGAGAACAAAATGCCACGGCAAATGCACTGGCAAGGCTGGCCAACAGTGTCGTGGTGGACAAAGATAATTTGGTCCCCATGGAGTATCTGGATCAACCCAGTATCAACCTACCAGAACCAATCCTTCTAATAGACAACACTCCATCCTAGATGACCCCAATGGCAGCTTATTTAGAGCATGAAATCCTGACCAACAGTCGTAACGAGTCTAGAAAATTGATAAGGAAAGCTGCTCGGTACCTCATCCTGGACGGGGTCATGTACAGAAGAGAATTTTCCATGCCATTGCTCAGGTGCGTCAACCAAATAGAATCATCATGACTTCTTGAAGAGGTACATGAGGGTTTCTGTTGGAATCATGCTGGAGGGTAGAGTCTATCTAAGAAAATTCTAAGGCAAGGCTACTTCTGGCCAACTATGAATGAGGACTCCATATCGCATGTTCGACAATGTGACAAGTGTCAGAGATTTGCAAAAATCCCTCGAGCAGCCCCAAACAAACTAACATAGATGCAAAGTCCATGGCCCTTTGCCATTTGGGGGATCGACCTTATTGATCGGTTGCCAAAAGGAAAAGGGGGAGTACAGTACACAGTAGTAGCAGTGGATTACTTTACCAAATGGACGGAGGCCAAGCCACTGGCAACAATCATTTCCAAGAAAGTATTAGACTTTGTGGTAAAGAATATAATTTGTAGGTTTGGTTAACCCCACAAAATAGTGTCTGACAATGGCACACAATTTGACAACAAGTTATTTAATGATTTCTGCACTAGACACGGCAGCACAAAAAGCTTTTCAACAGTTTGCAATCGACAAGAAAATGGACAAGTAGAAGCAGATAACAAGACTCTCAACGACACTTTGAAGAAGCGTTTAGAAGAGGCTAAGCGAAACTGGCCTGAGAAACTACCTGAAGTACTATGGTCCTATAGGACTACCGAGCGATTGGCTATTGGAGATACCTCTTTTGCACTTACATACGGGTATGAAGCGATGCTGCCTGTAGAGGTGACTCCATCGTCTGACAGGTGCACGACATACGACCAGGATGGTAATCACCAACTGTTAGCTGAATCCTTGGACCTAATTGAAGAAAGACGCGAAAAGTCCAACATACGCCTGGCTGCCCATTAGCAAAAAGTTTCCCGGTACTTCAATTCTAGAGTTAAGGAACGAAAATTTGATGTAGGAGACCTAGTCTTACGAAGAATATTCCCAGACACTTGAGATGATTGAACAAGAGTACTAGGCCCCAGCTAGGAAGGCTCTTACCAGGTTACGGAGTGTCCCCCATTATTGGAATGGGTAGCACCTAAGGAAGTACTACCAATAAGATTGCTTTTAAGTGATCGTTGATCAGCTGGTACAGACACGATTTGCCCATTTATTGTAATAATTAATGTTTATGACTGTAAGTTACTTTGCAAAGACACAACTTGTAGGGTTAATGTTTAGTCAATAAGACACATTTTGTCCATTTTTACAAGAATTTATTTGTACAATGATTATCTTGCTAACTAATGATTTATGTCATAGATTGTCGGTAGTGTATGAAACCTTTATAGGTTTTGGCAAACTGAAGTGGTCCCAAACAGGTTATTACGAGCAACTCTGGTCAGTTAGCAAGTGACCAAGAGGATAACCCAAGAGTTATGAATCCTGCTCGGTCATTTGGGGGGCACCATAGTCATACATGGACAAGCAGAGGAAAAAGTGCGTAATTAAAAGGACTTAGAAACATTAATTTTTATTAATGTTAAAGTGCTTGCGCGTTGCTCGGTATGTACCAAGCAACAAAAAGAGCCATAAAACAATTTTTGTAGATAGGGTTAAACAATTTTTGTTTACAACTCATTCAAAAAAATTGAATAACAAGCTCCGATTTATAGAGCCGTATAGCTCCAAACAGAGTCGCACAACTCCAAACAGAGCCGCATAGCTCCAAACAGAGTCGCACAACTCCAAAACTACTCTGATTCATAGACAAGGAAGATACCCACTCTCCTACCAGGCATTAATGGAACCGCCCATTCTGCAGTCCCCTCAACTGCTGCAGGCACGTCCCTCCTGTCACGTCTCCTGAATCGCCGCAAACGTCAGCCCACTCTTCAATGACTGCATAATCGTCAGTACAGTTATTAAGAGAAGACATCATGATAGTTTATGGTATCAAAAAGAGGCGGGAAAGAGTGAAAAGTAATTTCTTGGAAACTTGAAGAAGTGCAAAGGTCTTCAACTCTATTAAATGAAGATGCCACATAGCAACGAGAACATACCGCCGACCAGGCTGGACGGGGTGGTATCCAGAAGGAAAGTTTACATACTGCTCAACACCATTGCAAACTTGGGGGGCAAATGTTATCCCAAAAATATACACAGCTAACACGACATGAAGGTTGGACATGTGTCATCATATTCTTGACACGTGGCATAGGCATCCAACAGTCAAACAAGCTGGAGATAGCACACTTGCCAAATGATTAACAACTACTGCGCGGTTTGCTCACCAGGAAAGCAGCTGCGCGGTATGCTTACCAGAAAAGAGGCTGCCCAGTATGCTCTCTAGGAAACCCGGTATACCTGGTCGGATGAAGTCAGTGACATCCTCCTCACGCCTAACGGTTCACCTGAAAACTCGGTCAAACTCCTGAAGAATAGGACTGCAACTACCCGCGAAAAGGAATGGATATTTTGCAGCAGTTGCGGTGTAGACGCAACTTCCTGGGCGTTGGGGACAATATAAATACAAGTCTTCCACCACTGTGGAAAGGGGGAGATTTTGAGCCTACCGACCAACACCAGAAATATACCGACCAGCCTGTTAGGAACACATCAGTGATTTATGCCATTCTGTATTGTTTTTACACTTAGAATCATACCTATTTTCATTGGTCATCTTGTGTAAACCTTAAAGATCAATACAAATTAAAGAGGAAGTAGGTCATTGCCGTTTCTTGGGGCCGAACCTCTATAATTTCTGGTGTCTTTTATCATTCATTGCTCATAGTTGTTAGGTTTTTGGCTTATTTATGGTTCATTGATCGTCTGGATGAAAGCTCTCTAATTAATTATTTTAAACCCGCGTTAGTTTACCAAAAAACCAGTCAATAATAATATAAATGTTAGGAAAATATGTATTGCCTCAATGGAAATGATAAGAAAATATTACAACTCTATGCAAAATATTACTATAGACAAGGATTGATTAAATAAAGTGTTACAACTCTATAACTGAAAATACAAATAAATATTATTGATTAAAAAGTGTTACAACTCTATGACAAAAATTACATGTAAATATAGAGAAAGAGGTAGAAGATGATAGAAATAGAAGATACAACTCTAAGACAAAAAGATACAAATAAACTAGAAGTAGTAGAATGAAAGATATATATGAGATTACAACTCTAAAACAAAAGATACATATAAAAGAGTAAATATAGAATAATAGAATAAATGAAAAGCAATAGAATAAAAGAACAAGAATAAGAACAATGAACTAAGAACTCTCACTCACACAACCAAAGTGAAGAGTGTTGGGGATCACCAACTTGAACAATGTTTGAAACCTTTGTCCAAAAGCTTATTTCCCCCTAGCTCAAGCACTAAGGGATCTCTCACAGATATTGGAAAAGCTTTATGGAATTATCAAGCCTCAAGATGTTTCTATCCA
Organism: Humulus lupulus; assembly: GCF_963169125.1. Classification (NCBI taxonomy): domain Eukaryota; kingdom Viridiplantae; phylum Streptophyta; class Magnoliopsida; order Rosales; family Cannabaceae; genus Humulus; species Humulus lupulus. The sequence continues at coordinate 41,502,272 of NC_084796.1, forward strand.
AGTGCTCTAATGGATAGAAAAGTTGTGTCTTACAAGTGAGCATTAGGCTCCTATTTATAGAGCTTAAAGACACCCTTTGAATTTCAAATTCCACCAACCCCCATGGCTGTTACCAATGATTAATTGGGTGTTTTATGGAATTAAAATAGAGATTTGGGAGTTACTTGGCTGTTGGAATCGTTCAAAATTTGATAAAAACCAAAATTGTATGAAGTTGTCAGCCACTAGGGTCGCGGCGCTTGTTTCAAGCGCCGCGACCCTTGGTCATTTTCAGCAACCAATTTTTTAAGTTTTTTCCAAAACATTCCAATTTATTCCCACTTGATTTTGTAACTCCCATACATAATATGGGAGTTAAAATCACATCTCTATCAGCCATTTCTCATATGGCTTTAAGAAATTCATCTCAATATTGTGTAACAACAAATCTACACAATAATGGGTGATATTTAGGAGTTACAAATTTGTGATGAATTTGTAACACCAAATATGTTATATGTTTGAATATTTCACATATATCCAAATAATGTAACTCTCTATTATATGTTACAATGTGTGACACTCTATGTCATATTTATTTAATCTAAAACATTATATTATAAAATAATATAACAATAAAGGGGCGTGGGAAGAAAGTTTTATGGATAATATTGTACTTATTAAAAATTTAAGAGGGGTTTGAAAAAAATTATTTTATTTTTAAATTTTAAGAGGGGTTTAATTAGAAATGGTGTGAGAGGAGAAAAAAATGTGTCAATAGTTACACCCATATTAATTTAATACATAAAACGAGAAAGAGAAAAAAATATTTATAAAAAATGGATCTTAAAATTTTCTCAAATAAAAAGTAAAATGAGTAGTGCGATGATAATGGTATAATTGTAATAGGCTATTTAGGAATTTTGCCCCAAACTGTGATCAATGTATTACTGTGCCCCCTGATTTTTTTAAGTTATTAAAAATTATCTCCAAACTATTCACACTGTTGTAAAGTGAGACTTTTATTAAGTTTTATCATATGTGGCTAACGAATTGATGACGTAATAATTTGGTCACTGACTTGTCATTGCCACGTTAGCGACATGTGTATAATAATTTAAAATTAAAAAATATATATTCTTATAAAAAATAAAATAAAAAACTTCTTCTTTTTATTTCTTAAAAGATTAGTTTTTTTTAATAAGTTTTTAAAAAATTAATTAAATAGAATTTTAAAAAATTCTGAAAATTTTATTTAATTAATATAATAAGAATTTATTAAAAAAAGTTAATCATTTAAGAATTATTTTTTAAAGAATTTTTGAATTATTTTTAATTTTAATTTTTTAAAGATTTTTTTAATTTTAAATTATACCCATAGCACTGACGTGGCAATGAAAAGTCAGTGAGTAAATAGCCACATCTTTACTAAATAGCTACGCTATCAATTTGTTTGCCATATTCGATAAAACTTAATAGAAGTCTCACTTTACAACATCGTGAATAATTCGAGGGTAATTTTTAACGACTCGAAAAATTTAGGGGGCATAGTAATGTATTGATCATAGTTCGAGGGACAAAAATCTTAAATAGTCATTGTAATAAAGATAAAAATCATAAATATCTATATAAAGGAAAGCTTTGGAGATGTGATGTGACATCCTATGATTTTTCAGAACTATTTTTTCTATGTTATTAGAATTTAGGTGAATTTGAGTTTTATTTATATATGTTGAGTAATATTTTTTCTTTGTAAAAATTTCACATGGTTTACAAACCATTATGGGTGTTATAGTTGTAGGCTATAAATAAAGTATTTTTTCATTCAATTTGATTTGTCCAACCATTAATTTTTTTTTATGGGTGATTGATTAATAAAATTATTCTCCCCAATTTGTTATAATTTTTTAGTTTATCAATATTAAAATTAGTATTTTTATATTTATATCTATACATTTACTTTTTGTAATATATGTTTTTATAGGAATGCTTTGGATATGTGATGTGGCATCCTATAAATTTTTAGAACTATTTTTTCTATTTTATTAGAATTTAGGTTAATTTAAGTTTTATTTATATATGTTAAGTAATATTTTTTTTAAAAAAAAATCTCACATGGTTCATAAATCATTATAGGTGTTATTGTTGTAGGTTATAAACAAAGTATATTTTCATTCAATTTGATTTATTAAACCATTAGTATTTTTTTATGGGTGATTGATTAATAAAATTTTCCCCAATTAGTTATAATGTTTTATTTCATCAAATTTATATCAATATTAAAATTCTTAAATTTAGATTTATATCTATACATTTACTTTTTGTAATATATATTTTTATATCATTTAAATTTGTAAATATAATATATAGTGTACCAAAAAGACATATATATTGTACAATTTATTATTATTATTTTTTAAAAATAATGTTTACAATTTTTGAAGAGACATATAAAAGATTATATATAGTGGTAATGTTGAGTTCGTTTGAAAAATCTATCTATATATCTATAAAGAAAAGATTTAGAGAGGTGATGTAGCATTTTGAAATTTTTTAGAGTTATTTTATCTATTTTATTAGAATGTGAATTTGAGTTTTAATTGTATATGTTAACTAATGATTTTCTTTGTCAAAATCCCACATGGTTTACGTATTATTGTTGCTGTTATAGTTGTAGACTATAAATAATGTATTTTTTCATTTAATTTGATTTATTCAACACTTAGTTTTTTTTTTATAAGAGATTGATGAATAAAATCTTGGCCAATTAGTTCTAATTTTTGAGTTTATCAAATTTAGTATTTTTATATAGGTGATATATATTTATATTTATATATTTAATTTTTCAATTATATATTTTTATATATATATATTCTATGACTTATTTTTTGTTTTAAAAAAAAATTATGGTCACAATTTTTGAAGAGATATGTACAAGATTATATGTTGTGGGGGTGTTGAATTCGTTTGAAAAACAAATAGACAATCTAACACGTCAATAAGTTCAAGATAATAAAGAAAATTAAGACCCTATAATATTAATTTATTTTTATTGTATAATTATTTATGTGGTATAATTACATGAGATAAAAAAGAGAAACAGAATGAAATTTTGATACTTTAAATAATTTATCATATTTTTCATATAAAAATTAGAAAAAATATTAGTAGATTAAAAAATAATTTATTTATGAGACAATTTTAACTGATAATCTAATACATGTGTATGTATATATATAATTTAAGGTGAATTATACAAATATAGCATTAAAGAAAATATATGTAAATATAATATATGTATATTTATATAAGTTTAAGATTTGAAGAGGTAATATCACATTTTAAAATCTTTTATCTATTCAATTAGAATTTTTGGTGAATATGAGTTTTATTTGGAAACGTAATGAACCATTTTATTAGAATTTGAGTTTTAATAGTATATGTTGAGTAATGATTTTTTAAAAAAAAACACTTAAATGGTTTAGAAATAACTATAGGTGTTATATTTGTAGGTTGTAAATAAAATATTTATTCATTTAATTAGTATTTTTTTTTTCTTATATGGGTGATTAATTAAGGGAAATCTACAAAAATGCACTAAAACTTTAAAAAAATCTGAAAAATATGGTATATTACAAAAATACGGAATTTTTGGATAAAAACACGGAATGACAAAAATGTAAATACGGAGTGGCAAAATCATAAATAAAACCTGTAAAATACAATTTTTTGTGATCAACATTTACAAACTAGTAAATATCTGTTACAAACTTGTAAATATCTGTTACATGTTTGTAAATAATATTTACAAAATCAGTTATAGAATTGTAGATTTTTATTTTTGTAGATAAAACTTACAAACAAATTCGTAACTAAATTTTTTTATTTTTGTAACAATGGTTTACAAATCTAGTTTTACAACTAAGAAATATATTTTTGTAACTATCATTTATGAAAATATTTTATGGTTAAGAAATCATAAACAAAATATACATAAAAATATTATACTTTTCCATGTTGTTACAATATTGTACCAAAAATTATATGAACCAACATATTTATGCTATACAACTTAAAAATATAAATTTACGATATTCATTATTTATAAAACACTTTATTGAATATAGTGGTGAAATACAATATTTTTTTAAATAAGTTTTACATTTTTGTAATAACAATTTACAAAACTAATTTCACAACTAAAAAATTTATTTTTGTAACTCACATTTACATAAATATTTATAAATTTATTTAACATGATTATTACAAAGATTTACAAAACTAATTTTTTAACTTTAAATATATTTTTGTAATAAAACTTGAAACTTAGATTAGATTTTGATTTTGATTTAACATTGAGTGTTGAAATTTGACTAGCTACAATTTAAAAAATATATATAATATTTTTATAAAGAATAATAATATTGTGATTATCTTTAACTGTATATTGTATTAATATTAATTTTAATTAACAACATATTGTAACTTGTATAAATATTTATTTATTTTTTGAGTAATTGTATAAATATTAATATTAATAAATACATTTATTTTAAATAAAAATAAATTAATCTACTTTATTTTATTTTATTGAAAGTAGTAACTATAATTATTATTATTTTTATTATTAAAATAAAGGTAAAAAAATAATTGAGGAAAACCGTATGCCTGAATTCAAAGACAAAAAAAAAAATAAAACAAAGTCAACATATATATATTTATATGGTTGGAGCTCCCGTAATTTTGTAATTCATTAAACATATCATATAAAATGAATTTTTTTTTATATTACGGTGGAGATGTAATTATTCCATTAATTAATACAATGAGTTCATCAAATTTATATTATTATTAAAATTAATATTTTTTTATATTTATATATTTAATTTTTGTATTATATATTTTTATATTTTTTAAGTCCTATATATATATAGTTTTTTTGTTATTATAAAATTAGGGGAAACACGATTATATTTCCTACTTTATTTTTAAATGTAGATATTATATCATAGATTATACTGTCATTCAATTAAAAAGAATGGTGCAAAAACATGATGTTAGAGAGTCTCCTTATTGGTAACAAAAAAATCAATTGTTAAGATTTTGAAGTAAATTATCAAACACTTAAAACGTTTCATTTTCCCAACCCTTGATAATATTATATATTTTTTGATATAGTCAAACTAATTACTATTTTTACCAGTTCCATGAACTTGACTTTTGAGTCTTGAGAATAATAATTCCAAAAATTTGGGCTAAGTTAGGATAAACTCAAGAAACTTTAAGAAAATTCCATGTAAAGAAGACAATAAAAAATAATAATAATAATAACAGCTAAAAGGGTAGTTTCGAAATAAAGTGCACTATTGGTGCATTTTTTGGGGGAGAACAAACCCCGCAAAGACTATAACGTAAAAGACCAAACTAAAGAAGTGTTGCAATCCAACTGTTCTGTAAACTCTCTCTCTCTCTCTAAAGTTTTTCCATTTTGACTTTCTACGTGAAAATCTCTCTCTAGCTTACTTTTGTTGAATCTTATTCCACCGTTTAACAAAAACCTTCATGAAATTCTTCATTTTTCTTTCCATATAAATAAATATGCTATTTTTGTTAGATATATGAGATGAGATATTAAAATTGGTCCGTTTCAAAACCATTAATAAAAGCTCTCTCAAATCTCACCGGTTTCGAACCTAACACATAAACATATAAATATATATTATGTATATTTATACAGTACATACATACTCTGTTTCTCATACAACTCACACCTCTTCAATATCTTGTATTTAATCTAAATAAACTTACATATTAATCCTTATTGGAATGGATAAGACTATTTCTCTCTCTCCCCTTCTCTCCCTGTGTAAGTTTTCTTCAACACAATTCTCAGAAATTTCCATTTTTTTTTTCTCTCTGGAGTCTGTTCATTTGGTTTCCGAGAAAGTTATAGGAAAAATGGACACTTGGGTTTTTCTGGGTTGTTGGGAATGAGTTAGTCTAGCTTTCTATATTCTTTAAACGATTTCTTGTGTTTTCTCAGAAGCCAAACACGATTCTGTACTTTGTTATATTGTCGCTTGATTTTTTTTTACAGAGATTCATTTCTTCTTGTTCTCACATACGTATTCCTAGAAGCTTTGCCTAGCTGAATCAGTGATCCCAAAATCTCATATTTCAGGTTAAACTCTCTCTCTGAATTTTTAGATTTCCTTTTTGCCCGTAAATCTTACTCTATTTTGATTGAATTTTAACGTGTTTTTTGCATAGTAAATACGGATCAGTACAAGTTAAATCTTGATGAAAAAAAGATCTCCTATCAAAATTTGGAAAGAAAAAAAAAAGGACTTGGTTGCGTGACGAGTAGTTGTTTTCTTCTGTCTTTTTTTTTTTAAAAAGAAAGAATAAACTTTTTATAGTCTTTTAGAGTGAATGTCAATAATTATTGTAGATAAGGTTGATTGGTTGGATAATACCATCACATTAATTGAAATCTATTCCTTATCGTCATTACTTGTATTTTTGTACAAAATTTGGATATAAGCTGATATAGAATCGATTCTTCTATCAAGAATTTAAATCTGCTCAAAAGATGGAGGCATGTGGATCTTTTGTTTTTGTAATTCTTAAGAGTTTTAAAGGAATACAAAACCTTTCTTCTTTTATTTTACTTAATTTATGGACACAAGTCAAATGAGCTATATCTGGCCTAGTATAATTTGAGAATATGGTATAATTCTTATTGGCTATCTATATTCATGACTTAGAAAACAGATAAGGTTGTCATTAAGAGCTTTTTTTTTTTTTTGGGAACTAAATGATATAAAATGATGCATGAGAAAATTATGTTTTGAATTCCTTACAGATCAACAGTCTTTATCAATTTGGTTTGGTTTTTAATTTTTGAGAAAACTAGAATATTATCAGTGGAGCTTCCATCTAAAAAGATAAGAATATTTAAATATTAGGAGCAAAGTTTCTTACCTTCCTCCAAGATAATCAGAAATTAGGTATGTTTTGCAGGTAGATAGGCTCTTCATATCCTTCCTTTGCATTACTTTTGTTTATTATTTTTTTATTTAAATTTCTTTCTATCTATATGCTTAGCATTTTTTCAACTCTTGTGATTCGGTTGCAATAACAACTGTATATTGTGTGATCAATTATTTCCTTTTTTGTAGTTTTCCCTGTTGTATAGTTTCCCTTTTTGTATTGATTTGATTATGTTTAGGATTTGCATTGAGTATTTTCCTATCACATTACATGTTCTTATTTACTTTCTACAGATTTTTGGAACTACACTTTTGATTAGTACTTCCAAGAAACATTCAGGAGAAACTTCGGTGTTGCTACATTATCAAGAAAACTCGTAAGTAGGGATTATATTCGCAATCATGTTTTCGAGATCTTGTATTAGTTTGTTGGAATTGGCCTCAGGGGACATGTTGAATTTTCCACCAACTCCTAGAAATCTTCCGAGACTGATGACTACTGTTCGAGGAATTATGCCTGGGATAGAAGACAGTGGAGGGGAGTCTCCTTCTCCTGAGTGCTGTGAAAAAATAATAGTAGTGGCAAATTTTCTGCCTATACACGCTCGGAAAGATGTGAATTCAGGGAAGTGGTGCTTTAGACTTGATGAGGATTCACTTTCATTACAACTTAAACATGGTTTCCCCTCTGGTACAAAGGTTGTTTATGTAGGATCGCTTAAAGTTGATGTAGATACAAGCGAACAAGAAGTTATTTCTCAGAAACTTCTCGAGGAGTTTAATTGTGTTCCTACTTTTCTTCCTTGTGATATTCAGAAGAAATATTATCATGGATTTTGTAAGCAATATTTGTGGCCTCTTTTTCATTACATGCTGCCTATGTGCCTGGACCATGGTAATCGTTTTGATCGCAAGCTTTGGCAGGCCTATGTTTGTGCGAATAAGATGTTTGCAGATAAGGTTATGGAGGTTATTAATCCAGAAGAGGATTATGTGTGGGTTCATGATTACCACCTTATGATTCTACCTACATTTTTGCGAAAGCATTTTGCTCGGGTGAAGCTTGGCTTTTTCCTTCATAGTCCATTCCCCTCTTCAGAAATCTACAGAACACTGCCTGTTAGAGATGAAATTCTTAGAGCACTACTAAATGCAGATTTGGTTGGTTTTCACACGTTCGATTATGCTCGCCACTTTTTGTCTTGTTGTAGTAGAATGCTTGGCCTGGAGTATGAATCCAAGAGGGGCTACATTGGAGTTGACTACTTTGGCCGGCGAGTTAACATTAAAATTCAGCCTGTGGGGATTCATTTGGGATGGCTCCAATCCGCACTTAATCACCCGTTATCTTCCACAAAGGCTAAGGAGATTCGAGAACAATTCGAGGGGAAGAAGTTAATTTTAGGTGTTGATGACATGGACATTTTTAAAGGCATCAGTTTAAAGTTTTTGGCAATGGAGCAGCTTTTGTTGCAGCGTCCGGAGTTGCTTGGAAAAATAGTCTTGGTTCAAATTGTGAACCCTGCAAGGAGCACAGGGAAGGATGTTCAAGAAGCTAAAAGGGAGACATATATGACTGCCAAAAGAATAAATGAGGCTTTTGGTTTTCCAGGCTATGAACCAATTACTTTGATAGACCGTGACGTTCCTCTATATGAAAAAACTGCCTATTATTCTTTAGCAGAGTGCTGCATTGTAAATGCTGTTAGGGATGGTATGAATTTAATGCCATACAAGTATACAATATGCAGGCAAGGAACTCCAAAAATGGATGAAGCTCTACGACTCTCCTCTGATTCTCCTCGAACTAGTACGCTTGTTGTTTCAGAGTTCATTGGTTGTTCTCCGTCTTTAAGTGGAGCAATAAGGGTGAATCCATGGGACGTAGAGGCGGTAGCTGATGCGCTTAATGTCGCCATCACAATGCCTGATGCAGAGAAGCATTTGCGGCATGAGAAGCACTACAAATACATCAGCTCCCATGATGTGGCTTATTGGAGTCGTAGCTTTTTTCAGGATTTGGAAAGAGCTTGCAAAGATCACTACAGTAAACGCTGTTGGGGAATTGGTTTTGGTCTTAGTTTCAGAATTCTGTCTCTTTCACCAAGTTTTAGGAAGCTTTCGATTGACCATATTCTCACCTCATATAGGAGGACTAGTCGAAGAGCAATATTTTTGGACTATGATGGAACAGTGGTGCCTCAAACTTCCATCTCTAAAACTCCAAGTCCCGAAGTCATTTCTGTTTTGAACAATCTTTGCAATGACCCCAAGAACATTGTGTTTATAGTTAGTGGTAGAGGGAAGAACTCTCTTGGTGATTGGTTCTCTCAATGTGAGAATCTGGGTATAGCAGCTGAGCATGGATACTTCATAAGGTAGTTTCTTTTGACATACAAGAATTTTAAGTTCCACCATTCTAGCTACTTAATTATATACATACACATATAATGTCTTCTTTTGAGCTTGAAAGTGAAATTGACTTTGTTAACTTATTTTTATTCTTATAGATGGAGTACAAAATTCGATTGGGAAACGAGTCCCTTAGCCGCAGACGTTGAATGGAAACAAATTGCAGAACCTGTGATGAAATTGTATACAGAAGCAACTGATGGATCTTATATAGAGCCCAAGGAGAGTGCCTTGGTATGGCACCATCAAGATGCTGATCCTTATTTCGGATCTTGCCAGGCTATGGAACTGTTAGATCATCTCGAAAATGTCCTTGCAAATGAACCTGTAGTTGTTAAGAGGGGACAGCAGATAGTTGAAGTAAAGCCACAGGTTCGAACGAGCTCTTTCTCATCATATTTTTCTCTGAGTACTTCTTTATTCCATGGCCATGGGGGTCTTACTTCTCTCTCTTTATGAAAATGCAGGGAATTACTAAAGGACTCGTTGCAGACAAAGTTCTTTCTATGATGATCAATGAAGGGAAGCCAGTAGACTTTGTGATGTGCATTGGTGATGATAGATCCGATGAGGACATGTTCGAAAGCATATCAAGCATAGCTTCCAACTTATCTCTCCCTGTAGTTCCCGAGGTATTTGCCTGCACTGTTGGCCAAAAACCCAGCAAAGCTAAGTACTATCTAGACGATTCTGTCGATGTCATGACACTGCTTGGAGGTCTAGCTGCTTCAAGTCTTAAATCAAGGTCGAATACAGCCATTCAAGTTTCTGTAGAGATTGTTATTTGAGAAGAAAGCTAGCTTTGATTGTGTACTGATTTTATTGAAGAAGCACAGTGGCTCTTGTACAGCAGCCTTGACAACTTTCAAGGATTAAAATAGTTCTATAATTGGCAAGAATTGGTTGCGTGATTATGTGTTTCATCGAAAAGGAGGACGATGAGTACAAGGAAGTGTACTGCGGTGGTTGGTTGTGTCAATAGTGGCTTACAAATACTTGAATGTTTGAGTGTGAGCACCATATCGATCAGTAAGTACGCATTTTTAACTTTGTAGTTTTCAGCACAGGGCTCAGATTTTACTTTAGATTGTGTTTAGAGATAACAAGAGCATCATTAGTTTGTATATGTGGTTTCCGTATGCTCTTACATGAATTATGATTCTTTTCTTCTTGAAAATGACAGTTATTCATTTTATGAAAATTGTCTCAAACTACATACCCCTACATCTAATATATTATATATACTGAACTTGTTTTATTCGTGAGCTGCGTACTAAAGAAGGTGAAGTTTAAAATCATTAGATCACCAAGTTTCTCATAAAATGGTGTCATTTTTTTTGTCACTATTTCTTTTTCTAATGATGCATATGAACTCTCTCTCTCTCTCTCTCTCTCTCTCTCTCTCTTATGTTTACCTGAATCATTTTTATTTTCGCTTTGATTCTATTATTATCTTCAAACTTTTATTTTATTCTGCCTCAAATTTATGACTTTATAGTGATAAAAATACTAAAAAAATGTGAGAAGAGTGGAGCATTATGTGAAAATAGAGGCAGAAAATCACATTCCAAGTATAAAAAGGGATGTTGAAATTTAATCTAACGGATAATATCATACAAGACGTCTAATATATTTTTGGAAAATTAGAAATATTTATTATAATCTTACTCCACAAAATATTACAGTGAACGTTAGGAAATGTGAAAATAATTCATAGTGTAATTTATATTGAATAAAATTTTATAATTAAATATAAGTACATTGGTGGAAAATGATCTTTATCTATTAGTATTATTTTATTTTATTTAGAAAGGAAAATGATCTATTTGATGGAGTAATGATAATGAATATATGATTGAATTATGCAATTTTAGTACATTATTGTTTTCTTCAAAACCAGTTTAAAAATTAATACCAAAATATTATCCTCTTAAATGTATTTATTTTAATTGTTTAATTTATAATGTTGAGATGTAAAAGTTCTTCAAACATGTATCTTAACTTGGAAAGATTGAAAACTAAATAGCATTAATTGATTGTACTCTTGATTGCACAATAGGTTGACTGTTAATGTGTCCTTGAGATGAATTCAAATAGGAAATTTTTAGGGGTGCTGCAAGATGAACCTTCGATACTTGAATCGAAATAGATCCTCTTAATAAGTCATCAGAGTAACCATATGCTAAAAAATGTTACTTAGTGTTTCTTTTTGTTTAGATACTCCAAATTCAATAAGTCTTCGTAATAATGTTATTTAAGAAGATATTTATCTGTGTTGGTTTTGTGATACATGGTTTTTTATCGACATTATAAGCAAAATCATTTGCTCTTTTGGTTGGACTAAATGAGCCTCGAGCTATTGGTCTTCTGGTCAATGCCTTTTTCTTTAATTCATTGTACTTTGTCTTGGCTTTGGATAGTATTAATGTGTACCAAAATAAATTAGAAGTTATTTATTTCTAATATAAAAGCTTTAATAAACAAATATCTAAAAATAAATACCAATTAAACCATAAAAATTATAATAATAATAAAATATTTATTTCAACCCTAACAAATAAGATGTAACCACTCATAATGTGGTTTAAACTCAATAATGTCAAATAATCTAAAAGATACAAGTAGAAGATAAATAATGAAAAAGAATGGTGAAGTCTCTTGGAATTTGCTCCCCAATTGGTCTCCAATGTTTTCCTTTTTTAAAATCGTACAAGTCTCTTGGACGTGCACTACCCTTTAGAAGTCTCTATTGACTGATCTTTATTCAAATTTTAGTGAAAAATGTGTGAATAATATACTATCTTGACAATTCTCGGCGAATAGGCGAGGTATCACCATGATTACATAAATTTTAAGCTTTTTGGCAAATTAGGTGGCGACATGGTGCAGTCTATGTGGGTACATTTCGCTTAAAGTTTTTGTTTTTTTTTTTGTTTTTAGTTTTCTTCATGATTCGACATTGCTCAATAAAACATGCATAACTTTTTCATCCAAACTCCAAATGTGATGATTCACAATGTTATAAAATTATGAGAGAGATCTAAAACTTTGTTTTTATGAGCTCTTCAATAAATTGATAGGAGCATAGTCGAAATTAGGCTTGAAGTTCTAAATTGGTCCCAAAATCATCATTTAAACTTATTCATGCACACTTTAAGATAATACATCAAAACCACATAAGAGTTTGAGGTAAACACACTAAAACAAGATAAAAGAGCCATGAATGATTGCCTAAAGTACACACTCATCACACGCAAGTAGAAATTAGTTATTTATTCTGCCTCCTTGTGTAAAATAGAAAGTATAACGCAGTCAAGGCATTAGAAAGATCAAAAAATGATTTTTTGAGTCTTGCTCAAGAAGCCTATGTGTTCTTTGAAAATACAATATTTATGAGGTTTTCCAAAAAACCAAAAAGTGACATTTTTGAGGTATATTTTCAAAAAATTAAATAAAGCATCAAAATCAAGATACTTATAGCCTATAATCTACATTTAGTCAATTTAACAACGTAAAGTCATCAGATTCTGAACAAGTTAACAGAGACAACTAATTTGGTGAATATCAATAGAAAAATCTCACAGAAGTATTGTCTCAAAACTTAGCAATCTTCTATTAGAGAACCTTTATTTATATATGAGTCAATTACAAGAAAAGAGTTGTTATTACAACTTGACAACTAACACACAGTTGTAATTGGAAATTAACAACTCTAACTAACATAACAAACTTAGCTATTGTGGTTATCACCCCCCTCAAACGAAAAGGGGTAGAGACCACTTTCAGTTTGGACTTAAGATAGCTAAGTCGATCTCAATACAGTAGCTTAGTAAGAGCATCTGCTACTTGGTTTATTGAAGGGACATATCGAACTGAAAGTTCTTTGTCCATAATCTGATCTCGAACAAATGTAAATCAATTTCGATATGGTTATACCGTGCATGAAACACTAGATTAGCTGCCAGGGCCGCTGCACTGTGATTGTCAACCCAAATGACTGGACACTTTGAGAGAGGAACTTGCAGTTCAGTAAGAAGAGACACCAGCCACTTAATCTCAACTGCTGCATTTGCCAAAGCCCTGAATTCACTTTCTGTACTTGAACGAGAAACCACCTACTGCTTTTTGGCTGACCATGAAACAAGGTTTCCACCTAGAAACATAACATAGCCTCCAGTAGATCTTCTATCATTTGGACAACTGGCCCAATCTGCATCAGAATGACCTTGAAGACACAATGTTGGAGCTAGCCAAATAGGCAATCCTTCAGAAACAATACCTTTCAAATACCTCATAAGTCTTTTGCAAACTTCCCAATGAACACTTGTCAGATCATGAATAAATTGACTCAACTTGTTGATGATAAATGCCACATTCGGTCTAGTGAGTGTAAGGTACTGCAAGGCACCTAAAGTGTCCCAGTTTAGTAATACTAGACATTCGGTCTAGTAAGACTGTCCCCATTTGCTTGTCCTTAACAAAACAAAACAATAATTTTTTTTTTGATCAAGAAAAGAGATTTTATTGATCACAACACAATACAACCAAACAATCCAAAACGGACAAACTAAACCACAGGCTCAAGACCTGATCCCCATCCTCAATTACAAAAGCTCAAGGCCTTACATCTTCTGAAGAGAAAAATAACTAAGTCTACATTTAATGTCTTTTTTAATCAATTCAACTACAGCCATAACACTAAGAGAGTATTTATGGACAAAACAAGTGTTTCTATTATGCCACAAGTAATATATAGTAGCTGAGAACACAGCCGCCACTATAGAGGCTCTAACCCCCTTCCTCATGTCTTCTATCCACCTGCACCAGTCCGAGAAGTTTAGAGGCCATGTACAGCCGAACCAATCATGAACCAGATGTACAACCTGCTGGGAGAAGCAACAGCCAAAAAACAGATGACTATGGCTCTCCTCACCTTGATCACAGACCGGACAAAGAGTTGAATCAAGAAGCTGAACCACTTGTTGTAAATGGTCCCTTGTTAACAACTTAGAATTGACCGCTAGCCAAGTGATAAACCTATGCTTGGGAACACTTACTCTGTTCCAAACAAACTGCTGGTATTTAACAGGGATATGATGAATAAGACCAGTATACAGCTGCCTAATTTTAAACCTCCCTTGACTTCCAGCTTTTTCAATCTCCTCTTGAGAAAACAACTTACGCAATTGACAGATTTTACGCCAATACCAACTGGTATCAGCCTTAAGTTGGTATTGCCAAAAGTTTTGCCCCTTTAAATACACTGCATGAACCCATTTCACCCATAAAGCTTCCCGCTGATGGCTAATAGCCCATATGTACTTACCAAGCATTGCCTTGTTCCACTTAGAACCTTCACCAAAACCCAATCCACCAAAAGCTTTAGGCAAACAAACCGTAGTCCAGGATGTAAGATGAAACTTACTCCTTGTACCATTATTACCCCAGAGAAACCACATACAAAGCTTGTCAACTTCTTTGATTATACTTTGAGGCAATAAAAAAATATTCATCCAGTAATTTCTCAGCCCCAAAAGAACATAGAAAATAAGCTGAACCCTCCCTGCATAAGATAAATGTCTACCAGACCAAGTGTGAAGTCTAAGCTTTATCTTTTTAAGAATTTCTCCACAGTCAGCCTCTTTCCATTTTGTAGGTCTCATAGGGACTCCAAGATACTTAAGAGGGAATGTGCCCTCTTCTAACTGTAACAGTTGCTGTAACTGGCATTTATCTTGAGCTGAAATACCACTAAAGAAAACTTGAGACTTGCTTAAATTGGCCTTCATTCCAGAACTGTGGCAAAATCCATAAAAAATCTGCTGTATAATCTGAACAGAACTTCGGTTAGCTTTGCAAAAAATCACTAAATCATCAGCAAAACATAAGTTGATGATTTTGAGACTTTTACACATTGGGCGAAATCGAAAATCATGTTGCAAAGCACCAAGTTGAAGCAGCCAAAACATATATTCCATAACTAAGACAAAAAGTAAAGGAGAGATAGGGTCTCCTTGTCGAAGCCCCTTAACTCCTTGAAAGCCCCCCCCCCCCCCCCCCCCCCCCCCCGCAATCTACCATTCATCATAACAGCATAGGACGTACCTCTGAGACAAACCATCACCCAATTAATAAATCTGGTAGGAAACCTCAAGATGATTAATAATCTCTCTAAAAAACCCTAGTCAACAGTATCATAGGCCTTACTAAGATCTATCTTCAAAGCACATCTCGGGGAAGCATTCCCTCTATTGTAATTCTTAATCAAATCCTGAAAAATAAGGATATTATGAGCAAGAGATCTCCCTCTAATAAAAGCTCCTTGATTGGGACTAATAATAGAGGGTAAAACCTCCGAAAGCTTACTGCAAAGCATTTTAGAAATGCACTTATACAGAGTATTGCAGCACGCTATAGGTCTATAATCTATAGCCCTGCTAGGGGAATCAATTTTTGGAACTAAAGCAAAAACTGTTTTGTTAAGCTCAGTCGGGATCCTCCCAGAAGCGAAAAAATCCAAGACAGCCATTGAAATGTCATCACCAATATGTTTCCATATAGTTTTGTAAAATTCTGAATTATAACCATCTAAGCCTGGACTTTAGTGAACTTCCTAATTAATCTCAGCTGCATATCAATGTCTAAGCAAGGACCCAATTCTATGCACTCAGTGTTAACCAACCCAGTACCTGAACTATAACTTCCTATATAACTTCTGAAATGATCTAGAAAGTGACTCACCACTGCATTATAATCAGTAATAACATCCCCTTGGTCATTCAAAAAAGACACTATTCGATTCTCCTCCCTTCTCTTTTTGATACACGCATGAAAATAGGAGTTATTTTCATCACCCTTCTGAATCCAAGTAACCTTGCTGCGCTGAATCAAGTAACTCCTGTAACGAGTATAATGCTCATTATAGTAAACTGCAACATTCCTTTCAGCCTCCTGAGCAGAAGCATCTGAAGGATCTTCTTGAGCTTTAGTTAGAGCCAACTGATAGACTCCCTTAGCATGATGATAGCTCTGCTCAATATCCCCTATTTCCTGCCTATTAAACACTTTCAATACATGTTTCAGCCTTAGTAATTTCTTAGTCACTCCCAATAAGCCCTTAGCTGTCATAGGCTTGAGCCAACTTTCTAGAACAGTTTCTTTAAACCTGCTGTGAGCAATCTAGCAATTAAAGAATCTAAATGGTTTTACTCCCAGATGCCCCACCTTAAGAGTCTTAATGAGAAGGAAACAGTGATCGGAATGTACATCCCACTGAATCTCTGCAATAGAATTCGGAATAGAGTCAATCCACTCTTCATTGATAAACACATGATCAATTTTTGAATACACTCTATCACCTCCCTCCTGTTTATTAGACCAGGTAAAATTAGAGCCAATACATTTGAGAGAAGCTAGCCGAGGAAAAGCTAGCCAAGCTGTAGAGTCCAGAATCTCATTGGCACTAACCACCTTACCTCCTGATCTGTCATCAAAGTTAAACACTGCATTAAAGTCTCCCATCACCAGCCAAGGCTTATTCAAAACCTGAATTGAAGATAAACCCCTCCACATTTCCAACCTCTCAATCATAGTGTTAAATCCATAAACAAAAGTGATGACTATGTCCAGCTGTAAGCTAGAAAAAGTAACCAAACAATGAAGAAATTGCTTGTGTTCCAATAACACCTGAACCTTAACAAAAGTTTTCTTCCATATAACCAATATTCTGCCCTCAACAACTGAACTATTATAGTGATCCCAGCCAAAAAAACACTTTGGACATCATATCATTAGCCTTATCCATGTTCAATTTATTCTCTAATAAAGCACAAATACCCACTTTATTTATCTTTAAGAGACTTAGAATAGCATGTTGTTTGTCTCTCTTATTCAACCCCCTTACATTCCAACTAAGTACATTTGAGCAATCCATCAGATTTTGAGCCAAATAAAAACTCAGATTTTTCCCTTGTTTCCTGTTCTTGAAGCACCTTGAACACATTCTGTTTGCTGCCTACATGAGAGTTCACAGACTTGCCTCTGCTCTTAGAATTCCCAACCTTCTTAGGGACCTCCCAGTTTTCTTTATTGGCCTGAGATCGTGTCACCTGCTGGACCTATAAACAACTCTGAGTTTCAGTAGTCTTATCACTTTCTAACCCAGCTACAATCTGATGAGCTATCTCAACCTTAGGAGCCTCATTAACACCAGATTTTTCTTCTGTATTAATCTCGGCTTCAGCAACACCAGGAGCAGACTTGGAAATTGCCTTATCTATCTTATCTTTGGCAACCCAAACCTTAGTATCAGATTTCTTACACTCAGCTGAATTATGCCCAAATCCCTTACAATTCTGGCATTTTATAGGGAGCCATTCATATTCCACAAATTGTTCTTGAATTTGACCCAGCTCATTGAAAAAATGAATGATAAAAGGAGGATCATCAGTAATCTCCATTTCAACAAGAACTCTTGCATACCTGATCATAGACCTATCATTTGTGAACTTATCCACCATAATAGGTTTCCCAATTGTACTGAACAAAGCGCTGAGACATTTTTTCCCCCAATATTGCAGACCTAAATTTGGTAGTCGGATCCACAGAGGAATAGAGCGAACTAACCTGATAGTGTCTAGATCTTGAGTCCATGGTCTCACTATGACTGGTTTCCGATCAAACTGCACAATACCATTCTGCAAAACAAAATCTCTAGTAGCCTCATCATTGAACTTGACAATGGTGAGACCCATATGCATCCTCACTACCCGTTCAATACCCAGGTGACCCCAAATTCTTTTTACAAACCCTTCAAACACAGCAAACGGGGGATTGGCTCCCAAAACCATACATATCACAGCTGAGCTCCAATTCTGAGCTTATTCAGCAACCTCGTCCAAATCAATTTGGGCTTCTTTCTTCCCATTTTTCAGTAATGGCTCCTCATAATGCAGTTTAGTCATCTCATTGATAAGCAGTTTACCTCTGAGATTCGCCCAATGAGATTGAGCAGAAAATTGAAAGTTCTCATTCTCCTCACTCGTGTCTGTATTCCTAACCTTCTCTTCCTCCACCTGGTGAATCGGTTCACCCTCACTAGCCAAACCCAAAGAATTCAACCTCTGCTTACTTTCCGTCGAGAGTGAAGGCAAGACATCCTCTGCCTGAAGATTATTTTGATCCTTCAACGAAGATTCCGTTAATGGTGTAGATCTAATGGCCTCCCCAGTCCTTGTTCTTGATGCAGGCTTTCGAGTAACCTTCTTCTTCTTCATCTTGGAGAGAAGAAAGGATCCTTCGCATGCCTTAGAGAGCTGTTTCGAGTAATCTAATGATAAAAAAAAAATTTATGAAACTTTAAGAAAACATCATTATCGTTGGTCAGTTTAGAGACACTAACAAGATTTTTGGTAATAGAAGGCAATTTTAGGACATAATTTAAGTGTAATGGGGAGGAGGAATGCGATGGTAAGGTTGCTTTACCAATATGAGAAATGAGGAGTTTCTTACCATTACCAAAAACTAGTGTTTCGTTGCCATTGTATGGAGTAGCAGAGTCCAAGTGTTCCATCCTATAAGTAACATGATTGATTATGCCCGTGTCAGCATACCAAGCAGCATCTTCACCAAAATCTGGTACTGTAGTGGTGGAATACACCTGAGGATCACAATCTAGACCATGTTTTGCAAGATAGGCTCGGGGCTGAGGTGTTGGAGTGTTTGGAGTCACCAAATTTTTGTCAAAGCGATAGTTGCACACGGCTGCTGTATGACCAGATTTCAAACAAACTTGACAAAGTAGTCAAGTAGAGGAATTGTAGCCATGAGAGACAACTCTTGGAGGAAATCTTAAGGAATTATTAGGAGGGGCACCACGACTAGAGCTAGAGTAGGATCTGTAGCCTCCATTTCTTGATGAACCAAAAGAAAGATTGGAAAACATCTACATGGAAAGATCATTCATAGCTTGATGACATTGTAGACAACTTTCATGAGACATTAGCAAGGCCCAGACTGCTTCTAGGGATAGAATATCACTTCGAGAGGTAATCCCCGCCACGATGGGATCAAATTCAGGACCAAGACCATTAAGAAGTTGCAGCACAATATCTTGGTCACTTATTATGGAACCAACTTTAGCCAATGCATCAACCAAATACTTAACTTTATCAACATAATCAGAGATGGTGAGATTACATTTTTGAATGTCTGAAAACTGACCTTTGAGTTGAATTAGACGAGCATGGATTGGCTGGAAAATTTTGTTCCAGTGCTTGCCAAACAGAGTAGGAAGTGATAAATGTAGCAACAAAGGCAAGAACCCCTTCAGACATGGATGAGCTAAGCCAAGAAAGTAAGAGTTGATCTTGTCTTTTCCATTGAACATACGATGGATTTGTGTCACCAGTAACAAGAGTCATAGGAGGAAAGACATTGTTGAAAAGAATGTCATCAAGATCATGGCCGATGTCTGTAGGAACCACTTGAGATTTCCAAGCAAGAAAATTAACTCGATCAAGCTTTAGAGTGAGAGATGAAGTCAAAGAACTGGAAAACGAATTCCACATCGGAAGAGGCGCATAAGCTATAGTAATCGATGGCAGAGTAGAGGGCTGCGTTGTCACCAGAGTTGGAGGCTGAGTCGATGTCGACGTAGTTGGCTGAGTTAACACCGGAGCACAAACATTGAGAACCACGGGATTAGAAGAAGGAAAGTTATTTGCAGAAGACTCCATGGGAGACGCTAGTCAGTGGCTCTTGATACCATGAACAAGTTAACAGAGACATAACTAATTTGGAGAATATCAGTAGAAAAATCTCACAGAAGTATTGACTCAAAACTTAACAATCTTTTATTAGAGAACATTTATTTATATATGAGTCAATTACAAGAAAAGAGTTGGTATTACAACTTGACAACTAACACACAACTGTAACTGAAAATTAACAAATCTAACAGAGTATTCTAACTAACATAACAAACTTAGCTATTGTGGTTATCAGATTCAATGTAGATTTCAAGAAAGATGATGCTTACTACGTTCAGTATTTAAGGGTTTAAATGCATATTCAATCTAGGTGTTATCCTAGTAAAAATAAAAATAAAAACATGGGTTAAGTTTGAAAACTCATGTGAAATCCCACTACGAAGGAAAAGTCTCAGATTTGTCATGGAAGGTCAATACATGGGCGGAAGACAACTTTGGTGTTCTTTAGCTTTTTTTCTCTCAAATGTTTGTCTATAAATATGAAGGCGTATAGTCTAGGCAAAAAGAGGCTTAGGTTTTTATAGGCCATGATTCATAGGAAAAGGTGTAATCACCAATACAATGAATGTCAGAAAATGTAATGAATTGCACAACCTTTTAAAATAGCATGAAGAATTTTAAAGATCTTCTAAGTTTTCTCATTTCTAAAGTAAAATACTTGCTTTTACTTAGAAGTTATAAAGAAGTGCCACATGTCAAATATAGATTAAGGATGACGTATTTGCTCATTCAATTATATTGTGGTGCGAGTAGCAAATAGACTTAGGGGAAAATGTTATCATCAATATTCAATGATAGCGTATCTTAAATAAAGATGTTGATGTGGTAGCATATGTCAGTCAACTATGATGACATGGGCTTGGAGTTGGTCGGTATAGCGACAAGTTTGTGTATCTGGTCAAGAATTCAGTTAAACATCTTTGATGAAAGACCTAGTCGAAGTATAAAAGTATGTGGTTAGAGTTGTAACATGACAATAATTTACTCATACATATATTGTTTAGAGTGTGTTGATCGCTTAAGAAAGATTGTGGCTAGTTGAAGTAAATGACTTTAGTATGTGATTTCATTAATAAGTAAGATATTATTTATTAAGAAGCTCCTACATGTTCTTAGGGCTTTGGTTGTTTATTTGAATTTAAATGTAACAAAAGTGAGTCTTTAATAAATAGTGGCTTCACTACATGTTATTTTTAGTTTATCAGATTTTTGAGTAGTTAGTAATAAGATCAATAATAATGACTTGTTGACGTAGGTTATTATGAATACCAAACCACATAAAAAGCTTTTTTTTTTTTTTTTTTTTTTTGTGTTTCAAATTATTGTCGTTGGTCAAGTCTTGGATCAACACCAATGTTCAACAAATAATAGATGATTTCCATCATTCTTATTTGGAAAAAGTACTTTTTTCCCCTTGAACTATTGCACTCGCAGACTTTTTCCCCCCGATTTGTTTTTCTTGTCAAAAATACCCCTGAACTATACCATTTATGGACTTTTGCCCATTTCGTCCAAAATAGTAATGGTTTGCTGATGTGGCGGTTAAAAAAAGATTTGAAAATAATTATTTTATTAATTAATTAATTTTAAATTAGAAAAAATAAATAAAATAATTTTTAAAATAAAAAATTAAGAAAAATTAGTTTTTAAATTTATTAAATTATATAAAATCCAATAAATAAAAAATCAATAAACATAAATAGTTTTTAATCCAAATATAATATTAAAAAAAAACTAAAATCAACATTTCTAAACTAAATTATACTTTGAACTAAACTAAATTAAAATTGTTATCCCTAAAAAATCCAGGGATGATGTGGCAAATGAGAAAGTGGCACGTGACATCACAATTCGTGAAAAAACGAAAAAGTATTAAAAAAAGACCGACGAACAAAGATGGATAGGTCCAGAACCTATAGGAAGTCGACCAGGCCTAAACCCTTAGGGGTGGTCGGCCTGGCATTGACCCCCTAGGGGTGGTTGGCCCAAGCATGCCCAAGAACCCCTTGGGTGGTCGGCCTACACTCCTAAAGACACTTCACTGGGTAAAACTCACGCTCGTTCAAACTGAGATCAACAGGCCTAGCACCCAAAAGATCAATAGGCCTAGCACCCAGAAGATCACAGGTCTAGCATCTAGAGGACCAACAGGCCTAGCACCTAGAGGACCAACAGGCCTAGCACCCAAGCTCTAAAGGGTCGTCGAGCCTAGCACCCAAGTCTCATAGACCAATAAAGACTTAGCATTTTCTCGAAGGTCTCAATCGTGCATCATCGGCCACGATCCATAGAAGACAGTAGGAAGACTGATAAGCGTACAAAATATACACTTATTCATAGCTTTTTCGGTTTGATTTAGTTGTTTTTCTCAAGTGAAATTATGTATTTGATCTGTTTGGTGAACTTGTGCAGTGTGTCGTTATAATTATGATTAGTACGAGAATTTGGAGTTTTAAGGTTAAATATTTTTTTAATTAGTCAAAATTTCTTAATATTCGGATGTTTGGCACAAGCGATATATCGCCTGTCTTGAGCGATATATCGCCACTTGAGGAATATGGATTTTGGCTGAAGCAGAAACGACAACAGATATTATGCGTTTTCATCGAGATTATTTGGCATGCGATATATCGCACTATTGGAGGCAATATATTGGCACGAGGGTATTTTTGGAATTTTTCATGGAATTTCATAGGTTTTTTTTTTGGTGGAAATAAAAGAAGGTTGGACGGTAGAGGAGAAAAACAGAGAAGAATTCATTAGTTTTATTTTCATTATTCTTTATGATTTTGAATTTTAGATTATGCAATGATGTTTAATATTATGAACTAAATTCTTATTTAGAGTATTTTAATGTAGTCACTGGATATTCTTTTCATCTTAAATGCAATTTCTATGATTCTTTGAATTTATGTTTACCTATTGTTCTTATGTTTAATGCTTGTAATTGATTGGCCATCTTTTGCATGATTATTGGTTTTAATTCAATATCTGAAAAGTGAGAATTGGAATAGCTTTAGGCAATAGACATAGATTTCAATTTAGAACGAAAGTATCAAATTGATTTGTGTAGCAATTAGGTTTTTGTTCTTAATGTGGTTTATGTGTAGAATTTATCACAGACATGTAGAGAATTCACAAGTAAACTGGATATTTGACATCTTGAGAAAGAATAGAATTGTCAATAGTAAACCTGCTATAATCATAAGTATAAGAATCATAGTAGTAGTATTATTGTTTGAATATAATTGAAGGTTGATGAAATTAAAATGCTCTAATATTTCTTTTATATTAAATTTCGTTAATTAAACTTTGCTTTTATAGTCTATTGTTAGTTGTAATTTGTCACTCAATTTTCATTAGTCAAATAGCAATAAAATTTTGCTTTTGGTACTTAGTAGATCAATTCTCTAACGGAACGATATTGTGCTTCCACTACTATTACTTGTTTATTTGATTGCGTATACTTGCGCAGCAGAAAAATCACAACAAAGACCCATGATCTAATAATCATGGGAAGATGGACACGTGTCTCCACTCCCAATGATCGTGTACCAAACCACAATCCCACTCTTACTGATCATGTAACAGCCCCTGGGTACTATAAATAAAGGACCCAGGGCTTTGTTTCAAGAGAGCTCTCTTTTCTGGACTTTTTGGATCGATCTTTTGGAAAAATTTGTGAGGAGTGAACTCTGAGTTGATCTTTGTAATTGTCTATCGAGCGATTCAATACTAAATACTAAGTGGATTAGGTTATTACTATTCAGAAGAATAGGGCTGAACCACTATAAATTACTGTGTGTTTTTGTTTAGATATTTGTACTCGTTCGTATATTAGATTCATTCCGTTCAAAAGGTGTTGTATATTGTACATACGACCGTTGCCCAATTTCACAGGTCAACATTTTGGTGCTTTCATTGAGACTACAAAATCAAGAAACACACTTTCATTAGTTTTACGATGCCTCTAAACCCAGTCAGACAAAGAAGATGACTCCCAGGGGTTCCACCACTCAGGATCCCATTGATCCCGTTAACGAACCTCAGGTGGAGGTTGGAGATCAACCTGATGCGGAAGATCAACAAAATGCTCACCAGGAGGAGATGGCACAATTTCTGGCGAGGCAGGAGGCCTTTGCTTCAGAAATGGCCCTCCAGAGGACGACTATGGAACTAAAACGACGGGAGATAGGCAAGTAGGTCCAGAGGATGATCCAGAGGGAACATGAAGCTTACTAGAGGCACCAGGAGGTTGTTGTGGCCCTAGAGGCAGCTTTCCAGTTAGCCCGAGCTAATGCTGAAGCTGCTGCTCAGGCTGTAAAGGAGGCTTAGGCCAAAGCAGCAGGGATGCGAGACAGCAGTAATAGGGAGTCTCGGGGGAGGAGTCGAACCCTAAGGACGCTCTCAGAGACATTTTCCCAGAGACAGGATGAAGAGGCACAATCCAAGACTGCCTCCTCCATGACTAAGAAGAATAACACTTCATCTCGGAGTAAGAGTGTTCCCAACCCGAAGGCCATCTCCCAGGGGGACAAATGAAACAACGTAGGAGATGAGGGTCAAACATCTAAGAAGCGTGATAGGAATGGAAATGGCCGCTCAAAGTCTCAAAGTCATGTAGGAGGAGAGACTCGGGGGCAAGGTCGCACCGACAAGGGCAAGGCAGACCTACCACCCCTACACCCTCAGTCTTGCAAGGGAAAAGAACCGATGAACAACAATAATATCATGTTCGATAGGCTCAGGAAAGATGAACAACCTCAAGATCAGAGGGAGGTCATCAACAAGAGGACCAGCGCTCAAGAGGGGGTACCAGGGACATATACCCCACCTGGAGCAGCGATCCCACTAGTAGTGCAGGCTCAAATAGATGCACTCGTCATGGCTATCCAGGATCTGACAAAGAAACCTTCTGATATCGAGCTAGCTCATAGAAGTGGGAGTCCCTTTAGTGCCATGATCCAAGCTGCTTAACCACCACCAAAATACAAGACCCCGAAACTTCCAACATACACTGGGAAAGAGGACCCATTACGACACATTGGAAAGTTCTAGGATCAGATGGAGTTACTCGGTGTGGAGCATGAATATAGGTGCAGAGTATTCTCTACCACTCTCTCTGACTCAGTTTAGGAATGGTATTGGAAATTCAAACCTGGATCCATCATTTCCTAGGAGCAGTTCAGGATGGAATTTTGCAAGGTCTTTAGTGCCGGATAGATTCAACCAGTTTATGCCAATTAGCTAGATGACATCAAGCAAGGGAAGGATGAATCCTTGAAGGACTACATCCAAAGATTTATGAGAGAGGAAAATCGAGCGTCCACAGTAGGAGATGAGGGGATGTTCATTGCCATCTTGGCAGGAATAATTTATCGTAGTCCCTTGTGGGATAGCATACATAGGAATCCCTTCTACACCTTGCAGGAGTTCCTGGACCGAGTAGACAAATACATGAAGCTAGATGACGCTATCACGAAGAAAGAAAAAGGCATAAACCATCCAACCACTACCAAGACAGACAAGAACGACGCAAACCCTCAGGGCAACAATGGGGGCAACAGTAAAAAGAAGAGTACCTCAGGGGCCGAGCAGGGTGGAGAAAAGAAGGCTAAGTCAACACCAACCGACAAACAACCTAAGCATCAGCCCTACCAGCCCAGGTTCACCAATTAGACTATCCTAACTACATCAAAGGCTGAGATTTACTTGGCAACGTACTAGGAGGTACCATACCGAAAGCCATCACCACCCTTGCGTTCAGAAGGAAGGAGGGAAAAAAATAAGTTTTGTCGTTTCCACAATGATTATGGGCAAGACACAAACTAATGCAAACAGTTGAAGGATGAGATAGAGTTTCTCCTCCAATTAGGAAAAATCTGGAGGTACCGAGTCAAGACTGAAACCTCGAGCAGGAATCCAGAGTTCCGAAGGCAGAGAAGTCCACCACTGAAGCCAACAACCATGGACTTCACATTGGATACCATATGTGGGGGGCCCCACATAGCAGGCAATAGTAACAATGCTCGTGAGCGATATGCAAGGACCCTAAGACATGAGGTAGGGAATTTTTCCCAGTGCATGGCAGTTGAGGAGCGGTCTCCAAAAAATTCGAAGTATGAAAGTGAAACTCTCACTTTTATGGAGGATGATGCCAAGCATGTGAGGTACCCCCACAATGACCCTCTGGTCCTTACCATTCAAATCGCCAATGCCCATGTGAAGAGATGCTTGGTGGATACAGGACGCTCAGTAGATATAATCTACAAATCATCCCTCGAGAAGATGAAGCTCACAGTCAAGGACCTGATACCGTGTTCCCAAGTGATATATGAGTTCACTGGAGAATCCCTAGAAGGAGGTCCTGGCTCGATTACCCCCTCTTGCAACCGACATTAATGTCAGAAAGAGACAAAGTGGATCTCATAAGTCCCACAGGAATAACCGGTCCAAACCCAGTCATTCTGTTAGGACCGCTACTCCGAGCTCTGTACCTTTAGAGCGAAACCATCAAAGTGCTCAACCCATTTGTCATCATAATAATCATCATCAGCATGTTAGTCGGTCGGTCAGAACTACGACACCTAGCTCCGTGCCCTCTGCACAGATTCCCAGGAATGCTCACAACAACCGGTCAGGGCGAACTGGGACGAGTTCACGGAGACAAAACTCCCCAGAGAATCAACCTATGCCACGAGTAGAACCCCAGGAACAGAGGACTCATGACATTTGGGTAGAGCCAAGGTGGATAAATTTAGTTCGTCCTGATGGAATGAGGATAGCCTCACTAATGAGGCATCCACCATCACCGATTAGACATCCTACACCACCGCATCCACAAAGAGACATTCCAGCTCATGGAAATAGTAGGAGAAATCCTCCCCCGTCAGTAGACACTTACGTCCCACGGGCACGTGTTGATAATCCAGGTCCTCGGTCTCAACCTCGGGCTGTAAGTTTTGCAAATGGAAGTTACTGGACAAGGAGTTAGCATGGAGGCAGGTCTGAGAGCGATTTGAGGAATCACCTTAGTTCAGCACAAAGTCCTCATTTCGACCTACAACCCGACCTGGGCGATCATCTGGATTCACAAAGGAGGTATCCAGCTAGTAATGGTTATATGAGTTATAGTCAACATGAGGGAGGTCCGTCTATCGTATGCGACAATGGGAGTGTCCCACCTAACCAAGCTCGAGATTGGAGGGACACTAACCCATCAAACCCATACAATAGGATGGGAGCTGTTTAACAACCCCCAGCTAACCTAGAGACCAAGGACCTAACCCTTGAACGGTTGGCCTTAAAGGAGTAGCAGATGAAAAAGCTCTTATCTGGAAAAGGGATTGATGATTGTGACTCTGATGAGGAGCTCAAACCTTTCACTCCAAACATTGCAGCAGCTATGTATCCTATTGGCTTCAGGATGCTGAACATGCCAACATTTGATGGAAATACAGATCCATCTGACCACCTCAGGATGTTCAATACAATGATGATGGCCTATAATGTCGGGTTTGATCTAAGATGTATCATGTTCCCCATGGCACTGGTCGGACGTGTCAGACAGTGGTTCAAAAAGTACAAAAAATATTTGATAAGCTCGTGGAAGAAGCTGTCTTCCGAGTTTAAGAGAGCATTCCGAGCTTCACAGACAGCTTGTGTAAAGGCTGACTCATTGGCCAATGTAAAAAAACAACCTGGTGAATCCCTGAAAGCATATCTGAGTAGATTCGCCATTGTTGCAACATGAGCTAGGGATGTTGATGATAGTTACAAGCACATGACGATGAGGATAGAAATCCTGGTTGGAGGCGACATATGGCAAAAACTCCAGCGAAAAGGAGTTAAAAGTGTAGATAAGTTCTTGGCCCGAGCTCAGGAGTGGATAGACCTGGAAGAGGCGTGATCTGCTGTTGCAGGAACTAGCCAAGCCCCTATCCAACCCGCTGGAGCGGTGACAGGTGTTGCAACTATGGCTCAACTTGTTACCCAAAATAACCAGGCAGGAAATAATAAGAGTAAGGGTAATGGTGAGGGTGACCAAAATGACTCAAAGAAGAACAAGTCTATGGAGAGATTCAAACCTGTTTATGCCACCTACATTGACTTAAGGCAAGTTTATGAAGAACAAGTTTATGCCACCCGGGAGCATATTTTCTTGGCAAATTCTAATCGTCTCCCGTGGAAGAAGCCAAAACCCTTAAGGCATCAGAGGGTGATGAGAGATCCCTCAAAGTTTTGCCGATTCCACAATGACATTGGTCATAACATCGATGATTTCCAATAGCTGAAGGATGAGATTGAGACTCTCATTCGGGCTGGACCATTAGCCCAGTACGCCTGAAATCAGGTTGTTCCCAATCAACCTGCTGGGAAGAATTCTCATCCAGCTCTGGAAGCTTTGACAGGTCAGCCTAGAGCTCAGTTAGAATCGAGTTGATCCTCCCCCAATAGTAGGAGGAGATATACTAACATTGAAAACTCATAACAGTGTGGAATTTGTCTCAAGCAGCAGTTATCAAAACAACAACGGTTGGAAAAACAACCAATCATTTTCACGAAAGAGGACGCTAGCCAAGTTCAATTCCCGCATAATGATCCGCTGGTGGTAACCATGCAACTCGCCAATCGAAGGTTGCGAAGGATACTGGTAGATAATGGAAGCTCAGTAAATGTGCTTTTCAGGTCCACCCTAGAGAAAATGGGATGTCTGTAACTGATCTAAAGGCAACCTCAATGACTCTGTATGGATTTTCAGGTGAAGGGACGGCGGCCATAGGGAGGATCAGACTGGTGGTTACGTAGGGAGATGAGGCATGAGCTGTTTCTAAAATACTTGAGTTCGTGGTAATCGATTGTCTAACTGTGTATAACGTGATTTTGGGACGACCCGCGCTGATGGCTTTTGAGGCCATCACCTCGATCTGACACTTAACAATAAAGTTCCCCTCAACCTTGGGGATATGCATCGTAATAGGAGACCGAATCACTTCCAGAGAATGCTACATTATTGCTATGAAGGGAAAATTACAACCTGGGCAGCAGGAGATGGTCATAGGGGAAGGAGGTTAGGAGTCTCGGGTAATTGAAGTTACCTGTGGGATGGAAGAACCGGAGAAGGGGATGACGAGGTCGCCCAATAGGACGACATTGATCAGTGAGTAGGCAAAGATATTTTTGAGCTTAAAGCAATAAAATATCTCGAGGAAATAAATATCAACCCAGAAGTACCTTCAAGAGTTGTAAAAGTTGGAAAAAATTTTGAGACCGAAAGGAAGAAGGAGCTGGTCCGAATTCCTGAGGAAGAACCTAGATGTCTTCACCTGGTCGCATGAAGACATGGTGGGAATCAGCTCGAGTATAATAATGCATTCTTTGAACTTGGACAAGAATGTGCCTGCAAAGTCCCAAAAATGAAGGCTTTTGGGGACAGTACGATCTGAAGCATTAGAAAAAGAAGTAGCTCGCCTACTTAAATGTAGATTTATTAGGGAAGTGAAATACCTAATCTGGGTTGCTAACCTAATTCTGGTCCCGAAGCCAAACGGGAAGTGGAGAACTTGCATTGATTTCTTCGATCTCAACAAGGCTTTTCCTAAGGACTGTTTCTCATTGCCAAGAATCGATCAATTGGTAGATGCCACAGCCGGTCACGAGCTCATGTATTTCATGGATGCTTATTCTGGATATAACCAGATCGCGATGAACCTTGCAGACCAAGAGCATACCAGTTTCATGACTGAGCATAACGTATACTGCTACGGAGTTTTGCCATCCGGGTTGAAGAATGCTGCTGCTACGTACCAACGGTTGGTCAAGAAAATGTTCGCCAACCAGATCAGGAGAAACATGGAGGTGTATGTATGATATGCTCGTTAAATCAAAGTCTGGCAGTAATCATGTATCCGACCTGGAAGAATGTCTTGGCATATTGAGGAAATATGACATGAAGTTGAATCCCCAAAAGTGCACTTTTGTAGTATCGTCGAGAAAGTTTCTGGGATTTATAGTCAACACAAGGGGGATAGAGGCGAATCCAGATAAAATCAGGTCGTTGTTAGAAATGCCTTTGCCTAGGTCGTGTAAGGAAGTACATAGCTTAACTGGAAAGGTGGCAGCCTTAAACCGCTTCATTTTAAAATCCACTGACAAGTGTCTCCCATTTTACAACTTGCTCAGAGGAAACAAGAAGTTTGAATGGATCGAAGAATGCGAACATGCATTTGGCGACCTAAAAGTACATCTAGCTAAACCCCCCATACTATCAAAACTGATGTCCGGAGAGTATCTGTTTCTATATATGGCCGTGACAGAAAATGCAATCAGTGCTGTGTTAGTTCGAGAAGAAAATCGGGCGTAGAAACCCGTGTATTATGTAATTAAGAGACTTCTCAGAGCTGAGTCTCGGTACCCATTGAAAGAAAAGCTCGCGTTCTGTCTTATTTTGGCTTCAAGGAAGCTCATGCCATACTTCCAGTCCCATTCTATCCACGACTTAATCGACCAACCATTAAGGCAGGTTTCGCAAAATCTTGAAATTTCGGTACATTTATTAAAATGGGCCATCAAACTCAGCCAATTCGAGATAATATATATGCCACAGGCAGCAATCAAGATCCAAGCCCTTGCTGGTTTTGTGGCTGAGTGCACAGGTTTTCAGGACAAGCTGATAAGGTAACTGGTGGAGGAATTATGGAAAATCTTCATTGATGGATCGTTTAATGAAAATGGATCAAGAGCTAGGATAATTTTAATCTCACCCGAAGGGCATTGATTCCATACAACTCTCAAGTTCGAATTCGAAGCATCCAACAACAAGGCCGAGTATGAGGCCTTATTGGCAGGACTAAGGGTGGCGAAAGAGATAAGGACAAAGACCATCCAATGTTATAGTGATTCTCAGCTCGTAGTCAATCAGATATTGGGGGAATATCAAGCTCACGGTCTCAAAATGGCGGCCTACTTAGCCAAGGTTAAGAGCAAATTATCTGAGTTCGAGTTTAGCTCCGTTGAACAAGTCCCTCGTGAGCAGAATTGCATTGTTGATACCCTGGCTCGACTTGCTACCACCAAAGAGGTGGATATGCTAAATGTAGTCCCTGTGGAATTCTTGGAAAGCCTAAGTATAATAGCAGAAACAGTTGAGGTCAGAATGATTGACGTAAAACTGACCTAGATGACCCCCATAGTGGAACACCTCACAACTGGAAAACTACCTGACAATTGAAAGGACGCGAGAAATCTGTTGTATCAAGCTATGCGATATGTTATGGTTGAAGGGATCCTATATCAATGAGGGCATTCACTGCCCCTCTTGCGATGTGTTCTGCCCGAGGAGGTCCAGATTATTTTGCAAGAAATACATGAAGGCTTTTGCTAAGACCATGTTGGGGGGAAAAACCTAGCTCTAAAGGTACTGAGACAGGGCTATTTTTGGCCCACGCTGACAAAGGACTCGATCTCATACGTGCAGAAGTGTGACAAATGCCAACGCTTTGCCATAGTTGCCCGAGCTGCTCCTATCGAGGTAACCATGATCTCATCCCCTTGGTCGTTTGCAGTATGGGGAGTTTACTTAATTTGTTCTTTGCCGACAGGAGAATAAGGAGTTCGTTATGCGGTAGTCGCCATTGATTACTTCACGAAGTGGGTAGAGGCTAAACCTTTGGAAACTATCACCTCGAAGAGAGTCTTGGATTTTATTGTAAAAAATATAATATGTCGATTTGGGCTCCCAAAAAAGATTGTATCTGACAACGGAACTCAATTCGATAATTATCTCTTCACATATTTTTGTGAAAACTATGACATAACAAAGAATTTTTCATCGGTAGCATACCCACATGCCAATGGGCAGATCGGGGACGTAAACAAGACCCTGAAGGCAAGCTTGAAGAAACGATTAGATGAAGCCAAGGGATTATGGCCTGAGCTGCTCCTGCAGGTACTCTGGGCCTACCGGACCTCACCTCGAACCTCCACAGGACATACTTGTAATGACCCAAAACTTACTATTAAGGCTTAAGGACCTTGATTAGTGTGTCGGGAGGGCATAATTGGTTTATATGTGATTTAAATCACTTAATGCATGATTATGTGATAAACATGCTCATATGATTATATGGATATACGAGATGCATGATTATGAGTATTAGTATGCATGTAGGCCCTTTTTAGATTATAAGGGCATATTCATAATTTTGGCCCATTGAGGGCATAAATGTAATTATTTGCGATAAATTGTTAAGACCACATTATTATGTGGATATATTTGCAGCTTGTGACTCAAGGCGATCCTAGTGAGCGATTTAGCGAAATAGTCACATCGGGGGTTCATACCCGGCTCGGGGGAGACTGGGGGTATTTCTGGGAATTTGGGAAATATATTGGAGACTATTGGACATTGAGGAAAATAATTGGTG
Organism: Humulus lupulus; assembly: GCF_963169125.1. NCBI lineage: Eukaryota > Viridiplantae > Streptophyta > Magnoliopsida > Rosales > Cannabaceae > Humulus > Humulus lupulus. The sequence goes on from NC_084796.1 coordinate 41,534,849, forward strand.
ATTAGTTAGGTAATGGGATTTAAGTGGTAATTATTAGGGACACTTGAGGGATTAGCGGGAATTGGGAACAAATGACCAAAATTCCCTTAAAATGTTTAAAGGCTTAGGTTTTAATGGGAGGGCAAAATGGTCATTTGATGGTTAAAAAGAGGATAAGGGTCTTTCTTCCTTTTTTAGAATTAGTGGGATTTGTAGAATATGTTAGAAGCTGAAGGAAAGAAAAGGAAGAAAGAAAGAAGAAAAACAAAGAGGCTCATTTTTCTCTCCCTATCAATCACTTCCTCTCTCACTCTCCTTGAGGATTTTTGAAGCTGTAACTCAGAGGAAGCTTAGGCTAGGGCTTGGGGCTTGGGTTCTTGGTGAAGCTAGAAGATTTAGCAGGAATTAGCTACCCAATTAAGGTAAAGTTTAAAAGTTTTGATGAGTTTTCTGAGTTTTGTTGGAGTTGATTTGTGAACTTGAACTTTGGATTGAAATTAAGGGATTTGAGCTTTGGGAACTGAGGAGCTAAAGGCTGGAAGGGTATAGAGGACAACCTAGGGTCGAATTCTCCATTAAAGGTAACAATTCTGGACTTGATCATTTGAGTGTCTGGGTTGTTTCTGGTTTTTCTGATGAGTTTTTGAGCTTCAAACTCAATTCTTGTTTTTATGTGATTAATGATGCATGTGGCCAAGTTTGATGTTTTTGGGCCATGTGGGATGAGTTTTAGTGGATGGTAGGCTTAATTTGAAGTGTGGTTGAGGTTTGGAGGGGATTTATGGAGTTTTGGCTCGGGGTAATTCAAAGGAAAAACTCAGGGGATTTCTGGTGCTGTCTGTAGTGCTGTAGCGCTAGCAGTAGAGCGCTACAGCGCTATGCCTGGGTTTTATGGGGGATTTTGTTTCTGTTTGTAGTGTTGTAGCACCCACCTTTTGGCACTATAGTGCTACCCTGACTTCAGAAATGGATTTTTGAGTATTTTTCTTAGGGTTTTCACTCCGGGGCTCGGGGTTTGATTCCACCACCCCGTTTCGTGGAATTGGTATCCCGAGGGCTTAGGATTAGTCCCGAGGTTAGGTTACAAAATTGAGGTTTAATGATGGTTCTATTTTACGGTTGTGACTAGGTGTAAGCTAGAGCTCGGACGGGATCGTGCTTGAAGATCGTTTTCATTAATCAAAGCAATCAGAATCAAAGGTAAAAACCACACCTGGTTTTGTGATTATGTTGGGACTAAGAGTCCCTATATTTTTATGTGATGTCATAAGATGGTATTATGCCATGGGGACATGCGATAAACGGCCTAAGAGTGCCAGAATCAATAATTGCGCACAGGGCGCGGCTCGGCCATTGGTAGCTGAGGTTGAGTACATAATCACTGATCTCGGCCTAAGCGAGCCGGAGTCAGTGGGATAATCAGAGAGTGCGACCTAAGGGCGTCAACCCTGGATATTGTGTGATATGTTTATTGTTGTTTAACTGATGATTGTGACAAGTTTGTTATCTAGATGACTGATTATTGGCTTATAGTTTGATGTCTTTGATTATGTGGGAAATATGACCTGTTGTATTTCTGAGTAATGATTTGTGAAATATTTGACTGTTGATTATCGTTTATGCTCTGTAACATGGCTTTCTTGCTGGGCCTTGGCTCACGAGTTCTGCGTGGTGTAGGTAAAGGCAAGGGGAAGGTGGAACAGTCCTGAGTTGGAGAGCTCTAGGGCTGAATGTACATAGTCAGCTGATCGGCCGCTTCGGCCAAGAGATGGTACAGGGACAGGAGAACCTAAAATTTCTATTTTTCCCTTAGAGTGGCAAGTAGTTGTATATATCCTGGAATTTAGTAAACTGTCCTTTAAACTCTATTTCTTTTGGGATCCCATGTACAAAATGTTTATTTAAATGAAATGTATCTTTTATGACCAAAATATTTTAACCCTAGTTAAATTATAGTTTCTGTAACACGTTTCTAACTAAATGACTTGATTAACAAGTCTTTCACCTTTATAAACACGCAGTGTAACGGTCTTGTCTACCTAGGGCATTACAATACCCCTTTTTCTTTGACATTTGGAAGTGAGGCCATGGTCCCAATTGAGGCGCTGGTGACGACCAACAGACAAAAGACCTTTGATCAGGATCATAACCACGAGCTACTTAATGCATCTCTTGATCTAATCGAGGAAAAATGAGAGGCTGACTCAGATTTGGTGATCTGGTTCTCTGAAGGGTCTTTTTAGCAAATAAAGATCCTAAGGATGGTGTATTAGGGCCGAACTGGGAAGGACCATATTAGATCATGGAGATCCTTCGTGAAGGGACTTTCAAGCTAACCCGGCTAAGTGGAGAAACAGTCCCATCGACCTGGAATGCCCTACACCTTAAAAAGTATTATCAATAATTTTGTTTCGAAGTTACCATGTACGTAAGGCTTGTTTATAAAAGCCATTTCAGTTTAATAACAATTGGATCATTAAGTAATCAATTTTATCGTTTGGTTATCACGAGCTCACTTTGTAAAAGCAACCTAGAACATTTATAAGTTTTGGTTGCTTTGGGGGCACATAACCGAGGAGAACTTTTAAGAGAGTTCAGCTTATTCGGATGAAAGTTAAAACTTAGAGAAAATTAAAACTTAGAGTTTGGAAAAATTGATAATTCAACGACTTTTTAAAGGCCAGATTTTTAAAATTTCGGACACGAACTAAGTTTGAGAAATCTCTAAGAATAAAACCCCTGGATATAACTAGGTCTGAGGCTTGATTCCTAATAGGTACAAAGCTATTAAGCCCATTAAAACCCCTGGATACAACCAAGTTCGAGGCCGGATTCTTAACAGGTACAAAGCTATTAAGCCCATTAAATCCCCTGGATATGACTAGGTTTGAGGCCTGATTCCTAGCAGGTACAAAACAGTTAAGCCTATTAAAACCCCTGGATACAACCAGGTACGAGGCCTTATTCGTAATAGGTATGATGCAATTAAGCGAGCAAAATCTTGGATACAACTAAGATATTGATAAAATTGATCCCAATCTAATGATAACCCCTAAGATTTTGAATGCACAAGAATCTAAGGATTCACAAACATGAGAAAATAATAGACTAAGGGGAACACAAATAGATCATGAGTTAATATATACTCAAAATATATGGTTATCTCGAGGAGAAAAAACCTCAACCTGATCCAAAAGGCAATTGTTTTGGTCCTAAGGGACTTAATTACAAAAGCATAAAGATAAACAAAAAAAATAATAATCATCACTGGGGTCCGTCGACTCGCTTAGAAGAGGTCACGTCCTCGCCATCTCCCTCAGCGGTGTCAGAAGCTTCGACGGTCTTTGAGGGTTCTTGTGACAACCGATTCTAGAACTTGGCAAGATATGGTTCCCATAACTTTGGTTGCATAAAGGAGAAATTCCCATCCTGGTTGAAAGCCCATCAACGGTAAAGCATATCCTCCACTTGAGTCGATGACTCCACAACTTCCTCTTTCGCTTTGGCCTCGACCTCATCAAGTTTCCTTCCGAGCCCCTCATTCTCGGCCTGCAGCTTGTCCAGTCGATGACTCGCTTCTACAACCTAATTCTTGGCAATCCGCTCGCCTTCCTAGGAAGCACTTAAGGCAGACTTTGCAGATTACTCGCTCTCCTGGGAGGAAACTAGGGTGGCTTTGACAGACTGTTTGCCCTCTTGTGTGACTCTCAGGGCAGCTTGGAGCTCCTCATCCCTAGCTTTAACCCAAGCAATTCCTCAAAGTTGAGCCAGGACAGAATGCAAAAGGATAAGGCAAGTCAAGATTAGTTTTTTATTTAAAAAAACTAAGGAGAAAAGAAAAAGAAAAGTTGAAAGAATGAGAATGACTCATTGTGAGGTTCATCCCCATATCATATTCGAGGATGCCCTCAGGAGTACGCTCTTCCATAGCCCTCAGGTCTTTGGCATTGGCTCTATAGGCATGGCCAACGATATGGCTCGCCATCTCGTACACAGTACCACAAAATTCCTCAGGGATCTTGGCCAGATCGAGTGGCTCAACTAGAATCTGGATGGTGGGAGCCTCGCCTTGGATCACTTGAGGAATTGAGGGAGGTACATGTTGAGGAAGAGGAGGTGGAGCTTGGAGAACCATGACCATTGTCACTGGAGCTAGGGGGAGAGTCTTTTGTGGCTGCTCCTGGGTGTAGCTGACACCTTTGTCTTTAATTGGAGACTCGGTGGAAGCCTTAGTCTTGGGAGTTTGTTTCTTTGTTAGTCTGGCCCTTTTCACCACAGGACCAGCTCCGGCCCCGCCAGCCTTAAAAGCACCCCTCAAACCCGAGGCACCTGGCAGCTCCATATCATTGCCTGAAAAAGAACGAGTAGATGGTTCAAATATAAGACATAATTAGTCAAAGTAATGTAAAGACAAGAAAAAAAAGCAAGAACCCTACCCTCCAAGCTAGGGGAGGAATCTACTATGATCAGCTTAGGGTTATGGACTGGGCTAGACACGACCTCTAACTCTTGGATTAACAGAGGTGGGGGAGAATCTAAAATTATTACCTTATGGGTGTTAGGGGGTTCAGGTCCTTTTTTGGGGCTAGACTCATCTACATATTTCCTAAAACCAGGAGAATATATACCCCAATGAAAGGAAGGCCAAGTCCTACGGTTTGTCCCATACTCCTAAAAAATGGAGGACCTAAAATGGAGAGTGTTGTCAACCACAATGGTATATTTGGGGTATCTATGGTCATAGCGTACCACCAAATTATCCACACAGTGAAGGAGTGTTGTGTTTAGGTCTGGGTCAGTAGGGTGACGACTAACGAGCTGGTTGGGGTTGAAGTGAACTAGCCTAAAACTGGCAGCAACACGATCTAATTCTTTATATGGGTTACCTTGGCTGGAGGGGCCGACTACTGCACTGGACGAAGCTCGCTCTAGATCAGGCCCCTGATTATCATCAAGAGCTCGTCTTTTGCGCACCAGCAGTGCCACATCTTCTTCCTCCTCGATGTCTTCAGTGGCTGGTAGGGCTTCTTGAGGAGGGGGAGTTTGGGAATAACCAAAAGAGGAGCTCGGGTCCTGAGAGCCAGTTTGGCCCTTGCTGATCAGGTTGTAGGCCGCCATTGTGGCATCGTTCATAACCTAACGTAAGTCTCGCTCCTTCGGAGGAAGACTAGATAGTGTCTCGTATTGACCCCAAGAGTCTCAGATTGCTTTTTCCTCACAAATATAGCTGCACAAGGAACAAACTCAATCAAAATAATTAAACAAAAAAATAAAAGTGATAAGAGAGTTCACGTGCTGAATTCATAAAGTTAGAGGGCTTACAAGGACGGGTGAAGTATTTGTGGTCGCAGTTCTTGAACCCATTTGACATAAAGAACTAGTCTTTATAGTCATTTGAGTGGCTTGGGAGGTCGATGATAGATGCTGAGTTGGGGAAGCAAGTGAGGTAGTAAAAGTCGTCACCTCGCCCCTTTTGGTCACGACTGGCCTTGAGGAAGAAGAAATACATAATATCTACCGGGGTGGGGACCTCCACTCATGCTTCAAAACATAGATATTTTAACCCCGCCAAAAGTCGATACGAGTTTGGCCAGAGCTGGAATGGAGCCAGTCTGACGTAGTTCAGGAAGTCTACGAAATACTAGTCCAGTGGGAGGAAGGCACTTGCCTTTAGGTGCTCATCACTCCAAGCCCCATAGTCATCTTAGAGAGGGGCGCAGCTCCGCTCTCCTTCCAATGGAGGTTAGTCTAGGAGGCCTCCAACTCCCATCTCGATCCCATGACTCAGTAGGTTCTTGTTAACTTTCCCCTCAGCCGTTATCCGGGATACTATGTGCTCGGCCTCGAAGAACGCGTTGGGGTCGACGACGAGTTCCCTCCCCATCACAGGGCCAAAATGAGGAATTGGCTTGCCCTTATTCTTGCTCTGAGCTGAGGAGCTTGCAACATTTTTCTTTGGGGCAGCCATGATTTAGCTTGACCAACGAGAAGGTGGCCTATTAGTGGCGACCTAAGACAATTACTAGCTACGACTGTAAAGGTACGAAAATCCGAGGGCTTAAGTGGTTTAGTTTTGGGATCTAAAATTTACATAAGCTAAGGTTTGTTCTAGCCTCAACGCGTGTGGTCCTAGGCCACGCACTTTGATTTCATGAAATTCATTGCTACTTCGGGATTCGTGTGTCGGACTCGTCAAACCCACTACTTTGCTTTTGAAAGTGATTTAATGCAAAACTGCTTAAGGAAGCGTGACCCTTAAGCTACCCAGGATCAAACCTAAAATCCTCTTGGCTTCTACATCCAAACAGGCATTCTAAACAATTCGCTAATAACATTTTCTTTGTAAAGCCCAGAAAATTTTCCTAGTTTTATGAATACCTTATTTCTGAACAAACCTAGTCTTGTTCATTTAGCCTAAACCAAACCATATTCAAAATTAGATGTAGCCTATGCGATATTGAACAAAGAATGTTTTTCTGAAATAAAAAAAGTCACTGGTAAAAAAAAGAATTGAAAGAATCAAACCAGGTGAGGAAACACTTACAGATTATATGTTAGTTCAAATAGAATGTCGATATGTCCACAGAAAGCTCCTTGAAAGCTTCTGAAAGTCTGAAAGGCGATGAAGGTTTTTGGGAGAAGTTTGAGAAGAAAAAGGGAAATTTTGTTTTTGAAAGGAAAATTTTTGAATGCAAATGTGGTAAAGGTTCAGGTCTAATGACCCTATTTATACGTAAATTATGAGAATTAATTCAGGCCATTCGATTGGATCAACTTGAGATCCAAAGGCAAAGATTACATGAACCATATGATGACAAAAAGTTGATAGGACAGTTGTCACAGTCCTCGAAACCTGAATGAACACCAATTGCAAACAGCCACATGTCCAGTACTTGAGTAGTAGACATGCACAATTTTACATGGAAAAAACCTAAAAGCCCCTACTGTGCATGTCAGAAAGTGACGAAATTAAGCATGAGCAGGAGCTTTGGGGGGGGGGGGGGGGGGGAAATGTTGTACCCTAAAAATCAGCATGACTTTAGTCACTCAGCTATGGGTACAAGTGGTAGATGAATACACGGAAAAACAGCCAAGGAGAACCTCTGGTCAATAATGGTGTGAGCAGCTCGAGTTGAGACTTGGCAGTACACCATTCATGTTATTGTCAGGTCGCCTCGTAGGGTAACGATCCAACTTGAGACCTATAGTGGCCAAATCCTCCTTTGGGCACATTGAAGTTAAGCCAAGCTAAGGTTCAGATAACCTTGGATCCCCAGCTCGGTGAAGATATTCAACTCGTGGAAATCTTGTCAGAACGCATACTGAGGGATCCCAAAGACTCGGAGGATCTTTATACACTTATTAATTCCCATGCTATATTGCATATTTATCATTTATTATCCGAGATAGAAGGAGTATATTCTATTCTGTTATCAAATCATATCCCGATGTAAATGGGAATAATTTGTATTAAATGTATACCATATTTATTCACGTGGTTACCCAAAACTGTCTAGGAAATTCCCCTATAAATACCAGGGATAATGGATAGGGAAGGGGATGACCTTTTTGTATTACTGAAGCTCTGCAAAAATTGCGAGAGAAAAGCAATAATACTATCTTGTGGACTAGGTGGATTTTAACCACTGAACCACATAAAAGTTGTGTGTTAGAAAGGGTTCTTATTATCTCATTATGGTTTAAAAATAAGCACTAATATCCTTATTAGTAAGGCATAACAATTCCTGATTAGTAGGGCGTTACAACTTGGTATCAGAGCTACCAAGGTTTAAAGGTTCCTGATGACGGGCTGGGCATGTACACTCATCGCTAAGGATAAGCTCGACTCAGGGTTTGGTAACTATTAATATAGTTATGCGTGCAATTGCTTAAATGAAATATATATGCCTTACCTGTCTGTCTAATTAGGAAGCATGACCCATTCTGATAGGGCCTGGCCCATGACTGCTATATCCATGTTAAAGATGTGCTTATTAGCACAATTGTTGCTTGTAAATGCTAAAGAAATACTTATTAGCATCATTGTTGCCTATGAATGCTAGAAATGCTTAATATCAATATTTTAGGCATGTGAATGCCAGGAACGTGCTTATTAGCACTACTGATGCTTGTGAATGTTAAGAACGTGCTTATTAGTACCCTGATTGAGCATGAATATGAATTTCCATGCTTATTAGCATGAATGTATATGTGCAAAGCTATTGAAATGCTTATTAGCATTGTCAATGCATGTGAATGCTTATTTGATTGGCTTTGGACCCTGGGTTGGCATGGCATACTGTTATTATTGCCTGATGAGCCGAGTCATTGATTGCAGATAGACTTGGAAGTATACTTCTAGGGAAATGAACTAGTAGGTGCTGAATATAAGGTCAGAAATAATGACCAGAGTCAAAACCCTCCTCCACCCCCTGAGAACTAGGGACAGATGCTTGCTAAAATTCAAGCTAGGCTGTAGAGGCAGGAAGAAGAAATTCGTTAGTTGAGAAAGCAGCAGGTTCCGATAGGGAACGCTGTGTCAGTAGCACCATCTTCTGCCGCAGTGTCGGTCGTACAGTAGCAGCCAAAGATTGAGAACCATTAGGAACTATTGTATGAATGGTTCAGGAAGCAGCACCCTCTGACTTTTGAGGGTAGTGCAGATCCACTCAAGGCTGAGCAGTGGATGAGAATGATCACATCCATCCTAGACTTTATGAGGGTGATGGGTAATGAGAGGGTGGCTTATGCCATGTACATGTTTCGGGAGGATGCCCAAATCTGGTGGGAGGTGGTGTCCCAGACTAGGGAAGTGAACGCAATGAATTGGGAAGAGTTCAGAGATGTATTTAACGAAAAATACTATAATGATGCAGTGAGAACTGCGAAGGCAGATGAATTCAACAGTTTGGTTTTGAGAAATATGTCAGTAACATAATACACCCTAAAGTTTGATAGACTAGCCAAGTTTGCTTTGGACTTGGTGCCTACCGATGTGACTAGGAATGAGATATTTCTTAGGGGGCTGAATTCTATGATAGTCCGGGATGTCAGAATTACTATAGTGCCTGGATTGATGACATACACTCGGGTAGTAGAGAGAGCCCTTACGCCAGAGGACGCTGAAAACAAGATCTGGTGCGAGAACGCGACCAGAAGGGATACCAGGAGGATGTGACCTCCCTTTAAAATATCTAGTAAGGGCAGAGGCCCTAGTGACCAGAAAGGAAGACCCCGGATACTGTTTCAGCTTCATGCCCCGATAGAAGGCCATGGGGTGTACAGACTAGCTGCCAGGGCGGCGAAAATGAGGTTTCAAGTATGTATCCAGATTGCGCCAGATGTAGAAGACATCATCTAGGAGAGTGTAGGGCGAAGGCCTGCTTCTTATGTGGAATAGTGGGGCATCTCAAGAAAGACTTCCCAAGGATGAAGAAAGAGGAGCCGGAAAAGGTGGCCAGCTTGACTCTAGCTCGAGTGTTCGCACTAACGCAGACAGAGGCTGAGGCTAGTCCTTCACTAGTGACAGGTCAACATTTTTGTGCTGGTACTTCTTACACTGTACTGATTGATTCTGGTGCTACACACTCATTTGTTTCTAGTAGAATAATTGATAGACTGTGTAGGCCATGTGATTATTATATTTTTGGGTTTGGAACCTTATTGCCTATGGGGGAGCAGGTAGTCTCTAGGAGATGGGTCAGATCGTTACCAGTGATAGTGGATGGCAGAGAGTGGTCAGTTGATTTGATTGAGTTAGCTATGAATGACTTTTATCTGAATTTGGGAATGGAATGGTTAGTTAGATATGGGGAAACCATTGATTGTAAAAAGAAAATGGTAACCTTTGTGCCTGAGGGTGAGGATCCCTTTGTTTTTGTTGGCATTGTGCATGGACCCCGTGTACCCATGATATCAACATTGAGGGCTAGAGACCTATTGCGAGGTGGTTGCATAGAATTCCTAGCTAGTGTGGTGGATACCACTCAGGTCGTGCCAATGGGACCAAAAGAGACTAGGCTAGTCTGTGAGTTTCTAGATGTGTTTCCAGAGGAATTTCCAGGGTTGTCCCCACACAAAGAGGTATACTTTGTTATTGAACTACCACCAGGGATAGAGCCAGTGTCTAGGGCACCATATATAATTGCCCCAGCAGAGTTGAAAGAACTGAAGGTACAGTTACAGGAGTTATTAGACTTGGGTTTTATTAGACCCAATTTCCCTCCATGGGTTGCTCCAGTTCTATTAGTGAAGAAGAAGGATGGTTCACTGAGGATGTGCATTAATTACAGGGAATTGAATAAGTTAACCATTAAGAACAAGTATCCCTTGTGAAGGATAGATGACCTATTTGATCAACTGCAGGGTAAGACGATATTCTCAAAGATAGATCTTCGATATGGTTACCACCAGTTGAGGATCAAGGAGGAAGATATACCGAAGATATCTTTCTGCACCAGATATGGGCATTATGATTTCCTCGTCATGTCATTTGGTTTAACTAATGCCCCAACAACTTTTATGGATTTGATGAACAGGGTGTTCAAATATTATTTGGATAACTTTGTGATCATCTTCATTGACGACATTCTAGTTTATTCTCGGTTAGAGGAAGAGAATGCGCAACATCTCAGGTTGGTTTCGCAGAGACTGAGAGAGCATAGACTATATGCGAAGTTCAAGAAGTGTGAGTTCTGGTTATCACATGTGACTTTCCTTGGTCACATTATTAGTAGAGATGGAATCAAGGTGGACCCAACTAAGATTGAGGCAGCCAGAGATTGGCCAAGGCCAAGGTATGCCTCAGACATCAGAAGCTTCCTTGGATTGGCGGGTTATTACAGGCGCTTTGTGGAAGGGTTCTTAAGGATATCTACCCCATTGACAAAGTAGACATGCAAGAGACAGAAGTTTGCGTGGTCAGATAGTTGTGAGAAAAACTTCCAAGAGTTGAAGTGGCGTTTGATTCCTGCTCCAGTTTTGAGTCTTTCAACAGATCAGGAGAAGTTTGTGGTTTACTACAATGCCTCAAGACAAGGGTTAGGCTATGTCCTTATGCAGGCAGGGAAGGTGATTGCTTATGCATCACATTAGTTGAAAGAATATGAACATAGATACCCTACGCATGATCTAGAGTTAGCAGTGTGGTCTTTGCACTAAAGGTATGGAGGCATTACCTTTATGGTGAGAAGTGTGAGATATACACTGACCACAAGAGTCTAAAGTACTTCTTCACACAGAAGGATTTTGAACATGAGGCAGAGGCGTTGGTTTGAACTAGTGAAGGATTATGACTGTGAAATCTTGTATCATCCAGGAAAAGCCAACGTGGTGGCAGATGCCTTATGTCAGAAAGGTTCAAGACAATTATACAGTTTGAGGCAGATATCCAATGAATTATTAGAGCAGGGATAGAGTTAGTGGTGGGTCAGTTAGCCAACATTACCCTATAGTCTAATCTTTTAGAGAGGAATAAGGAAAATTAGTTGAATGAGCCACAACTGATAAATATTAGAGGGGACATCCTAGCTAGAGACTATACAGTATCAGATATGGGTTTATTGCGATACAAAGGTTGGATTTGTGTTCCGATGGATGCTCTCATCAGACAGGAGATTCTGGATGAATCTCACACTACCCCTTACTCTTTGAATACAGGCACCACGAAGATGTATCAGGATCTGAAGACTTTATATTGGTTGCTTGGGATGAAGAGGGATGTAACCGAGTATGTGGCTAAGTACCTAATGTGTCAGTAGGTCAAGGCTGAACATCAGAGACCACCAGGGCTAGTAAAACCTTTGGATATCCCAAAGTTGAAATGGGAGGATATTACAATGGATTTTGTGGTTGGATTGTCCAGGACCTTGGGTCAACATGATTCACTGTGGGTTATTATAGATCGATACACCAAATCAACTAACTTTCTACCACTAAGGATGACTTATACAATTGACCAGTATGCAGATCTCTGTGTGAAAGAGATAGTGCATCTTCATGGGGCTCCAAAGTCGATTGTGTCAGATTGGAACCCCACATTTACTTCCAAATTTTAGGGAAGTTTGCAGAAAGCTATGGGTAAATAGTTGAAATTTAGTACAGCTTATCATCCTCACACAGATGGTCAGTTTGAGAGGACAATTCATATACTAGAAGACATTCTTCGGGCATATGTTTTGGACTTTGAGGGGTCCTGGAGTAGGTATTTGCCTCTGATAGAGTTTTCCTACAATAACAGCTATCAGGCGATCATTGGAGTGATTCCTTATGAGATGCTATTTGGTAGGAAGTGTAGATCGCCCATTCACTGGGATGAGATGGGTGAAATGAAATACTTGGGTCATGAAGTAGTTCAGAGGACTAGTGAGGCTATCGAAACGATTAGAGCTCAGATGCTCGCATCATAGAGTAGACAAAAAAGCTATTCAGATCCGAAGCGCAGGAACGTAGAGTTCCAAGTGGGAGACTATGTCTTCCTTAGAGCTTCACCATTGAAAATGGTGAAAAGGAATGGGAAGAAGGGCAAGTTGAGCCCTACATTTGTAGGACATTTTGAGATCCTAAAGAGGATTGGTCAGGTGGCCTATATATTAGCCTTACCTCCGGCATTGTCAGCCGTGCACAATGTGTTTCATATTTCGATGTTGCAGAAGTAAGTGTCTGATGAGACTCATATACTGAGTTATGAAGATTGGAGCTGTAGGCAGATCTATCCTATGAGGAGCAGCTAGTCCAGATATTAGATAGGAAGGACAAGGTCTTTAGGAATAAAACCATACCTTTAGTTAAGGTATTATGGAGGAAAAACAAGATCGAAGAGGGGACTTGGGAATTGGAGTCAAATATGCGGGATTAGTATCCCGAGTTGTTCAGGTAAAATTTCAAGGAAGAAATTCCTATAAGGAGGGGATAATTGTAACGTCCCAATTTCCTTAATAAGGCTTTGCCTTGATTAGGGGGCCAGGAGGGCAATAATTGAATTAATTATGTATTTATGTGTTATGAGTATATTATTATGTGAATTGTGTGAATTTTATTATGATATGATCATGCTTGCATGTTTAAGTGTATTAAATATGCATGTGGGCCCATTTCTTATTAGAATGGTATTTTTGTAATTTTTACCCGTTGATGGTATAATTGTAAATATGTGTGATTTATGATTGAGACCAAATTATTATGTGTACATTTGAGTTACCTGGCACGAGGCAATCCTATTGAGCAATTTAGCTATTAAGTCACAATGGGGTAAAATACCCAGCTAGGGGTGAGCTTAGAGGCATTTTGGTAATTAGGTATATTACCGGGAATTATTGAATGACATGAGTTAAATTGGTAAGTATTTAGGGTAGTGATCTAATTGGGAAGTCGTGGTGAAATTTGAGGATTAATGGGAATTTAAGGAAAAAGACCGAAATTCCCTTGGGAGTGCTTTGGTGATAAGTTAAGGGCTAGAGGTAAAATGGCCTTTTTGTAACGCCCTACTTCCTTAGAGTCGTTACTAAGTGAGTTTAAAAACGTTCTTTTGACTTGCTAATCGAGGTTTTAGGTCAAATAATATAATTAAGCCATAAAAAAAGGAAAAACTTTAGAAATAATAATAATTTCCATGGAAAATCATAAAAGTTTTACACTTGGGATCCCAAAATACAGTTTAGAAATATTCACAACATATAAACTGAACCAAGTCGTCTAAACGACAAAATCTAGGTTTATTTACAAGCATCTCCCAAAACCTCTGGTTGTGGCAGCCAGGCTGGCCAAACATGTACACTCTGCCTCATGCCTGCTACACTCATGGTTGGTTGGCCTTCTCTTTACCCTTACCTGCACCACAGAGCATCTGTGAGCCGAAGCCCAGCAAGAAAACCCACAAACAGATAACATATGCAGCACATATATCAAGCATATAAACAGGCCGCCAATGGGCTAGACACATACGGCCTTAGCGTCCCAGGCGTTTACCAAGCCCTGGGTTCACGGACCACGCCGTGAGGATATCCCAGGTATCCTTTTAGGGACTTGCCCTGGCAACTCGCACTCCACGTGCTCAATGCTGCTCCCGGCCCCTTGCCGTTCTCGACCTTGCACTTAGCGTGCCGTTCGCCGTTCCCAGCCTCTGCCGTCCTCGGCCTACACTGTTCCCGGCTCTTGCCGATCATTCACATAATAGCATTCATAGCATAACAAGCAAATACAGAATTCTAGCTAATTCAATCAAAGGGCTATGCCCTGCATTTTAAACACATTGGGCTTAGCCCTGCATACCAGTTCTATTCAGACACATTAGGCTCAGCCCTGCATACAAGCTCTATGGGAGCAAGGGTTTTCTTACCTGAGTCCTGAGATCACCGAGCACCGATGTCCTGAGCACAGTCCTCTAACTTGAGCCTCTCTGAAACCCTAGTCATAACATATTAACAATATCCATCCATCAAGTTCTAATCCAATAAATAACTTTAAGCCATAACCCTAACCTCCGGGACCTTGAATTCTATGAATCCGAGTGATAAAATCCATCCTGAGCCTTAACCATTGAATTCCCAAGCCTAAACACCCATAAAAATGCAAACTAGCACTAAGAGTCGCGGCCCCACCCTCAAGAGTCGCGACTAGCCTCAAAACAGAGGCTAGCACACCCTTGCAACACACACGGGCCGCGGCGCGTGCACCAAGTGCCACGGCGCACATGAACTCCTCGGCCACACTCGGCCGCGCACGCACACGGGCCGCGGCGCGCCCCTCCTAGGGCCGCGGCCCTCACCTCCAAACCCAGAATTTTCCATCTTCTTCCCTGCATTTTCCTCAAGCTAACTCACTCAAAATTTACCTAACAAACCCAGATAATTAACACATATATTCCAGCTCAATATCAACATCAAAACCCATTAAAAATCTGCTCCAAAACCCAACTCAAATACCCAAACACAGATCAAGCTTAACTAACATGCATACTCTAACAAACCAGCAACAATTCTCAACATAATCCCCATAATTAGAGCTTACCTTGCTGAATTCAATCTCTGAAGTTGATCCTTAATCCCCAAGCTCCTAGCTCCCAAGATTTCTCAGCTGAAATCCTTCTAGCTTCTAGCTAATTCCTCCAAGTTCTCCCTAGGCTTCCAAAGAGAAGATATCCACTTGCTTAGAGAGAAAGAATGAGTCGATTCCTTAAGTGTTCTGTATAGTTCTAAGGTTTGTCTTATTCAACTTATGTTTATATGGTTACCTCAAGGCTCGAGGTACCAAAACGTCCCCGAGGGCAAAATGGTAAATTTCCCCAATATTCCCACCTAGGCATTCTATCCTCAAACATATCTCCAAATATTTATTTTCATGTCTCGATAACCCCATAACACACCTAGTACTCAAATTAACCCTCGACTCGCCCCGAGTCCGAATCTCAACCCTGTTGTGACTTTCTGGCTAACCCCTCTCCCAGGACTATCTCGGATCGTGCTGCACAGACATATCACATATATATAACATTTATCACATTTATACCCCTAATATCCAGACGGGGCCAACATGCACATTTAACTCAACTAAACATGCATCATTATCACATATATTCACATAAATCCACATATAAGCATATTAAATCATTTATTGCCCTCCAGGCACACTAATCAAGGCCCTAAGCCCGATTAGCAAATTCAGGTCGTTACAACTATCCCCTCCTTACAAAAATTTCGTCCTTGAAATTACCTGAACAACTCGGGGTACCGCTCCCTCATCTCTGACTCAAGTTCCCACGTCGCCTCCTCAACCTTGCTGTTTCTCCACAACACTTTCACCAAGGCGATGGTCTTGCTCCTCAAGACCTTATCTTTTCGGTCAAGAATATGAACCAGCTTCTCCTCATAGGAAAAATCCTGATCCAGCTCCAATTCCTCAAAACTTAGAACATGCGTTGTATCCGACATATACTTCCGGAGCATGGATACATGGAAAACATCATGAACCCCTGATAAAGCTGGAAGCATCGCTAATCTGTAAGCTACCTCTCCAACCCATTCCAGAATCTCAAAGGGGCCAACAAACCTAGGGCTCAACTTGCCCCGAACACCAAACCGTTTCACACCCCTCATGGGTAGAACCCTAAGAAACACATGATCATCAATCTAAAATTCCACGCTCCTGCGCTTCAGGTTTGAATAACTTTTCTGTCGACTCTGGGAGGCGAGCATACGCGCTCTAATCTTCTCAATTGCCTCATTGGTCCTTTGAACCATCTCTGGACCCAGATACCTCCTCTCACCTGTCTCATCCCAATGGATAGGTGATCTACACTTCCTTCCATAAAGCATCTCGTACGGAGCCACACCAATGGTCGCCTGATAATTTTTGTTGTATGAGAACTCGATCAAAGGGAGATACTTACTCCACGATCCCCCAAAATCAAGAACACAGGCTCGTAGCAGATCCTTCAATATCTTAATCATCCTCTCAGACTACCCATCCGTCTGAGGATGATAAGCGGTACTAAACCGTAACTACGTGCCCATAGCCTTCTGCAAACTCTCCCAAAGCTTGGAGATGAAGGTGGGATCTCTGTCAGATACTATCGACCTCGGAGCCCCATGAAGTCGGACAATCTCCTTCACATACAACTCAGCGTACTGCTCCACGGTATAAGTTGTCCTAACAGGCAAAAAGTGGGCGGACTTGGTATACCTAAACACAATCACCCACACCGAGTCATGCTGTCCTACAGTTCTCGGTAACCCAACCACAAAGTCCATAGTAATATCTTCCCACTTCCATTCTGGGATCCCCAGAGGCTGCAACAATCCTGCTGGCCTCTGGTGCTCAGCCTTAACCTGCTGGCAAGTTAAGCACTTGGCCACATAATCCACCACATCCTTCTTCATGCCCGACCACCAATACAAAGCTCTCAAGTCCTGGTACATCTTCGTCGTACCCGGGTGTAAAGAATAGGGAGTGGTATGCGATTCATCTAAGATCTCCCGCCGAATATCTGAATTCATCGGAACACAAATCCGACCCTTGTACTTCAGTAACCCCATCTCCGAAATGGAAAATTCCTTAGTCGCTCCGACTAAGGCACTTTCCCTATGACCTCGCAACCGAGAATCTTTCCCTTGCGCTTCCTTGATCCTCTCAAGGAGTGTAGACTGAAGAGTGATGTTGGCCAACTGTCCAACCACCAACTCTATACCTGCTTTGGTCATCTCCTCAGCTAACTTGTCAGATATCTGCCTCGAACTGAACAACTGTCCTGGGCCCTTCCAACTCAATGCATCAGCCACTACATTAGCCTTCCCAGGATGGTATAGGATATCACAATCATAATCCTTAACCAACTCCAGCCACCGTCTCTGGTGCATGTTCAAGTCCTTCTGTGTAAAGAAATACTTTAGGCTCTTATGGTCGGTGTATATCTCGCACTTTTCACCATAAAGATAATGCATCCAAATCTTAAGTGCAAACACCAACGCTGCCAACTCCAGGTCATGTGTAGGATATCTCTGCTCATATTCCTTCAACTGTCTCGATGCATAGGCTATCACCTTACCAGCTTGCATCAAAATGCACCCCAAACTCTGCCTAGATGCATCACAGTAGACCACAAACTTTTCATTCTCTGTCGGTAAGCTTAACACTGGCGCAGTGATCAATCGCCGCTTCAACTCCTTAAAACTGTTCTCACATCTATCCGTCCAGACATACCTTGTCTTCTTCTTTGTCAGTTTTGTCAATGGCATAGCTATTCTGGAGAACCCCTCAACAAACCGTCGACAATACCCTGCTAAACCTAGAAAGCTTCTCACTTCAGGAGCATTGCTCGGTCTAGGCCAATCTCTGACCACCTCAATCTTACTTGGGTCAACCAGAATCCCCTCCTTACTGACAATATGGCCCAGAAATGTAACTTGTGGCAACCAGAACTCACACTTATTGAACTTAGCATATAACTTATGCTCCTTCAACCGCTGTAGTACCAACCGTAGATGCTGCTCATGCTCTGCCTCTGACTAGGAGTACACTAGGATGTCATCGATGAATAAAATCACAAACTTGTCCAGATAATCCTTGAAAACCCTATTCATCATGTCCATAAAAGCTGCCGCGGCATTGGTTAATCCAAAGGACATAACCAGGAATTCATAGTGTCCATACCTCGTTCGGAAAGCGGTCTTTGGTATGTCCTCCTCTTTAATCCTTAGCTGATGGTATCCTGATCGGAGATCTATCTTGGAAAAAATTGTTCTTCCCTGTAGCTGATCAAGAAAATCGTTGATCCTAGGCAGTGGATACTTGTTCTTAATGGTTAACTTGTTCAACTCCCTATAATCAATACACATCCTAAGGGACCCATCCTTCTTCTTAACGAACAACACTGGAGCACCCCATGGCGAGAAACTCGGTCTGATGAACCCCAAATCAAGTAACTCCTGCAACTGAATCTTCAACTCCTTTAACTCCGTCGGAGCCATTCTATAAGGTGTCCTAGATATTGGCTCCGCTCCTGGTACCAAATCTGTAACGAAGTCAATCTCCCGCTGCGGCGGCAACCCCGGCAAATCCACTGGAAACAAATCCAGAAACTCACACACCAATCTGGTCTCACCTGGTCCAACCGACACCACCCTAGAAGTATCCACAATGCTCGCTAGGAATCCTATGTAACCTTCCTGCATCAGGTCCCTAGCCCTTAAGGCTGAAATCATCGGTACACGCGGTCCACTAACTGACCCCACAAACACAAAGGGTACCTCCCCTTTTGGTTCAAAAGTCACCATTCTGCGCTTGCAGTCAATCATTGCCCCATACTTGGATAGCCAATCCATTCCCAAAATTATATCAAAATCATCCATCTCTAACTCAATCAGATCAGCAGACAGTTCCCTACCATCTACCTCTAAGGGCAATGCTCTAATCCACTTCCTAGAGACTACCAATTCTCCTGTTGGTAACAAAGTCTGAAATCCCCTAGCATACACACCACTAGGTCTACAAAGCTGATCTATCACTCTAGCAGATACAAATGAATGGGTAGTCCCTGAATCAAACAACGCAGTATAGAGAGAACCAGCACTAGAGATCTGACCTGTCACCACTGAGGGGCTAGCCTCCGTCTCAGTCTATGTCAAAGTGAATACCCTGGCAGGAGTAAGACTGTCACTCTGCTTCTGCTCCTCCTTCTTAACTTGAGGGCAGTCCCTCTTCAGACGGTTGGCACTCCCACAAACAAAGCAGGCCCTGATCCTGCACTTACCCTGGTGTCGACGCCTGCACCGCGGACACATTGGAAAACTCCTCCAGCTATCACTGCCACCCTGATGGCCAGTGGAAGCACCCCACATCCTCCTATCTGAACTGGGAGGAACAAAGGAATTTGGGTCCTTTCTCTTCTGCTCACTAGAACCACCACCACGACTGAACCCAACAAAGGGAGGCACTGTCCTCCTAGCATCGCGCCTAGCAGCGCTATCCTTCCAAATCTGATCCTCAACCCTCTCAACAGTAAGGGCCTTATCCATAGCTTGGCCATAAGTAGTAGTATCTGGATCCAAGGTAATGTTCACATCGCGGGCGATCATAACATTCAATCCTCGCACAAACCTATCCCTCCTTGCCGCATCAGTCGACACTAGATCTGGCGCAAACTTTGCCAATCTATCAAACTTTATTGCATACTCTGTCACTGTCAATCGGTTCTGGGTCAGGTTGATAAACTCATCAACCTTCGCAGCTCGCAGTGCCACACTGTAGTACTTCTCATTAAACAAGTTTCTGAATTCTTCCCAGGTCATAACTGATACATCTCTTCTCTGAACCACCACGTCCCACCAAATGCGAGCATCCTCTCTGAACATGTAGCTAGCACATGCTACCCTCTCATTCCCCTGAACTCTCATAAAATTCAGAATTGAGGCAATCATATTCATCCACTGCTCTGCCCGCAGTGGGTCTGATCCACCCTCGAAGGTGGGAGGATCCTGCTTCCTGAACCTCTCATACAAAGGTTCCCACTTATTCTCCATAGCAGACTGCACTGGCACTGGCGCTGCAACCTGCTGCACTGCCAGCCCAGTAACCTGAGGCGGGGCCTGCTGCCTCAACTGTTGCAACTCTTCCTCTGTTCGCTGTAGTCTCGCTTCCATCTCAGCAAACATCTCTTGCTAATTCTGTGGGGCAGGTGGAGGGTCCTGACCCTAGTTGTCATCCTCGGCCCTACTGCCGCGAAGTCTAGCTGATTGTCGAGGCATCTCAACAAATATGCCTGCAACCAACGACGCCACTCATCAGGCATGATAACAACATCCAAAACCACCTCCCAAACACATCAGTCATCCATAAATAATAACTCATATAACATATAACATACAGCGGGCCATGCCCTAGCATCATGCATATGTTAACTCATTCATCATGCTCTATATAAGATAAGCAGGAAAACAAGGCATTCAAATACATTTTCAGACATATTAGCCAATCCTACCAACCAACCTTGAGTTGAGCCTGTCATTGACTGCGTGTGTACATGTTCGGTCAATCTCCAGAACCAATAACCTTGGCTCTCTCTGATACCAAGTTGTAACACCCTACTTCCTTAGAGTCGTTACTACGTGAGTTTAAAAGCGTGCTTTTGACTTGCTAATCGACATTTTAGGTCAAACAGTGTAATTAAGCCATAAACAAAGGAAACAATTTAGAGATAATAATAATTTCCATGGAAAATCATAAAAGTTTTACACTTGGGATCCCAAAATACAGTTTAGAAATATTCACAACATATAAACTGAACCAAGTCGTCTAAACGACAAAATCTAGGTTTATTTACAAGCATCTCCCAAAATCCTCTGGCTGTGGCAGCCAGGTTAGCCAAACATGTACACGCCGCCTCACGCCTGCTAAACTCATGGTTGGTTGGCCTTCTCTTTACCCTTACCTGCACCACAGAGCATCTGTGAGCTGAAGCCCAGCAAGAAAACCCACAAACAGATAACATATGCAACACATATATCAAGCATATAAACAGGCCGCCAATGGGCTAGACACATACGACCTTGCCGTCCCAGGCGTTTACCAAGCCCTGGGTTCGCGGACCACGCTGTGAGGATATCCCAGGTATTCTTTTAGGGACTCACCCTGGCAACTCGCACTCCACGTGCTCAACGCTGCTCCCGGCCCCTTGCCCTTCTCGGCCTTGCACTAAGCGTGCCCTTCACCGTTCCCGGCCTCTGCCGTCCATGGCCTACACCATTCCCGGCTTTTACCGATCATTCACATAATAGCATTCATAGCATAACAAGCAAATACATAATTCTAGCTAATTCAATCAAAGGGCTACGCCCTGCATTTTAAACACATTGGGCTCAGCCCTGCATACCAGTTCTATTCAGACACATTGGGCTCATCTCTGCATACAAGCTTTATGGGAGCAAGGGTTTTCTTACCTGAGTCCCGAGCTCACCGAGCATCGATGTCCTGAGCACAGTCCTCTAACTTGAGCCTCTCCGAAACCCTAGTCATAACATATTAAAAATATCCATCCATCAAGTTATAATCCAATAAATAACTTTAAGCCATAACCCTAACCTTTGGGACCTTGAATTCTATCAATACGGGTGATAAAATCCATCCCGAGCCTTAACCATTGAATTCCCAAGCCTAAACACCCATAAAAATGCAGACTAGCACTAAGAGTCGTGAACCCACCCTCAAGAGCCGCAGCTAGCCTCAAAACAGAGGCTAGCACACCCCTGCAACACACACGGGCCGCGGCGCGCGCACCAAGCACCGCGGCGCGCATGAACTCCTCGGCCACACTCGGCCGCGCGCGCACACGGGCAGCGGCGCTCCCCTCCTAGGGCCGCAACCCTCACCTCCAAACCCAGAATTTTCCATCTTCTTCCCTGCATTTTCCTCAAGCTAACTCACTCAAAATTTACCTAACAAACCCAGATAATTAACACATATATTCCAGCTCAATATCAACATCAAAACCCATTAAAAATCTGCTTCAAAACCCAACTCAAATACCCAAACACAGATCAAGCTTAACTAACATGCATACTCTAACAAACCAGCAACAATTCTCAACATAATCCCCATAATTAGAGCCTACTTTACTGAATTCAATCTCTGAAGTTGATCCTTAATCCCCAAGCTCCTAGCTCCCAAGATTTCTCAGCTGAAATCCTTCTAGCTTCTAGCTAATTCATCCAAGTTCTCCCTAGGCTTCCAAAGAGAAGATATCCACTTGCTTAGAGAGAAAGAATGAGTCGGTTACTTAAGTGTTCTGTATAGTTCTAACATTTGTCTTATTCAACTTATATTTATATGGTTACCTCAAGGCTCGGGGCACCAAAACGTCCCCGAGGGAAAAATGGTAAATTTCCCCAATATTCCCTCCTAGGCATTCTATCCTCGAACATATCTCCAAATATTTATTTTCATGTCTCGATAACCCCATAACACACCTAGTACTCAAATTAACCCTCGAATCGCCCCGAGTCCGAATCTCAACCCTGTTGTGACTTTCTGGCTAACCCCTCCCCCAGGACTATCTCGGATCGTGCTACACAGACATATCACATATATATATATATATATAACATTTATCACATTTATACCCCTAATATCCAGACGGGGCCAACATGCACATTTAACTCAACTAAACATGCATCATTATCACATATATTCACATAAATCCACATACAAGCATATTAAATCATTTATTGCCCTTCAGGCACACTAATCAAGGCCCTAAGTCCGATTAGGAAATTTGGGCCGTTACACTTTTGGCCACCTAACTAGTGAAAAGAGGCTAAGGCTGATGAGTTGAGATCATTCATGTGTAAGACTCCTTCTCTTTATCTCTTTGTGTGTTCACTTGGAAGGTTTGAAGAAATTCTATCCAGAGATCAAGCTTAGAATCAATTTTGGTGAAGATTGAAGAGGGTTCTTGTAGATTAGCAACTCTTGATTGGGATTAGAGGTTTCTAGGATCATCACCAACCCAAGGAATTTGAAATTTCAGAGGTAAGACCCCGCTTTTGGTATTTCAATTGTGTTCTTGAGTATCTTTTAGTTTTGATTCCTAGTGGTGAGTTTATGGATGTTTTGTGGTGAGATGAGTATTGGGTTTTGTTGCCTGAGCTTTATAATATGTTTTTTAGGTTGGAATTCTGTTAGAAACGTCTGTTTTTGTCGAAATTGGGGTCTAGTTCGGTTGGAAATCGCAGGTTTGGAAAATTGAGAAAGAACATTATGTTCTAGGCTCGATTTGTGTTTATGGTGACCTAGCATGACCGCGCTAGGTTGGGCCCGACCGCGATAGTGTCCCAGAAACTGGGGAATTGAAATTCAATTTGGGGGCTACGGGATTGGGGCGCAACTGCACCAATGTCCCAGAAAGCCCAATTTTTCTGTGGGTACGACCGCGCTAAGGGTAGGTGCGACTGCGCCAGGTGCCCTAAAATGTTATTTTCCAGAGTCTTTAGATGAAGTTTTGGAGGGCTCGGGAATCTAGTTTGGGAGCACACTTGGGGGCTCGGGGGACGTTTTTAGTGTCCTGTTAACTGGGAATAGTGTTCAGAGAGTTAGAGTCCAGATTGGAACTCGAGATCTGGGATTGATTCTTGATAAACATATACTTGTATTGTGACTAGGGTTTCCACAAGGCTCAGGTCAGGGATAGCGCTTGGGGTCATTTAATTATTCACACGAAGCTTGTGGTAAGAAAATTGTACCCTGGTTGTGATTAGGGCTCGGGCCCCTGTTAACGAGCATGATTATAATTATGTTTATGAATATCTTATTAAGCATACTGGAATGCGTTTTATTTGATTATATGATAAATAGATTATATGTTTGATTAATCATGATTGGAAAGCTCAGCTTATAAGCCGTGGTTTGCACTATGCATGCAGAATGCAGGCCGCTATGGCTAGGCCACCTGGGAGTGGAGCATGCACTTATCTGGCTCGGATGCCACTTGAATAAATCAAAGTGCGATATGCAGTTGTGTGACTCTATGGTCGCTTACTTGTATAATGTCCCTGTTTGAGTACAGTTATTACTATTACTTATGAGGTTTATATTCTGTGAACTATCTGAATTGGTTTAATTAAGTTTTCTTGCTGAACCTTCGCTCACGAGTGATATGTGGAGAATGTAAGGGTAATGAGAAGCTTGGCCAGCCCTGAGTTGGAGAGTATTAGAGGCAGTGTGTACATATGCAGTCTGCTCGATCACCACGGCTGAGATATCACAGAGGAACTAGAGTTGGACCCTATTTTGCTGCTTAGGTTGGCTTATTTTGTAATCCTTTGAGTTGTAAATAACTTTTAAACTTCTATTTTGGGATCCCATGTAAAGACTAAATTTTTTTAATGAAAATATTTATTCCTTTGACCAAAATTTTTAATACCTGAGCTATTAGTTACTTAGTCACATGTTTTAGTCCAAATGACTCGTTTAGCAAGTCCAACATTATTTTAAACACACTTCGTAGCGGTCCCTCATTAGTAGGGTGTTGCATCTCTCATCTCTCTCCTTTTCCAAAACCAGCTCTCTTCCTTAATCCCTTATTCTAAAAAAAAAAAAAATTAATCAGATCTAACAAAAAAAATTAATCAGATCTCTCTTCCTATAATCTTCTTCTTCAACACCTTTTAACCAGATCTAACAAAAATAAATTATCTTTGTCCTCTTCTTTCTTCTTATTCTTCTTTTCTCCTCTGTTTCTTCTCTTTTCTGGTGACCTCGCACATGGCTAGCTCCGGCAGAGGCAGATTTAACTAGCTTTGTGCCCACTACGGCGTCTCTCACACCCACTCCTCCGTGCCCCAGCCAGAACCCGCGCACACGAACTAATGCAAACAACTAAACTAATCCCTGATGCCACGAGATGATGCAATCCACACCCACAAACTTATGATTCTATTCACGATAAAGAAGTCATTCTCTAGAGTTGATAAGATGGTGAACGGGGTGGAAGATTTGTGGGATTGTTTCTATTTTTTTTTTTTTTTTTTGGGTTTTTTGTTGTGCCAAAAAGGAGAGAAAAGATAAAAAAATGAGAGAGAGAGAGAGGGGGGGGGGGGGGGGGGGGTTGCATGAAAGATCTGGGTTTGGAGCGATGTTGGACTGATGCTTGAGAAGAAGATGACTAGTACTGAGAAGATGAACATATTGGTAGTTTTGGCTTTATTTAATTTTTTGCTAGATTAGTTTTATTTGTTGTTTGGTAAATGTATTTGATTTTTTAGGTTTGAAATGTAGATTTAATTTTAGTTTTTTTCTTTGTAATTTTCTATTTTAAATTGATTTTAATTAAAGTAATATATTTTTTATTATTTTATTAATAAAAATCAATTTAATCTATTTTTATCTTTAAAATCTAATTTTAATTAATTCGTTAATTAAAAAATTCAAGGGTATTTTGGTCTTATTTAATTTTTTTTGACCAAAATCACGCTCATGGTATCATTTTTTCCATTTTACAAAATACATGGTCCAAATTATCATTTAACAAAACAAAATGTCCGATCGTTAATTTTTGCACAACGCAGGGGCCAAATTGGTATTTACCCTTTTAGAGGATTTTATATAATTTCATAAATTTAAAAATCAGTTTTTATTAATTTTTTAAAATGATGTATGTTGACGCCGTTTTTCATCAACTTAATTTTGAAGAGCACTAAACAATATTTCAGAAATAATAGAAGAACACAAGAATTTTTACATGGTTCAGCAGTTAAAATCTTCCTAGTCCACGAGTCAATAGTATTGGTTTTGACACTCTCTCAAAGATTTTCCAGAGCAATTTGGCAGAGTATTCTTAGTACAATTTTGTGTGTGAATACAAATGAAAAATCCTAGGATATTTAAAGACCTGGTTAGGAGAATATCTTCCACTGGTTCACGGAAGTTACAATCAATTATTCAAATTGGAAACAAATGTAAATAAATACATTAATTACATAATATCTAGTGATAATGGGAATTTAATATTTGATAACTACAAATCCCTAAGGAATAGGGATTCCCTAACAGTTGTCGTGTGCAAAACATGTTGTTGATCTCGAATGCAAGGTCAACGCGCTTTCGAGATCGACCAAGACTTTGAGCTCGTTATTCTAGTCGCCCTCCTCCTCACCTAGTGGTTTCATCGAAATGATTCTTAGGAGACTAATGCCTTCAAGCTTGAGAATGAGGCTTGAATAATACCCACATGCTTCGGAGGAGATACTCTCTTTCGAGCTTGAAACTTAAGATCGAGCCTTTCAACTTGTGCTTGATCGCCAACAACAACAGATCAGGAATCATGCCTATTTATGCAAGTGTTCATCCAATGCTTGTTATTTTCGAGCCTACATTTTGAGGCTCATTTATTCATCCTCGAAATTTGGGTGTAACATTTTCCCCCTCAAAAGTGTTGGTTCGAATCCTATGAGAAGGAAACTTTTGAACTTCACCTTTGATCAATGTGCCCAACTACCTCACGCGAGTGCAGACACATGTCGTTAGGGGATTACATACTGAGTGTACTTGAGTACCTCCCTATTCTACACATGTCCTTTCCCAGGACCTTTTTGCCGCTAGTTTCCATAATCAAATATGATCCTTTGGATCATCTTTTAATTAAAATCAACGGCCTAGATCCTTTCAACCTTTGACATCCCCACCGAGGTTTATATAGATACACCTTCTTCATCTTCATCACTCCCATTTTCATTCCTTAGAAAGCACAAACCAGAGAGAAAAAAAAAGAAAATACCAAAATTTTCTTTGCATGTTCTATAAGCCTAAAAGACAGAGTGCCCTCTCCTCCTTTGATTCTGTGAGATCGTTCTTGCAACCGCTCCTTCAATTAGCAATCTCTTCATATCCATAATCCAATTTGCGTAATTTCTCTTATCTTCCTTTGGTATATATATATATATATTTTTAACGTGTTTCATCTGTTCATGAGAATAGCTCTATGGTTTTTACCCGTTTTTTAACGCTTTTCTTTGCATTAGACAAATTTTTTATTTGAGTAGATTTGGTATGGTTAGCATCATGGTTCAGACCAACATTTTTTGGTAAAACATGTAAAAATAGAGTTTTTTTTTTTTTTTTTTTTTTTTTTTTCAGATGATGGGGTATTTAGGTCATGTGTTTCGTGTAGCTTAAGAAATAGGGTTTGAGATTAGGGTTTTAATGCACGTATCCCGAAAATATCGCATTTTCGGGTAACTGCCAACTTTTTCCCTAAAAATTCGGGATTCTTTTAAACAGGTAATTACCACCCCACTCTCGCATGGGTGCACTCTTGATGCCCCAAACTTTATAATAGTTAGGGGTGCTCATTCGAATTAAACTTACTCTTTCAAGCCTTCTGGATCGATTAAGGCAATCTCATTATCTCGAGCTTGCAAACTTGACTTATCAAGATAAAATTTTCCAGTCTAAAATTATGGGCCCTCACCTTTTTCTTTCTTGTTAGATGTCGCAGTCTTCAGAGAATTAATGGGGGCTCGAGCCTGCCATTCCTTACTACCCACCATCTTCTAGACTTGAGTCTCCGTTCACCCGAAATAAACGACTCATCCGGGTGCATAAGGAAGAGCTCGAATGAGAGGACATTCGAGCGCACCTTCGACGCCAGATTTACGAGGTCAAGGAATGAAAAAGGAAATGACTTTGGTTTGCTGCGTATTCGGATCCTAACCTCGAGATCCGACCTATCCCTTTAGACCCTAACTACAGAGTCACCACAGCCTATCCTCCGGGAAAACTTTCATTCACCCTCATGGAGACCATTCCGAAACAACTAACCACCTCCCAATCCCTTTCAATCCCCACCTCGAAGGAGGATTTTTTCAAGACTGAACCCTACCAGAGCTTGGTTACTTCCACCAACCATATCTCTGAGCTGTTGGCCTTCCATGTTCTAAAGCTATCTAGAAAACTGACGTGCCTACCTACAAATTCCAACGAAAGGAGTTGTTACGCCCTGGGAGATGGCAATCCCGATCGGAAGGTCAAGCTCGTTGCTTGGAGCCACGAGCACATCAGGGCTGGGGCCTGACTGCCCCTAAGGAATTATTTTAGGAGTTTCTTGGACTATGCTGGTATTGCCCCTTTCCAGCTCCAGACCAACTCCTACAGAGTCTTGTTCGCTCTGAGGTTGTTGTACCATGAAATGAAGTGGGAGGGGCCTTCGGCACAAGAGAGTTTGTATATCGCTTCTGCCTCAAGAGTAACCCCTCTCGAGCCCATGAAGGAGATGAGTTTTACTAACTGTCGAGCTATCCAAAGGAGAAGGGACCAAATCATCCTCCAAATTTCAAAACCATCTTCTTCTGGAAAAATGGGCTCGCCCCTTCCTAGTTCTATTCCTTCCAACGCATTCGTAAGTATCTCTCCATGCTCATTTTTTCTCTTTTCCTTTGATTTGTTGAGCTCGAAATGTTTACTCAACTCTTGCCTGCAGCCAACTATCATCGACCTACTCCGACCAAGGCCATGAGAGAACATAGGGAAGCAATTCTCAATCTACCTTACGGTTGGCGATCTCTCACTTACCTCATCCACGAAGACAAGCTCGGAGCTTGTGGTCTCTTGGGCGAAGGTGAGTCCACTAACGACTCGGGGATTCACAAATATGCGAGATGGGAAGTCATCCCAATCCCCACTGCCAAACTTCCTTCCAGGAGAAGGCCCTCGGTCTCGCAAGCCCATGCCACCGCTCCCCACCTACCTGAGCATCCAAGCTCTGGCAATGAAGCCCACGAAGAGGCTTCGACGAGCTCGACGGATGGAGGTAAACTAGTGCTGGATCTATCCAACTGGTCTCCCACTTTACTTAGATAAGAACCTACTACCATAGTCTTATTTAAGAATCCCCATAACAATTTCATGATCTAGTCAGGAGTAGACCTTAAGGTACATTGGTTCGATAGTTTGTTAGGGAGATACCAAACACTGTTTAGTCTAAGTGAAGTTTGGGATAGGGTTGTTATCCAATACGGGACCAACATCTATAGGGATTTAACGAGACTGTCTCCCACCTATAGAGAGGGAACCCCCTTAGATTCCTCAGAAGACATGGGGATTCTTTTTCCCTGAGCTCAAGCTCGACAGATTCTACCAGTTAGGTTTCTTTCCACTTGGAGTCTCATTACTTATGGTAACCTTAATTGACTGCTGACATACTATCTTTCCTTTTTTTTTTTTTTTCAGGTTATATGGATTTGGACCTGGACAACCTCCTCAACAAGCTCGTTTCCTCGAGGGAAAACAAACCCCAACGAGTATCTCAGAAGGGAGGTTGCCCCTCCAAACTCACCAAGAAAGTCGAGGTGGTCCCCCAAGAGTTGAGGTTGTCGAACCCTGGCCAAAATATCAAGCTCCCAGCACCTTCAAAAATCACGCCTCTCGCTCCTACAGTCCAACCGGAAATCACACCTCTCCCTCCTACAACCCAACCAAAATGAGCCCAAGCTCCCATCCAAGACCGCTTTCTTTCTATCTAGCCCTATGTGCCAGAATTTGTGGTTGACAGTGCCGCCGGGACCTCTAGGGTCTACCTCGGTTATGATGCCTTCACTCGAGTGGGTCAAGGTTTTAGCAACCTCAGGGCTTCCCACTGGGAATTTCTGACCTCCTGCCAGGTTGCCAATACTCTTTTCGATAAGAGTGGGGAACTTTTTTCTTCGGTTAGTTACTTTCTGACAAGTTCCTTACTTCCGTATCAACTTGGAATTTGTGCTTTTGACATTGGTTTTTTATTGCAGGCATTCATATCCTTTGTTCAACATAATTTTGTGTTGAATCGAGAGGTCACGGTGAGCAAGGATATTGCACAAGAGGCCCGAGATGCCCAACTTAGGGTTGAAGATGACCTTAAGAAGGCTCGACTGGAACTTGAAGCAAGGGACGCAGTGATCAAGAGGATCTCGAAGCTTGAGGCCAAGCTAGAGGCATCCCAAAAGGAAGTTGAGGGTAGGGACTCAGAGATAAAAAGGATCCAGGAGCTCAACGCCAAACTAGAAGAGGAAAAGAAGATGATCTATGAGTTCATTGAGAGCGAGAAGGCCCGTCTTTTTGAGGAGTTTAAGACGAAAAAAAGATCGCGCCATAGACATGGCGATGTATCGGATTTGAGCCAATAATCCTGACCTCGATACCAGCTTCCTTTCCGACTGAGAGGCGCCGAATTTGTTGCTAAGTGGCAGGCATGTCTTGAGGAGGAAGAGGCCAGGCTCGGTATTAAAGAGGCAATAGAGGCCTCCGAGCAAGCCGAAGTTGTGGATGATGGGACGACTGATCCTTAAGGTTCAAGTTATTGGTTGCGACCCATTTTTGTTTCCCATTGTAATTATATTTTTACATATATAATTTCTTCTTTTTATGCCCATGTGGAAAAAATAATTACAACTCACAGGTTGTTTATATTTCAATGGTAGTTTTTATTTTTATGCTTATATTTCTTGCTCGAAACATTTACGCATATTTTCTACATTGGATGCTTTTTCCTTTATCACATGCTTACTTTTCTTGCTCGAAACATTTACACATATTGTGCATAAAGTGCTATATTTTTTTATTTATACAAATACTTGTTGGGCTTAAACTCAAATTTTGACGTATTCATACATAGTTCATTCGATTGCCCTTTTTCGACTTCGTTATTGTCAAGGTCGAATATTACTTTTACTATGTATTTTTGTTAAAAAGTACTTAGTGGTAGGTAACTTTGTTAGTCTAGTTATATTTTTCTTTTCCACATTACCTTTTCCTCATCCTCAAGTATGATCTCGAGGTTGCGAGGTCAAAACTTATTTGCAAAAATTTACAACCAGCCCTAGTCTCGACTTATGCCTTTTGTTGGTTTATGTAGAATTCCAACTTATATATTGTGTCGATTAGGTTTTTCTGGTTTGTTCCATACTTGTTTAGTTCGGGTTTGGTTAATGATCCACACACTTATTGTTTTCTTTATGTTAGGTTAACAATCCATGCATTGCCATTAGAGTCTATTTTTATTGATGTTATATTTTTTTTGTGCTCATGGTATGACTGTATACCACTTATGCCCCCTTAATATCCCATGATTATGAACTTAGGTTATTGAATTTTGAGGGCTTGCAAAAAATAACAATAAAAATACAACATTTGAATGAAATTCAGCGCTTTATTGATGAAAAGAAAAAATTAAATACAAGCTTGGTTAAAACGCATAAACAACATTCCTACATTACTGATAATAAGGTAATAGATGTTCACCATCCCAAGCTCGCGGGACCAATCCTCCATTCAACCTCGCTAGTTTATAAACACCAGGTCGAATGATGGACTCGATGTGGCAGGGTCCCTCCCAATTAGGCCCAAGTACCCCAGTAGATGGGTCTCGTGTGGCCAAAAACACACGCCTTAACACCAACTCTCCCAATTCAAATTTCCTGTCTAGGGCCCTTTTGTTGAAATATCTTGTAGCCCTTTGCTGGTATGCAACATTTCTTAGTTGGGATTTGTCTCGTCTTTCTTTAATAAGGTCCAAACTTTCTTCAAGCTGGGATTGGTTCAAGGTTTGATAGTATGCATTGCGCCTTATAGTCTGGATTTTGACCTCGATAGGCAACATGGTCTCGCATCCACAAGCCAGGGAGAAAGGGGTATGCCCTATTGAGGTCCTTGCTGTCGTTTTGTATGCCCACAGGACTTGTGGTAGTTCCTCTGGCCATCTTCCCTTAGCTTCTTATAGCCTTTTCTTCATAGAACTCTTTAGAGTCTTGTTTATCGCTTCGACCTGGCCAATTTCCTATGGATGGGCCATGAAGGAAAAACATTCGATTATTCCATTCTTTTTACAGAAATGTGTGAATAAGTCACTGTCAAATTGGGTCCCGTTATCCGATACAATCTACCTAGGCATCCCATATCTACAGATTATATTCTTTACTATGAAATCTATGACTTTTTTCGAGGTGATAGTAGCTAAGGGCTCAGCTTCGGTCCACTTCGTAAAATAATCAACGGCGTCTACAGTGTATTTTACCCCTCTCTTTCCAGTCGACAAGGAGCCAATGTAGTTGATCCCCCCATACCACGAATTCCTATGGGGAGCTCATCATGGTGAGCTCGGTGGGTGGAGCTTGCGGTATTGAAGCGAACCGTTGACACTTATCACAACGCTTAACATATTCGAATGAGTCTGCTTTAACTGTAGGCCAGAAGTATCCTTGCCTAAACACATTTTTTGACAGACTATGCCCCCCAGTGTGATTTCTGCAAAACCCTTCATGGATTTCTTCTAAAATTTTATGTGCCTCAGGGGGAGTTACACTCCTAAGTAGTGGCATGGAATACCATCTTCTATACAACTTCCCTTCCAAGATGGTTTATCTTGGTATTTTGTACATAAGTTTTCTAGCCTCGTTTTGATCTACTGGGAGGCTTTTAGTTTCGAGGTAGTCAATTATCGGGGTCATCCAGGTGGGTTGCAAGTCAATCATGTTGACATCTTCTCCATCAGGCTTGATTATGCTTGGGACCGGTAGGAACTCGATCGGAACCACGTTGAGTGTGTGAGCCTCTTTGGTCGTGGCGCGCCTAGCCAATGCGTCCACATTTGAATTTTGCTCCCGTGGAACTTGTTCTATAGCATAGAACTCAAATTCCCCAAATGCTACCTTAACTTTCTCCAGATAG
The DNA here is from genome assembly GCF_963169125.1 of Humulus lupulus. Classification (NCBI taxonomy): domain Eukaryota; kingdom Viridiplantae; phylum Streptophyta; class Magnoliopsida; order Rosales; family Cannabaceae; genus Humulus; species Humulus lupulus. The sequence goes on from NC_084796.1 coordinate 41,567,507, forward strand.
GCTGCTATTTTAATGCCACGAGCCTGATACTCACCTAGGACCTGGTTAACGACTAACTAGGAGTCACTATAGCAGTGAATGGTCTTTTCCTTGAGCTCAGTAGCTATCCAGAGTCCTGTTAATAGCGCTTCATACTCAGCCTTGTTATTTGATGCCTCGAAGATGAATCGTAAGGCTGAGTGAAAATGATTTCCCGTCAGAGTGATTAAAATGATTCCTGCCCCCGACCCATTCTCATTGCAGGACTCTTCGAAGTAAAGTCTCCACAGCTCGCGGGCTGGGGTTACGACTTCCTCGTTGGAGAGTCCTGTACATTCAACAATGAAATCTGCTAAGGTCTGCCCTTTGATCGTTGTTCATGAACGATAAGTGATCTCGAACTGTCCGAGTTTGATGACCCATTTTAACAATCTCGCGGAGGCTTCATTCTTGGATAGTACTTGCCTTAACGGCTGAATAGTTAGTACATGTATAAGATCTGCTTGGAAATAGGGTCGAAGCTTTTGAGATGCATGTATTAGGCACAAAGCCAGTTTTTCCATCAATGGGCATTAGTTCAGAGAGAAAGCCAAAGAGGTTGTTGAAATTCTTAAGGCAGGAGTGTCTGCCTATCTGGGAGAATAAAGAAACTGATAAATTGTTAAACTTTTTGAGAAAATATAGCTTCAGGATGAAGAGTTGTATCTCTCTACGTAATAACAGGCGAGGATTTGTATAGTATTCAGAGGAAGAAGGGAGAGTTCTGACTCTGGATTAAATATAGATTCTGAAGTTGTACCAAGGGTTAGGCCAGCGGGGCCTACCAATTGATCCCACCTAGTAGAGGTGATGACTTTTGAGTATATCTGGAATTGGGAATAAGACAGCGAGGTAATCATTGTAACCTAAGCAGACTCTGAAGTTTCAGCAGGGTTGCGGTGTAAACGAGGGGCTAACAAAAGAATGGCTATTAGACAAGATCTTGTGGGGCAAGATTGATACTATTGTAAGAGTGTTGTTGAGAAGTAAAGTAAAGGCGGTGGACCTTGGAAATCATGGTTAGAGTTGCGGGTTTACTGACTAATGTGTTTGGGTAAATTTCGAGGACGAAATTTTTATGAGAAGGGGATAGTTGTAACGACCCAAATTTGCTAATAAGGCTTAAGGGCCTTGATTAGCATGCCAGGAGGGCATGATGGGATTTATGTTTGATTTTAATGAGTTAAATGCATGGTTATGATTTAAAGCATGTTATATGACTATTTGACTATTTGAGATGCATGACTATGTGTATTAGTATGCATGTAGGCCCTGATTGTGTTAGAAGGGCATAATTGTAATTTTGGCCATTTTGGGCATAGCTTTATTGATATGTGATGATTGTTGAGACCACATTGGTATGTGGATGTATCTGTGATTTGTGACTCAAGACGATCCCAGTGAGCTGGTTAGCGGAAAAGTCATGGTGGGAATTTATACCCGGCTCGGGGCGAGCCTGGGGGTATGAGCAGGAATTTAGAGAATAGATTGATATTAATTTTGATGATGGGGAATACTTATTTGGTGATTTATCAGGTGTTGGAAGCAACGAGAAAATATTAGAGACACTTGAGGATTAGCGGGAATTGGGTAAAATGACTAAAATGGCCCTACTTGGACAAAAAAGGTTTAGAATTAATAAGGAGGGCATTTTGGTCAATTGGCTTTTAGAGATTGATTTATGAGGCTTTATATACTTAGTGGGTTTGGGTAGAGAGAGTGAATGGCTGTGGAAAAGAAAGAAAAAGGAAGAAAAGAAAAGAGAGAAAACAGAGGGTTTTTCTAAAAGGATCGGTTTGTGCATTCTTGCACCACTTCTCTCCATTTTTCTTGGAGCAAAGCTCAGTGGAGAGCTAGGATAGGCTGAGCATCAAGGATCTTAAGGTTATACTTGAAGATTTGGCAAGGATTAGCAAGAACACATCAACTTTTGAGGTAAGTTTTAGAAATTTCAGTTTTAAGGGTTTGGCTGGTTTGAGCTGTGTTTTGAGCTGAGTTGATGGGAACTTTAGGGAATTTCTGGGCAAGCTTTGAGGAAGACCAAGCTAAGGAGGTCTAGGAAAGGAATCAAGGTCTAAATTGCATCAACGGTATGAATTCTAAGCCTTTAACTTTGTTGTTTGATTGAATTTCTGGGTTTAGGGTTGATCATGGTGAATTTTGAGATTTGGGTTGAATGTGCTTGGGTTTTGATGATTTGGGATGCTTGGGATGAGTGGAGAGTGTTTATAAGCTTGATTTTGAGTTTGGTAAAGGTTTGGACAAGTTTGGGGTTGAAATGGTAGAAGGAAATCGCAGGAAGCGATTTTGGGTGTTGCTGGTCTGCTTGTAGCGCTACAGTGCTAGTCTTTGGGCGCTGTAGCGCTAGGCCCTGGTTCTGGGGGTGTGTTGTTTTGATTGTAGTGCTACAGCGCCCTCTTAAGAGCGTTGTAGCACTGCACTATTCACAGAAAGGGATTTTTGGGCTTTTGTTGAGGGATTTTGACCTAGGGTTCGGGGTTCGATTCCACCACCTTGTTTTGTGGATCTAGGACTTCCCGGGGGGCTCGGGATTGGTCCCGAGGCTAGGTTTTCGGACTTGGGGTTTGGTGTTGACTTTGACCTATGGCTGTGTTTAGGTGTGCGCTAAGGCTCGAGTGGGATCGTGCTCAAGGAGTCAAGTGTTGAAAGCTATCAAATTGACAGGTAAGAAAACTATAGCACCCATAGGGCAAGGCATGGGCCCATAGTGTGGTTGCAGGGCATGGCCCTATATTGCATTACATGTTAGAGTGCAGACTTGATTGAACTGATATATGTTCAAATGTTATTTGAGTTAGACTATCTATGATTATAGTTGAATGAAACGGCGAGGAGCCGAGAACGGTGAAAGGCCAAGAACGGCAGTGGGGCCGGAAGTACCATGGCCCTAGATTGTATTATGTGCAAATGTATAACCTTAAATGAATTATTATATGTTTGAATGATTATTTTGAAATGTACTATATGTGTGATTATAATGAAATGAACGGCTAAGGCCGAGAGCGGCGAAGGCCGAGAACGGCCTTGGGGCCGGAAGTAACACCTAGCACATGGGATGCTTATAGTTAGGGTGGGACCCAATGGATACATGAGTTATCCTTACGGTGAGGACCGAGACCCCAGGCTTTGGTAAGGCTTCTGGGGCGGCATGGCCGGGTCGCTTAAGTCTAATGGTTGACCCGTTTATCTGTGGACTATCTGATATGATTAACTGTATAATTTGCATATGTTATGTACTGTTTGAGTTTTCTTGTTGGGCTTCGGCTCACGGGTGCTCTGTTTTGCAGGTAAGGGCAAAGATTGAGTCAACCAGCCATGAGTACGGAGAGCATGAAGCGACGTGTACATGTTTGGCCTGCCCGACTCCTTTGGTTGGGGGTATTTTCGAGAAATGGCTGTAATAACCTGTGATTTTAATGACGGACCAACTGTAAACATATTTTAAGTTGTAAATGGTTTTCAAACCTTATTTTGGGATCCCAAATGTTTAATACTAGAAGTTTTCAATGAAACAACGCATTTTCAAAGATTACATCCTTAACTTTTGCTTAGTCACACTTTTGTTTTAAAAACCTCAGTTAACGAGTTCATTGCACCTTTTTCGTTTTAAAGCTCACTTAGTAACGGCTCTAAGGAAGTAGGGCGTTACACTTCCTAGATAACAATAAGTGCCTGTTCACTTTTTTGGTTCTTCCCTCTCATGGAAATGCTATAGCATTCCCGTGCGGCGAGCTGGTCTCCCTTTAGCGTTCCAATGCCATAAGACGTTGGGAACTTGATGGCCAAATGCCTAACGGATGACATAGCCCCCAACCCAATCAAGGATGGTCTCCTGGGTAGTACGTTGAAGGCAGATGGGGTGTTCACCACTATGAACTCCATCATCTTGGTCACCGAGACTAGATAATCTCCCAAGGTTTCCGAGAGCTCGATGGATCTTGTGCTGGCTATCCTTTCTCCTGAAAATCCATACAACGTCGTTGAACAGGCTTTCAAATCTCGAAGCGTGAGTGCCATCTTTTCTAGAGTGGCCTTATAAATGATGCTGACTGAGCTCCCGTTATCTATCAGGATCCTACACACCCTTTTGTTGGAAAGCTAGAGTGTGATGACCAGAGGGTCGTTGTGGGGAAACTGAACATGCGATGCATCCTCCTTTGTAAAAGTAATGGGTTGATTTCAACCATTTGTTTCTTTGGAGCTCGCAGTTCAAGTTTGTAGGGATATCCGTCTCCTATTTTAAGCTTGTTCACATATCTTTTCTAGGCATTTTTACCTGATCCAGCAAGGTGTGGCCCTCCAGAAATGGTTAACACATCCTCCCCATCTATTAGGGGAGGTCGATCATCCTCCCTTTCTCGTGAGGTGGTATTCTGCTATGCAGGCTATGTGGGAGCTTCTCTCTGTCCAGTTGACACTTGAGTTGGATTTTGATTTCTTATATATTTTCCAAAATACCCTCTCGAGATCAGACCTTCAATCTCATATTTTAGTTTTCGACACTCATTGGTGGTATGCCCGATGTCCTTGTGGAATCTGCAATACTTATTGGTGTCTCTTTTTTACTTTTGATTTCACATTAGGTCAGGTCGCCTAAACAAGACCTGATTTTCATTCATGACAAAAATATTCTCCTAAGTTTTAGTAAGCTCAATGTAAACCGTGTAAATGGAGAAATACTTGTCTCCTTTCTTCTTTTTCCCTCCGTCCGCCTCTGAGTTATTCCCTTCATTTTTCTTTCCCTTTGAAGGGTTGTCTCTTGCGGGTCAAGATGTTGAGGGGGTAGCTAAGGTCGAGATTGAGTTAACATTCATCATTGTAGTTATAACAGGCTGAGGGGTCAATTTTAATGCTGACCTTGCCTCTTCTATATTGACAAATCTATGAGGCCTTTTGTTGAACTCAGTTATTGTTCTTATTAAATTCCTTTGCATATCATCTCAGAGGGGACTTTCTGGAAATATTCCAGCTCGTACCGTCATAAGGTGTCCATTGTCATCAACATTACGGGCTCGAGCCACCTCAATGTTAAACCTCACCAAGTAACTTTTTAACGACTCCCTCGGCTATTGTCTAACATTTGTCAAGGCCGAGGCTTTGGGCCTAATGCCTACCGTGGCCTTGAATTGTTTCTTAAAATCTCTCGCTAATTGTTCCAAGGACGAGATCGAATGCCTTCAGAACTTGTCGAACCAATTTTTTGCTGGTCCCGTCAAAGTTGTTGGAAATAGCATGCATTTTAGCTCATAACCAATGTTGCTAGCGCACATGATTGTGTTAAATGTGCTCATATGGATGTACATGTTTGAGTTCCCATCAAAAGGAGCTACATGAGGTATCTTGAACCCGTAAGGGAATGGTGTGGAGCAAAAGGCTCGAGCTCCTCATTAGAGTCGTCGACCTTGTCCTTATTCCTTTCATCTTAAAGGAGCCTGAATGCTCTTTCGAGCTGGTTAATTCTTTCTTGGACCAAGTCCACCAGAGGTTGAGCCTACACTTGGGGTAGCTAGTTATTGTTTGCAAAATCTCCAGCTCCCTGTCCCAGTACAAGGTTATACTAGTTTCCATATTTTGGCTGCGTGGGCTCTGTTCGGTTGTTTGTGATCTCGACATGTGACTTCCCGCTGGTTTGGATGCCCTATGTCCTCGGGTTGCCTCTCGCTCACCAACGTGTCTAGGTTAAGCTCTACGGTTCCTGTCTAGTCTGCCACTCCAAGAAGGTCTTTGAGGTACCCGCTCCCCTGTCTAGTTCCTATTAGGAGCTGACTGGGGTGCCTCTCAAACTGGAGATGGCTGCCTTATTGGTGATGGAGGATGCCTTATAGGTGATGGTGGGGGCCTACCATTGTTCGTCCTGGAAGGTCCAGAATTAGCTCGGACCGGCTCCGGGTTATTTCTCACAGGCTCAGGGCTAGTGTTCCGAGCTGCTGAGGGAGCTTGGTTATTCCTTGATACTGCAGTTACACTCACTGTCGGATTACCAGTCATTGTTTGAGTATTCCTCTCAGGGTGATCATTGCCAGTGTTTTCCCTGGGCCTTGGTTGGGTTTGATGGGCCCTTTGTTCGACCATTCTGGCAGTCGTACTCCCACGGGGTCGTCCTCTGGCCCTCCAAGGAGGCGCCTGGGCCTCGACAGCCTGTCTGACTAATTCTTCATTGCACTGTGTGGCTCCGGCCAATTGTTGGCGCAGTTGGCGATTCTCTAGTTTCACAATGGGCATGTACCTCTCAGGATTATAATAGAGGTCCTCATCGGGTCTAGGGGTTAGAGCAGGTGGCCCCCTGGATTTAGATGATGCACTCCCCTTGTTCGGGCCATGGTCTTCCATAGGGGTTTTCCCAGGCCTTTGCGGATAGCTCTTAGTTTGAGGAGTTTGTCCCTCATGGATTTGAGGCAATGATCGCCCACCAGCTCCTGGATTGTTTGTGGCGTCCATTGATGCAATGCAAGAGGTTTTTGATTAAACAATATAGAGATTTGCTTAATGCTCTCAATGAAAGCACCAAACTGTTGACGTCATTTTTCGTCAACTTAATTTTGAAGAACACTAAACAATATTTCAGAAAGAACAGAAGAACATAAGAATTTTTATGTGGTTCAGCAGTTAAAATCTGCCAAGTCCACTGGTCAATAGTATTGATCTTGACATTCTCTCAAAGCTTTTTCAGAACAATTTGACAGAGTATTCTCAGTACAATTTTGTGCGTGAATACAAATAAAAAATCCCAAGCTATTTATAGACCTGGTTAGAAGAATATCTTCCATTGATTCAAGGAAGTTACAATCAATTATTCAAATTTGAAATAAATGTAAATAAATATATTAATTACATAATATCCCATGATAATGGGAATTTAATATCTGATAACAACAAATCCATAAGGAATATGGATTCCCTAACAGTTTTCGTGTGCAAAACACATTGTTGATGTTGAATGCAAGGTCAACGTGCTTTTGAGATCTACCAAGACTTTGAGCTCATTATTCTAGTCGGCCTCCTCCTCACCTAGCGGTTTCATCAAAATGATTCTTCGGAGACCAATGCCTTCAAATTTGAGAATGAGGCTCGAATAATACCCACATGATTCGAAGGAGATTCTCTCTTTCGAGCTTGAAACTTAAGATAGAGACTTTCAACTTGTGCTCGATTTCCAACAACAACAGATCAAGAATCATGCCTATTTATACAATTGTTCAACCAATGCTTGTTATTTTCGAGCTTACGTTTTTCGAGCCTACATTTCGAGGCTCATTTATTCATCCTCATAATTTGGGTGTAACAATGTTTATTTATTTTTTCTAATTTAAAATCAATTAATTAATATAAAAATTATTTAAAATATTTTTTTAACTGCCACGCCAGCAAACTGTTACTATTTTGGACGGAAGGGACAAAAGTCTACAAGTGCTATAGTTCGGGGGTATTTTTGCCAAGCGAAAAAATTCGGGGGGGGGGGGGGGGTAAAAGTATAGTTTGAGGGAAAAATAATTTGTCCTTCCTGTTTTACTTCTACTCCATTCTTATTTCCATTATTATTTAAAGAGTTTATACCTGTTTGGACTTTGTATTTTATCACATTGCCTGTTTGGATCCTGTGTTTTGATCAATTATTTTTTGGATCCTGTATTTTGTAAAATGGTTCAAATAGACCACTAAATCTGATTTTTGTCAAAATATTTTGAACTAAAATCACAAATAATTCACCAAACTAACAATTCAAAAAAAATACATAATAAAAATGCTTATAAACCCTTATTTAAAAAAAATTCACAAATTAAATGCTTAATAGAATAAAAATGATTATATTTTTATTATATTCCGTTGTTTAGTTGTATTATGACTGTAGAGTCTCAGAACTTTACTGTGGATTTTGGTTCAAGCCGGGACTTAGTTGAACACTCGTAGCAATACTTATAGATTTTATAAGTTTAACCTATAGTTTAAGAATATTAATTATAACATAAGGTTTGATTAATATAGCTGATTATAAATATGATATTTATTATACCATAAGGTTTAGATAGAACCAATAAGATCATGACACTTGTTGTGTGCATGTTTATTGAGAAATTAAGCATTTTTGATGAATAGTTTTATAAGAGAAATATTTGAAAACCCTAGAATCTGCCAGCAGCTTTAAAATCATATTAGAACTCAGTCAAAGCTGTTTACCAATTCAAATTAAGCTGAAAAAGTGCAATTACGTGTATGATATTTCAACGTATGTCGATATATCGCCACTCGGGGAATACCAAAAACACGTAACTTCGTACGAACATTTCGACGAGCCTCGGGAATACAAGCCCAGGCTATATATCACCTACCATGGGTGATATATCAGCTCTAGGGCAAGTTTTTCAAATATTTTTTTAAACCGAGCTCAATTCAACCCATAACCTCTTAGCAAGCCTCTGAACCTTTTTGACCGAGTCTCAAGCCTCTGCTGAACGAATATTAAAAAGTTTTTCAATTAAATAGTCATTATTTTATTCAAGCTAAAAGAAGATCTTTTCATCCTTGAACTCTATAAATAGGACCTAGTACCCAGCCATTTCTTTCATTTTTCAAGCTGAGTTCAGAGCCTTCAAGCAGCTAGGTTTACTTTAGAGTGTTAAACACTTGGGTTGGGGTTATAAGCTTTATCATCTTAAGCTTATCAAACACTTGGGAAGTAAGGTTAATAGTGTGTTTTTTGATATCAAGGTGTAGTTCGGTTATAGTGCATTCAAAGGTATTCTTATTCCTAGTTTATTCCTGTATGTTTCATTAGTTTCTTATAGTTTTCTCTACTCAAATCCTAACTCGCTGTTTCTCATTATCTTGGTTAGGTATTTAAGTTCTTTGAACTTAAGATTTCTTGTCGGTAAGTATCTTCTCGGTGGTTTAGTTCATTCCTTTTCATCTCTTTTCTTTTAGAAATACTCCCCTTTCTATTATTGGTTTTAGGAGTGTTCCAAAATCTCGTCCTTGTTCTCACATCCCGGTATTTGCAAGGAAAATATGATAGATTTTGTATGCTTTTATGTTTTTGATATATGTTTATGTTATATGTATGATATGATTTTAGTTGTTTTAGTATATGAATTGTTTAGATAACAATCACATAATTTGTTTAGATAACAAGTCCCAATAGTAGATTCCTTGGGCATATGATTGTTTAGATAACGAGCCCCATAAATTTATATGACTTGTTTAGATAACTAGCCCCGTAAATTTATGGGCATATGATTGCCTAGCTAGCAAGTCCCAAGAAGTATGATGGCCATTGTAATAGATGTTGTATTTATATAGTCATATGTTTATAGTATATGTTTATGATAAAGTTTATGTATATGCTTTATGTTATAAGTAGATTTTCCTTGATGGGCATTAGGCTCATTCCTTTATTTTTATATGTGCAGGAAAATAGTTATGGCAGCAGAAAGATTCTTGGCAGCTTGGGATTGTGTGTTGAGGAAGAATGGAATCGATGGACTGCGTGAACGATACTCATGCCAGTCGAGTAGTGGGAGTACTGGGAGAGGGGACATGGCCTGTGTGTCTAGGGCCAGATGTCAGAGTCGACACCACCACCACCTACACCACTATGCCTGGCACCACTCCTCTGACATTCGTACAAATCAAGTAGTGGAGACATTCCCATGGTGCCTGGCCATGTACTGGAACCAACACCACTACCCCTGAGACCACTCTCCTGACAGTGTACTTTGTGTACCACCTGGTCCCCTGGACCACAATGTATCCAGGGCCATTAGAGCCCGTTATAAAATGAACCCCACTTCCACATGGGAGGGGGTTGGAAAAAACACTGTAGCATTACACCATAAGAAATACAAATTCAGTTCACCATTTTTCTTCTGCAAGTGTTCTTTGAGTTTCCAATCATATCTTTAAAGTTTTTTCTTTTGATAATCTCTACGTTTCTGTTTTTCTAACTTAACTTGGTTGACGAGTTCTCACCGTCAACAGTTTGGTGCCGTCTGTGGGAAGGATAGATTGCAAGTCACTGTTCTTCCGTCAATTCCGATAAGAAAAAATGTCGCGACATTCGAAACGGTTGAGAGAGTCGTGCGAGGTGCAAGTCCACCTTGACGGAGATCAGCTAAAATCCTCCATGAGGGATCCTCCTCCACCTGCAAACATGGAGGCCCCAAGGGAGCTTGAGGCGCCCAGAGACGAAAGGGAGGCCTCATCCCCGATAGTCCCACCTGAGGAGGATCGCCCAAGGTCGGCGACTGCCCCGACAAGGGGTGCCAATGAGTTCCTGCCTCCAAAGCCACCGCAAGTCCCAAACCCTGTTCGAAGGATCCAGGCCCGTCGAAGCACCGGGCTGACAAGCACCCGCGTGTCCACTCCGTCAACTCAAGCTCGAAGTCTCAATTCTATGAAGACGAGATACGAGAACTTCACCGCAAGAATCAGAGGCTAGAGACCACCTTGGAAAACATGCAAGAGGTGCTAAATGGGCTGTTGCAAGGGAGATCAAACGTGACACTCCCTAAGCACAAAGAGAGAGACCAGAAGGAGGTAGAAACCACTGTCCCAGTAGATGAAGGAAAGACGTGACTCTCCACTAGTAACACCCCCCGAACGAAGCAACGCGAACATCCCAGACCACCGAAACAACCCCAGAAGCCAGAGCCGAAGACCAATGCTGCCCCTCGCAACGATGACGAGGTCACCTCAAAGAGAGCACCCTCAAATTTATGAGAGGAGCTCAATAACAAGAGGGCGGGTAAAAGGACCACACCCCCTATGGCGCCCCGAGAAGGCAAAGGAAAGGGGGATCTTAACCCGTCCACTTTGAGAGACTCCCTAAGCAAGAGGAGGCAGGACCTAGACACAGAAATGAGGAGCCTGCGAAGAAAAATCATCACCGCCTCCAGAGGTCAAGCTTTTGAGGAAGAATTCGATCATGAGTCACCCTTCATCAGGGAGATCCAAGCCATCCGGCTCCCAGCCAACTTTAAGGAGCCCCATATGACCCACTACGAAGGAAGCACAGATCCAAAATACCATCTGGACGCATTTAACGATCTGATGAAATTGAGAGGAATTAGTAGCGGGGCCAGATGCCACTGCTTCACTGTCACATTGAAAGGACCTGCGTACAAATGATTCAAAAGACTTAGACCGGGGTCCATCAGTGTAATGCCCCAAATTTTCTAATAAGGTTTAGGACCTTGATTAGGAGGTCGGGAGGGCCATAATTGATTTAATATGATATATAATGATTATATGCATGTTTACGTGAATAATATTATTATATGATGGTGAATGCATGCATATGGGTGTATTTATTATTATAAGGGCATTTTGGTAATTTGGCCTATTGAGGGCATATTTGTACATTGGGTGCATATTGTAATTTGTGAATGAGATTTAATTATTATGGAGATAGATTCGAGCTATTCGACATGAGACGGTCATAAATAATGGATTAGCGGTTTTGTCATAACGGGGTCAATTTCGGGGTAATAGAAATGTTTATTTGGTAATAGATTGGGAGTATTTGAGATCAGGATGGAATTCTGGAAGTTTTGACTATAGTGTCCCTGGGGGTGTTTTCGGGACCCCGAGCACTAGGTTTTATTTGAGGTTACTTAAGCTTGAAGTAGCTTGACAGATAAGAACGTACGTTAGAAATCTCTCGTTCTCTCTCAAAACAGACCGTTTTACCGTTTGAGCCTTTTTTAGGAAATCTTGAGTTCTAGGAGTCGGAATCAAGCGAGGGTCGAGGCATAGCGATCCTAGGAAATATTAGAAGCTTCTTAATCGAAGGATTTGACGAGAAACAACCCAATCAAAGGTAATCTAAGTTTGAAGTTTTAAGTTTTTAAAGTTTCTAAGCTTAGAATTGGACTTTGTTAATTGTTGAGTTTTTGGTCGGTTTGAGCCTTGGGTTTTGAGGGTTTTGGAGTATTGGAAAGCTTGGGAACTTTGTTTTGATGATTGGGGAATGTTTGGGTATGTTTTTGGAAGATTTGGAGTGTTTAAAACGCGTTTGGGAATGGCCCAGGGTTGGGGGCCGCGGCCCTGTTCTTGAGCGCCGCGGCCCTAGTTTGATGAAGCAGGTGTCAGGGAATTGGTCTTGCTGGGCGCTGCGGCCCTTGATGGAGGGCGCCGCGGCCCTTGGCTCAGAGAACCCTGGGGGTCGCGGCCCAAGGTGCTAGGGCCGCAGCCCTTGCCCTGTTTTCACCCCGTTTGCTCGTTTTGACCCCGGGAACTTAGTTATGGGCCTCGAGAGTGTCCCTACTACTTGGATTAGTTTGGATTGATCTCTTGGAGGTTAGATATTGGTTTGAAAACCTTTGGTTATCATGTTATTGATGGTGTTCCATTTTTGGTTATGATTAGGTGACCGCTAAGGGCTTAAAGGTTGACCGTTCTCAAGGGTCGTTCTTATATTGGTTTTAGCTCGGATTTGAGGTAAGAAAACTGCACCCTATGTATATGTGACATGCGTGGTTATTATTGATGCATGTCGGTTGATTATTATGTATGCCATGCATGGTTATTATGGTGCATGTTGGTTGACTAATAGGTATGACATGCGTGGTTATTATGATGCATGTTGGTTGATTATTATGTATGACATGCGTGGTTATTATTGATGCATGTCGGTTGATTATTATGTATGATGTGCATGGCTATTCTTGATGCATGTTGGCGGGTTATTAAACGTGACATGCATGGCTGTTATTGGTGCATGTTAGATTGCTGGATGTATTGTATATGATGCATGAGAAACAGGTGATTAGGACATGCTTTGTATACTGGGTATGATATTGTTCAGAGCTTGAGCCTCTGTGTTATTGCATAGTCCTAATTGTACTGGTATCTGTTAGTGAGCATGCTGAATACCTTGTTTATGGATATTGGACATGTGATATATGTTTGGTGGCATGGCTTACCTGTGTATGGCGCTGACTTATTAGTCAGAATCAACAATGGTGTCAGATCTGTCTGTGAAGCTGTGACTTATTAGTTAAGTTCACCACGGGTTGTGCACTGGTCATGTTTTACTGACCCAAGGGTCAGAGGTGGCAGTGCGTTATGAACGCCGGGCCAAATAAAGATTAGATCTAATCGAGGTCGGCATTGAATGACTCATATGGGGTATTAATGCTGGACCGACTGGAAGGTCAATGACAACTATAAGCGCTTGCCTGGTCTAAGACCAGATGATTTCAGCCAAGGTATATGACCCCGGTGACCGTTTGTCACATGGCTAAGGGACGTTGTCCATAGTTTCGACTCTAGAGTCGTGAGGAAGGTTATGTTGGTGACTAATCACCTTGCACCTGTCCTAATCAAACTTATGAAAGTATCACTTATCGGTTAAGCCCTGGTGACCCTATCGTCACATGGCTAGAGGGAGCGATGCTCATTATTGTGACTTTTGGCTATTGTCACCTATCTGGATGGACCATTGGTTCCAAATGGTTACTATGGTTCTAGTTGATATTATATCATGTTATATGGTGTTTTCTTGCTGGGCTTCGGCTCACGGGTGCTACGTGGTGCAGGTAAAGGCAAGAGGAAGCTGGACCATCCTTGAGTTGGAGAGCTTAGGTGATGACGTGTACATATGCAGCTGCTCGACCACCACGGCCGAGGTTTAAAGTGGAACTAGGGTTGAACCCTGTTTTGCCGCTTAGAACGGCCTTGTAACGACCCAAATTCACTAATAAGGCTTAAGGGCCTTGATTAGTATGACTGGAGGGCATCACGAAGATTATGTGTGGTTTTAATAATTTAGATGCATGATTATGATTTAAAGCATGTTATATGATTACTTGAGTATTTGAGATGCATGACTATGTGTGTTAGTATGCATATAGGCCCAGATTAGGTTAGACGGGCATAATCGTAATTTTGGCCATTATGGGCATAACTGCTTTGATATATGTGATAATTGTTGAGACCACATTATTATGTGGATATATCCGCGATCAGTGACTCGAGACGATCCTAGTGAGCAAAGTAGCAGAAAAGTCATAGCGGGGATTTATACCCGGCTCGGGGTGAGCTCAGGGGTATAAATGGGAATTTAGTGGATGAGCTGGAGATTATTATAACATTGAGGAATGCTATTGGTGATTAATTAGGTATCGGCAATTAAGCGGGAAATAATAGAGACACTCGAGGAAGTAGCGGGAATTGGGCAAAATGACTAAAATGCCCTTAAGTGGACTAAAGGACTAGAGTTAATAGGGAGGGCATAAAGGTCATTTGACTCTTAAGGATGGGTATTACTGAGGTTTTAAGTTAGTGGAATTTGTAGAATATCAAAGAAGTCTGAAAAAGAAGGGAAAAGAAAGAGGGAAAACAGAGAGAGTTTCTCTAAGTCGGTTTACACTTTCCTTCACCTGTTTCTTGAGAATTTCTGGAGTAAAGCTTAGTGGAGAGCTGGGATAACTAAACATCAAGGGTCTTGACCTATGACTAAGGAATTGGCAGAGGTTTAGCAGTGTTTCACTAACACTTGAGGTAAGATGAGTTCATCCATTTCTGTTTCTGGTTTTTAAGTTGTGGTACTTGAGTTGAATTGAATGGAACTTTAGGGAATTCAGGCTTAAGGCTGAGGAATAGCAAGCCAAGGGAGCCTAGGGATAGCTTGTGGGCAAAATTCTATCAAAGGTATGAATTCTAAGCTCTAATTCTGTTGTTCAGCTGGTTTATGTTGGGTTTAGAGTTTGGAGGTGGCTATGGTGAATTTTGAGTTTGTGATTGCATGTGCTTGGGTTTTATATGTTTAGGGTGTTTGGGATGAGTGGAGTGTGGTCATGAAGTTGTTTTTAAGTTTGGGTAAGAGTTGGAAGAGGTTTGGTTGAGGTTGGCTCGAGAGAATCGCATAAGGGAAATTTTGGTGTTGGGCTGTCTGTGACTAGCGCTACAGCGCTAGCCTTTGGGCGCTGTAGCGCTAGGCCATTTTGCTGGAAGGGTTTTGGTTTCTGTCTGTAGCGCTATAGCGCCCTCCCAAGAGCGTTGTAGCGCTACCCTGCCTTCTGAAGGGGATTTTAGGGTAATTTGCAAGGGATTTGACCTAAGGTTTGGGGTTTGGTTCCACCACCTTGTTTGGTGGAACTAGGACATCCGGGGGGCTCGGGATTGGCCCCGGGGCTAGGTTTTTAACTTGAGGATTGATGATGACTTTGGCCATGACTGTATTTAGGTGAGCGATAGGGCTCGAGTGGGATCGTGCTCAAGGTGTCGAGGGATCAAAGCTATTGAATTGAAAGGTAAGAAAACTGCACCCGAATGTATGGTTGTGAATGGGACTAAGTGCTCCCGAGAGTTGTATTGTGTCATCGTTGGTATTATGCCAAGGGACACGTATAAGCGGTCTAAGAGTACCATTCATGATTTTAGCGCACAGAGCGCGAATTGGCCACTGGGAGCCAGAAACAATAGGATAACAGAGGGAGCTGCCTGTGAGCGCTAGCCCTGGTTATCGTCTGTGCATTATGTATTTGAGCTGAGATGCTTAGTATATGAAATACTTGATTGATGATATACTAGAGTTGATGAGATGCTATATGTGTAATTGACCTGTTGCTAGATTGTTCATGCTCTGTTGTTGCTGTGTTTTCTTGCTGGGCCTTGGCTCACGGGTGCTACGTGGTGCAGGTAAGGGCAAGGGCAAGCTAGACCAGGCCTGAGGTGGAGAGCTCCGAGGTGAAATGTACATGGCCAGCCGTTCGATCACCACGGTCGAGGAGTGTGTCAGGACAGAGATTACCTAACAGCTCGTTTTTGCCTTAGTATGGCCAGTCAATGTATTTAAACTTTGTAACTTTTGTAAATGGCTTTTAAACTGTCAATTTTGGGATCCCATGTACATAAACAATGTTTAGTAATGAAAATGTAACTTTTGAGACCAAAACACTTTTAACCCTAGTTCCTCTACTATTCCAGTAACACGCTTTTACTTTAATGACTTGATTAGCAAGTCTGGCACTTTATAAACACACAGTGTAACGGTCTTGGCTATCCAGGGCGTTACAACTTGGTATCAGAGCGTCCTAGGTTTATGGGTCCTGAAGACTGGCTGGGTATGTACATTCGCTGCGGGAGACAAGCTCAACTCAAGGTTTGGTACTTGTGTATACATGGTTATGTTTTTAAATGATTTGAGTGAGATATGATTGCTGATATCTGTCTGATGAATAGGGAGCATGAGATTCTGATAGGGCCTGGCCCTTGACTATTGCATGATGTTATTGAGGCATGCTTAATAGCATTGCTGTGCATGTGAATGAATATCTGGATAAATTGCTGTACTTGATTGTTTGTGAATGATTGGAGTCCAGAGATGGATTATGAGAGAATTACTACCCTGTCATCTTAGCCTAATTGCCGAGTCGTTGATTGCAGATTGACTTGAATAGGTATGCGTTCAAGGAAATCCACACGACAAGCCGGCAGGTCTGGGGCTAGAGAGGATGATCAGGGCCCAACCCCTCCACCAGTTCCTGAGAACTGGCAACAGTTAATGGCAGAAATGCAAGCTAGGCTTCAGAGCCAGGATGAACTGATCAGAATTTTGCAGCAGGCTCCATCTGGGAGTGTTGCCCCTGCTGTGCCACCGGCATTGGTACCTGTGGTGCAGCCAGTTGATGTTGGAAATAAAGTGGAACCGTTATATGAGCGGTTCAGGAAACAGCAGCCCCCGATCTTTGAGGGTGGACCAGATCCACTAAAAGCTGAGCAGTGGATGACTTTGATCACTACCATTCTTGATTTTATGAAAGTAGAAGGACATGATAGGGTGGCCTGTGCCACTTATATGCTGAGAGAGGATGCCCTAATCTGGTGGGAGGTGCCATCACATACTAGAAATGTTGCTGCAATGACATGGGAAGAGTTTAAGGATTTTTTCAATCAGAAGTATTATAACGTTGCCATCAGGGCAGCGAAAGTAAATGAGTTTGTGGGGCTGGTTCAGGGTAGTATGACCGTTACAGAATATGCCTTGAAGTTTGACAGACTTGCAAAGTTTGCACCAGATCTTGTACCTACTGATGCGACCAGGTTAGACAGATTTGTTAGAGGGCTAAATGTTATGATAGCCCGAGATGTAAGGATTACCACAGTTCCTGGAGTGACTACCTATGCCCAGGCTGTGGAGAGGGCTCTTACCGCTGAGGAAGCAGAGAATAGGATATGGAGGGATAGTACAGCAAGAAGAGAGGGTCGTAGGCCAGTGCCTCCATACTCTGGTTCTAGTAAGGGCGGAGGCTCCAGTGATTTGAAGAGAAAGGTTCCTGATGCTCCAATCGCTCCTAGGTTTGATAGAGGAGGTCGGGGTACTCAGGGTGGCCGTCGGGGAGGCGGTGATTCGTGGAGGACTTACCCAGAGTGTACGAGGTGCAGGAGACGCCATTTGGGTGAGTGTCAGGCTAAGGCCTGCTATGTATGCGGGGTGGTCGGACACCTCAGGAAAGATTGCCCAACAGTGAAGAAGGGCGAGGCAGGAAAGGTGGACAGCTTGACACCAGCTCGAGTGTTCACTTTGACGCAGGCAGAGGCCGAGGCTAGTCCCTCGGTAGTGACAGGTCAGCTTTCTAGTGCTGGCACTCCTTTTACTGTTTTGATTGATTCTGGTGCTACGCATTCATTTGTATCTGATAGGGTAATTGATAGACTGTGTAGACCTAGTGAGTATAATGCTTCAGGGTTTGGGACTATATTGCCTACAGGAGAGCTAGTAGTGTCTAGAAGGTGGATTAGGGCATTGCCGGTGTTAGTTGATGGTAGAGAGTTGTCAGTGGACTTGATTGAATTGAGAATGGACTTGATTGAAGGTCCCCGCCAATGAAAAAAGAGCGGTCTAAAAGAGACCCCAGCAAGTATTGCCAGTACCACAAAGATATAGGCCACACAACTGCGAAATGCAACCATTTGAAGGTGGAGATTGAGGAGCTCATCCGCAGGGGGCATTTGGGCAGATATGTGCGCAAGGACAACCATAGGCTAGAAGAAGGAGACTCGCCGCGGGTGCGAGAAGTAGCCCCAGAAGTGCAAGGAAAGGTCAGGACCATCTTTGGAGGACCAGGATTCGAGGGCAAATCAAGGAAGGGACGAGATAGATATGCTAGGGAGGCCAGGAAAAGTCCACCACCGTGCGTCCTGAGTCTGGAGCAGCGCCCCCCGAAGAGTTTCAAGGGTGAAAATGACTCAATAACTTTCACCGAAGAAGACTCTCGAGGTGTACACTTCCCCCACAATGACCCCCAAGTGTTGACAGTCTAGCTTGCTAACATGAGGGTGCATCGGGTCTTGGTGGATAACGGAAGCTCTGTGGACATCTTGTATTGCCCAGCGCTGGAGAAGATGGGACTAAGCCTCCGTCACCTAAAGCCTTGCACTGCGTCTTTGTATGGAATTACGGGTGATTCGATACAGCCCTTGGGGGCAATCGAGTTAGCTTTTACTATGGGAGAACATCCCAGAAAAACCACCATAATGGAAAACTTCATTGTGGTAGATTGTGCCTCAGCCTTCAACGCGGTATTAGGGAGACCTTCCCTAAGAGAATTGAAGGCGATAACTTCTGTATACCATTTAGCTATGAAATTCCCAACTCCCGGGGGAATAGCATGCATGAAAGGATAGCAGAAGGAAGCGAGGGAATGCTATAACACATCCCTCCACACAGCCACAAAGCCGATAGCACCTATGGCGATGGTTGTGCATGAAGGCACGAACCCAAGCGAGTTGGACCCACGAGTCATAGAGGAGCCCAGAGCTAAATCAGTAGAGGAATTGGAGGAAGTAACGATCATGAATGAGCCGTTGAGGAAGTTGAAAGTAGGAAAAAACCTTGCTGATGACATGAATGAGAAACTAGTAGAGTTCTTAAAATCCAACCTCGATGTATTCACCTGGAGTCACGAGGATATCGTAGGGATAGACCCAGCGGTCATGAGCCACCACCTGAACATCGACCCGAAAGCAAGGCCGGTGAGGCAGAAAAGGAGAGCACTAGACCCAAAAAGATACGCAGCCCTAAAAGAGGAGGTTGGCAAGCTGAAGGCGAACGGGTTCATTCGAGAGGCGTTTTACCCACTATGGGTGTCGAATCCAGTGCTGGTCCCGAAGCCCAACGGAAAATGGAGGACTTGCGTGGATTTTACCAGCCTCAACAAGGCCTGCCCTAAGGACAGCTTCCTGCTCCCTAGGACAGACCAGTTGGTAGACGCCACAGCGGGACACGAGCTACTTAGCTTCATGGACGCATATTCAGGGTATAACCAAATACCCATGAACCCTGTTGACGAGGAGCACACTTCATTCATAACAAACAAGGTGTTGTACTGCTATAAAGTGATGCCCTTTGGTTTAAAAAATGCAGGTACCACTTACCAAAGGTTGGTGAACAAAATGTTCACAAATCAAATAGGAAGGAACATGGAATTGTACATGGATGATATGCTGGTGAAGACAAAAAAAGCGGAAGAGCTCACTAGCGACCTCATGGAGATGTTCAACACCCTTCGCAAGTATAGAATGAAGTTGAACCCACTCAAATGCACCTTCGGAGTTTCGTCAGGAAAATTCCTGGGTTTCATGGTGAATTCCCGGGGTATTGAGGCTAATCCTGAAAAAATCAAGGCCTTGCTGGAAATGAGCCCGCCACGGAGCAAAAAAGAGGTGCAGTGCCTGACGGGGAGAGTGGCAGCCCTCAATAGATTCATCTCCAGGTCGACTGACAAATGCCTCCCTTTTTTCAACATCCTA
Source organism: Humulus lupulus (assembly GCF_963169125.1). Classification (NCBI taxonomy): domain Eukaryota; kingdom Viridiplantae; phylum Streptophyta; class Magnoliopsida; order Rosales; family Cannabaceae; genus Humulus; species Humulus lupulus. The sequence goes on from NC_084796.1 coordinate 41,587,295, forward strand.
AAAGGGAACAAGAAGTTCGCTTAGGATGACGAATGACAGGATGCCTTCACCAAGCTGAAGGAGCACCTTGGAAGGCCACCCCTTTTGGCCAAGCCAGAGAAAGGGGAGAAGTTGTACCTATATCTAGCTGTATCTGAGCATGTCATAAGCGCCGCCTTGGTCAAGGGGGAAAAGAAGCACCAGCACCCTGTCTACTATATGAATAAGTGGTTGGTAGACGCGGAAACCCGGTACCTGGAAATAGAGAAGTTAGCATATGCCCTAGTAGTGGCTTCTCAAAAATTGAGGCCCTATTTTCATGCTCATGCAATTGAGGTGCTCACCAATACCCCCCTGCGTCAAGTCTTGCACAAGCCAGAAACTTCAGGAAGATTGCTAAAGTGGTCGATTGAATTGAGTCAGTTCGACATCACTTACACCCCAAGGACCTCCATCAACGTGCAGGTACTTGCAGACTTTATAGTCGAGTTCACATACCGACCCCAAGAGGAGGGGGAAATAGAGGAGAAGGAACTGGCACCTGAAGAGGAGATGCACCCCGAAGAATGGAGTCATCATGTAGATGGGGCGTCTAACGAAGGGGGAGCCGGTGCTGGCATAGTGATGATAGGACCTGAAGGGTACAAGATGTATTGTACCTTGAGATTTGGATTCAAGGCTTCCAATAATGAAGCAGAATATGAGGCGTTGTTGGCTGGCCTGCGGCTAGCTAAGGAATTAAAGGTATCCCACTTGCATGTCTTTAGTGACTCACAGCTGGTAGTGTTTCAGGTGAAGGGCGAATACCAAGCTAGATGTCCAAAAATGGTTGCATACCTTTCCAAGGTGAAGGAGTATTTGGACCAGTTCAAAAAATACACGATAGAACAGATCCCCAGGGAGCAGAATACGAACACCGATGCGCTCGCGAAACTCGCCTCCACGCGAGACAAAGATACGCTTGAGTCTATACCGATTGAATATCTCCCCAAGCCAAGCATAGCCAAAGAGAGGATCAACACGGTCAAGAGCTCCGAGGAGCCATGGTTTGCCCCCATTAGGAGGTACTTGAATGACGGGACCTCACCCTTGGACAAGAAGGAGGCCCACAGACTGGCTTACAGAGCCGACCAGTACACTTTAGTAGACAGGATCTTGTACAAGAGAGGCTTCTCTACCCCACTCCTACGGTGCGTTGATGAGGGAGAAGCGTCAAAATTTTTACAAGAGATACACGAAGGGGAATGTGGGAACCATGCTGGGGGGCAGTCCACGGCAAAAAAGGTCGTTCGCCAGGGGTATTATTGGCCTACTATGGAGAAGGACGCGAGTGACTTCGCGAGAAAGTGTGACAAGTGCCAGAGACATGCGACTTACCCACGGCAGTCACCAAATGAGTTGGTGAGCATGACCAGCCCATGGCCCTTTGCTGTGTGGGGGATTGACTTGATAGGGGCATTGCCAACCGGAAGAGGAGGAGCCAAGTACGCGGTGGTAGCAGCTGACTATTTCACTAAGTGGGTGGAAGCGGAGCCTTTAGTCAATATAACAGCTAAGCAGATCACCACCTTCGTCAACAAATATATTGTTTGCAGATTTGGAGTACCTTACAAGATCATCTCCGACAATGGAACACAATTTGAAGGAGGAGTGTTCGAGGACTACTGCAAGGCAAAAGGAATCAGGAGGAGTTTCTCCGCAGTAGTACACCGCCAAGCTAATGGGCAAGTAGAGGCCATCAACAAGATCCTGAAAAGGAACTTGAAAACTAAGTTGGAGAAGTTGAAAGGGGCCTGGGTCGAAGAACTCCCGAATGTGCTCTGGGCCTACAGGACCACCCCCCCGTTCCACCACTAGGGAAACACCCTTCGCCTTGGCCTATGGCTGCTAGGCTGTCCTTCCGGTAGAAATGAAGGTTAACTCCTTTCGCACTCAAACATACGATGACCAGGCTAACACCACAGCGTTGGTCGAGAACTTGGACCTGCTGGAAGCCAAGAGAGAAAGGGCACAATTAAGGATGGCTACATATCAGCAGTGGGTAACGAGGTATTAAAATTCAAGGGTGCGAGAGAGAAAGTTCAGGGTAGGAGACTTAGTATTGAGGAAAGTACTTCCCAACACGCGAGACCTGGGGGCGGGGGTACTAGGAGTGAACTGGGAAGGACCCTACCAAGTCGCTCAGTGCATACCACCAAACACCTATAAGCTGGCGCGCATGGACGACACCATCGTGCCTCGGGCATGGAATGCGGAGCACCTCAAGAAGTACTACCAGTGAGACTTCCACATCCAATGCAAGTAGTATTCGTGCTTAGTTTGTTACGTGTTATGTTAGCTCAGTAGACAAGAATCAAGGAGGGTGCCTAGATAACCTCTCAAGAAGATGTAAACTTTTTATATATATATATATACATATCATTGTAACCTGCCTACTATGAATGAAACTGTTCACATCTTCGCATATAATTTTTCTCCTTTATGTGAGCATTAATCAAAGTGCCTGTTGAAATAAACTTCACCAGACACTTGGGGGGAATAGTGGCCTGTGAAGGCAAAGCATACAGCAAACAGGAGGATCCTAAAAAGGACCCTCTATTAGGAGGATCCTAAAAAGGACCCTCTAACAGGAGGATCCTAAAAAGGACTCATCGTATCAGGAAGATCCTAAAAAGGACCCTTTATCAGGAGGATCCTAAAAAGAACCCCTTGTATCAGGGCCTTAAACGAATTCTTTTAAAAAAAAAAAAATGCATGGTGAACCTTAACAAACAGGGAAGAGACCTTGCAAGGCATCTCCTAAAGTTCACAAGCTACCCTTATGAACATCAAGGAGGCCAAAAGGTCCAATAAGCCTAGAGCGGCCACCAAGCTGTCTAGCCAAAAAGGGTCCTAAAAGAGGCCCTTGCAAAAATAGTACTATGAATAATGACGAGAAGGACGCTTCTCGTGAAAAGTAATAAGCGCGCGAAAAATATATAAAAGGATAGCTAGAACCCAAGGGGTCAATATATCCTTATAAAAGTAATCAAGAGGCACCAAAAAAGGATCTATTGAACTATTTCACATGGGCGCCAAAGGACCTCTAGCCTGATAAATAAAAGAGGGGAACCTACCAAACCCCATCATACAGGCTCAAAAAGACCTCAAACACATAGGAATAAGAGATGAATAACCGCATATGTATATATTAAAAAAGAGTCCTGGTAAAATGGCAAGATTAAAAAAAATATATATTATTACAAGAACAACAAGGCTCAAATGAGCATACACTCACAGCGGGCTAACTGACAGAAATTACGAAATGACGACCTCAAGACCTCCTGCCACGGGCGTTCCACCCAGCCGCCTGGGCAACGGCGTGCTCACCAAAGGAAGAAAAATCAAAGTTTGGATCCTTTCTCCATACACCATAAAGGGCACGCTCTATGGACCTATACTCGATAGCAACCCTTTCCGCCTCTAAGGAAGCAACCCTTTCCTGCAACGCAACTACAGCAGCCTTAGCAACCTCAAGTTCGGCCTCTAAGGAAGCGACCCTCTCTTGCGACGCAGCCGCGGTAGCCTTGGCATCCTGGAGTTCGCTCTCTAGGCTGGTGACTTTTTCCTGCAACATCATGGCCTTGACAACCGCCTTCTTTTTCCTTTTTAACGAGGCAAAAATTTTCGCCTGGGCCTTTTCTAGCCTAGAGTTGGTTTCATCAAGCTCTCTCTCGAGCTCCTGGACCCGGCCCAAAAGATGGTCCCTCTCGGTACTCGACGCGAAAAGGTTGTGAGCTGAGTCGGCAAACCACCGAGCCACGGTATAGGCCTGCACAAGAAAGATAACAACAACAATAATAAGTAACAAACAAAAAATAATAAATAATAAGGCCGACACAAGATGCATGAACTCACCCAAGTAGTAGTACACGTCAGAGTCTCCCCAAGGTCCGACATGGAGAAACTCCCAAGACCACTCCAATCAGCTTCAGGGAGGTCTGAGGCGCTTTGGAAATACCACCGCCCGTAAGAGGTCACCATGCGACTCACCCATGGCACCCCTTCCGAGTAAAGGGTACCTGGCTGGGTAAGGACAGACGACCCGCTCACCGAAACAGGAAGGGGCGCAGGAAAATTGGAAAAATGAGCCCCGGGTAGATCAGGAGGGGGTGCAGGAAGATCGGGAAAGTAAGCCGCCGATGGACTGGGGTCGAGGGGAGCCTGAGGAAAAGCGTTAAAGTCCGCGGGGTCGGGGCAAACAAAATGCCCCGGTATGGCCTGTTGACCTTGAGATTGGGAAGCCATGTCCGGGTTGAAAGGGACAAAGGGAGGACATCCCTCGGGGGACGAGGATAGCTGGTAAGGTTGCCCGTGTCCAAGGGAGACTCCCTCCGGCACATCCTCAGCCTCACCTTCACTCGGACAAGGCTCAGCCGAGGCAGCCTTCATCCTCTTTGACCTAGGATAGTTTAAAGCAACCTAGGATCTGAAACCGGGGACAGCCTGTGAAGGTTAAGATTTTACACAGTGAATAGGTACGCAGACTTTTCACAGTGGGGTCAGCGTTGATAAGATCATTCACGGCGTTCGCTTCAGACCCAACAACTACAGGTATGGTGAACTGTTCTGCACGATCCACACCATTGTCGACATAAACATAAGTTATAAAACAATAAGTTTCAACAAAAAAAAAAAGAGAAGAAAAGGTGGCTCGAGGTACTTACTGGGAGCGGAACGGAAGTGCTCACGAACAGAAAGAGGGCCTTTCACAAAGAAAAAGTCCTGCTTCCAGGACCCCGGGTTGGACACTGCGCCATCTATCAAGGGGACTTCATTATTGGCTTTTTGCAGGAAATAGAAGCCCTTGGATTTGGGAGAGGGCATGAGATTGTACAGGAAGTGCACCTCTAGGGCTGTAGGAGCACGTTCAACAAGTTCCATAAACACAATGAAGAGGCAGCTCAAGGTCAGCCAACTGTTGGGTTCCAGCTGAAGTGGAGCGAGGTCAAAATAGTTGAGAACTGCAACAAAGAGCGGGTGTAATGGGATGGTACCACCCGCATTCAGGATATGCTCGCTAAGGGCCATGAAGCCAGGATCAAGGCAGTTAGCCCGACACTTGTCCGAAGGGGTGTATAGTGCGTACTCCGGGGGAACACGGTAGTGCTCTACAAATTCCCTCAATTTTTTTCAGACACGTGGGACACCAGGGTGGATGCCAATAGGGGGGCTTTGTCCCATTCATTAATGGACACCTGTCGTCATCCTCCCTTCGACATATCTGCAAAACCAAAAGAAAAAGGTGAGGAAGAGAAAGAACACTTGATCCTCCATTTTATCTTCCTAGCAAGAGTCTTCCACCGAGGCACCAGCTGCAGAAGCGCTAAGCTAGGGAAGATCGAAAATAAGGGCTGAAGAGAAGCAGAAGCGGCCCCATGACAGTCATCATGCAAGGATGGGCTAGAAGGCTCAGGCGGAAGATGTCTCTCCATAAACTCCAACTCCCCCTGCAAATCTAAAAGGGTCACCCTAAGGCTCACTACATGGTCACTAAGGTCAGGAGGGAAAGGTGCTCCGTCTGCACTCAACACCGAGTCAATTTTGCTCTCTACCACCCAAATTTTACGCCTAAGTTCATCCATGTGCTCAAGATGACGAATACGGGCCTGCCTTAAGGTGTCATGGTCTTGGTAAGGGTTTTCCTCAGGGGACTCTGAGTCTGAAGACAAGTCAACAAACTCAACCCCCGAAGGAATGCCGAACGGACTGTCACTTTCCATGAGACCTCGTCCCGAAAGCAAAAAGGGTTCACGTATAAATGAGAGGATTGCTACAAAACACAAAGGAATGGGCTCAAAACTTCTAGGCACAAACACCCTAAATGACCCGCTACGAGGTGTGAATAAAAGGGCATGCCTCAAGGCTAACTCACGACGGGCTCAGGCCAAAGTACCCCATCCCGAGTGTTGCTAATGTGGACCCAATAAACATAAGGGAAAAAGAGAATATACCTCAAGCAGGAAAAATGAAACCCTGTCGTGGTCAAAAGGAGGTTGGGGGCCAAAAGTACCGTCACGGTCAAAAAGAGCCAAATGGTCGAAAGTACGCGTCTGCAAAAATGAATAGAAAAGATGTGTTAGCTTCCAAATATATGAAGGGATATAGACATACCAAAAGTTAGCTCAAATATATATAAAAGAAAGGGAGAAAACTATAGTAAAAGTGAGGTTATGGGGGATTGAACCCCTTACCTCTTGAAAGGAGCAAGGATCTAAATGTCACTAAGCTAAGGAGATAAAGTGTAGATAATAAGCTTGGCATGGGGGCCTATTTATAAGAATCAAATAGAAGAGTCTACTAGAGAACCTAAAGGTCCTCTCCTAGACTGGGGGGGCAAGTGTGTATGTTCAAAATTCAACACTGGTAAAGAGCCCACCTCTCATGCCTTAGGATCTTGGAAGGTCCTAAGCAACCCTGTTTGAAGTCCATTTGAACCCCCAAAATTAGTGCTCAAATCGACTTGGCTCCAAATGACCACTTTGCCTCGAAACCCCACTGACATCCCGCAACCGTCTCGCGAGACCAAGGTCTCGCCACACCTCGGTGCACCGGGCAAGGGCCTCGCCTTGTCTTGGTGCACCCACCATCCGCGGGACTTCACCGCGCCTCAGCGTGCCCACCGTCCACGAGGCCACGTCCGCAAGGCCACTCCCGCGAGACTATCTTGCGAGGCCGTCCGCAAGGCCTCGCCTCGTCTTGGCGTGCCCACCATCTACAAGGCCCCTCCAGCGAAGCCATCCACAGCGTCTCGCCTTGGCTCGGCGCACCCACCATCCGTGAGGCCATTCGTGGGGCTTCACCTTGCCTCAGCGCGCCCACCGTCCTCAAGGCCACTCCCGCGAGACCATATCGTGAGGCCGTCCGCGGGGCCTCGCTCGTCCCAGCGCGCCCACTGTCCGCGAGGCCATTCCTGCGGGACCATCTCGCAAGGCCATCCGCAGGGCCTCGCTTCGCCTCAGCGTGCCCACCATCTGCAGGGCCTCGCCTCGCCTGGCACACCCCGTATCCGCCTAAGGGGCCTCACGCCTCGCAAGGGCCAATGCCTCGCGTGCCCCGTGCATGCCCAGGTTCTTTGGGTGTCTCGCACCCTACACCTCAAGTGAGTGTCTCCCATGAAGGCCTATCGAGACTCCAGCATTTAGAGGTAAAAGCCCAAGTATGATTCAAAAGGATCATGCTAGTACAATCTTGTACGGAGTACGGCCTTTAAGACCCCGTATGTCTGATACGGATACTCATGCCAGTCGAGTAGAGGGAGTACTGGGATACGAGACATGGCCTGTGTGTCTAGGGCCAGATGTCAGAGTCGACACCACCACCACCTGCACCACTATGCCTGGCACCACTCCTCTGACATTCGTACGAATCAAGTAGTGGAGACATTCCCATGGTACCTGGCCATGTACTGGAACCAACACCACTACCCCTGAGACCACTCTCCTGACAGTGCACTTGTGTACCACCTGGTCCCTTGGACCACAATGTATCCAGGGCCATTATAGCCCATTATAAAATGAACCCCACTTCCACATGGAAGGGGGTTGGAAAAAACACTGTAGCATTACACCATAAGAAATACAAATTCAGTTCACAATTTTTCTTCTGCAAGTGTTCTTTGAGTTTCCAATTAGATCTTTAAAGTTTTTTCTTTTGATAATCTCTACGTTTCTGTTTTTCTAACTTAACTTAGTTGACGAGTTCTCACCGTCAACAATAAGCTAAGGTGAGTTGTTACCATCTAATTGTATTACCCCTAACGTTTGTGAAACTCAAGAACCCTAGTTCTTTGATCACAACTTTAGGATTCAATAATAACAATATCACAAAGTGGACGTAGGTCATTACCAATCACTGGGGCCGAACCTCTATAATTCTTGGTGTTTTTTTCCTTTCCATTAGATTATCTTTTCAAGCCCCGTTCTATTTCTTTTCGTATATTTGACTCCGTGTCGTTGGCTAATTTGAGAGTCAACATTCTGGTGCTTTCACTGAGAGCTTGTGAAAGAATCTAATGGCAAAAATATCCAAGAAGACCGGACAGGCCGCTAGCGCTGCATCATCCCAGCCTCCTCCCCCAAATGTGGCTGAGGATGAACCACATTTGGAGTTTGATGAGGAGGAGTTAGATTCTAAAACCTTGAAGGCAACACTGGGGGTGTTGCAGGATGAGTTGGCCAATTTGAGGGCCAATCAAGAGAATGCTGCAGAGATAATGGCGTCGTAGCAAAGAGAAATAGAATGCCAACGTCAGGAGTTGAGCGAGCGGTAGGCTGAGATGGATCGTCGACAGAGGGATGCCATGGCCGCCCTTGAAGCAGCCATCCAGCTGGCTAGGAATCAGGCTACGCCAGCCTCCCAGCCAGACCAACCACCAAATAGGCCACCTCAAAGGGGTCCCAATCCTAGTCCTCCGCTCCAGCCAGTAAGCCTTCAAAGGCTGGAGCAGCTGCCTGTGGCTCAGGATGATGTCCCACCTAGGGATCCTGAGCAGCAGCCTCCATCTCAGACTGTTTGAGGCAATCCCCCGCGCCCAAGGCAAAATAGGGTCATGCAACCGCCCTGCAACCCTAAACGCTCAGGGGATGAAGAGCCGAATCTACCGAGCAGGGGGCAGCGTCCTTCCGTCAATAGGAGGAACTCCGAGACAAGCTCTGTGATCAAGGGCCCCCCACAGCATAACAATGTACGGGGACCCACCAACCAGCGAAGGCCTCCCACTAACGCTCAGGAAATACCAGCCCAAGGCGGCAACAAAGTGAATAGTTGGTCGCACCATAGTTAGCCACAATTCAGAGATGGACACGACTACAATGAGGCCGATTCTGGCAGAAGAAATGCTGGTCGGAGGAACGAAGAAAGAGGTGGGGGTAGGAGCCCCCCACCTAGAGAGGACTGACCAGCGGGCCATAACGCTGGGGGGCAGCCCAGGCAGTAGAACGTCTTTAATCGGCTGGGAGCCAGCGAGCAGTGATGAAGAGACGATGATCTGAGGGACATACTTAACGACCGTCAAGAAAGGCACGATGAGTACGTTCCCCTGGCGCCAGAGGCCCCAGCAATCCTAGAAGTTGTCCAGGCTCAGATCGATGCCTTGAACCAGGTGGTGCAGTAGCTGGTCGGGGGGCGACCATCCCACATTGAGTACGATCGGAGGAGAGACATTCCCTTCGTACATAGGATTGTTGTGGCTGAAACCCCCAGCAAATTCAAAATGCCAACTCTGCCGAATTTCGACGGGTATGGAGACCTGGTATCTCACGTTAATAAGTTTGAGATACAAATGGATATACAAAAGGTGTCAGAAGATGCCCGCTGCCGCATCTTCCCGGAAACACTGTCTGACACTGCCCAGGAGTGGTTCTTTAAGGTCCCTCCTGCTAGTATAGTATCATGGGAAATGTTCGTAAAGGAGTTTTATGGAAAGTTCTATACAAGTCGCGTGCACCCCACTAAATCAAACCAACTGGTTGAGATACGCCAAAAAGAGGGAGAGCCTTTGAAAGAATATGTTCAGCGCTTCATGCGAGCTGTAGCTGGATCCAAAACTATGGGCGATGAAGGTAAGATGATGGCCCTAACTACTGGGGTTAGACGCCATTCACCCCTCTGGAGCAGCCTCAGAAAGAATGGGGTAAGAAGCACCCAAGAGTTCTTAGATCTAGTTGATCGGTACATCAAGCTCGAAGACGCGATTACCCATGAAGGGAAATCACCAACAAAAGACAAGGGGCCCAAGGAAGAGCCCGCCAAAGCTGCCAATGGGTCGGAAAAACCCAATGGCAACGGCAAAGGCAAAGGCAATGGGAGTGGCAATGGTAGAAATGGTGGGAAGCGGGCAAACAACGAACCCTCGATCTCTGAGAATAAGCGTCCCAAAGGTAATCGGTATGAACCAAGATTCACCAACTACACTTCCCTTGTTAAAAGTTGAGCTGAGGTCTACCAGGCGACCAGCTCAAGTGTGCCTTACAAAAGACCCGCAGCTATAAGGAAAGCTATCTCCAAGAGAGATACGACAAAGTTCTGTCGTTTTCACAACGACTACGGGCACGACACCAATGAATGTAACTAGTTGAAAGATGAGATTGAGTTCCTGATCAGGCAGGGACATTTAAGAAGATATGTGTGAGCCACATGAGGGTCTCAGCGAGAGGCTCAAGGTGGCAACGAGCAGGCACTTACACGCCAACGCTCACCACCTCTATAGTTAGCTCCTGTGGCAGGCACTTTTCTCACCATCTGCAAAGGCCCACATCTTGCAGGAGACAGTGGGAAGGCAAGGGAACGATATGCTCGAACCCTACGCCACGACCAGGACATCGAGATGATGAGAGTGGAAGATTGAGCACCAAAAAAGGATCGAGCACCTTCTCTGATGATGATGTCCAGCACGTGCGATTCCCACACTTTGATCCACTGGTCGCAGACGTACAAATTGCCAACATGATGGTGAAAAGGGTGTTGGTTAACACAGGAAGTTTGGTCAACATCCTGTTCAAGTCTTCGCTGGAAAGAATGAAGTTGTCCGTCAAATACCTGGAGCCATGCAACCAAACCATTTATGGTTTTTCTGGTGAAGGGCTCGCCCCAACAGGGTCGATTAGGCTTCCAGTTACAGCAAGTACTACACCTGCTAATAGGACATTACTCACTACTTTTATAGTAGTTGATTGTCCTTCGGCATACAACGCTGTAATGAGGAGACCAATTTTGATCGACTTACGAGTCGTCACCTCCATATGGCACCTCGCTATGAAATTCCCAACGGACGTAGGGATAGGATGCGTATTGGGAAACCAGAGGGAAACGAGGGAGTGTTACAACGCCTCGATCACCAAGGTGAAGAAGGGTGTGTCGAAAGACGCCACTGGAAAGGAGTTGCCAATGGCGACTGATGTTAAGGCCCACTCGGGTGATAATCTCACCAAATAAGGCATTGCCCAAAGTGAGGATAGGGACTTAGATCCTTGCTTTGGGGATTTTGAAGAAGAAGTGGGGCCCATCGAGGATCTTGAAGAGGTCCAACTCGATGAGGAAAATCCGACCAGAGTTGTGAAAGTCGGTAAAAACTTAGAGACAACAACAAAACAAGCACTGGTGGTGTTTTTAAGGAAGAACCAGGAGATCTTTGCCTGGTCACATAAAGACATGGTCGGGATAGATCCTGCAGTCATCAGCCATGTCCTAAACATCGACAATAATTATCCACCCGTACAACAAAAAAGAAGGCTGCTCGACAAAGATAGATCAAGGGCCTTGAAAGAGGAAGTTGAGAAGCAAAAGGAGAATGGGTTCATCAGGGTGGCGTTTTATCCATCGTGGGTCTCTAATCCCATACTAGTGCCCAAGCCAAATGGAAAGTGGCGTACGTGCGTGGATTTTACAGGACCTAAATAAAGCCTGCCCCAAAGATTGTTTCCCACTCCCAAGGATCGACCAGCTGGTCGATGCCACTGCTGGGCATGAGATCCTCTCATTCATGGATGCGTACTTCGGGTATAATCAAGTTAGTATGCATCCCCTTGATGAGGATCACACTATCTTTTGGACTGATACAGGGCTCTACTGTTACAAAGTGATGCCTTTCGGTTTAAAAAATGTTGGTGCGACTTACCAGCGACTCGTCAACCACATGTTTAAGGAGTTGATCGGCTCAAACATGGAGGTTTATGTCGACGACATGCTGGTCAAGTCAAAGAAAGCAGAAGGGCATGTAAGGGATTTACAGTAGTGCTTCAGCGTCTTGAACAAATATCAAATGAAGTTAAATCCCCTTAAATGCTCCTTCGGAGTAGGATCAAGGAAGTTCTTGGGATTTATAGTTAACTCGAGAGGAATTGAAGCCAATCCCGAGAAAATTAAAGCCCTGATCGATATGAAGTCGCCAGCAAAGGTCAAGGATGTTCAAAGCATAACTGGAAGAATTGCCGCTCTTAGTAGATTTATTTCAAAGTCAACAGATAAGTGTGTCCCATTCTTCAATCTACTTAGAGGCAATAAGTAGTTCGAATGGACAGAGGAGTACGGGCCTTTCAAGCACTAAAAACACATATGGCGCAACCACCCATCCTATCAAAGCCAGTTGATAAAGAAACTTTGTTCATCTACCTGGCAATCACGGAATACGCTGCTAGTGCCGTCTTAGTAAGAGAAGAAGAAGGCGTGCAAAAGGCTGTCTACTATGTAAGCAAAAGGCTGATTGGAGCATAACAACGGTACCCGCCCATCAAGAAACTAGCCTATTGCCTAGTTTTGGCCTCTAGGAAGCTACGACCTTACTTTCAAGCTCATCCAATTACGGTATTGACCGACCAGCCTCTTCGACAAGTCTTGCAAAAACCAGAGGCTGCAGGTAGATTGATAAAATGGGCAGTCAAACTCGGGCAGTTCAACATATCTTACTTACCGTGAGTAGCAATAAAAGGTCAAGCCTTAGCTGACTTCATTGCGGAATTCACTGAGCTTACGAATGGCGAGCAGGTTGAAGAGCTCAATGAACCTAAAAGTCAAATCCAAGCACCCACGTGGAAATTATTTACAAACGGCACTTCTAACGAGTCCCACGCTGGGGCAGGAGTGATATTGATAACATCGGAGGGGCATCGATTTCACTGTGTAATCAAATTTGACTTCGCTGCTTCTAACAATGAGGCCGAGTATGAAGCACTACTCACTGGATTGCAGTTAGCTAGGGACATGAATATAAAAGTGCTTGACATCTATAGTGATTCTCAGCTGGTGGTGAATCTGGTCCTGGGAGAATACTAGGCGCGAGGTTTAAAGATGGTTTCCTATCTAAACAAAATGAAGGATCTATTGGCTCAATTCGACAAATATAGTCTCCAGCAAGTGCCTCGCGATCAGAATTCCAATGCGGACGCTTTGGCAAAATTGGCAAGTGCGAAGGATGTTGATACTCTGAACATAGTGCCAGTCGAGCGACTATCCGTACCAAGCATCCAAACAACAGAGACCACTCTGGTGATCCAGATGGTAGACACGTGGATGGCACCATATGTAGAGTATCTAACGAACGGTGTGTTACCAACGGACAGAAACAAAGCCAGGAGCCTTCAGTGGCAAGCTGCTAGGTATATCCTGGCTGATGGAATCTTGTACCAAAGGGGATACTCAATGTCACTCCTTAGATGTATTACAAAAGAGAAAGCCAAAGAATTGATGAAAGAGGTGCACGAAGGTTTTTGTGGAGACCACGCTGGAGGGCAGAGTTTGTCAAAAAAGATCCTAAGGCAAGGATATTTCTGGCCAACGATGAATGAAGATTCGATGGAATTCGTGCGAAAGTGTGATAAATGCCAGAGATTCTCCAAAATCCTACGAGAAGCCCCCAATAAGCTTAAACAGATGCAAAGCCCTTGGCCATTTGCAGTTTGGGGGATCGACCTTATCGGATCTTTACCCACGGGAAAAGGCGGTGTAAAATATGTTGTGGTTGCCGTCGACTACTTCACCAAATGGGCCAAAGTTGAACTGCTTGCAACCATAACGACCAAGAAGGTGCTGGATTTTGTGATCAAAAACATCATTTGTTGTTATGGATTGCTAAGGATTGTCTCGGATAATGGCACCGAGTTTGACAGTGATTTATTCACGGACTTCTGCAAACAACATGGTATTATCAAGAGCTTCTCTTCAGTTGCTCATCCCAACGCAAATGGATAAGTTGAAGCAGTTAACAAAACGCTAAAGGATACACTGAAGAAAAGGCTAGAAGAAGCTAAGGGGGCGTGGCCAAAATAATTGCCTGAAGTACTCTGGTCATACAGAACTTCCCACCGAACAGCAACGGGTCATACTCCATTCTCTTTGGCTTATGGATATGAAGCTATGTTACCTGTAGAGTTAGATCTGCCTTCGCATCGCCGAATAACGTATGATCAAGATTCGAACAGCCAGCTATTGATGGAATCCCTAGACTTGATCGATGAGAAACGTGAACAAGCCCAACTCCGAGTAGCTGCGTACCAACAAAAAGTTGCCCGGTATTTCAACTCTAAAGTGCGCGAAAGAAAGTTCAGTGTTGGAGATCTTGTACTCTGAAGAGTTTTTCTGAATACCTGCGACTAAGCTGCTAGAGTACTCGGACCTAATTGGGAAGGGCCATACCAGATTGAAGAAGTCCTTCACCCAGGCACTTATAAGCTTGCACGCTTAAATGGAGGTCTCGTTCCTCACTATTGGAATGGGGAACACCTGCGCAAGTATTACCAATAAACAATTCTTCTTAAAGAATTGGCTTGTATTAATTTTACTTTTTACAAGTTTTGAAAAAGGGTTGGTCATTTTATGTGACCGATCGCTTATAAGTGTAAGATCTTATTGATCACTTGTACAGACATGTTTCGTCTATTTATTACGAGAAATATAAGGGACTGTGTGCAGCCAGTCATTTCTTGCCAATTATTGTATTTATTACAAGTATTTGCTCATTATGTGTGTTGTTTTGCTGTATTATAATTCTAATTATATTCCTACGAGCAGTAATATTCGAACAGGTCCTGGTCAAGGCAAGTGACCAAGGACCTAAAGCTCCTCGATCACTTAGGGGGCATATAAGGTACAAGTAAGCAAAGCATATCGTTAAAAGGTATGTAAACACATGAGCAACACAAGTGAAAGCATGCTAGGGTACTTAGAGTATTTTTAAAAAATTTGTATTTTGTTAAATCAAACCAAAGTGCTAAGCTAAGTTCGGTCATGCGAACAAGATATTATAATAAAATAAAAAGGTGTTATAATATAAAAAAAACTAATTACTTTACACCGCGAGCAGAACTGCTCAGATGTAATTGTCTGATTAAAAGGAAAATAGCTGTCCATGCAGCAATAAAAAATTAATGTCTTTACATTACGACCCGTAGGTCGAGTACTTGAAAGATAAAAAGAAATAGCAGACTATGAATCCAGAGGATCTTGAGGGGTACCCTGATCGACGACATCTGCAGTTTCATTATCCGCCCCGTCCATGCCAGTCGCCAAGGAGATTTCGGGCGAGGCAGGTACTCTTGCCCTCTCCTCCTCTGCCAGTCGAGCAGCGCAGCGGCCTATCTCGGCTTACCTTGCGCGTTCGGGAAGGTAGTTGAAGTCCGCCCCTTGGTTGTGTTTCCAGAAGTCATAAAAACACTTACTCGTGCCGTTCTTGTACCTTTCCAAATTGCTGGCATTGGCTTTCTCAAGCTCCTCGACCCGACCCTCCAAAGTTGTAGTCTCCTGTCTGCTTGCGGCCAAGTCCTCTTCAATATTTTTAGCCGCGTGGTAATTGACGCGGTTAGACTCCTTGAAGTTGTCTCTCTGCTCGATGGCCTTATCCAGAGCACTTTTCTTCTCCTTTAACTCCTTAGCCAGTTTGTTCTTCTCCTCGAACACCGCAGCAAGCTGTTCAGCATATTTCACTTCGGTAGCTTTGAGTTCATCAGCATGTTGTTGCTCCAAGGATTTAGACTGCTCGGTGATAGTACCCGAGCGTAGCCGGCCGGAGGTAAGGGTTAGAAATGCCTACGGTTAGAGCAAAGATTAGACTGACTGTAAAGTATACAAGAAGCCATCTCCATAGGAAAAAATAACTTACACTGGAAAATTCATTTAAAGCGCGAGTTAAGATCTGGTCGATGTCCATTGTCTCAGTCGCAGCCATCGCCTCTCGGCAGCGGTCGTGCTTCACAATTTTCGCGACCATGTCTTTGACCGATCTGAAGGCACGACTTGTTATGTCACCCCTGGTGGAAGCAGGACCAGCCTGCTAAGTCTGGTCAGTTGGGGCCGCTGGAGATGGAGTCAACCCGGCAGGAGCAGGGGGTGTCTGCTGCTCGTGAGGAGAAGTGGGTGGTGTTGCATTGGCTGAGGGTCCGTCCTCCGGGAGGCCTGCAGTGCAAGACTTCTTAGCCTGAGGCATTTTACTGCTTTCCTCAGGATGCCTCTTGCTCGCTTTCTTTTTGCTCGAGGGAGCCGCGGAAGCATCGGGGGCGCTGTATATGTCGAACACGCACTCGGAGTCCATATCTGAAACAGAAGCAAACATTCGAGTAGTGAGACAGCATAAAAAATTAAAGAAACATAAAAAATTGTAAGTGAAATACTCGAGCTATCATTACTGGTCGCTACATTATAAACTCTACTAGTCTTATACTCACTCTCTGGCATGAAGAAGGATGAATCTAAATTTGGAGCATACTTAAATTTGTCGTCCCCGTCAAATAAGTGACAGGGAATTGGCAAGCTATCTAAGAGCGAGAGATCAGTATCGTTCTCGTCTGAAGATTCGTTGAGAGGCTCGAGGGGTTTGGTGGCTTTCTTTTTCCCTTTTCCCTTTGGGGCAGGGGCGGCGGCAGCCCGCGGGGTGCTAGAAGGTTCCCTAGTTGTTACTCCAGTGGCCCTCCTTGGAGGAGTTTGTTCCACGTCCAGGTGCTACTCGGGAAGTTCTCTGCTAGTAGCACTCCCCGCTGTTGACTCCCTCGTGTCCTGATGAGGGGCCAAAAGGCCGATCAGCCTAAGGTTAGCCTCTGTGACCAGATGTTTGACGCTTTTCTCCACGCCAGTCATACTGGCCAAGAGGGCTGATCTCAACTCCATGTCTGGAGTGGGGTCTGGTCGCAACCATGGGCCTGAAAAGCTTTAAAAGTCTAAGAAAGTGTGGAGGAAACACTAAATAAAGATTAACAGCCAGTGATACAAAGGTTTTACCTCCTTGAGCAAAGGCTAGATTGTTCGCGATCATGTCGATCGTAAGGAAATACTCCTGGTAGTACCTCCCCACGTTCGATATGTGAGTGGTGTCAGTCAAGAAGGTGCGCCCAGTCTCCTGGTGACAAAAGTGAAAGAACCCCGTACCTTCTTTGTTGGGGTTGGATTTGAGGTCGAACAAATAGTTAACCTCATGAGGAGTTGGCACGGGCCATATTTTGTGGCTGTAAAGGATATAGAGTGCTGCAAGCAGTCTATACCCATTGGGAGTTATTTGGAAAGGGGCGACTATGAAATAGTTGGCCACCCCTTGGAAGAATGAATGAAGAGGCAAGGTATCCCCTGCCTCAATATGGTACCTCGACCAGGCGCTGAAGGCGCCTCTGGGCAGCTTCGCCCGTTGGTCTTGGTTGGGTCGGACTAATGTCACCCCCAGGAGTCCATATTTTCTGATATAGTTGGCGATCATCCTGATTGTCACCCGGCTCTCAGGTACTACATGCCACTCAACATCTGGTTGAATGGCATTTTGATAACTCTACAAAATAGAGTTATTTTACCACTTTTTATGTGCTAATTGTTGCTTAATTCTTGAGTTTTTAATTGATTTATTAAGTTTTTAAGTAATTTTGAATTTATTAGGTTTATTTTAATTTTATAGATTTTTGTGTATTTTTATTGTTATATTATTGTAAAATGTTATGGCTTAATTATTTAAAATTAATATTGTTAAGTTAGGAGTAAAAAGATGCAATTTTGAGCTTAAATGTTTAAGTAACTTAAATTTTAATTGATATTTTCATTGAACTTTTGTTGTATATTTCATTATTGAAAATATTTAGTTTTAATTTAATTTATGTTTGGAATTTTTTGTATGTTATTTGCTCTTGAAAAGCAAGAAGAATGGTGAAAAAAATGGCATTTCTCTCTAGGCCCAAGCTAGGCCCACGCCTACCACTTGAGCCCAGCCACTCTCCTCAACACTCACGCCTGATACACCTCACGCCCAGCATCCCAATATTGCTACTTCCTTGCTTCAGCTCTACCTGCCCAAATGCCGCCAGCTGTCGCCTCCAAGAAGCAGCAAACCAAAGAGATTTGCTTTCCCCATCACGCCTCCATCAGCCTCAGCATTCCGCCAGCTTCCTCAGCAAATGCCAACTTCCCAGCCGAAGGCCCAGCAACAAGAGAGCATTCAGCTGCTGCCAGCCCACGCCTGCCTCTCCTTTGGGCCTGCGCCAACCATTTGGCCCAATTCAGCTATTCAACTCAGGTGCCAACACAGCCACCAAAATGCCAAAAATCACATTTTTCTTCCCAATGTTGTTTTTTTCTTTCACTCAAATATCAATTCACTCTTCCCTATTTTTCTTACCTAAATAAACATTCCTAATTCATTTTTTTTACCCTAGCTTTTCACTAATCTTTTACCCAACCAAACATTTCATCTTTCCAATACTCTTACACTTACTCTATTTATCCTACCACTTCCCAACACAATTAAATTAATCAATTTATTTATTTTAATTTGATTAATTTAATCTCCATATTTTGCTTATAAATAGAGTCTTGTAAGACCATTAGGGGGGCTCTTCTTCTTCATCTTTTCAACATCTTCTACACATATTTTTCTCTCTTCTTTTTACTATTTTCTCTACTATTTTCATCTTTTGAAGAGCATGTCAAGTATGTTATTTTGTAATTTTTATTTCAATCTAGTTATGAGCTTCTAATCTTTTTCAAAGGTTATTAAGATGATGATGAAGCAAAATGTAACTAGATAGTATTTTTTATTGTATGTTGATTTCCCATTTGTGTGACATTGTTTATGGATTTTTCTATCAAAGATATGCATTTTTCATCTATTATTGAGTGTTAAAGCATATTACACTTAGTTCTTCATTATGCAAAAATATGATATTCTTTGATTAAATGTTTTTAATTAAATTGTTCACATCTAATTCTTAGAGCATAAGTATCATATTTTGCCTAAACATAATCTCTTTGATTTTTTGTAGTTTCATTAGGTTGTAACACAACTAATGCTTAGAAATTTTATCTTATATAAGTGAAGAAAAATCCTACATTTTTTAAAGAGTAACTTGTGCTTGAATAGAAAATATATTTTGAAAAAATACATAGTGTGATTTATTTCAACTATATCAAAACTTGGGAATCAATATACTTATAAATACTATTGAACTTGCATTTTGTGGATTCTAAAATCTTAATAATCTTATTTTACATATCTCATTTGAAAATCATTTTTATCATTAATATTTTTATTACTTGTCTTTTATTTTTCTAAAACAAAATCTCATCAAATATTTGGAACTAGGTTAGAATATTCTTGCTTTGTTTGAAATAGTTTCTTTTGATGTTAGTCAACTCCCATGGGTTCGACCTCGTACTTACATGAACATTATATTCCGAAACGATTCGTGCACTTGCGAGTTTAAATATTAAAACACCCTCTTTTGGGATCAACACATTTCGGGGCTGAGAGTGAATTTGGATATTGGGGTCAGGAATATTTTTTGCTCGGCCCTTAGTCGAGGGAATTTCAGCCCGAGGATCAGGCTTATTTGAAGGATTGGGAGTTTTCTTTTTATGTGCTGTAGTTTTTGCTCGAGCCATATTTTGAATAAGGACAGATGGAGTGTTTAAAGTGGCACGAGAAAAGTGAATGTCAGGTATTAGCGATGATGGTTGCTCCTCGTCCTCAAGCAGCTGAGCCAATAAGTCGCCGTCGATGGGTCTTTCTCCTCCCCACGGATCTTGCATGAAAACTGCGAACAGAGAAAGGAGGAGATAAGATGCACAACTTGAAAGCTTATGTTGAAAGTTGGAATAACGTTGCTCGCGTATACGACTAGCAGCATTCTAATAGAAACACTAAGTTCTATACGAGCAGTTTGAAAAACAAATTTAAAAGCGGAAGTAAAAAAATTTTGGGAAAAAGCTTTTTCGACTCCGAAGGGGCGGAAAAACCCAGTTTTTGACCTAGCTTAAAAATTGAATTTTTACTTCGATTTTACGCCCTAAATCTACAATCTCGACTACCAAACTGGCTCCTAACTCATACGAAACAATATTTCACTATCATATTAATCATCCGTCAACATGCAAACAATCCCCATATATTTTCGACCAAGAACATGAAAGGGTTTAGAGATAAAAACACGCATAAGGCAATTTCGAATAGCAACTAAAAGGACAAGAAAGTTCGTAACACTTACTCAGGTAAAGATTGAAGTCCGGAGATGAGAGCTATCGGGCGTCTGAGTATAGATGTCTGAAAGTTTCTGGGCTCTGGGGCGCGAGTTCTTCAGTGTTCTTCAAGAAGACAAAGGCAAGTAAAAGGTAAAAATGGTAACTTGAGGATTATTTATGAAGACCAAGGCACGATAAAAGAGGCAATCATGAGTTACTTTTTTCTAAGTATGGGAAAGTGGAATAGCTGTCAGACACACTTTTGGGAAACTGAAAGAACCTGATTAGACAAGATTGTTCACGTTTTTCGAGAAGACATGGGCGATTTTGCCATATTTCGTCGGGCATACGAAAGATTAGTTTCCTAAATTTACTTATTGCTAGTCGCAATAAATAAACTTGGGGGCCAAATGTTTACCCAAAAAATGTCATTGATGACATGGCAAGGATTACTTACACATAGATTGACACATGGCATAATTAAAAGGCAGAGGTGTTGTTCGGCTATCGACTAGAGACGCGCCTCCTTGTCGGTGTTAATGTTTGTCACGACTAGGCTAGTCGTGAAGCCCGATTTATTTCCTTCTTAGGTTGTAATCTAATATTAACTGCATTTTAATATCTGTTCATAATTATTCTTGATACGCGGTTATTAAGGATAAGATATGACACGTTATCATAGGTAACCCTCCTTGAGCCTATAAATACACATGAAATAGCTCAAGGAAGAGACTTTTGGATTCATTTTAGCTTTTTTGCTTAAGATTGAGAGAAAACGAGCTAAGGTGAGTTGTTACCATCTAATTGTATTACGCTAAGGTTTGTGAAACTCAAGAACCCTAGTTCTTTGATCACAAATTTAGGATTCTATAATAACAATATCACAAAGTGGACGTAGGTCATTACCAATCACTGGGGTCGGACCACTATAATTCTTGGTATTTTTTTCCTTTCCATTAGATTATCTTTTCAAGCGTCGTTCTATTTCCTGTCGTATATTTGACTCCGTATCATTGACTAATTTGAGGGTCAACAAAATCTTCAAAGCATCCTCATCATTTTTCCAGCGTTTCCCATCAAAGAATTCTTTAAGAACTTTCTTATTGATCTTCGAATGGTCCTTAAAATTTGTAGAATAAAGACCATCATCCTTTGTAACATATTTCATTTTATTTGTGGATCCCAAACACCGTAAACCAGTGACCAATGCAAACTCCCTCATCCCAAAACGAAGCTTCATTCCATTTACACCAAGTCGAATCTCTAGTTTGTTGGGTTGCTGCAGCTCTCATAGCAATAAACTGTGGATAAGTTGATGTTGCATTGTGAACTCTAACAGAGTTAAGAATTGGCCAAAACATGAATCACCAAAGTCACTAACTTGCTTCGGTGAAAGCTTTTCGTGGATAGCTTGAATCTAAGAATGTTTTATTGTAGAAGCAATTTTTGAAGAACAACGATTATCCGGGTGAATTATGAAATTCTTACCCTATAAAACATAGCAAAAGAACACACAAAATTAAATAGAAAAATACAAATATTAATAAATTAAGCCACAATTAGCAACCCATAAAGAAACATGTTAATTAACCATCGAAAATACAAAAGCAACCCACAACAACTTCTTAAGCAAAACACAGGAACATATTAAGCAAACACACAACAACCAATTAAGCAATCATTAAAACTTTTAAGCAACCCATAATATGCATTAGCAACATATAAAAAAAAATAAAGCAACCTTATAAACTTCAAAACGTTATAGAAAGCAACACACACAGCAACTAATTAAGCAACATAAATAGCAACAATTTTAGCAACCCTTGAAACAATACAACAACCCTACATAGCAACCCTTTCTAGCAACAAATAAAGCAACCCTATAAACTTTGTATCAACCCATAAATAACATAGTAAGAAACCTCACAGAGCAACCTCTTAGGCACCAGTTGAAACAATACAACAACCATTTATATCTACATAGAAAGCAATGTACAAAGAACCAATTAAGCAACCTACACAGCAACCCACACAACAACCAGTTAAGCAGCCTTCAAAATTCGTAAGCAACTCATAATACTCACCAACAACATAAAAAACAACATATTTAACAATCCTATAAACTCTTAAGAAACCCATAGACAACATTTAAACAATAAACTCACAAATCAACCTATTCAGAAACCCTTGAAACTATATAGCAACATAGAAAGCAACCAATAAACAACCAACCTAAGCAGCCTAATAATACCTACAAAACAATAAATGCATTACAGTAAAACATAGGGAACTCAAGAATCATTGCTAAAGTGAAAGGAATTGAAAAAGTACCTGAGGAGCGGATTCACAAGGTTCTTCAATAGTAAATTGGCGATTTTTGGTTCCTTTTGCTTTTCTAGCTTCATGTTTGAAGTTATAGAGTCTTTTATTCACTCTTGCTTCACTAGAAGAAGCAACTGCAGATTTTATATTAGATTTAGAAGTTGGAATATTTGTTTGGGATGTAGGAGATGCAGAAGAAAACTATGTATGAACCATGGCTCCTTAAAGCTACAATAACCTGAGAAAAATAGATACATTTACCAAAAATGAATTAAAATACATCAAAATTTGAAAATATTAAGTCTATCTAACATTGAGCAATGGCTAAGTAAGCATTCAATATCTTTTTCGGAATATTGAGTTTTGATTGAATTTGTTTGTAAATAATGTCCTAATATGATTTTTAATAGCTATGGAGGCTTGACTAGTGTCAGCCTAAAACTTAATTTTAATAAGTTTTAACCTAATAACACACTACACTGTCTTACTAAGCCTTGATCTAAGCAACAGTGGGCTTTGAGGGAATTTCAGGGCTAATAGCAGCCTCTTCAGCTTGTATCAACTTCAACAACTCAACATGGCTTTCAATGACTTCTCTTCATCCCAAATTCCATCAAGCTTTGGAAAAATTTCAAGGTTAACTCATCTCAATCTCTGAAACTCTGTGTTTTGGGGAATATTCCCCTAGAATTCTCTTCATTGATCAATTTGGTTTCGCTTGATCTTTCTAGAAACTATTTATCTTTTAAAGGGAAATTAGAGATGGGGAACCTTATCCAAAATATGAGAAGTTTAAGAGAGCTTAAGTTAGACAGAGTCCAATTTTATTCTTCAGTAGTGCCTAAATCCCTGGTAAATCTTTATTCTTTGGTATCTCAATCTCTTAGTGAATGTAAGCTTTGGGGTGAATTTCCAAAGGATTCTTTTAGTTTCCCAATATACAAGCCATCAATGTGTCATACAACATTCATCTCACTGTATCTCTGCCACATTTTCAGTCTGGTAGTTCTCTGAGGCTACTAGATTTTTCCTACATAGACTTTTCAAGAGATGTACGCAATTCAATTAGCTACCTCAAGTCCTTGAATGCTTTGATTCTCAGGGGATGTGTTTTTTCAAATAAATTACCAAACACAATGGGACAACTCAAGTCCTTGAATGTTTTAGATCTCAGTTCTTGTTCTTTATATGGAGTTGTTCCTTCATGGGTGGGGAACCTTTCTCAACTTACATATCCTGACCTCTCAGTTAACAACTCTCATGGTAAGCTTCCAGTTGTGATGAGGAACCTTTCTCAACTTACACATCTTGTCTTTAAATGAAATATCTGTCTTTGAATGGAAACAAATTAAATGGACAAATTCCAAGTTCTATATCCAAATTGGCAAACATGAAAATTCTTCTTCTGGGGTCGAATAATTATTGCTGCACTAACCAAAGTACCATATAACATAAAAAAAATCTCATCATAAATAGAAGATTATCCAAAAAAAAAAAGTGATTGTTATTACACCAAACATAAGAATGTAAATTCAAATTAACTAACATACAGAGGATAATGATCTTCTAAAGTGAACTGATAAAGGAATATGGATCTGGTGGGATTGAGACCTCAACTGTTCCTTCAAGCATTTGTGTAACTTTTTTCATTGTTGGTCTCAATGAAGGATCCTCTTGGATGCACCATATAGAAACCATTACATATTTCTCCACATTTCTCATGTCACTCATAGCCTCATGATCATTTTTCAAGAGCAAACTCAATTGACTATCTCTATAACAATCATAAGCCCAATCAGCTAATACCATTTGATCTTCCTCTATCTCTGGCTCAAAGTTCTTTCTGGAACATATGATCTCTAACAACATAATTCCATTGCTGTAAACATCCACCTTTACTGAAACTGGCAAGTTTCGAAACCCTTCAGGAGCCATATACCCTTTGGTTCCTCTTAGTGCAGTAGTGGCTCTAGTCTGCTCCGCCTTTGGTAGCTTAGATAGTCCAAAATTGATTGTGATTAATTAATTGATTGATTTCATGAAATTGAATGATTAATTTTTTTTGGCTATTCATTTAATTTGGTAATAAATTTGTACATGCATAAATTAGTAACATGCCATATAGATTGTATGCTATACCCATCCAATTAATTAACATGTCATGCATCATTATAATTGTCATTTTCGCAAATTTTTGCTTAGATGATGAACTTATAGTGATGGCCCATTATTTTAGATAAAAGGAAAAATGTCAAATAAAACGGGTCATAATCTTGATAGGTTTTATTTGGGCCCAATCGAACATGTAAAGTTAAAACTCCTCTCTTATGGGTGGTTCCACTTGTGAAGACTCATTTTCTTTGCATTACTAGATTAGACCTAATCAATTGAATATCAATCAATAAAATGAATGTTTATATTCCTGTCTTTTGCATTATGTATGGAAGTTAGGGGGCCTTGTAGTGGGAATGACATACTGGACCCAACCCTCCTCCATGCAAGCCCAAATTGTTAAGGCCTATTTACCTAAGTTTGACTTGATTGTATTTGGTTAATTCAAGTTGAACCTAAATTAATTTATTAGTAACACGGTATTCTAAATATTAAAAGTGGATTTAAATGGGTATTTTAGAATCAAAAGAAATTTATACTAAGGATTATTAATTATTTTAAATAATGTAAAAAACCTAGTTTCATAAATTTCACAAGGAAAATACTAAATTAAAATAATGAGCTTTAATTTTTGAAATTCAATCTCCACCGTTAATTTAACAAGGTTAGAGTTTAGCGGGGCCTTATGGCGCTTTGATTACGTCTCCCTACGAATGGTGTTCACTGGACTTTTAACAAGGTTAAATTTCTTAGGATAGATAGTTATATATCAAACCCTTATAAACTCATCCCTAAGGTGGCTATGAGAAATAAGTCTATAATAATCGAAATTGTGGGTCTAGCTCATAAAGTTCAAAATAATTGGATTTCATGACTTTGATCGAATAGGAAGGTTATGAATAATAGTTTTAGACTATTATTAATTGAGATGTTTACTCTACTTAACTAAGTGAATTTGTGATTCTTGCCTACCGGGACACATGTATTCATAGCTAGTTAAAATACCTTAGAAATAGTAGATACGTGTTTTATAGTATTTTACATATCTAAGCATATTTTATATGTTTGAGCTATTTCTAAATATTTATGTGATTAAATGTTTGTTAAACAACACATTTATTTCTACTTATTAATAATTGTAACTCTATGTCGAATCTCATTATCTCCCTTTTCTCCAAGGAACTTCTCACCGGAGAGAATTTTCCCAAATGGAAGTCAAACATCAACATTGTGTTGATCGTGACAACTCCAAGTTTGTTATGACTGAAGTTTGCCCTGACATCCCTCGTGATTTATCTTCAAAAGAATCAAGGGAGAAGTACAAGCGTTTGCTCGTTGCCAAAAACAAAGCCAAGGCGTACATGCTAGCAAGCATGTTAGACACACTAAGGATGAAGCTGGAGGATGTCAAAACTGCCTATGAAATCATGGAGCAGCTTCAGGAAATGTTTGGACACAAATCTGGACAAGCTCGTTTTGAGGCAACGAAGAAGTATGCTAAAGCCAGGATGGCGCCTAGAATGCATGTTCGTGATTATTTCATCAAGATGATGAACTACTTTCAAGAGGCAGAATTACACGAAGCCACCATAGATGAGGAAACTCAAGTGAGGCTTATTCTAAATAGTCTTGCTCCCAATTTTCTTCCATTCACCACCAACTACTTACTAAACAAACTGAAGTACGTAATGACTCAACTCATGAATGAGCTTCAAATGTTTGAAGGTATCAATGGTGGACCAAGTAAGGGACATGACAAGAAGCCTACTACTGCTACTGAGGTCGCTCCTGAAGAATCTAACTTAGCTTCATCCTCGAAGAGCAATAAGAGGAATAAGAGAAAGAACAAGAAGGGCAAGACCACAGCTACTGCAAAACCAACTGGAAGTGCTGCAAAACCTACTAGGGCAAAACCCGCTGCTAAGAAAGCCAAAGGAGCATGTTTCCAGTGCAAGGAGACTGGGCATTGAAAAAAGGATTGCCCAACTCAGAAGGCTAGAGGAACCCAAGGTAATTGTCAATAATTTTTCTTGGATGCATGTGTTTTGGAAGATGATAATTCTGTATGGATTATAGATTTTGGATCCACTAACTATGTATGCACTTCTTTGCAGCTACTTAGCAATTGGGCACCAGTAAAGGAAGGCGAGCTAAAGCTTAGAGTCAGAAATGGAGCGTTCATGAACGTTGAAGAAAGAGGTCAAGCTCGTCTAAATTTGACAAAATAAATATTTAGTTTTAAATAATGTTTATTTTATTCCAAACTTTAGTGTAAATTTAATTTCAGTTTCTTTATTACATCAATAGCATTTTGTTGTAACTTTCACATGTTTTAATATATCAATTTCATTGAATGGATGTGAATTGTGTGTTAAATGTATGGAAAATGGGCTATATATTTAACGACCTATCGAACCCTCCGCTTTTAATAACAATTTATTTAAGATAATTAGATCTAGGACTGTGAAATGACAAAAGATCGATAACGATAACATGACGTATCTTTGGCATCTCCGACTTGGTCATATTAACTATGATAGGATCAAAAGACTAACATAGGTTGGGCCTTTGAGGGAACTCACAATGGGTGACCTACCTGTTTGTGAATCTTGTCTCGAGGATAAAATGATCAAGCACCCATTCTTTGCAAAAGGGGAAAGGGACATAGAACCACTAGGGCTGGTTCATTCAGATGTCTGTGGACCACTTAATGATCAAGAGAGGGGTGGTTATGAGTATTTCTTCACTTTCATTGATGACTACTCGAGATACTCGTGTCTTTACCTAATGCATAGGAAATCTAAAAAATTTGAGAAGTTTAAAGAATTCATTGCAATGGCTCAAGACCAATTAGGTAAAACGTTAAAGATCTTGCGATTTGATAGGGGTGGAGAATACATGGATATGCAGTTCCAAGATCATTTAGTTGAACTTGGGATATTATATCAACGTACTGCCCCAGGTACTCTGCAACAAAATGGTGTTGCGGAGCGTTGAAATTGCACGTTAATGGAAATGGTTCGGCCCATGATTAGTTATTCAACTATTCCAATCTCTTTTTGGGGACATGCCATACAGACCGTGTGTGACATTTTAAATGTTATGCCATCTAAAGCTTTCTCAAAAACACCCTTAGAACTATGAAATGGTCGTTAACCTAGTTTGCGTCATTATAGAATCTGGGGATGTCCTACTCACGCCCTGAGAAAAAAGGAAGGAAAGCTAGAACCACGAACTGAAGTTTGCTTGTTTGTTGGCTATCATAAGGTACTCGGGGTGGTATGTTATATAGTCCACAAGATAAGAAAGTGTTTGTTTCTACAAACACAACTTTTCTTGAAGAGGACTACATGTCTAATTTCAAACCTCGTAGGAAAGTAGTCTTGGCAGAATTGCAATCTAACTTAGCATTTCCTACTATTTTGATTCCATCAACGCAAGTTGATGAAAAAGAAAATATCCCTACTGACCTTCCTCAAGTGACGCAAGTCGAGATTAACAAGGATGAACAAGAAACCACATTTCTGATTCAGACAGTTATGATGCCTCATTGTAGTGGGAGGGTTTCTCGTACCCTAATTTTCTATCGTATGAATGGTGAAACCAACACGGTCGTCGAGGACACAAGTGATGATGATCCATTTTCTTTCAAATAGGCAATGGGTAGTGTTGATAAGGATCTTTGGCTTGAAGCCATGAAACAATAAATGGAGTCCATGTACTCCAACTCTGTCTAGGATCTTATAGAAGCACCCAGTGACTGTAGGGCCATTGGATGCAAGTGGATCTGCAAGAAGAAGAGAGGAGCTAATGAAAAGGTTAAGACTTACAAGGCTCGACTCATGGCAAAGGGTTATACCCAGAGAGAAGGAATTGATTGTCAGGAAACTTTTTTCCGATTGCCATGCTAAAATCTATTCGCATACTCTTATCCATAGCTGTAGTTCTTGATTATGAGATTTGGCAAACTGACGTCAAGACAACGTCCCTTAACGGGAACCTAGACAAAACCATTTATATGGATCAAGCAGAAGGGTTTAAAGTAACTGGACAAGAAAAGAAAGTGTGCAATTTGAATAAGTCCATTTATGGACTTAAGAAAGCTTCACAATCCTTGAATCTAAGGTTTAATGAAATCATTAAAATCTATGGTTTTGAGCAGAATGTTGATTAGCCTTGCTTTTACCAACTCAAGGAAAACAACATTGTGGTATTCTTGATTCTCTATGTCTATGATATCTTGCTCATTGGAAACAGTGTCAATAAATTATCAGACATAAAGAAATGGTTGGGAACTCAATTCCAGATGAAGGACTTGGGTGAAGCAAGTTATGTTCTTGGTATCTAGATTTTGAGAGATAGAAAGAACAAATCTTTGGCTCTATCTCAAACAACTTACATAGATAAGGTGCTTGACCGTTTCTCTATGAAAGATTCAAAGAAAGGATGTTTACCGTCCCGACATGGAATCCATATTTTTAAAAAGCAGTCTCCACGGACTCCTGAAGAGGAAGATGATATGAGAAGGATTCCTTATGCATCTGCAATTGGAACTCTAATGTATGCTATGTTGTGTACTAGATCGGACATTTGCCATGTAGTGGGAGTTGTGAGCAGATACCAGTGAAACTTAGGAAGGGAACATTGGATAGCGGTCAAGCACATACTGAAATATCTTCGACGAACCAGGGGTTATATGCTAGTCTACTCAGGTGGAGTTCTGATCCCGTTAGGCTACATCGATTCTGATTTTCAGACTGATGTCGATGAAAGGAAGTCAACTTCTGGAATGGTGTATACTCGTGGGGGTGTAGCTGTGATATGGAGAAGCGTTAAGCAATCTGCGATCTCAGATTCTACCATGGAGGCTAAGTACATAGCTACTTCTAAGGTAGCTAAGGAAATAGTCTGGCTGAGGAAGTTCTGTAAGATATTAGTGTTATTCAAGAAATGGATAAACCCCTCATTTTGTATAGTGACAATATTGGGGCTAGGCATGTAAACTAGGCGGGTTTGCCCACCCCGCTTCCGCCCCACCCCGGTAAGTTACTTGGAGCGGGTCTGCCCCGACCCAATTAACTTTTTTTTTTTAAAGAAAATTTGAATTTGAATTAAATTAGATTAAAAGTAAGAAATGAAATTATAAACAATATATACTGTATAGATTATATGACCCCATTTCAATTAAAAAAAAAAAGATTCCAAATATATATTATCTCATTTGTAAAATCATAGTATACATGAATATTTGTAATCCATTTTTCTTGACTAAAGAGAAAAAAAAAGAATACTAATATAAAAGGGTACCAAAAATACATATAAAGACACCTCACTATTTTAGAACCAGCACTAAGACATCCTATAAATAATAATGTTAACAAAAATATATAATAGTTGTGTATATCTCAAAATAATTTTTTTAATATTGGGTTTGAGTATAGAAAAAGAAAAGTTTTCAAGGCGGGCAGTCCTGCCCCACTTGAATTAATAATCGGGTAGGGCGGGGCAGGGAGGGATGACGTCCCGCCTCGAATGAAGTCCCGTTTTTACCGAGGCAAAGACGCCTTGTCGAG
The DNA here is from genome assembly GCF_963169125.1 of Humulus lupulus. Taxonomy (NCBI): domain Eukaryota; kingdom Viridiplantae; phylum Streptophyta; class Magnoliopsida; order Rosales; family Cannabaceae; genus Humulus; species Humulus lupulus. The sequence goes on from NC_084796.1 coordinate 41,617,237, forward strand.
TCGGGGCCCCGCCCAGCCTCACCACCCCATTTTGACATGCCTAAATAGGGCGATAGCCAATTATAAAGAACCTCGGAGCCACAAGAGAGCAAAACATATAGAGAAGAAGGTCATGAAGATTTCATCTAAGGAAAATCTTGCGGATCCCTTCACAAAGACACTGGGAGAGACAACTTTTCTAAAGCATATAGAGGGAATGGGTTTGAGAGAAATTTTGCATTTGTTTTAAAAGTGCAAGTGGGAGTTTTTTGGGTTTTATGCCATTATAAAATCACATTTATTATGTAATTCATTCATTATCATTAAAGTAGTATAAATCATTTGTTCAATCAAATTGTGTTGTTTACATGTTTTATTACATGATTAATTATTATTAATACAAACGTTTATAAAATCCCGAACATATGTATAGTTACAATTATAGTGACTCAGTCACAGTGGATTATAATTGTAATTATATGTTAAAAAGTATTTTGTCCTAAAATTAAATTAGTACACTGGATTTTTACTGATATGGTAATATACAATAAGATATACTTACACATCGGGTGTGATGTCCTATGCAGGACATTGACCAAATAGATAAGATTAGATGTATTTTGTTACATTGGACTGGACCGATATTGATTATTGACAAGATTATCGTTATTATCTAATCTAATCATATCACAACGTTGACCATATGTCAATTCAATCTTAATTTTGAGTGATTAATATTCTGCTAATTGTATTATTCAAGTCTTTTTATGTGTTCGTTACCAGCTTACCCTACGGACTAGCTCATACTTATATATTGGAGAATTGGTAGTGTAATAGAGTGGGAGTATTTATCATAGATATGCAATCTATAGCTTCTGTTTAAGAAGTGAAACAATGATTTCCTTATAGCTTGGTTCAAGTGTTCAATGATAGAGTACTCATTTCTGTAATTAAATTTACGGAAATATCATTTACAAGGAACTTTGTGGGAGTTAAGGATAAAATATCAATGAAGGGTAAAATGGTAATTGGGACCTATCTCATTAGTAGATCATATATAAAGGATTGAATGATGGTTATGGTTATAACAATGGATAACGTATTTACATTTGGTGTAAAACGTTATATGAATTCAAGAGTGCAATTCTAAGTCTATAGTGGAGTCACGAGGAATTAATAAGGAAGTGAGATTATTTGTTATAAATAAACTTATGGTAACTTATTGGAGCTTGAGTTCGTGGATCGATAGTCCCCATGTCATCTCTTATAAAAATGAACCTAGTAGTATTGAATAATTAATTTAATTGTTAATTATAAAGATATCATATTGACTAGGTCAATGAAAATAAATAATGTTAAATTATTTATTGATATTTTATGAGAAAAGAAATATAAGAAACTTTGAGGATTTTATTGCAAAGTCTCAAAAAGAGAGTATCATAGCCAATTGGGATAATTTTGTTAGTATTGATAGATTCGTATTAATATTAATGAAATGAATTAAATAATGGTCAAAATTATAATTGGTTAATTTTGACAAGTATTTAATTAATTATAATTATTAAATAATTAAAAATTAAATGTGAAACTAAAGCCTATTTTATGTCCTAGCTAATTACCTATATATACTAGTGTTATAGAATGCATTAGGTAAGCTGAATTTGACAAGGTAAAAATTCACTACTAATATTCTATATCTTGTTACCCACTCTCTCTTAGTTTTCTTTTTAGGAATTCTCTTCTCATGTATTGAGATTTGTCCACACAAATACTAAGTTGTTTTAGAGAAAGACTTGGAAGACTGTGGTCTTGTTTCAAAGTAGTTTGAATTCCTTGCAATACCTAGCATTCAACAAGAACAAAAGGTTATGGAACCCAAAGGGTGTAGTCATTGTTCCACGACGCATCTCGTAAGTACTCTAATGATTTTTTTTATTGTATTTACGTATCTCTGTAATATTCACACGCGTGTATGATTTTATGCTTTCTACTATGTATATTGTTTTGAATATATATTTACAGGGAGCATGTAATGCCCTACTACCCTAGAGCCGTTACAATGTGATTTTAAAAGGTGTCATTAGCTCGCTAATCGAGATATTAGACTGAAAAGTGTGAGTAAATCAAAACAACGACTCGTTTAAGGAAAATTAAGTATAAAATGTTGGACATTCATTAAAATTATAAAAGTGTTACATTAGGATCCCAAAAAATTGTTTTGAAATGTATTTACAATCCAAAAATGTGGCTACAGTCGCCCAAAGCGACAAAATCAAACGTTTATAACGTGTCCCTAAAAAAAACTCCACTCGTTGCAGACAGGTAGGCCAAACATGTACGCGCCGCTCCATGCTCTCCAAGTCATGCTTGGCCAGTCTTTCCTTTGCCCTTACCTGCACCATAGAGCACCCGTGAGATGAAGCCCATGAAGAAAACTTTAGAACACAGCATATAATAATTTATTTCAACAAATGCATAATTACTCAGACACAACAGAAAATTACAAGCTTCTATTAGAATTCACAACAGTGGCCTGCGTCGAACAGGGTGCATTACCAAGCACCAAGCTCACAGTCTTTACCGATCCGGTGAATACAAAACCCTTAGAGGGACTCGCCCTAGCGGCCTACATTCAGCATGCTTAATGTCGATCTTGGACTTCGTCGTTCTTGGCCTTCGCCATTCCTGACCTTTGCCATTCCCGGCCTTTGCCATTCCTGGCCTTCGCCTTCTGTCACAAACACATGCATGATGTAATAGTTACACCCAATTACACATAAAACTTGACACAATATATGCACAGATAGCTCTACGGGCACAGACAGTTTTCTTACCTGAGTCCCTAGCTAACCGTATAGTGTGATCTCGAGCATAATCCCCTAAACCCGAGCCTTAGAGGTAAAACCTAGTCACAACGCAATAATAATAAATATCCATAAATCCCTAAACCAATTAAAAACTTTGAAATAATATTCTAGCCTCCTGGACCTCGAATCCTACTAAACCGGGTAGTAGAATCCTTCCCGAGCCCTTAAGTTTGAGTTCCCAAGCTTAAAATTTGTTTTGGCCATTTCCCTTAATTAGAACCGCGGCCCAGCCCCCTAGGGTCGCGATGCCCTACAAGTCAGAGAGTTCCAAGGCTCTCTTATGGGGGATGCAGGCCGCAGCGTGCCCTACCTTGGCTGCGACGTCTGGGCAATTTCAGAGACCCCCAAGGCCTCCTCACACACACGGGTCACGGCGCCTGAAGAACAAGGTCGCGGCTCGAGCACAAAACCCAGAAATCTTCAACATTTTCATTGCGTTTTCCTTGAGCCAACTATCAAAATCTATCCCAAACATTAATCAAAGCCACCACTGAATCCCAATGCCTCAATATTACACTTAAGGCAACACAACCACACCAACAACTAAGCCAAAACTCCATCACAGCTCAAAATCAAATCCTTGATTTCTAAACTCAAAAACACCAAAACCAAGCTGGAAATTCAATAAGAATAAAGGAATTTACTTACCCTCACTGTAAATTATGACCCTAGGCCGACCCTGGATTACTTCCCAGCTCTATATCCCTTCCAAGCTCACCAAATCCAAGCTTCTAGCCTTCAATTCCTAAGCCCACTTCTCCAAAATGATGCAACCCCATCCAAGACCCAAGGGAGAGGAGATAAACGAGAGAGAGAAGAAAAGAGAGCTACTGAATGTTTTGTTTCTGCAATTATCTGAAAGTTTCCCATAGAGTCTACAATCACCTAAGTCTATCTAAGGTTAGGGGGAAAAGACTAAAACACCTCTAGCCTCAATCTTAGTTATTTAATGCCTCCAAGGGCAAAATCATCATTTACCACATTCCCGTTAATTCTCAAGTAGTCCTATAAATTCCCAATAAATCCTGACATACCCAAATAATCATTAAATAATTAACCGTTACCCATTCAACCTTGAGTACATACTACATTCCCAAAATACCCCTGGGCTCACCCCGAGCTGGGTATTTGACCCTGTTGTGACTATTCTGCTAATTCGCCCTTTATGATCATCTCAGACCACACATCTCAAATATATCCCCATAACACTGGGGTCTCACTCCCAACACATACACAATTACATTTATGCCCTCAGCAGGCCAAAATTACAAACATGCCCCAATTTACAAAAATGGGACCACATGCATATTTACTACATGTGGATACCAAAAATCCACCAAGAAAAAATACATGATTCTACTTTGAAATGAGTAAGGGTCTGCGAACATGAAGGAATTGACCCGACGAGTAACACAAGCTAAGTTATAGAGTTCAAGCTAGGCTAGAGCCTAATGCCTTGATGCTCGAATGAGGATGGGCCACATTGTGCAAAATGACCTTTGTGGAAGCCAAAAGAAAACGTAACACACCCCCGAGGTAGTCCTAAGAGACCACGGGTCAAATGATGGAACCTTCGACCCTCACGATCTTGGTTGCATCCTAGACATGCCCGTCTCGCACATATGCACATGGCTACACCACATCTCACCTAGGTGCAAAGCACCTAGGCGCCTCGCAAAGCCACCCGTGCACCTTGCTTCGCCCACCTCGATGGAGACCCCATGGTCTTGTGCCCAAGTGTCGTGCACCTATGGGCCTCGACCAGGTGTCGTCTCGTACAAGTGTTCCATCCGCCTCGCGCCTCACACAGCCACGGCCCCCACCTTGCCCAGGTGCAGCGCACCTTGGTGCCTCTTGAAGCCGCTCGTGCACCTTGCCTCGCCCGCCTCGATGGAGACCCCATGGTATCGCGCCCAGGTGTCGCGCACCTATAGACCTCACCCAAGTGTCGTCTCGTGCGAATGCTCCAACCTCCTTGCGCCTCATGCGGCCATGACCCTCGTCTCGCGAGGCCATCTCGCATGTCATGCCTCGGATGTGCTTAGGTTCCTAGGCCACGAATGCATCTACGAGGCCCCTCTCACGAGGCCATCCGCAGGGCATGCCTCAGCCGCACCCAGACGCTTGCATCTACGAGGCCCCTCTTGCGAGGCCATCCACAAGGCACGCCTAGGCCGCACCCACACGTCTGCATCCACGAGGACCCTCTCACGAGGCCATCTACAGGACACGCCTCGGCCATGCCCATGCGCTTGCATCCACGAGGCCCCTCTCGCGAGGCCATCTCATAAGCCACGCCTCTATGGTATAAGTATATGCTCCGTTGATGAGGCCCTTCTCTACTTTCTAAGGAAGGTGTCACCAGCAGGGCCCACCTGCTTAGCATACTCAAGGCTACAAGTCCTCTTATACTTAACAAAATAAAAAGGGGTTTGGAGCAAGGGTGTATCTTGGGTACACGAGAGCGACCTTCAGATATAAGGCACGTGTATGGGAACGGGTTGTACGACCAGGAGGAGCACAGAGGCGTAACTCTGGGGCCCGTACTAGACAAGTAGTGGTGGTACAAGTTAGTACCGGTGGTGGAGGCACTACCTGTACATCATCGACCATGTGTCAGGGTCGACACCACAGCCACATGTGCCACTCCTCTGACACTCGTACTAAATAAGTAGTGGAGGCATTCCCATGGACCATGATTACGTACCAGAGCCAACACCACGACCCTCTACGCCACTACTACCTATGCCACCATAGCGACAACGTACTTATGAGAAATCTGGTCCCCTAGAACCACAATGTATTAGGGGCCATTAGAGCCCACTATAAAGAGAACCACACTTCATCATTGAGGGGGGTTGGAAAATTCATTGTACACTCAGGCTATTAAGCAATATACAAAGGCTTACTCCATTGTTGATCTGTGTTGATCTTTCCTTAAGTTTATTCTAAGTTCTTATCTAAATATCTCCATACTTACCTTTGAGTATTCCGACCTAATTTCATTGACGAGTTTCCACCGTCAACAGTTTGGCGCCGTCTGTGGGAAGAAAAAGCATCAAGCCAACGTTCTTTCATCACTTCCAGAAAAGAAAGATGCCAAGGCGTTCACAACGCTTGCGGCAACTACAAGACGTTGAGGTTCACCTGGATGGAGAACGAATGAGGGCTTCCAGGAAAGACCTTCCTCTGCCTGGGCATGGAGACATGCCGAAGGAATGTCCTCCCCCAAGGGAGGAGAATGAAGCATCGTCCCCAGCTGTCCGACCCGACAGAGGTCACTCAGAGCCGCCAGTGTACCCACATCTCCGGTCCCCAGTGGCACCATGCTCAGGCTACCAAGACCCAGGTCCCTCGACGCATAAGCCAGGCAAAAGTCCCCGAGTACACTCGGTAAGTTCCAACTCAAGGACTCGCTTCTACAAGGATGAGATTCGTTAGTTACATAAAAAGACTCGAAGGTTGGAAACCACACTAGAGAACATGCAGGAGGTTTTAAACGAGCTCTTGCAAGGAAAGTCAAGCATACCCCTTCCTAAGCGTAAAGAGAAGGAGTGTGAAAAAGGGGAAAGCACTGTCCTCGTAGACGATGGGAGAACCCGACTTTCCACTAGTAAAATTACCCAGACAAAGACCATGAGGGACATAGGCCGGTGAAATACCCCCAGGAGAAAAGATGGAGGGACGACGATGGCCATAAGAACGAACCAGAAGTCACCTCAAAAGAGGCGCCCCCTGGCCTAAGAGAAAAGCTCCATGGGAAGAGGTCAGAAGTAAGAAACACATCCTCCGCGGCTCCCCCGAGGAACACAACCAAGGCAAGGGATCAGTCTGAGATCCCGCAAGACTCCTTAAGAAAAAAGAGGAGGGAACTAGATATTAAAATGCAATACCCTCAAGGAAAGATTATCACTGCACTTGGGGGGCACAGAGATGATGAAGAATTTGACCATGATTCACCCTTCACAAGGGAGATCTAGGCTGAGCAAATCCCCACCAACCTTAGAGAGCCTCGCATGACTCCATACGAGGGTACTACGAACCCAAAGTATCACTTAGACTACTTCGATAACTTGATGAGGTTAAGAGGGGTCAACAACTTATCAAAATTCCATTTCTTTGTTGTTACACTTAAAGGTGTTGCGTACAAGTGGTTCAAGAGGTTAAAGCCAGGAACAATCAAATCATGGCAGCAATTCTCTGACGAATTTCTTTAGCAACACCATGCGATCTGTGATTACGTTATGCCAATTACCAGCCTCGCTAACATAAAACAAGGCGAAAATGAAAGTTTGAAGAACTATATCCATAGGTTCAATATGGAAGCAACAAAGGTGGGGAGTTTAACCAAAGCGGAGCTCAAGATGGCTATTACAGTCGGAGTTCGTCCAGGAAGCAAGTTATGGGGTAACATGCTCAAAAGAGAAGTTTCAAATTTAGATGATTTCTTCGAAAGAGCACAGAAGTACATACGTGTGGAAGAGGGCCATAAGAACTCGCATGTTGAGGGAAGAGAGCCTTCCTCCAGTCACCCTTCTACCAATACGTCTGAAGATTCCATATAGAAGAGAACGTCGTACTAGAGGAAGTTTAAAATTGGACGAGGACTATGAATAGGCTCCAAAGAAGAAGCTAGTAGGATTCATCAAATTGTCGTAATCGACCCCCATAAAGATCCAAAGTAGGCATTTAGCCTCATGAGCCCCAATAGGTGCTTGACCAAGTGCGAAACAGGCATCTAGCCTTACGAGATGCATATGTATGAAAGTATTTATAATACCTATATATGAGAGCAGTGAACCTTATGAGATGACCTTTGAATCTATAAGGACTAGCTACCCTTATAGAATCTGAAAAGGTCAAAAGGTCCCTCAAAAATGACCTCGTCAAGGACAAACCCATCCTGTAAAGGGAGCACGTCGCAGAAGACGAAAGGGGAACCCAAAGAGATCCCTAAGTCTAGATTGACTAAGTCGCCTTACTAAGGGAAAAAAGGGCCTTGAAAATAGGTGTACACGAGGTTACACAAGGACCATCTCGTAATAAAGGTCCCGACCCGAGGGGAGATCACCTCAAAAATCATAAAAGGGTCACAAAGAAGACGCTTATGAAAAGGGTCTCAAAGAAGACACTTGCAAAAAGGGTCTCAAAGAAGACGCTTATGAAAAGAGTCTCAAAGAAGATACTTATGAAAAGGGTCTCAAAGAAGACACTTGGAAAAAGGGTCTCAAAGAAGACGCTTGTGAAAAAGGGTCTCACAGAAGACGCTTGCAAAAGGGGTCTCGAAGAAGACGCTTGCAAAATAGTACTATGCATAATGACGAGAAGGACGCTTCTCGCACAAAATAAAACGCGCGGGCAAAAGTATATAAAAGGATGACTAGAACCCAAAGGATCAACATATCCTTATAGATACAATCAAGGTGCACCAAAGAGAGACTTATCGAACCCCTTTCGCGTGGGCTCCAAAGGACCTCAAGCACAATAAATACAAAAAATAAAAAAATAAAAAATAAAGAAAGAGAAGAGTCTACAATAATGCTTAAAGGCCTCCCTATATACTGGGGGGCAAGTGTGGATACCAAAAATCCACCAAGAAAAAAATACATGATCCCGTGTTGAAATGAGTAAGGGTTTGCGAACATGAAGGAATTGACCCGACGAGTAACAAAAGCTAAGTTATAGAGTTCGAGCTAGCCTAGAGCCTAATGCCTTGATAAGTGAATGACGATGGGCCACATTGTGAAAAATGACCTCTGTGGAAGCCAAAAGAAAACGTAACACACCCCCGAGGTAGTCCTAAGAGACCACAGGTCAAATGATGGAACCTTCGACCCTCACGATCTTGGCTGCATCCTAGACATGCCCGTCTCACACATATGAACCATGCTGCACCACACCTCGCCCAGGTGCAGAGCACCTAGGCGCCTTGCGAAGTCGCCCGTGCACCTTGCTTCACCCTCCTCGATGGAGACCCCATGGTCTCACACCTAGGTGTCGCACACCTATGGGCCTCGCCCAGGTGTCATCTCGCGTAAGTGTTCCAGCCGCCTCGTTCCTCACGCAGCCACGGCCCCCACCTCACCCAGGTGCAACGCACCTAGGCGCCTCGCGAAGCCGCCCGTGCACCTTGCCTTACCCGCCTCGATGGAGAACCCATGGTCTCGCGCACCTATGGGCCTCGCCTAGGTGCCGTCTCGCACGAGTGCTCCAGCCGTTCCGCGCCTCATGCGGCCATGGCCCTCGTCTCGCGAGGCCATCTCGCATGGCATGCCTTGGCTGCGCTTAGGTGCCCATGGCATGCAAGGCCCCTCTCTCGAGGGCATCTGCAGGGCATGCCTCGGTCGTGCCCACACGCTTGCATCTGCGAGGGCCCTCTCGCGAGGCCCTCTCATAAGGCCATCCGCAGGGCATGCCTCGGCCGCGCCCACACGCCTACATCCACGAGGCCCCTCTCGCGAGGCCATCCATAGGGCACGCCTCGGCCGCGCCCACACGCCTGCATCTGCGAGGCCCCTCTCGCGAGACCATCTTGCGAGGCCATCTGCAGAGCACGCCTCGGTCGTGCCTGCATCCGCGAGGTCCCTCTCGCGAGGCCATCTCACAGGCCACACCTCTATGGTATAAGTATATGCCCGCTGATGAGGTCTATCTCTACTTTCTAAGGAAGTTGTCACCAGCGAGGCCCACCTGCTTAGCATACTCAAGGCTACAAGTCCTCTTATACTTAACAAAATAAAAAAGGGGTTTGGAGCAAGGGTGTATCTTGGGTACACGAGAGCGACCTTCAGATACAAGGCACATGTATGGGAACAAATCGTACGACCAGGAGGAGCACAGAGGCGTGACTCTGGGGCCTGTACTAGACAGGTAGTGGTGGTACAAGTTAGTACCAGTGGTGGAAGCACTACCTGTACATCATCGACCATGTGTCAGGGTCGACACCACAGCCACCTGTGCCACTACGTCTGGTGCCACTCCTCTGACACTCGTACTAAATAAGTAGAGGAGGCATTCCCACGGATCGTGATTACGTACCAGAGCCGACACCACAACCCTCTGTGCCACTACTACTTGTGCCACCACAGTGACGACGTACTTATGAGCAATCTGGTCCCCTGGGACCACAATGTATTAGAGGCCATTAGAGCCCACTATAAAGGGAACCACACTTCATCATTGAGGGGGGTTGGAAAATTCATTGTACACTCAGGCTATTAAGCAATATACAAAGGCTTACTCCACTGTTGATCTGTGTTGATCTTTCCTTAAGTTTATTCTAAGTTCTTATCTAAATATCTCCTTACTTACCTTTGAGTTTTCTGACCTAATTTCGTTGACGAGTTTTCATCGTCAACAATACACATTAACATGCATATCCAGTCACATTACCACAAAAATCATTTATATCACATAATCACACGCATAATCCATTAATCACACATATAATTCCAATTAGGTCCTCCAAGCATAGTAATGAAGGCACTCAACCTTAATAAAAAATTCAGGACGTTACAAATATCCCCTCCTTATTAAAATTTTGTCCCCAAAATTTATTAAAACATCTCGGGATGCTAATTCCGAAAACCTAACTATAACTCCAGAGTCAGGTCCTTTACTTTGCCATTTCTTTATAACACCTTCACATGAAGGATAGTCTTAATTTGTACGACTTTATCTCTTTTATCCAAAATTTCCACTGGCCTTTCTTTACACAATAAGTTTCACTGAATTTCCAGGGTCTCCTCACCCAATCAGGGGTCGTACTCGACACCCCTTTTCTTTAACATTGGCACTAGTAACACCTTATAAGCCTCTACCCATACTGGGGTAAGGCTAATTTGTAGGACCCTCGCCTAATCCTTATTAGGATCTCACAAATATATCAAATCTATAGTCAAACCCATATTTCTTTTCTAAACCATCTTATCGTTGTTAGTTCATAATACTCTGAGAAATACAAAGTCCTCAATCCTGGAACTCCACGTTCCAATATTTAGATTTACAAACTCTTATATCCTTTTAATAACCCAGACACTCCTGCCCTAATGATCCTTAATAATTTCACTGGTCCTCCGAGCCAATTCTGAACCAGGATACTTCCTGTCCCTGGTTTCATTTTCTGGAAGAAGTACTTATCGTTCCCTATCTCACAATATCTTATTCAGAGCCACTCTAGTCGTCAACTGATATTCATTACTGTGACAATTCACTCCAAGGACCGTATTTACCTCAAGGTCCTAAAACTCACATATTCGAAGTAAAACACTCAAAGTCTGAGTTATTCCTTCAGGTTATCAGTTTGTCTGAAGGTAACCATTAATTCCAAATCTCAATCTTATACTCATTGCCCCCTATGAACCTTTTCCAGAACCTGGAAACCTAAGGGTCTCAACTCAACACTATCGACTTCGGTGTCCAGTGGAGACGTACGGTCTCCTTTCGTACACACTCCCTCGTTTGATATCTCACTCACACAACCATAGTGTGTTAACCTAATAGGTCGAGTCAAAACTTTTCGCATCCACTCAACTCATCTACAATTTGAGGTGATCCACCCTTAGGGTCCATAACTATATCCCTCCATACCCACTCTAGGATACCCTACAGTCATAATAACTATTCTGGCTTCTTATTATCATCTCTCACTTACTAAAAGATTAGGTCGTTCGCCTCCCAGTATACAAATTTTGGTCTTAACACCAATTCAAACTTCTTGGATACAATAATCGTAAGGGGTAACCTAAGGTTCATCCCGCATCTTCCCCTAAACGTCAGCATCCATCGGATCACTCATCCGATCCGAATATTTTAACCTATCTATGCCTAAGTGGTAGGATTCTTAATCATTCCTACAAGATCTTCTTTATGTGTTTCACTATTATTCATAGAAGTATATCTTCCAATTATCAATCACAGGTTTCAAACCAATCCCGGTCATTACTCCACCCTAACTGTGGCTAACCAGCATTACTGTCAACTCGACATCCTCAACATCCTATGTAGAACATATAAGTCCTTATCCCTTCATCCACTGTGAGGTACAACACAATCACTCTTTTAGTTTACACACAGGAGCCCCCTCTTAGTCCTTGATGCGCCACATTATAACTCCACATTTTAAACAAGGACATTGTCCGTCATGCCGCCCTCCTGCAGAATTCCATCCCACGCATATTTAATACCATGACGTGCTAACCAACCTTTATTCCAACTTCTAAAAATTCGATACGCAACTATCCATTCAGACAAACTTTAGGTTCTTACGTGAAGTGGCTAGAGTGGTAGTAGTGGCTAGAGTAATGATGAGTTATGATATTATAGTTGATGTTGTTGAGTGGACAAGTGAAGAAATTTGTGTTTGGAGGAGTAAGGTTTATATTTTAGAGAGTATAGGATTGTAGAAAGTAGTAGAGTTTTATTGATGGTTTGTTGTTTGTAGTTACACATTTGCTATGGGGTATTTATAGTGGCTAGCCCACTTTACATTTGTGGCTAGAATTACTTGTTCAAGATCCTTCTTTTACAAGAAGGAATATTAACCACACAAATTTACTTGTTCCTCAAGCCCAACTAGAAAGTTCTAGACTTAAGTTTTCTAGAAATGCTTATAAGAAATTCTAGAGTAATCTTATTCTACAAATATCTAGAAAATTCTAGAGTAAAGTATTCTACAAATGTCTAGCATATTATAGAGTATTTAAAATGTGTATCAACTTCTAATACTCCTCCTTGGTACACATTTCAGTAACTCCAATCATGTCTCGTAGTAGCTCAAACTTTCCTCTGGTAGTGCCTTTGTGAATATATCTGCTAACTGTTCTTCAGTCCTGCAGTGCTTGAGTTCTATTTCTTTGTTTGTTTCAGCTTCTCTGATGAAATGATACTTAATGCTTATATGCTTCGTTCTCCTGTGAAATATGAGATTTTTGGCCATTGCAATAGCTAATTTGCTATCGCAGTAGATCTTTGTAGCTTCGTTTTGTGATTCTCCCATGTCTTCAAGTATTCTTTTTAGCCGTATAGCTTGGCTTGTAGTCATTATTGCAGCAATATACTCTGCTTCAGCTGATGATTGCGCAACTATCGTTTGTTTCTTTGATGCCCAAGAAAATATCCCAGGTCCAATTATGAAGGCATATCCTGTCGTGGTTTTCATACCGGCTAGTGATCCTGCCTAGTCACTGCCTATGTAGCCAATGAGTTTTGACTCTTGTGTGACTCCATACCATATTTCGTAGTTCTTTGTCCCTTCCAAGTATCTAAGGACTCTCTTGGCTGCTCCGTAGTGAACTTGACTTGGACCGTTCATGAATCTTGATAGGAGACTGACTGCATACATAATGTATGGTCTTGTAGCTTTCAGATAGAGTAAGCTGCCAATTAAACTTTTAAATTTCGATTCATCTGCTTTTGGTGAGCCATCCTCTTTCTTGAGAGCTTTGTTGTTGTCTAATGGAGTTGATACTGTATTACATCCCTCTATTTTGAACTTCTTCAATAGTGTCTTTGTATACTTCTTTTGTGAAATGAAGATCCCATCTTCTTTTTGAGTTATTTTAATCCTGAGAAAGTAGTACATTAAGCCCAAATCAGTCATCTCGAAACTCTTCATCATGTCTTCTTTGAATTTCTTGATCACCTCCTTATTGTTGCCTGTATAGATGAGATCATCAACATATAGAGAGACAACAAGTGTGTCACTCGTACCTTGAGTCTTGATGTAGAGTGTTGGCTCACTTTTGCTCCTCCTGAATCCTTGTTCGGGGAAGTAGCTATCAATCCTGCTATACCAAGCTCGCAGAGCTTTCTTCAGGCCGTATAAATCCTTTTATAATATGAGAACTTTGTCTTCTTGTCCTTGCACCATGAACCTTTGAGGTTGCTCTGCATATATTTCTTCATCAAGGTAGCCTTTGAGGAATGCTGACTTTATGTCTAGCTGAAAAATCTGCCATTTCTTTTGTGAGGCTAGAGAAATTAAGGCTCTTATTGTGTCCAATCGTGCAACTAGAGAAAATGTCTCATTGTAGTCTACTCCATGTTTTTGTGAGTATCCTTTAGCAACTAACCTTGCTTTATTCTTTTGAATCGAGTCGTCTAGGTTGAGCTTTGTTGTGTAAACCCACTTGACTCTTATAATGTCTTTGTCTTGCGGAAGATCTACAAGCTCCCATATTTCATTCTTCTCAATCATCTTTATTTCTTCATTCATGGCTTTTCTCCATACTTCTTGTTGTTGAGCTACTTCATAGCTTTCTGGCTCCATAAGCGCTAAGTTGCATGTCTCTTAGATCTCTACTAAATATCTCGTTCGTAATGGTGGTGAGTTTGGCGGGGATTCTATGACTTGTGTCACGCCCCAACCCCAGGGACCGTTACGGTGTGCCTTGTAAACAGTGCTAAACTCGCTAATCGAGTCATTTGGCCAAAAACGTGTAACTAAGTATGATTAGCGGTTTAGGGATTAAACATTTTGGTTAAGATGTAACGTTTCACTAGAACGTTTAATATATACATTGGGATCCCAAAAACATAGTTTTAAAATCTATTACAGAAAGATATTTACAACAGGCCGTTCTAAGCGGCAAAACAGGGTTCGACTCTAGTTCCTCTTCCAAACCTCGCCCAAGTATTGGTCGAGCAGCTGCATATGTACACGTCATCACCTAAGCTCTCCAACTCAAGGATTGTCCAGCTTCCTTTTGCCTTTACCTGCACCACAAAGCACCCGTGAGCCGAAGCCTAGCAAGAAAACTCATATGCTCATAAACAGTCATATCTTGACATCAAACCATATCTGGCATGCCTAGCAAACATAGCTTTATTCAGGCATGCAAGTGACCTCAACAATGCTGGGGTATCCAGGATAAGAAATCATGGCCTTCTAATTGGAGGACTATCAAGTCAATCCTAATCAGATGAGTGTCGCAACACTTGAGGTTCCGATAAACCATGCTGAGTGACCGACAAGCGAGTCACTAATTCAAATGGAAGGGTGGCTGTTGGGTAAGCCTCTAACCTTCAATAGGTTCTGGTAAACCATACTGAGTGACTGACAAGCAAGTCACTATTTCAAATGGAAGGGTGGCTATTGGGTAAGCCTCTAACCTTTAAGCGCTTATAATGTTCATCGACCCTTGAGGTCGGTCTGGCATTAATGCTCTTTGAGTCATTCAATGCTGATAGTCGATTAGATCTAATCTCTGTTGGCTTGCGTGATACACGCTAAGGTCATTCTGACTAATAAGTCAGTGCAACGTGACCAGTGCCCAGTACCACTGCCGAACCTGACTAATGAGTCACAGCTTCACAGTTGATACTAGCACCTTTGCCAAATCTGACTAATTAGTCAGTACCATGCACAAGTAAGCAATGCTATCAATGTGTATCATATGCTAGTTATCCAAAAATAGGGCATTCAGCATGCTTACTAAACACTTGCTAGCATAATTATGATCATGCACAAACATAGAGACTCAAGCTCTGACCAACCTCATATTCATCGTTCATGGCATGCCCTAATCACATGTTTCTCGTGCATCACATGCATCACACTTAACCATCCAGCATGCCTCAATAATAATCATATGCAAATGGGCAAGATTGCCAAGCATTCATTATGTTATCAATGTTTACACTTAAACATTCAACATGCATCAATCATAACCATGCATGTTACATATGGGGTGCAGTTCTCTTACCTCAAAGTCGAGCTAGAATGATTTAAAGAACGACCCTTGAGAACGATCGACTTTTAGTCCTTTAGCAGTCACCTAGTCATAACCAAATATAAGATACCATCAATAAAAATCATCAACATAAATTCCCAAACCAATATCTAGCCTCCGGGACATCAATCCCCACTTAACCGGGTACTAGGTTCAACCCCGAGGCCTAAGGCTTGAATCCCCAAGCTTAAAACACCATTCTAGTAAAAAAGGTCATTAAGGGCCGCGGTGCACCCTTCAGACAGAGGCAGACCTCCCTGCTAGACGCCAAGGGCCGCGGCACACCACAGCCGCGGCGCGGCGCCCAGCCCAGACTAGCCAAAAACTCAGCACGCAACACCAGATTTTCCCCTGCGTTTTCCCTTGAAACCAGCCCCTCAAACCTGTCCCAAACTCCAACCTAACACCCATTCAACCACCAAACATCATCCATAACTCACCCTCATCATAACCCAAGTTAAACCTCAACTAAACTTCCATCAATTCTCAACTAACACATCAAAATCCTTAACTAAAAACTTAATAGAAAAACAGGGTATAGCTCAAAACTCAGATTCAATTCCTTACCTTAAGCTGGTTTGAATCCTTCCCAATAGCTAAGCTAAGTCTAAAATCCCCAAGCTTTGATTTCCCTAGCTTGCTCTTCAATTGGCTCTTAAAAATTTGAAAGGAAGATGAGGGAGAAACCTTGTATGGGAGAGAAGGAGAAGGGATGAGGATGGCTCTGTTTCTGTTCTGTTTCCACAGCCTTCTAAATCCCAAAAGCTTATATAAATCCTTAAGGTCAAAAGACCATAATGCCCTTAAGCCAAATAAATCCCTCCAAAGGCTTCCGAGGGTAAAACTGTCCTTTCCCGCCTATCTCGTTAATTATAATTAACGCTCTCCAGTTCCCGCTATTCTCAATATTCCCAAATACCAATAAATCATATCCCATTACCCTTTAATTCCCGGTAATGCTCTAGTCATCAAAATGACCCCGAGACTCACCCCAAGCCCCGAACTTAAACCCGTTATGACTAGACCGAACACTTACATCTCATGATCGTCTCATGCTGAATAGCTCAAACCAATCCACCTAATAATGTGGCTATATTGATTAATCACAACCATGCACCCAAAATACACAATTACCCCCACAGCGGCCAAATTACCAAAATACCCTTATAATAACAAATACTCCCATACGCATGCATTCACCATCATATAATAATATAATTCACGTAAACATGCATATAATCATTAAATACCATAATAAACTAATTATGGCCCTCCCGGCCTCCTAATCAAGGTTCTAAACCTTACTAGGAAATTTGGGGCATTACAACTTGTGTCGGCTCCTCCGTGGTTAGTTGAGTTGGAACATCATTTTGATCAAGTTATTGTCTCGGAAGTAGAGGAATGTTGACAGTCTTTCTTTCAACTTCTTCTGTCTCCCAATTGTATGTCGCATCTTCGTCAAATTGTACGTCTCAGCTGATTATGAGCTTCTTCGTTCCTAAGCTATAGACTCGATAGCCTTTTGATTATGTACTATAGCCTAAGAAAATACCTTTCTCAGTCTTCTCGTCTAGCTTGCCTCTTTTTTCTTTTGGAATGTGAGTGTTGCATATGTAGCCGAAGACCTTGAGATGCTTTGCTGATGGTTTCTGTCCACTCCAAGCTTCGATCGACGTCTTGTCTTGCACAGCTTTGGTTGGACATCTATTGACCAAGTAGACTGCAGTGCTTACTACCTCTGCTTAAAATATTTTTGGAAGACCTTTCTCCATGAGCATAGCTCTTGATGTCTCCATAATAGTTCTGTTTTTTCTCTCAGACACACCATTTTGTTCTAGTCCGTATCCAACTGTGAGTTGATGCTCCATGCCTTCTTCTTCGCAAAACTTGTTGAACTCGATAGAAGTGTATTCTTTGCCTCTGCCACTTCTTATTGTCTTGATGTTGAGACCACTTTGCTTTTTGACACAGGTTTTGAATTTCTTGAAAATATCAAAAACTTGCGATTTTTGTTGCAAAAAATAAACCCATGTCATTCTAGTAAATTCGTCGATAAAGAGAATGAAGTACATGTCTTGATCATTTGACAGAGTACGCATAGGCCCGCAAACGTCTTTGTGGATTAACTCCAGTGGCTCTTTGGCTCTCCAAGCTTTATTGGATGGAAAAGGTTGTCGATGTTGTTTTCCGAGCATGCAACCTTCGCAGACAATGTTGAGCTCCTTGATTGTTAAGAGGTCTCGTATCATATTCTTTTGCTGGAGGATCTTTAGCCCGTGGAAATTGAAATGTTCGAACCTTCTATGCCATTGCCACGATTCATTTGCTTGTGCTTGCATTGCGACATTGCTTACGTATTTCCATTGTAAATGAAAGCATCTGTTTTCTTTTATTTTTATTTTGGAAATTTCAAAGGATTTGTCTTACTTGTCATAGATTGTGCAAGAATCTCCTTCAAAATGCAAAGACTACCCTTTTTCAATCATTTGTCCTACACTGAGTAGGTTCTGATCAATGTTGGGTACCAAGAGTACATCATTGATGTATCTCTTGCCCTTTTTAGTGTCAATGGCAATGCTGCCTTTTCCAACTGCTTCTTTGAAGTCACCATTACCAATCTTGACTCTAGTCTTGGATTTATCAAGACTACAAAAGATGCTTTCATTTTTTGTCATGTGATTACTGCAACCACTGTCTAGATACCAAGTATCTTTTTCTTCTGATGCAGCTTGACAGATATAGAAGAGTTTCTAAATGATTCTTGTTTTTAAAATTTTCTAGTGATTTTCTCTCATCAGCTTTAGATTTTTGAGACTGCGAATTAATTTTAGATTGAAAGGAATTTTCAGTCGAATTTTCACTATGCATTTCTCGCCTACTTTCATATGCTTCAAGAGAGCCCATTAATTCAGTTAGTGATAAAGTATCTAAATCTTTTGTTTCTTCTATCACAGAGATTAGTGCATCATATTTTTCTGTACAAGAAATTAGTATTTTTTCTACTATTTTCTTGTCATAAATTATTTCCCCATAAGCTCCCATTTTATTTACTATTTCTCTAATTCTATAATAGTAATCTTTTGCGGTCTCATTATCCTTCATTTTAAGATTTTCAAAATCTCTTCTGAGCTTCTGTAGTTTAACAGTGCTTACCTTGACTGTTCCTTGGAACTCATCCTGCAAGGTGTCCCATGCTTCTTTTGTTGTTGATGCGCCCATAATCCGTGGAAAAATGGCGTCTGCCATAGCTTGTTGCAAGCAGAATAATGCTTGAGAATCCTTTTGTTAATTCTCCTTCAGGGCCTTCTTTTGATTTTCCGAGAGAGACGAAGTGTCTTCCGGAATAGTAAATCCTACCTCAACAATTTTTCATAGATTTTGTGATCGAAAATAGGTCCTCATTTTGATGGACCAAAAATCATAGTTTTCTCCATGGAAAATTGGAAGAGGTAGAGAAGAGCGGTTGGAATCGGTTTCCATGATTTGCTGAAAATATTATGCCTAGTGTTTGAATCGACCTGACTCTGGTATCACTGATGGTTTGTGAATTTGGGATAGAGAAAATAATGATGATTTGTTGTAGTTTAGAATATTTGATGAGTAATAGTAGTGGCTAGAGTAATGATGCGTTATGATATTATAGTTGATGTTGTTGAGTGAACAAGTGAAGAAATTTGAGTTTGGAGTAGTAGTGCTTATGTTTTAGAAAGTATAGGATAGTAGAAATTAGTAGAGTTATTGATGATTTGTTGATTGTAATTACACTATTTGCTACCTATGATGGAGTATTTATAGTGGCTAATCCACTTTACATTTGTGGCTAGAATTATTTGTTTAAGATCCTTCTTTTACTATAATGAATATTAACTACACAAATTTAATTGTTCCTCAAGCATAACTAGTAAGTTTTAGACTTGAGTTTTTTAGAAATACTTATAAGAAATTATAAAGTAATCTTGTTTTACAAATATCTAGAAAATTCTAGAGCAAAATATTTTACAAATGTCTAGTATATTCTAGAATATTTGTAATGTATAGTAACTTCTAATAGTTTTAGTCAATTTATCATAGTCCTCGATTGAGGCTTATTTCCTCGAAAAAAAAAGACTATACCTGGTAAAAAAAAACCATTCCTCCATTAAAAATGTATATTAATAAAAAAATTATTATATTAAATCTATCATTTTAAACCGAGAGAGAGAGGAGAGAGGAGAGAGGAGAGAGGGAGAGAGTGTGAGTGTGACAGCGACTGAGAGTCAAAATACTACGAATAACTCCCCTTCGCCAAAAGGAAAAAAAAGCCTCCTTGGTTAGGTTTTTCCTCCTCGCTCTCAGACCTCCATTGAGTCTTCATACTAAGCATAACCCCTTAATACTAAAAAATGTTTCTACCCCGTTTCTCCATCATCACCACCATTGTCGTTTTGGCAATCCTCCCTCAGTTCCGGGTATGTTTTATTTTTTCTTTTCACTCCCAATTTCGATTTCTTCCTTCCTTTTCTTTCTTATGTGATCATCGTTTCTTTGTTATGTTTTCAGGGAGACCCAGAGTTTGAACTCTGCCACAACAAGTTCGAACCCTCTTCTTCATTCTCAAAAGCTCTCGAATTCCTCCAGGGCCAAATTGGGTATGTTTACTTTCGACCCTTTTCGCTTTTTTTTTTTTCATCTCTCATTTCTTTATTTTTCTGCATCACTTTCTCTGTTTGGTTTCCGGGAAACCGTAGGAAAATAAAAGAAACTTTTTTTTTTCATAGGTACAATTTCAAGAGTGTTGGTCTGCTCAGGCGGGCTATGACCCACTCATCCTATTCGGAAGAGAACAACAGGGCATTGAGCATTTTTGGTGCCATTATCATTGAAACATCAGTCTCTCTGTATTACTTAAAAAAGGACATTGATATTTCCCCTGAAGAGTTGACCACTCGGATCACCGATGTCTCCAAGGTGGAAACTTCTTGTGCCAAGGATGGGACTCGTCTGGAATTGCATAAGGTGGTTAGAGTTTCTCACAAGAGCAGGACCAATTCTTCGACTCCTTCTGTCGTTTGTGGAGCTTTCCGGGCAATCTTTGGTGCCATTGCTATCGATGCAGGAAACTGTGATGAGGCCGGAAAAGTTTTTTTGGTTCTTCATGGTGGAAAAGCTGGAGAAGCTCTTGCTTCTTAGTGGTGTGATTCTTCACTTAATCCGCTTGTAGATTTTAGTTTCTAGCTAACATGTTTGATGTCGTCTGTTCTTGCGAATGTTGTTTGTGTGAAACTTATGTACTTACCTATGTTTAGATGATGCTTTGAAGAATAATTTTATAGGATTGCAATGTATCTTTAGTCTTTATATATGCTATGCACTATGTAGCTGTGCATTTGTGCATTTCTTCATGCACTCAGACTATTCAGATTTCAGGGTTAATATTGAGAAAAAGATACAGTAAATGAGCCATAAGTAATGGTAATACTCATGATATGGTTTAAACTTTCATTTCTTCTTTGAAATGTTTATACTTGTTAATTAAAAGTAGGGGATTAGCATGAGTAGTTGAGTTCTTATTTACTATACGGTGATTGTGTGGACGAAAAATAGGTCGAATTTGATACACATATACCTTTTTTTGTGAGGTTTTGGGCCTATAAGCATTTATATTTCAAGCATTTATATTTCAACATACTCCATTTTCTTGATTGAGTGCTTGTCATACATAGATGATTTTTTTTGTAGAACTTATTTTTTGTGCATGTTAAAGATCACATAGTTGAATTGAATGCATTAAAATTGTAAGGGTATCAGGTGAAGCCGTTTTAACCCTCTTGAAAAAAATAATGATAGAAAATTAATAAATAAATAAAGAAACTGCCTTGATTTCTACCCTTAGAAAGCCAATTTTTAGCCTTAGCCTTAAAATCAACCATGATCAATCATATGTGGGAAAATTGAAAGACGTTGGAAATCAAGTCATTCAAGTTGCCAGTTTTATTCTTTTGAAAAAAAGATGGAAAAAAATGAAAAAGAAAAAGAAATGTGTGCAATTAGAATTGTATGAACGTGATTTGGATTGAAAGAACATCTTAAGTTATTGAATTTGAGTTTTGTGTGGAGAAGTATGAGTAACTCGTTTGATAAATGGCTCATAAATCATTTTATATCAAACTTTGCCTAGGCTCTATTACACCCTGTTTTAGGACCTTGAAATTATTTTGCATTATTTCGTTTATCAGGTGATGGAAATGTGATATACAAGAAAGTCTAAGGTAAATTTCTTTATATGTTTTGGCTTGAGAGTTTATCCTAGGAGAGGGTATTAAATATATGTATATATAGATATATATATATATACTAGGTATAAAATACGTGCAATGCACGTTATATTTCGGTGAAGCAAAATATAGAACATGATGCCTCCATTTGGTGCCTTGTTATGTGCACGTACAAGGCACGTGCTATAGCATTATAAAATCATCATCATTATAAAATTATCATAATCATATATAAAATCCAACGAAATCTTCAATAATTTTGGGCACGATCGAAATTCTACTGCTGTTTGACAATATCATAAGTCGTCTGAAATCGTTCATTGGGACGTACTTTCTCCATGTCAGTGAAGAATTGAATCAGGTCATTCTTCAATGGATTTTCATTGCTAAACACTCCTGTCTCCTTCTGTGTTATATATAACACATATAATTAATTATTATCTTATTAAAAATATATAAACAATTAAATAAAAACAAGAAATGGTGGCGAGGATTGTTTTACCATCTTAGTTACTGAAAAGTCGATTTCAGTGTGGAACCTGGCCATACTTCTTGATTTTGATGAATTAAGTACTTCTTGCTAATCACCAAATATATATATGAAAACAAAATCAGGGAAATTTTTTATGGTTGTGTACTCTTGAAAGGATGTGTACTTTTGAAGGGTTGTGTACTCTTGAAAGGATGTGTACTTCTAAAGTGTTGTATTGTTTAATTTTTTTAACATTAATTATTTGATTGTGTAAAGAACCAATTATTGTATTTTTTGGGAATAGAAGCAATTGTTCAGTTTGGATGACTTATCTAAATTTAACTTTTTTTTTAGCATATTCTGTTCAATTCGTAACAAATTCTGTTAAACCATACCAAAATCCGTTAAATACCAAACACCGTTAAATAGCCATTTATATAATAGGTAAGATATATATATAAAAATTTATATGGGTTTTTCTATAAGCTTTTTTAGAAAGTCGGGAATAATAAGAATTTTTTTTAAAATATGGAGTTCTAATAAAAAGTTACCAAATATGGATATATTACAAAAGGGTATAAATATTGAATCTCCATAATTGGCAACTGAATAGCGCGAAAAAAACTCTCCAATTTACGAAAAAAAAAAAACTTCAGGTCGATACCAACATTGTCTCCAAGTCAATCACATTCATTTTCTTGCCGTCGATCCACCATTTTTTTCGGTTGTCCTTCATTTTCTTGTTGCTGATCCACCATTTTTTTTCTGGTTGTCCTTCATTTTCTTGCCGTCGAAACCACCATTTCTTTTTGTTGGAATATTTCGCCAGGGATAAGAATTCCATTCCCCAAGATCACCATCTAAATTCTTCTTTCTTGATTGGGAGTAAGGTAATTTCTATTAAATTTTTTTATAAGGGTATAATCCGAATTATTGATTTTATCGTTTGCTTTGATATAAAATTTTAATTATGGAAATTTCAGAACTATCTGCATTTTTTATGCTAGTTGTTAATTTTTTATATTTTGTTGGTTGTTCATATTTTCCTGAGAAGTTAACCTGCAATTTAACTTCTTATTTTTTTTTAGTTTGATGGTGTAACTTGGTATCTGACTTCTTTAATTTGATAGAATTTGACTAATTTTTTTCGATTTTGTATAAAGTAGCTTGAAACGCAGAAAAAATAACCTGGCATTATTTGGTGCCTTCCTATATAAAAATTTGGGTTTGAAAGAAAACACTTTTAGTATGTCTTGTTCTTTCTCACACTCATTTGTATGGCAGCACTTAATAAGTTCCAACTGAAAAACATACAAATATATATATATAAATCTTACCTATTATATAAATGGCTATGAAACCGAATTTAGTATACTTAATAGAATTTCATATGTTTAACAGAAATTAGTATGTTTTAACAAAATTTGTTCCAATTCTAACAGTTGGTCAATTGGTTCCAATAATACCTGTCAATTGGTCATCCAATTCTAATAGTTGTTTCTTCAACAACAATTGCATATTTACATAACCAAGCAATACAATATTTCAAGAGTACACAATCTTTCACATTGACAAGAGAAAGTACAAATAAAGAAAAATGATCTCACCATTCTAAACAAGATTCATTAGAATCTCATATTAATTTCAGTTGAACAAATACAAAAGTTAACCCACTTCTTTTGTAATTTTTTTTCTTTCAGATTTATTATAGAAATAGGGTCTCATCTGTAAGGAATTCAAGGAACGGTACAAAAGTTAGTTTAATTGCATTTACTATGATTATAGCATTTAAATTTCACTCTGGCATATAACAACATTTCAAATTAGTTTTCTTCGAGTAAACCAAACCCAAAAGTTACAACATCAAAGATTAGTGTTTCAAGCAAAAACACACACCATCATCACCATCTGCAAACACCCAAACAGAAATAGTGACAAACAAAAACTCATAAACCAAAACCTCGAAACAAAAAAACGGCAGTGCTACAACCACCATCATCATCTGCAAAACTAACCACAAAGAGACAAATGCATATGACTGTGACAGCAGGCCTGAGCCCCAACTGAATCCTTGAAAACAAAGAAATCTCAACAACCAAAAAAATAAAAACTACTCAACAAAAGAAAACACTAAAACGTCAAAAATTAGGAAAAAAAATTCATAATAAGAATACACTGACAAAACCAAAACAAAAAGATAAAAAAAAAGGCCCAAAAACGCGAGCAAAGAAACCAAACTAGAACAAGAGAGATAAACTTACTACAACAACAACCCAATGCTTCTTGATTGCGAGCAACACTGTCGAATTGATGGAGAGAGGTCAACTGATTTTTTGATTTGAAAAGAAAAAAGGCTTGCAAAAACTACCATGTCGTGGTGCCACTGGACAGAGATTTCGAGAGGAGGTCAATGACGAGAGAGGTGAAAGTCTGTGCAATTGTTTTAGGGAATTGACCGTGTAAGAGAAGTGAAGAAACAAATCCCTAACAAAATGTGGGCTTGGGCTTTATGTTGCTACCAAAAAATGTTAAAAATGTAATATTTGAATATAATATTTATTACAAAACAATATTTGAATATAGTTACAAAAGTAAATGTTATGGGTAGGACTGGCAATTTGTGTAAACGTGTCAGATTCGTGTCGACACGATTATGACACGACACGATTAAGGTAAACACGAACACGATATAATTATTAAACGTGTCAAAAATACGAACACGATTATTAAAAGGGTCAACACGACACGAACACGATAACACGATTATGACACGATTAATCATAACTATACGAAAAAAATCATAAAACCTATGTAAAGTATATGTGTTATTGTGTCTGACACGATTATGACACGACACGATTAATAAATGAGTCAACACGATTATGACACGACACGATTAAGGTAAACACGAACATGACACGATTATTAAACGTGTCAAAAACTCAAACACGAACACGACACGATTATTAAATATGTCGTGCTCGTGTTTACCTTAATCGTGTTGTATCGTGACCCAAATTATCACCCCTAGTTATGGGTTAGAAATAACCTTATATATTATTGATTTAATTAATTAGGAGAGATGTGTTTTTAGAGAAACAATCCACGTAATAAGAAAATGAGAAATAATAAGAGAGATAGAGCTTTTATAGGATTGTAAAAGAACTAAATTTTTTTTTATAAATAATTGTCGTTATTCTTTTTAAATTATGTTACTTATAATTATATATAGAAAATTGATTTAAAAAAAAGTGTCATCTAAAATTACTAATATCATTATAATTAATTTTTATATTAATTTTTCATAAAATTGTTAGTTTTGTTTTTTTTCCTTACAAATATATATAATTTTTTTTAAATTACTAATATTTGAATTTATTTATAGATTAGTTTTAAGTAAATCAAAATAACTTATGATATCTGCTATTTCATTAATAATTTATTAATTTGATTAGTTGATGTATTGTACTTCATGCAGATGTTTTTTATTAAAAAAAAATTAGTTGTGCAAGATACATTTTACTATTTATGTAAGCAAAATATATTTAAGTATGCTTAAATGAATTTTTAAATAATTAATTAGATACCATAACCTAAATTCCTAGGATTTCATTTTATTTACAGAATTATTAATATTGGCAAGATTAATTTAATGTAATGTATGTATCTACATTCTATTACATAGTTTCAATTATCATCCTATTATTATAAATTTTTGTATTAATCATATCCTATTTCATTACATAACCTCTCCGATGTTCTAAAATTTAATCAATTCAAAATAAAAACAGATGATATTAAAAATCTAAAATTTATGTATCTTAAAAATGGTGGATTTTTTATTTGAAAAAAAAAAAGTTAGAAAAAACACAAGATGCACACATCAATATAAGATATTGATTCAAAGAATTTCGTCACATAATATGACAACAAATTTTCTTATTGAATCATATAATACATTTTTATGATTTTTCAACTTCAAATATATGTTATGGAGTTTAATTATTTCAAAATACTACCATATAAAAATATTTTTAAACTAATTTTTTTTAAAAAATTACTTCGCTCTTAAAAAAACACAAAACACACCGTGCAATGCACGTATTTTCTACGGGAAATTTGACTTTTTATGCTTAATAGTGGGTTGTAATTCAAAAAAGTGATAGGCATTTTTATCATTACAAAATAATGCCAATTCATTTTAGCATACCAAAATACCCCTATCACAACTATCTCCTCTCTTCTCTCCTCTCTTCCTTCTTCTTGTTTCTTCCTCACTCTGTTTCACTCACCTCACCTCACACCGCCACTAAGAGCACCACGGTAGAAGGAATTCGAGCAACCCTTACGAAGGAACCCCTATGAAAGCCATTTGTAGAAATCAAGACCAAAGTAAGGGTTAAGAAATTTTGGAGAAAATTTTTATGGGTAAACAATTTTTTCTTAAATACTTGGATTAGTAATGTTTGCTTTAAAAATTTTGGGCATTTCGAATAAATCTAAGCAATATTTGCACATTTTTTTGGTTTTTTTTTGGTTTTTTGTCGATCTACGTTTTCGGGGTATTTTCTGGGTTTGGGTTGTGCTCGATGCCTGCTCGATGCAGGCTCGATGGCACATCAATTTTTACGGTTGCATGTTGTGCTCGATGGTTACTCGATACCTACTCGATGGGTGCTCGATGGTAATGCGCATTATCACTATATCATGCATGCTCGATGGTTGCTTGACGCCTGCTCGATGAAGGCTCGATGGAACATCAATTTTTACGGTTGAATGTTATGCTCGATGGTTACTCGATACCTACTCGATGGGTACTCGATGGTAATGTGCATTCTCACTATTTCATGCATGCTCGATCGATGCTCGATGCCTGATCGATGCAGGCTTGATGGCACATCATTTTTTACGTTGCATGTTGTGCTCGATGGTTACTCGATATCTACTCGATGCAAGCTCCATGGTAATTTGCATTCTCACTATTTCGTGCATGCTCGATGGAGGCTCGATGCTTACTCAATCTAGGCTCGATGGTCATGTTTTTCAGCATCGTTAAAATACCATTTCCTACCATCTGTTTTTTAGCTAATTGTATTTGTGTTTTTTTATTTCAGGTTCTACTATTTACGTATTTGTTTCTTACAACGGTGTTTGGGAAACAGATGGTAGGAAATGGTATTTTAAGGATGCTGAAGGTGAAGTGATACCAGTAGAGAATGATGTCACTTACTTGCAATTACTTGACATACTGCACGAGACATTTCAGGTGGATAGAGAGGTGTATGAATTGAAACTCGAGGTGCCATACGTATGCGGGGACCAACCATTTGCACCGGTTCAATTGAGGAATGATTGTCAAGTTCGTGTATTCTTAGGAATAAGCTTGAAAGAACGGATAGTCTTATGTGTGACTCCAATTAAGAAGAATGTCATATTAGATCCTTCTCCTAGTGTGAATAAAAAAGACACGACCAGTGTCGATCCATCTCCTGCAGGTAGCAGTTACAAGCATCTTAGCGAGGTGGGCACTTTTGTTCCAATTACTGATCCGATGGCTACTATTTAGCTTGATATACCACAAGGAGGTCCCACAGGTGTGCTTGAGGCATATGAGTACGATCCCTATGTGAATGATGATCCAGTTGGTAATTGCTTTGAAGATAATGATGATGGTTCCGAGGATGACTCGTATTATAGTGCAGATTTTTCAAATGAGGAGTTAGACATTTCCCAAGCCCAACAAGTAGAAGAAGAGTCAGGACTGCCTCTTGCACAGGCACACCTCCCAACTCAAGGACGTCGAGCACCTGCTCGAAGCAGTGTTCAACCTGTTAGGATAGAATATAACATTGGGTGGAGAGAGACAATTGTATCAAGAGAAGATCACACCAGATGGAGTGCCCCAATGTTTACAAAAGAAGATATTGAGGCATCTACTAAAGCCCATTCCTCATCATCTGGTGCACCAATGGAAGAAATATATGTTGGGAAGACTTTTGAGGACAAGATTGATTTAAAAACCAAAGCTGCTCTATTTGCAATGAAGAATAACTTTGAGTATATGGTGAAAAAGTCTGGTATTGACGTGTGGTATATCACATGCAAAGATCTTGACTGTTGTTGGAGACTGAGAGGGAAAAAACTACCAATGTCCCCCATGTTTGAGATCACGGTATACAAGAGCGTACACACATGCTCACTAGAAGTGCGACAAAAAGGTCATCGTCAAGCTGCACCGTGGGTCGTTGGACACCTCATAAAGAAGAAATATGCAGTTGATGGGACCAGTTACATGACAAACAACATAAAGGAGGATATGAAGAATTTTTTTGATATTGATATGAGTTATGAAAAGGCATGGAGATGTAGAGAGAAGGCATTTATGTATGTTAGGGGGACATATGAGGATACGTATTGCAAGTTGCCATCCTACTTGCACATGTTGCAGCAAAAGAATCCAGGTACAATTACTGATTTTGTCATTGAAGATGGCCATTTCCTATATTGCTTCTTTGCCCTTGGAGTTTGTAGGAGGGGATTCAGATTTTGTCGTCCTGTGATATGTGTGGATGGCACGTTCTTGAAGAATAAGTACGATGGCCATATGCTATGTGTCGTTGCTTTGGATGCGAATAGTCATTTATATCCAATTGCGTTCGGGTTGGTGGATAGTGAGAACCACAACTCGTGGAAATATTTCATGACGAAGTTGAAGGAAGCCATTGGGGACGCTGATGACTTGGCTTTCGTGTCAGATAGGCATGCTAGTATTATCCATGCTCTAGAGGCTGTCTTTCCTGATGTCTACCACGTCGCATGCTACCATCACATCAGTATGAATGTGAAAGCTAAGTTCAAGACTGATCACTGATCACTGTCACAGTGAGATGTGGGCAGTAGCCTATGCATGGAAGAAGACCGAATTTCTAAAGCATTTTGAAAATATTTAAGTGAATGGATCCTCCCATAGCTGCCTATTTGGAGGGAATTGGTTTCGATAAGTGGTCTTGTCCTTTCTTTCCTGGAAAACGATACAATATAATGACAAGCAACTACGCTGAAAGCTTCAAGAACAAGACCAAGGATGCAAGAACCTTTCCAGTTACAATTTTTTTGGAATTCATTCGGTTCACACTACAGTCTTGGTTTTCTGAACGACGTAGTGTGACAGAGAAGACTACCATCAAATTATCCACCCTGATGGAGGCAGATGTATCGAACAATGCTGACAAAAGAAGGTTAATGAATGTCTATGCCCTTGGTTAATTTGAGTTTCATGTAACTAGTGCAGACAGCGATGCTGAGGTGAATTTGATGATGAAATCATGCTCATGTGGGGTATTCCAGCTCAAAGGCACACCTTGTCCCCATGCAGCAGCAGCAACTATAGAGCGTGGAGTGAACCTTTACTCTTTGTGTTCACCATTTTACACCATTGAGTCATGGAGGAATTCGTACAAAGAAACCATTTACCCAATTGGGAACGAGGATGACTGGATACTTCCAGATGACATTAGGAATATGGTAGTTGGTGTACCCATAGAGAAACAACAAGTTGGTCGTCCAAAAAAGCCAAAGCTAGGAAGGCCAAGGACAAACTGTTGGCCATCCGGCGGGGAAAAACTAGTTACAATGCATAAGTGCAGTAAATGTGGTGGTCGTGACCACAACAAGTCCTCATGCAAAGCTTAGCTTTGAGTTTGTTTTTTGTTGTATTTTATTTAAACTTGAAGTTGAAGGTTATTTTTTGTTTTGTTTTTTTATTGTCATTAATGAATTTTGGTCGTTAATTATCGTTAACAAAAAGATGCTCGATACAATTTTTTTTTTCTTAATAACCTAAATTTTAAGCAAAGAAATATAACAAGAAGATAATGTTCAATGTCTAACATTCTGACACCATAAGTCAATTGTCCATTTGTTTCTGAACAGCTCCATGTTGTCATCACAGATCATGTGAAGTGGTAGCCTACCCAATAAGTGTTCGATGTGCTTGATGGCGTACACACCACAATCTCCACTGTGAACGAAACATAAACTGCATTAGTAACAAAATCAACATAGAATTTAATTTAAAAAACTTGAATAAAAACTAGAATTTTGATTACCTGACTTTGGTTTGGGGTACTGAATCAACTGGCATGCGGTGCACGTTGAACTCTTTGCATCTTTTAGCTCCAGGTGGAATCGTCAACCGAGGGTTGTCCTTGAAAAGTTGTGACTGCAATAACAACGATGAGAACAAAGTAGACCATGACTTCATAAATGATTGCATTTGTTTATCATGTCTGAATCATAAACATTCAGAGTCCAAGTAGAAATGGAGGCTTCAACTGCAAACCAATGTGCTTGAAGGTAGTTATGGCACCAATATACAGTGTCTACTCCCTTCTACGATGCCAGAAATTGTTAGTCAATTCCCATAATCATTGATATCACATCTGAATCCCACAAAAACATTTTCTTATCTGCTTCCTTGGCATTCTGATAAGCATCATAACGGGCCGGTACCACTTGTTAGAACATAATATTCATCACAACAGCATCTTGCCGATACGCCCTGGGATAGAACTGTCGACGCCTACGTAGCATATGCTTGGCCACATCAATATGCTGCAATTAATGATAGGAAAGCAATTAATCAGCCTACCAAACCCAATCGAACCCCCTATCGAACCCCACCAAACTCCATTTAAAGCTACTAGAACCAAACCATCTCCCTCTATCCATCAAACCAACATCGAACCCCTATCGAACCAAATATAAAGCTACTACAACTAAACCATCTGCCTCTATCCATCGAACCCCTATCGAACTCCTATCGAGCCCCATTTAAAGCTACTAGAACCAAACCATCTCCCTTTATCCATCGAACCCCTATCAAACCCCATCGAACCCCATTTAAAGCTACTAGAACCAAACCATATCCATCTGCTTATCGAACCCACACCTGTAACGACCAAATTTTATAATAGGGCTTAGGGCCTTGATTAGCGTGCCTGGAGGGCAATAAGTGATTTAATATGTTAATATGTGAATTTATGTGAGTATATAATAGAGATGCATGTTTAGTTGAGTTAAATGTGCATGTGGGCCCCGTTTGGATATCAGGGGTATGTTTGTGATTTTAGCCTGTTAAGGGCGTAAATGTGATAAATATGATATGCATGTAATATATTTCTGTGTAGCACGATTCGAGACAGTCCTGGGGAGCGGTTAGCCAGAAAGTCACAACGGGATTGAGAATCTGACTCGGGGCGAGTCGAGGGGTATTTTGGGTATTAGATGTACTATGGGGTTATTGGGTTATGGAAATAAATATTCGGAGATATATTTGAGGTTAGAATGTCTAGGAGGGAATATTGGGGAAATTTACCATTTTGCCCTCGGGGACGTTTCCGGTACCCCAAGCCTTGAGGTAACCTTATAGACTTAAGTTGAATAAAACAAAACTTAGAATTACATAGAACTCTCAGAAACCGACCCACTCCTCTCTCTCTCTTGAAGTGATTTTCTCTCCTTTGGAAGCTTAAGGAAAATCTTGGTGAAGTTAGCTAGAAGCTAAGGGAATTCAGTAGGGATTTTGGGGAGATTAAAGCTTGGAACTTAGAGAATCTGCACATAAGCATAATTCATCAAGGTAAGCTCTTAATATGTTGAATTGTGTCAATTTTTCCACTGGTTTTAAGGTTGTATATTGGAGTTTGCATGTTAGCTAAGTTTGAATTACGTTTTGATTGTTAGGCTAAGTTTTGGGGGCTGGTTTTTGATAGGTTTTGATGTTGAGGCTGGGCTAGAACCTTTGTGATGATTATATGGAATTTCTAGCTTGATTTTGGCTATAATTGGATTGATTTTTGAGGTAAAAACAGGGTGATTTTCTGGGTTCGAGGGGTAGGGTCGCGACTCTGTTCTTGTTGAGCCGTAGCCCCTTTGAAGTTGGTGCGTTAGGATTTGAAGGCGCGCCGCGGTGCCCTTCAGCAAGGGCCACGACGCGTGTGGGCTATCTTGAGGAAAAGCCTCGGGTTGAGCTGGGGGCCGTGGCGCTTAAGGTATTTTTGGGTTCGAGAGGGGTTTTAGGTTCGGGAACTCAATGGTTAAGGCTCGGGATGAATTTTATCACCCAGATTGATAGAATTCAAAGCCCGGAGATTATAATTATGGTTTGAGACTAATTATTTGATTAGAACTTGATGGGTGAATATTGTTAATGCATTGTGACTAGGGTTTCGGCGTGGCTCAAGTTAGGGGACTGTACTCGGAGAGCTCGGGACGTAGGTAAGAAAACCACTGTTCCCATAGAGCTTGTATGCAAGGCAGAGCCCAATATGTTTGAGTTGCAGGGTGTAGCCCTTTGATTGAATTTGTTAATGTTAAGTATATGTTTTATTATTCTATGAATGCAATTATGTAAATGTTTGGTGAGAGCCGGGAATGGCATAGGCCGAGGTCGGCAAGGGCCGGGAATGGCAAGGGGCCGGGAACGGCGTTAAGCACGTTAAGTGCAAGGCCGAGTGCGGCAAGGGGCCGGGAGCAGCATTGAGCATGTGGAGTGCGAGTTGCCAGGGTTAGACCTTATGGGATACCTAGGATATCCTCACAGTGTGGACCGCAAACCCAGGGCCTGGTAAAGCCCCTGGGATGGCTTGGCCGTATGTGTTTAGCCTATTGATGGCCTGTTAATATGCTATGTGTTTTTTATGCATATGTTTTCTGCTTGTGAGGGTTTTCTTGCTGGGCTTCGGCTCACAGGTGATCTGTGGTGTAGGTAAGGGCAAGGGAAAAGTTGACCAATCATGAGTACGGAGAGCGTGAAGCGGCGCGTAAATGTTTGGCCTGACTGGCTGCCACAGCCAGTGGTTTTGAGAGATGATTTTATTAAAACCTAGATTTTGTCATCTAGTCGACTTGGTTTGTATTTATATGTTGTAAATATTTCTAAACAATATTTTTGGATCCCAATTGTCAAACACTTTATGATTTTCAGTAAATGGAATTATTTTCAAAGTTTATAGCTTTGCTTATGATTTAATTACACCTTTCGGCCTAGAATCTCGATTAGCGAGTTAAACGCACATTTTAAACTCACTTAGCAACGACTCTAAGGTAGTAGGGCGTTACAACTTGGTATCAGAGCGAGCTAAGATTTATGGTTCTGGAGATTGACCGAACATTTACGCTCGCTGTCAGTGACAAGCTCGACTCAGGGTTGGTTGGTATGATTGACTAATATGCTTGAATATGTGCTTGAATGCCTTGTTTGCCTGCTTATTTCATATAGAGCATTATGAATGAGTTAACATATGCATGATGCTAGGGCATGGCCCATTGTGTGTTATATGCTACTGTATGTTATGTGAATTACTGTTTGTGGATGGCTGATATGTTTGGGTGATGGTTTTGGATGTTGTTATCATGGCTGATGAGCGGCGTCGTTGGTTGCAGGAATATTTGTTGAGATGCCTCGACAATCATCTAGACTCTGCAGCAGTAGGGCTGAGGATGACAACCAGGGTCAGGACCCTCTACCTGCCCCACAGAATTGGCAAGAGATGTTTGCCGAGATGGAAGCAAGACTGCAGTGAACAGAGGAAGAGCTTCGACAGCTGAGGCAGCAGGCCTCACCTCAGGTCACTGGGCTTCCAGTTCAGCAGGTTGTGGCGCCAGTGCCGGTTCAATCTACTATGGAGAATAAGTGGGAACCTTTGTATGAGAGGTTCATGAAACAGCATCCTCCCACCTTCGAGGGTGGACCAGATCCACTGCGGGTAGAGCAGTGGATGAATATGACTTCCTCAATTCTGGATTTTATGAGGGTTCAGGGAAATGAGAGGGTAGCTTGTGTTAGCTACATGTTTAGAGAGGATGCCCGCATCTGGTGGGACGTGGTGGTTCAGAGAAGGAATGTAACAGTTATGACTTGGGAGGAGTTCATAAGCTTATTTAATGAGAAGTATTATAGTGTGGCAGTTTGAGCTGCGAAGGTTGACGAGTTCATCAACCTGACTCAGAACCGATTGACAGTGACAGAGTATGCTTTGAAGTTTGGCAGATTGGTGAAGTTTGCGCCAGATTTAGTGCCGACTGATGCAGCAAGAAGAGACAGGTTTGTGCAAGGATTGAACGTTATGATCGCCCGCGATGTGAATATTACTTTGGATCCAGAGACTACCACTTATGCCCAGGTAGTGGACAAGGCCCTTACAGCTAAGAGGGCCGAAGATCAAATATGGAGAGAGAGCGCTGTTAGGCGCGATGCCAGGAGGACAATACTTCCTTTTATTGGATCCAGTTGGGGTGGTGGTTCTAGTGAGCAGAAGAGGAAGGCCCCAAATTCCTTTGTTCCTCCAAGTTCAGATAGGAGGGCACAGGGTGCTTCTATTGGCCGCCAGGGTGGAAGTGACAACTGGAGGAGCTTTCCAGTGTGTCTGCGGTGCAGGCAACGACACCAGGGTGAGTGCAGGATCAGGGCCTACTTTTTCTGTGGGAGTGCTAGTCATATGAGGGGGGACTACCCTCAAGTCAAGAAAGAGGAGCTGAAGCAGAGTGACAGTCTTGCCCCTGTCAGGGTATTTACTTTGACACAGACTGAGGCGGAGGTTAGCCCCTCAATTGTGACAGGTCAGATCTCTAGCGCTGGTTCTTTGTATATTGCATTGTTTGATTCAAGGGATACCCATTCATTTGTATCTACTAGAGTTATAGATCAGCTTTGTAGACCTAGTGGTGTGTATGCTAGGGGATTTCAGACTTTGTTGCCAATAAGAGAACTGGTAGTCTCTAGGAGATGGATCAGAGCATTGCCAGTAGAGGTAGATGGTAGGGAACTGCCTGTTTATTTGATTGAGTTCGAGATGGACGACTTTGATATGATTCTAGGGATGGATTGGTTATCGAAGTATGGGGCAACGATAGACTACAAGCGCAGAATGGTGACTTTTGAACCGGAAGGGGAGGTACCCTTTGTGTTTGTGGGGACGGTTAGTGGACAGCGAGTACCAATGATTTCAGCATTGAAGGCTAGAGACCTGATGCAGGAAGGTTGCATGGGATTCCTAGTGAGCGTTGTGGATACCTCTAGGGTGGTGTTGGTTGGACCGAGTGAGACTAGATTGGTGTGTGAGTTTCTACATTTGTTTCCGACAGATTCGCCAGGGTTGTCGCCGCAGCAAGAGATTGATTTTGTTATAGAATTGGTGCTAGGGGCGGAGCCAGTATCTAGGACACCTTATAGAATGGCTCCAGCGGAGTTAATGGAGTTGAAGATTCAATTGCAAGAGTTACTTGATTTGGGGTTCATCAGACCGAGTTTATTGCCATGGGGTGCTCCAGTATTGTTTGTCAAGAAGAAGGACGGATCTCTTAGGATGTGTATTGATTACAGGGAGATGAATAAGTTGATCATTAAGAACAAGTATCCACTGCCTAGGATCGACGATTTATTTGATCAGTTACAGGGAAGAACAGTGTTTTCCAAGATAGACCTCCGACCAAGTTACCATCAGTTGAGGATTAAAGATGAGGACATACCAAAGACTGCTTTCCGAATGAGGTATGGACATTATGAATTCCTGGTTATGTCCTTTGGATTAACCAATGCCCCAGCAGCCTTTATGGACATGATGAATAAGGTTTTCAAGGATTATCTGGATAATTTTGTGATTGTGTTCATCGACGACACCTTGGTGTATTCTCAGTCGGAGGCAGAGCACAAGCAGCATCTGCGGTTGGTTCTACAGTGGTTGAGGGAGCATAAGTTATATGCTAAGTTCAGTAAGTGTGAGTTTTGGTTACCACGAGTTACATTTCTGGGCCATATTGTCAGTAAGGAGGGGATTTTGGTTGACCCGAGTAAGATTGAGGCGGTCATAGATTGGCCTAAACCGAGCAATGTTCCTGAAGTGAGAAGCTTTTTGGGCTTAGCAGGGTATTATCGACGGTTCGTTGAGGGGTTCTCCAGAATAGCTACGCCATTGACAGAACTGACAAAGAATAAGACAAGGTATGTCTGGACGGATAGATGTGAGAACAGTTTCAAGGAGTTGAAGCGGCGATTGATCACTGCGCCAGTGTTAAGCTTGCCGACAAATAATGAAAAGTTTGTGGTTTATTGTGATGCATCCAAACATGGTTTGGGGTGCGTGTTGATGCAAGCTGGTAAGGTGATAGCCTATGCATCGAGATAGATAAAGGAGTATGAGCAGAGATATCCCACGCATGATTTGGAGTTGGCAACGGTGGTGTTCGCACTTAAGATTTGGAGACATTATCTCTATGGTGAGAAGTGCGAGATATATACCGACCATAAAAGCCTGAAGTACTTGTTTACTCAGAAGGACCTGAACATGCGCCAGAGGCGGTGGCTGGAGTTGGTTAAGGATTATGATTGTGATATCCTATACCATCCTGGGAAGGCTAATGTGGTGGCTGATGCATTGAGTCGGAAAGGCCCAGGATAGTTTTTTAGTTCGAGACAGATATCTGATAAGCTAGCCGAGGAGATGACCAGAACAGGTATAGAGTTGGTGCTTGGACAGTTGGCCAACATCACTCTTCAGTCTACACTCCTTGAGAGAATCAAGGAGGCGCAGCTAGTTGAGAGGTCATAGGGAGAATGTCTTAGTCGGAGTGACTAAGGACTTTTCTATTTCAGAGATGGGGTTACTGAAGTACAAGGGTCGGATCTACGTTCCGACGGATTCTAACATCCGGCAAGAGATCTTAGATGAATTGCATACCACTCCCTATTCTTTGCACCCGGGTACAACGAAGATGTATCAGGATTTGAGAGTTTTGTATTGGTGGTCGGGCATAAAGAGGGATGTGGTGGATTATGTGGCCAAATGCTTAACTTGTCAGTAGGTTAAGGCTGAGCATCAGAGGCCAGCGGGGTTGCTGCAGCCTCTGGGGATCCCAGAATGGAAGTGGGAAGATATCACCATGGACTTTATGGTTGGTTTGCCGAGGACGTGGGACAGCATGACTCGGTGTGGGTGATTGTGGATAGGTATACCAAGTCCGCCCACTTTTTGCCTGTTAGGACAACTTATACTATGGAGAAGTATGCTGAGTTGTATGTGAAGGAGATTGTTCGACTTCATGGGGCTCCGAGGTCGATAGTATCCGACAGAGACCCCACCTTCACTTCCAAGTTTTGGGAGAGTCTGCAAAAGGCTATGGGCACGCATTTACGGTTTAGTACCGCTTATCATCCTCAGACAGATGGGCAGTCTGAGAGGACGATTCAGATATTGGAGGACATGTTGCGAGCCTGTGTGCTAGATTTTGGGGGATCATGGAGTAAGTATCTCCCTTTGATCGAGTTCTCGTACAACAACAGCTATCAGGCGACCATCGAAGTGGCTCCGTATGAGATGCTTTATGGAAGGAAGTGTAGATCTTCATTGGGATGAGACAGGTGAGAGGATATATCTGGGTCCAGAGATGGTTCAGAGGACCAATGAGGCAATTGAGAAGATTAGAGCGCGGATGCTCGCCTCCCAGAGTCGTCAGAAGAGCTATTCAGACCTGAAACGCAGGGGCGTAGAATTTCAGGTTGGTGATCATGTGTTTCTTAGGGTTTCACCTTTGAGGGGAGTGAAACGGTTTGGTGTTCGGGGAAAGTTGAGCCCTAGGTTTGTTGGCCCCTTTGAGATTCTGGAACGGGTTGGAGAGGTAGCTTATAGACTAGCGATGCCTCCAGCTTTATCAAGGGTTCATGATGTTTACCATGTGTCCATGCTTTGGAAGTATGTGTCAGATTCGATGCACGTTTAAGTTATGAGAATCTGGAGCTTGATCAGGATTTGTCCTATGAGGAGAAGCCGGTTCAGGTTCCTGACCGAAAAGATAAAGTCTTGCGAAGCAAGACCATCGCCTTTGTGAAAGTGTTGTGGAGGAACAACAAGGTTGAGGAGGCAACATGGGAACTTGAGTCAGAGATGAGGGAGCGGTATCCCGAGTTGTTCAGGTAATTTCGAGGACGAAATTTCTGTAAGGAGGGGATAGTTGTAACGACCGAAATTTGCTAATAGGGCTTAGGGCCTTGATTAGTGTGCCTAGAGAGCAATAAATGATTTAATATGTTAATACGTGAATTTATGTGAGTATGTGATAGAGATGCATGTTTAGTTGAGTTAAATGTGCATGTGGGCCCCGTTTGGATATTAGGGTATGTTTGTGATTTTATCCCGTTGAGGGCTTAAAGGTGATAAATATGATATGCATGTGATATATTTCTGTGTAGCACGATCCGAGACAGTCTTGGGGAGTAGTTAGCCAGAAAGTCACAACGGGGTTGAGAATCCGACTCGGGGCGAGTTGAGGGGTATTTTGGGTATTAGATGTACTATGGGGTTATCGGGTTATGGAAATAAATATTCGGAGATATATTTGAGGTTAGAATGTCTAGGAGGGAATATTGGGGAAATTTACCATTTTTCCCTCGAGGACGTTTCCGGTACCCCGAGCCTTGAGGTAACCCTATAGACTTAAGCTGAATAAAACAAAACTTAGAATTACATAGAACTCTCAGAAACCGACCCACTCCTTCTCTCTCTCTCTCTTGAAGTGGTTTTTTCTCTTTTGGAAGCTTAAGGAAAATCTTGGTGAAGTTAGCTAGAAGCTAAGGGAATTCAGTTTGGATTTTGGGGAGATTAAAGCTTGGAACTTAGAGAATCTGCACAGAAGCATAATTCATCAAGGTATGCTCTTAATATGTTGAATTGTGTCAATTTTGCCGGTGGTTTTAAGGTTGTATATTGGAGTTTGCATGTTAGCTAAGTTTGAATTGGGTTTTGATTGTTAGGCTAAGTTTTGAGGGCTGGTTTTTGATAGGTTTTGATGTTGAGACTGAGCTAGAACCTTTGTGATGATTATCTAGAATTGCTAGCTTGATTTTGGGTATAATTGGATTGATTTTTGAGGTAAAAACAGGGTGATTTTCTGGGTTCAAGGGGTAGGGTCGTGGCTCTGTTCTTGTTGAGACCCAGCCCCTTTGAAGTTGGTGCGTCAGGATTTGAAGGTGCGCGCGACGCCCTTCAGCAAGGGCTGCGGCGCGTGTGGGCTATCTTGAGGCAAAGCCTCAGTTGAGCTGGGGGCCGCGACATGGGTATCTAGGGCCGCGACGCTTAAGATATTTTTGGGTTCTATAGGGGTTTTAGGCTCGGGAACTCAATGGTTAAGGCTCGGGACATATTTTATCACTTGGATTGATAGAATTCAAAGCCCAGAGATTATAATTATGGTTTGAGACAAATTATTGGATTAGAACTTGATGGGTGAATATTGTTAATGCGTTGTGACTAGGGTTTCGGTGAGGCTCAAGTTAGGGGACTATGCTTGGGGTTATCGGTGCTCAGAGAGCTCGGGACGCAGGTAAGAAAACCACTGTTCTCGTAGAGCTTGTATGCAGGACAGAGCCCAATATGTTTGAGTTGCAGGGCGTAGCCCTTTGATTGAATTTGTTAATGATCAATATATGTTTTATTATGCTATGAATGCAATTATGTAAATGGTCGGCGAGAGCTGGGAACGGTGCAGGCCGAGGTCGGCAAGGGCTGGGAACGACGTTAAGCACGTTGAGTGCAAGGCCGAGTGCGGCAAGGGGCCGGGAGCAGCGTTTAGCACGTGGAGTGCGAGTTGCCAGGGCGAGACCCTATGGGATACCTGGGATATCCACACGGTGTGGACCGCAAACCCAGGGCCTGGTAAAGCCCCTGGGATGGCTTGACCATATGTGTTTAGCCTATTGATGGCCTGTTAATATTCTATGTGTTTGCTATGCATATGTTTTCCTATTGTGAGGGTTTTCTTGCTGGGCTTTGGCTCGCGGGTGCTCTGTGGTGCAGGTAAGGGCAAGGGAAAAGTCGACCAATCATGAGTACGGAGAGCGTGAAGCGGCGCGTACATGTTTGGCCTGACTGGCTGCCACAGCCAGTGGTTTTGAGAGATGATTGTATTAAAACCTAGATTTTGTCGTCTAGTCGACTTGGTTTGTACTTATATGTTGTAAATATTTCTAAACAATATTTTGGGATCCCAAGTGTCAAACAATATATGATTTTCAGTAAATGGAATTATTTTCAAAGTTTATAGCTCTGCTTATGATTTAATTACACCTTTTGGCCTAGAATCTCGATTAGCGAGTTAAACGCACATTTTAAACTCACTTAGTAACGGATCTAAGGAAGTAGGGAGTTACAACATCGAACCCCTATCGAACCAAATTTAATGCTACTACAACCAAACCATCTGCCTCTATCAATCGAACCCCTATCGAACCCCTATTGAACCCCTATTGAACCCCATGAACCCAAACGATCTGCCTATCGAAATTCCATCGAACCCCTATCGAACCCCATTTAAAGGTACTAGAACCCAAACCATCTGCCTCTACCCATTGAAACCTCATCGAACTCAGATTGAACCAACATCGAACCCTATCGAACCCACTGTTTATACCAGATAACATATATTAATAAAATTACTTACAACATCATCGATCCAAAACTGTGGTGTCTTCATCGTCAGAAACCAACTCGGACCATGCACACTAGTTTGGACATCCCTCTTCGTCTTGTTCGGAATATCTCCAAGCAACCATTTTGCCGACCGTCCTGTACTGTGTAGCAAGTGGCACGTCATCAATCGCATCCAGACGAGCTTTCTTCTTGGTTGGGTCGGTGTAGTCTTCAAATTTCTTAGGTTTGCGTCTTTTCCTCTTGGCTAATTCAAACTCTACACCAGCGACATCCCCAGGTTCTATAATAGCAACACCTGGGGTCTCAGGATTTGTTGTGAGTACTATCGGGGGAGGAGTGCCTATGTCATGTACGACAAAATCATATGGGAGGTCAAGTGAGTCGGAATTAGAATCATTTGGAAGATCTTGTACAAATGTCAAGATCTTATTGACAGCATCCATGATGACCGCCTGGTTCTTTAGGATGGTATCCTGACGACTCTCGACTCGCTCCAACCTCTCCAACACCTCTCGTATATCAGGTTGATCAGGATTGGGGTGTACCGATGGGGCCGGGGCCGAGGGTGTGGGGCTGATGGGGACTGGGGTATCCTCATCATTAGGGCCATCAACAAAAATATTGGCTGCCTTCATAACCTCAGCAGCTATCTCCGCCACCTTCTCAAAATCAGTGGGAGTTTCTACCTCTTCTTCTTGGCCCAACCCGGGATACAAGGGAGCATCACCATCAGTCAGAGCGCTATAATAATCTATCTCCGAAGGCCGGGGCTTCAACATGGACAACACAATCAACTGCATCAAATAAAAAGTATTAAGTTAGTTTGAAACCACCAAAGAATACTGTATTTTGACATAATATAGCAGAACTTACACTCGTCTTCTTGAACATCGGTGCAAGGTCGGCCTTCGAAATAGGACGCTCCTTATTTCTCGACCAACTTAGCATCCTCGGGAACTGGTTTCCATGGTTAATACCATACTCACGTGCAAACTGCTAGATGGCTTCGTATGCCCAATACTGCAATGCAGGGACATAACCATACAAACAAACTGTATTTTGCTTCTTTCTGTTTCCCCTTAACTTCCTTCTTCTTTTCATAGTTCCTCTTCTAATGATGCATGTCTTTTTTACATGAATCCATAAGCTTGTTAAAAGATACCTTCCCCCATGGGTAAGTAAAGAAGTACTCAGTGTCCTCCACCATCTTCAGCGAATCTATCCAGACATTTAACTTGCCTTCTCGTGAAAGTAAAACCCCCTCAACAAAGAAACATAGGCCTAACTTGTAGGCATCTTCAACTACAGCGCAGTTTTTTAAAGCAGCCTCCAAATGCATTATCTTCACTATTTCTTCATCATTAAAGTACTCCTTGATTAAGCGGTCACTAGTCAAGTGTTTCTTCAAATCAGTCTCAGATGGCTCGAAACTAAAGTTCAACCCGTAACCAAAGCAAACTCGCCTTTACCAAATCTACAAGGTCTAGATCCCAAATGAAAATGCAACTCATCCTCTTTGATGCACTGGATCTTGTGCAACATTAATTGATGTATGAGAGATGCAGAGAAGTCTAATTTCTCAGCAACAAAAAATTGTTTGAAAGGGGATTC
Source organism: Humulus lupulus (assembly GCF_963169125.1). Lineage (NCBI taxonomy): Eukaryota > Viridiplantae > Streptophyta > Magnoliopsida > Rosales > Cannabaceae > Humulus > Humulus lupulus. Next base: position 41,659,633 of record NC_084796.1, read on the forward strand.
CTTCACCCTTTCTATCAACCCAAGCTCCTAAAACTTGTCCTCGATTGTTTTAAAGTAACCATTACCCCTATATGTGACTCGACCAGGAAAGTGATCTGTCAAGGGAAAAAGAAACTTTGGCATCTGCAAAAAATAAAAATAAAATAATACAGTTAAAGTCGCGTGAAAAATCCATAAATAAACATATATGCAACCATCGAACCACTATCAAGTACCCATTGAACACCAATCGAACCCCTATCGAACTGGAAATTTCCATAAAAAACTACCCCATCGAACATCCATCGAGCATCCATCGAATCACCATCGAACCAACCCTAGAGCATGCATCGAACCACCATCGAGCAACCCTAGAGCATGCATCGAACCACCATCGAGCATGCATCAAATCACAGAAGCATAAACCTAGAACCCCAAATGACCTTACCTATTGAACCCAATAGAACATGCATCGAGCGCCATATAACAACCATCGAGTATGCATCAAACCCCCTAAATGCCTACCCATCGATGCTCATCGAACCCCCAATGATTCCCATCGAACCCCCCATCGAACCATCGAGCAACATCAAATAAACAAAGCAAAAGCTCACACTCGATATTCAACATACACATTCCAAAATACTCAAACAAATCAGATCAATATGCTCACACATGTAAAGTATGCAACATTCAAACAAAAAAATAAAAAAAATCAAGGGAAATCGACCTTCACCTTTGTGATTTTAAAAGGAGGAGAAGAGACGCGGAGGACCTCGACGAAGGCGAAGGAGAGGAGACGCAATTGACCTCAGCGGAGGGGTTGTGCTTTGACGAGGACGGAGGGGTCTTGGGGTCTTGGTGCTTCGACGAGACGGAGGGGTTGTGCTTCAGGATCTCAGTGCTTCGACGAAGGCAGTGCTTCAGAGGTTCGACGGAGAAGTGCTTCGACGATGCCCAGACGGTGGTTCGACGGCGGCGAGACAAGCTTCTCCGATTAGGTTTGATGGTTCTCAATGGGTATCGAGGGGGAGAGATGAACGGAGAGAGAAAGAGTGAGAAAGTTGAGAGAGAGAGAGAGGAGAATCAAAAGTGGGGGAAATTTTTTTGTGACAGGGGCATTTTTGGTACTGTAAAAAGTTTTGGCATTATTTTGTAATGATAAAAATGCCTAGCATTTTTTTGAATTACAACCCCCTATTAAGCATAGAAAGTCAAATTTCCCTTTTCTACCTAGTATATATATATATATTTATATCAAACTCAGATGAGACTTGGTTATTTTAAATTGCATTTAAAATGTAATATGTTATTATAACTAAAACTAAAAACGATATAATAAAAATAATAATAATATAAGTGGCAAAGTTACATGTTTCGTAGAGAATATTTTCTTTGTGAAGGTGTTATAAGGAATAGACTCAAATTCATATATGAAATGCTAATGGAAACCGAAGAACCTTATAAGAATAAGTTTTCACTTTCCTAGTTTTTGCATCAAACTTCTTGAAAAATTTATATTTCTCATTGAATGATGAGTATTCTCCTATAAAATTTTTCCATATGGGAACTCCTTCACCATTCAATCATTAGAATCAACAATAGACCAAAAAAGATTGTTGACTTTAGTTTCGTGTACAGTACTAAACAAAAAATTGGCAAATAAATGAACCAATCCAAACTTCACCATAATTCCAACCCCCCAAACTATTTTTTTTCTTAAAAGCCCCCCTAACCTCTTTCTAAGTAATCTTATCATTCCTACACGGAAAAACAAGATTCTTCAAACCTCCTTCCTACTCCATAAGATTCTTATCAGTGTCATGACATTTCAAACCTGTAACTAAGCAAAACTCCTCTATGGAGTACTTGACCAAACTCCCATTAATCTTGAACTAGAATTCAACATTTTTTGTCATTGAAAACACCTCTCACAACATTAGATGGTGAATTAGTTGAACGTGAAAGCATGTTGCAGAAATTTCAAAAAAATGCCCAAAAGGTGTGGACTGAAACAAAACATTTTGTTCCTCAATAAGGGTACTATTTATCTCTTCTATTACATCCACATCATTGAAATTTTGGACTTTACTACCAAATCTTTTGGTTTGGGTAATCATAAAATCAACATTCTACATTAAAATAAAATAAAAACCAGGTTACAATGCAACAAAATTGTGGGAAGCTAAAATTTTAACAACTACAATATTAAAACTAACCAATACCATAATAAATACATGATTTGCACATATATAAAGAGGAAACACCGTACCCTAGTAAATTGTAATCAATAAAAATAACAAATTTAATTAAGAACTCTCTAACTATTTAGTGTTGATAAAAGTAACCTGCAACATTCCAAAATATAAATCAAATTACAAAAAGTAACCTAGAACTAATAAACACATAACAAAGAAAAAAACACATATACATGTCCAAAAAGTACCATGAAACATTTAAACCTATACCAAACATATCTGAGCAAAGTAACACGATACTTTTCAACACTTAAGGGTTCATAAAAGTAGCACGTAACATTCCAAAATATAAATCAAAGTACAAAAAGTAACCTAGAACAAAGAAACACGTACCAAAGACAAAAACACATAGACATATCCAAAAAGTACAATGAAACATTTAAATATAGACAAAACATATATGAACAACGTAACATGATTCTTTTTAACACATTAATGTTCAAAAAAGTAACCTGTAATATTCCAAAATATAAATTAAAATACAAAAAAAATAACGTGGAACTAATAAACACATAACAAAAAAAAAAATTAATGCCCAGAGACATGTCCAAAAAATTGCCCTGAAACATTTTAACATATACCAAACACAACTTAACAAAGTAACAAGATACTTTTAACCGCTTAGTTACATATAATTTTTTTTTAAAAAAAAATCTACACGAACATACCATTTTAGATTTTGATTTTCCTTTGACAATATTCTTAGCGGTGGATTTAGATTTAAAACCACCATTAGAAGAATGTGAAAATTGATTTCCAGTTGATTTCTTCATTGGACTTTCAAAGTCAAATGAAGACATTATAAATCAATAGCCTGAAAATAAAAAAAAACTCAAGAACAATTAATGAAGATCAACAATAAAAACAAGAGAAATAAACACATTAAATTTACACAAAACCAACATATGTAGAACCAAATACACACCCATCACATAAACATATGCTCGAATCAGATAAATATGGAACCAAATACACACAGTGAATCATTCATATGCCAATGCTTTCATTTAATTTGTAACAATCTAACAAGAAACAATGCACTTTTAGGAATGAAATATTAACATAAACAAGGTAAATGAGAGCATGACATATGTCGTACCATTATGAAACACTTTGTTCCAACAAAAAATAAGCTATTTACCTGAAATCGGAATGGTCGGACCGTAGGAATTAGAGCTGCCGGACTGAGACAACGCCTGAGAATGTCACCAATCGACTGAGATGAAGGAAGCTGTGACTGAAGCAGAGGCCGACTTCGATAATTGGAGACAACGCTAGAAAAAGACTATTAGAGTCCGGACTTGATTTCAGACTGAGTACGTCACCGATAATAAAGACAATCGGTAGAGCTGTCTGTTCAGACTGGAGGTCGACACCCATGTGAACTTTTCTTCTCCTTGATATCGACCATACACGAAAATAGAAGAAGAGGAGGAATAATGAAACGTTAGGTTTTTTTTAAATGAATAAAATACAATTCATGAAAATGAAATGACAAAAATATCTGTGTAACAATTCTCCACATAATTAGATTTAATTAAACTAAATCCAAAAGATTAGTAAAATCAAATTTTTTTCTTCCATATTTATGAAAAGAAAAGTAAAAAATCCATATTCTATGTAATTTCCATATTTAATAAAGTTGGGCTTAAATGCACTAAGCCTAACTTAAATGTTTGGCTTTTATTAAAAAAAATACATAGAATATGAAGTTTTTACTTTTCTTTTCATAAATATGGAAATTTTTTGATTTTACTAATCTTATGAATTTTGTTTAATTAAATCTAATTATGTGGAGAATTTTTACATGAATATTTTTATCATTTCATTTTTATGAATTATATTTTATTCATTTTTAAAAAAACCTAACGTTTCATTCTTCATCCTCTTATTCTCTTTTCGTGTCTATCTGATATCGGGCAGAAGAAAAGCTCATCTGGGTGTCGACCTCTGGTCTGAACCAGTAGCTCTGCCGATTGTCTTCATTGTCAGTGACGTGTTTAGTTCAAAATCAAGTTCGTACTCCGATAGTCTTTTTTAGGCGTTGTCTCCGATTATTGGCGTCGACCTCTGCTTCAGTCACAACTTCCTTCATCTCGGTCTATCGACGAAATTCTCAGGCATTGTCTCAGTCGGCAGCTCCAATTCCTACACGCTGACCATTCTGATTTCAGGTAAATAATTTTTGTTGGAACAAAATAATTCATTGAATGGTACGACATGTACCATGCTCTCATTTCCCTTGTTTATGTTTGTATCTCTTTCCTAAAAATGCATTGTTTCTTGTTAGATTGTTACAAATTAAATAAAAGCATTGGCATGTGAATGATTCTCTACGTGTATTTGGTTCCATATTTATGTGATTGCGGCATATGTTTATGTGATGGATGTGTATTTGGTTCTATGCTGGTTTTGTTTAAATTTAATATTTTATTTCTTTTGTTTTTATTGTTGATCTTCATTAATTGTTCTTGAGTTTTTTTTTCTTTTTAGATTATTAATTTATAATGTCTTCATTTGACTTTGAAAGTCCAGTGAAGAAATCAAATTTCACCTTCTTCTATTGGTGGTTTTAAATTGAAATCCACTACTAAGAATACTGTCAAATGAAGATCTAAATCTAAAATGGTATGTTCAGGTAGATTTTTTTTTTTTAGAAAAAAAAAATTATATGTAACTAAACTGTTAAAGTATCTTGTTACTTTGTTAAGCGTGTTTGGTATATGCTGAAATGTTTCAGGGTAATTTTATTGGACATGTCTCTGTGTTTTAAATTTCTTTGTTATGTGTTTATTAGTTCTAGGTTATTTTGATTTATATTTTGGAATGTTACAACTTACTTTTTTGAACACTAAAGTTAAAAGTATCATGATACTTTGTTCATATATGTTTTGTCCATATTTAAATGTTTTAGGGTATTTTTTGGATATGACTCTATGTTTTTGTCTTTGGTACGTGTTTATTTGTTCTAGGTTACTTTTTGTACGTTGATTTATATTTTGGAATGTTACAAGTTACTTTTATGAACACTAAGTGTTAAAAAGTATCTTGTTACTTTGCTCAAATATGTTTAAATGTTTCAGGATACTTTTTTGACATGTCTCTGTGTTTTTATCTTTGTCATGTGTTTATTAGTTCTAGGTTACTTTTTGTACTTTAATTTATATTTTGGAATGTTACTTTTATCAACACTAAATAGTTGCAGAATTCTTCTATAAATTTATTATTTTTATTTCTTACAATTTACCGGGGTATCATGTTTTCTCTTTATAGATGTGCAAATCATGTATTTATAATGATATTGGTTAGTTTTAATATTGTAGTTGTTAAGTTTTTAGCTTTCAACAGTTTTGTGCATTGTAACATGATTCATTTTATCCTTTTTAATGCATAATGCAGATTTTATGATTACCCAAACCAAAAGGTTTGGTAGTAAAGTCCAAATTTCAATGATGTAGAGGTAATAGAAGAGATAAATAGTACCCTTACTGAGTAACAAAATATTTTGTTTAAGTCCATACCTTTTGGGCATTTTTGGGAGTTTCTCATATATGCTTTCAAGCTCAACTAATTCACCATATAATGATGCGAGAGATGTTTTTAATGACAGAAGATGTTGAATTCTAGTTCAAGATTAATGAGAGTTTGCTCAGGTACTCCATAGAGAAGTTTTGCTTAGTTACAGGTTTGAAATGTCATGATAGTGATGACACTTCAATTTTTGTGGAGAAGGAAGGAGGTTTGAGGAATCTTGTTTTTCCAGGTAGGAAGGATAAGATTACTAAGAAAGAAGTTAGGGAAGGTTTTAAGAAAAAAATAGTTAAGGAGGATTGATATATGGTGAAGCTTGGATTTGTTCAATTATTTGCCAATTTTTTGTTAGGTACTATTCACGAAACTAAAGTCAACAATATTTTTTTGTCTATTGTTAATTTCGATGATTCAATGGTGAATGAGTTCCCATATGTAAAAATTGTATGGGAGAATAGCCGTCATTCAATGAGAAATACTCTTAATGAGAAGGATAAAATTTTCAAGATGTTTGATGAAAATACTGGGAAAGTGGAAACTAATTTTTAGAAGTTGCTTGGGTTTCCATTAGCATTTTAGATATGTATTTAATAGTCTATTCTCAATCTTTCTTCAAGTTTTGTGAGAAGGTGTCTGAAGGATTTCCTAAAATCACTTGCTGGAAAAATGTACGCACATCAAGTTATAACACCTTCACAAAGAAGATATTCTCTACAAAACAGGTAACTTTGCCACTTATATTTTTATTATTATTTTGAATAATATTTTTCAAAAGAAACTATGTAACTTTTATATCATTTTTAATTTTAGCTATAGTAACCATATTATCTTTTAAATGCAATTTAAAGTAACCAAGTTCATCTGAGTTTGATATTTTTTTTGTATGTTTTTATGTTGGAAATTATTCAATTGTTGCCAAATGAGTTTGAGAAAGAACAAGACATTAACTGTGTTTTCTTTCAAACCCAAATTTTTATATAGGAAGACACCTGATAATGAAAGTCATGTGAACTCATTGTCTGAGACTCCAATTTGTAGACCTAGTTCATCAATCCCTAAGGCAAAAGGGAAAACACATGTAAGTATTTATTTTGCTAGTTACTTTTTTTATGTAATTATTATTTGTTTTCTGTATAGTAATGTTTAACTTTATTGTAGGCTAAGAAAACTATCAATTATGATGCTCAATTCAGAAAAATTGATAGAACTATGAAGGATATTTTATCAAAACTGAAAAGTATACATATTGAGCTTGATACTTTCAAAAAAAACTTTAGAGAAGTTGTGAAGATGATAAGTGTTATTTCAAGTACTATTACTGGCTTTCAGACCAGTACAGAGAAGTTTTTTCCTTAAAATGATATTCCTTTTAATAAGGTAACCTGATACTTTTTGTTTTCTCATATCGTTTTTTTTAATAAAACTATTTTTAAATTGGACACTAGTTTCCTATATTTATTTGTTTTAGGAGGACGTACATAGAGAAACTAAGCATGATGACAATGATTTTTTGCATGATGATGCTCATGGTGATGCTGGAATTGTTCACTCTTCAGTTAAGGTACCAAGTTACTTTAGGTTATTTATAGTTTTTTTGAATTAAGTATAATGTTACTTTATGCCATCTTATCCATTTTAATGTGCTTTTATTGTTTACATGTTATTGAAGAAGAAGATGTTGATTTTAGTGATGACATTGTTAATGTTGTTCATTCTGTTTTAATGCAGCTATGAAGCATCTAGGATTAGGGTTATGCAAAGATGATGAGAAAATTCAGGTGTGTTTCATTGTTTGTAACTTTTTTAATACTTAATGTTGTGTTCAAAATTTATTTGGCTTATGTTTTTGTGGTATTTTGCAGATTTCGAAAGAGAGTGAATTTCATACTTTTATCATTAGTGTGTCTCGTGATTTGAAGAAGATGTTTTATGAGGCGCAATCATCTTCTATGAAAAAGTCCATGGAAAATGTTGAGATGGAAAAAAACCTGGATTTGGTGTTATATGAGGGGAAAAATGATGGGGAAGATGTACAAAAAAAAGAGAATAAGCCGTCAACTATTGTTACGCCACCTTTTCTTACAAAATTTAGTTCATGTGAAGTCAAAGCAGCAGGCAAAAGAAAGATTGATGATGTGAGAATTGTTAAGGGAGTCATTCCTTTCGATAAAGAACTTGTGAGTAATACTACTATTGATGATATTATTCAGTACTCAGAGTGGTTTTACAATGGTTTGAAACCCAAAACCAAGTGAGTATAGTTTATTTTAATATATGTATTTTATTTGATACATTTCTAATTTTATTTGTTAATTCATTTTTTATTGTTTCATTTGTTTTGTTGTAGATATTGTTAGGCCTACAACTCACATCACTTATGTTAGACGTAAGAAAAAGAGGTGCTGATTCATATTCCGAGGTTATAGAATTGTAATGGGTTGCTATTAATTACTATTATGTTATTTAAGTTGTGTGTTATTGCTGTCAGTTTTGGAATGGGAATAGGTTGTGGTTTATTTTATAAATAGGTAAGGGCTTGGTTTGTAAGGGTATCCTAGAGTGAGTTGTTGAATGTGTGGAGAGTTGGTGGTCTCTTGAATACCACCAGTGGCTGTGAGAGTGTATTTTCCTATTCCTCTTAATAGAAATTCCAAAACATTTGTTCTTCAATTACTTTCTGTCTTGCTAGTGTTGTGCTTGGTTTCTAGTTTGTTCTTGCTTATTTTTTCACGTCTTAACAATGGTATCAGAGCAGTCTCCTTCTTGGGCTATGGCGGGCGTGAAACGGGTGGAGAACCGGGTCGACGATTTGGAGGAAAAATTGGAGGCCATTAAAACTGAATTTGGCCAGCTGCGATCTGAGTTCCAGGGACTCGAAATTGAAAAACTGCACAACGAAATCGATAAAATTCTAGATCTGGAGTCAAGTATTTGCGCCCTTGTTAGGCAGTTCAATGAATTTATTCATCAAAGGCCCAACTTGGGTCCTCAACAATCTGCTGGATCTAGTGCGAGTCCGAACCCAGCGACAACTTCTAGTAGTGATAAGGAGAAGAGTATGGACGTCGAGAATTTTACGGAGTTACTTACGCCTAGAAACTCGTCTGATTTGTTACCCAGGAAGTTGGAGCTGCCCATTTTCAATGGGGTTAATCCAGATGGATGGTTGTTTCGGGCTGAGTGGTATTTCGACATCAACTAGATGCTACCTTCAGAGAAGCTTCGCACAACAGTGGTGTGTCTTGAGGGTGATGATCTTTCGTGGTATTATTGGGAGGATGGAAGACGACCTTTTTGTGACTGGAACGAATTCTGTGACATGCTTCTTGAACATTTTTGGTCATCTCAAGAAGGGTCACTTCCCGAGCAACTTTTTTCTCTTCGGAAACTCTCCACAGTTGAGACGTATATAAAGCAATTTGAAATACTTTCAGCCCCTCTCTGTGATTTATCGGAACAAGTATTGGAAATTATTTTTATAAAAGGGCTACGTGATGACATTACGGCTGAACTCAAAATTTTGGAGAACATGGGCCTTGTCATGAAAATGAAATTAGCCCAGAAAATTGAAGACAAAAATCAGGCCCTTTTGTCGTATCGATCTAGACCCAATTTATCAATGGGGCAGCGTACTCCTTTTGGTGCTACTTTCACTCACTGGTCTTCTCACGCATCCACCATACTTGTTAATCGACCAGCTTCCTATAATATATCAGTTTCAAAACCCCCTAGCCAATCTTCTTTTCGCAGATTAACTGATGCAGAGATGCAAGCCAAACGAGAGAAGGGACTTTGTTTTCGCTATGATGAAAAATTTAGTCCAGGGCACCGTTGTAAGAAGAAGGAACTTCAAGTTTTATGGGTCAATGAGGAACAAGATTCGGGTAATGATGAACTGATCGCGAAAGCCACTACCGACAACTCAGTGGTGGGGGATGAACCAGAATCTTCAGTGTTATCCCTTTCTTCCTTAGTGGGTCTATGCTCTCCACACACTATGAAGGTGCGTGGGTTAATTGGCGAATGAGAGGTTGTGATTTTAATTGATTCTGGAGCCTCACATAATTTTATTTTAGCAAGCCTAGTTGAAGAGATAAAATTGCCTATTAGCCATACACGAGAGTTCGGAGTTGCTATGGGAAATGGTGATGAGGTTCGTACTATGGGGGTATGCTGACAGGTTTACTTACACCTGGAACAATTTGATGTGATTGCAGATTTCTTTCCTCTGCGTTTGGGCAGTTCGGAAGTAATTTTGGGGTACTAATGGTTATCTACTCTTGGGGAATGTTACATGAACTGGGGTACCATGTGTATGAGGTTTTCAGTTGGAGGCTCGAGGGTTAAGCTTCAGGGGGATCCTTCTTTGAGCAAAGCTCAAGTTTCCTTAAACGCCATGTTGTGAACGATCACTCATGAGGGGCATGGTCTGCTGTTGGAACTTGGGCACATGACTTTGTTGGCACCTGATTTGGATAACTCGGCTTCGCCGGTTATATTGTCGCCAACGGTGGCTACTCTCTTAACTAATTTAAGTGATGTCTTCAACATGCCTTCTTGCTTGCCCCCTACTAGAGTCAAGGACCGTGCCATTATTCTCAAGGAGGGCACCTCACCAATTTTAGTTCGTCCTTATCGATGTCCTCAGTTTCAAAAAGATGAAATTGAACGGTTGGTTGTTGAGATGCTAGCGGCTGGGATTATCCAACCTAGTTCGAGTTCGTATTCTAGCCCAGTTTTATTAGTCAAGAAAAAAGATGGGAGTTGGCACTTTTGTGTTGACTATCGTGCTTTGAATCGAGCAACAGTTCCCGTTAAATTTCCTATCCCTGTTATTGAGGAATTATTAGATGAATTACATGGAGTCTGAGTATTTAGCAAGATCGATCTTAAATTCGAATATCATCAGATTCGTGTCCGTGGAGAAGACTGCTTTTCGCACTCATGAAGGGCATTACGAGTTTCTTGTCATGCCGTTTGCGCTTACCAATGCCCCCTCCACTTTCCAATCCTTGATGAATGAGGTTTTTCGTGAATATCTCTGAAAATTTGTTCTTGTTTTCTTTGATGATAGTCTGATATACAGTTCATCTGAAGAAAGTCATCTTTATCACTTACAGTGTGTTTTTTCTTTTTTGCGTGCAAATCAATTGTATGCTAACTCTAAGAAATGTGTTTTTGCTCAAACGAAGATTGAGTATCTAGGGCATATCATTGATGATACCAGAGTCTCAGTTGATCCAGCAAAAGTACAAGCCATGGTGGACTAGCCTCAACCAACCAGTCTTAGTTCCTTATGAGGTTTTCTAGGCCTTACTGGCTATTATCATCATTTTGTGCGAGATTACAGCAAGATCGCATGGCCATTAACTCAGTAACTGAAGAAAGACGCTTTTGGGTGGAATGCGGAAGCGGAGGCAGCTTTCCGCCAACTTAAAGAAGCCATGATTAGTGTAACAGTGCTTGTGTTACCTGATTTTTCTAAGAAATTTGTGATTGAATCAGATGTATCTGGTTTTGGATTGGGAGCTGTCCTTATGCAAGAAGACAGACCCATTGCTTTTAACAGTCACAAGGTCAGCTCTGTCTCTCGCATTAAATATGTTTATGAGAGGGAACTAATGGCAATTGTTTTCACTATTAAGAAGTGGCGTCCATATCTTCTTGGTCAAAAGTTCATAGTGTGTATGGACCAACGCAACTTAAATTTTTTATTAGATGAACGAGTTGTCGATGGCGAGCATCATCAATGGTTATTAAAGCTTATGAGCTATGATTTTGACATTCAATACAAGCCAGGAAGTGCTAATACTGCTGCTGACGCCCTTTCACGATTACCGGTTGAAGTCTCGCTGGGTACAATTTCTACCATAATCATTCAAGATTTTGAGGAACTCAAGGAGCAAGTTGATGCTGATGCCTTTCTTTCTAATATCAAGCATTGTGTGCAGCAAGATCCCGCTTCTTATTCTGCATATTCACTTGTTGGGGGTCATTTGAGATACAATGGGAAACTCGTTTTACCGGCAGATTCTCCTTATATTCCAATATTGCTTCGCGAATTCCATTGCGGGGTGGTCGGAGGGCATGCTGGAATACGTCGTACTTATCATCGTTTGGCAGCTGAGTTTCATTGGAAAGGCATTATAAAATCTGTCCAGAATTTTGTTGCTGCATGTGATGTTTGTCAATGCAGCAAGTACGAAGCCATGTCTCCAGCTAGACTTCTTCAACCGTTGCTAATTCCATAAAATTTTTGGGATGATATTACTATGGATTTCATTGAGGACTTACCTAAATTGAAAGGGTATGATTCTATTCTAGTAGTTGTCGATTGACTTTCCAAATATGCACACGTTATTCCTTTGAAGCATCCATTTTCTGCCCCTTCTGTGGCGGAAGTTTTTATTCAGGGTGTGGTTCCTTACATGGTGTACCTCGAAGTATTATTTCTGATCGGGATAAGATATTTATGAGTCTTTTTTGGCGAGAGCTATTCTCTTTGCAAGGCTCTGAACTCAGACGAAGCTCCTACTATCATCCACAAATTGATGGCCAATCCGAGGTGGTCAACCGGGGTATAGAAACCTATTTGCGTTGTTTTTCTTTGGATAAACCCTCTCGTTGGTCTGCATGGCTATCTTGGGCTGAATATTGCTACAACACCTATTTCCATTCTTTGGCGGGCATGACAACCTTTAAAGTTCTTTATGGTCGCGACCCTCCACCCTTGATCTGTTATGAGTTAGGTTCTGCTACCAATGCTGAAGTAGAGCAACAACTGATTCAACTTGATGTGATTTTGACGGAGTTAAAGTCTCACCTTTCTCAAGCCCAACAAAAGATGCAATCCTTTGCTGATTCAAAACATCGTGATGTGAATTATGAGGTCGAGACCTTTGTTTATATTAAACTCAGGCCTTATCGAAAACAGTCCCTCGCTCACAAAATCAATGAAAAACTAGCTCCCAGATTTTATGGCCCCTTTGAGATACTTCGCCGCATTGGAAAGGTCGCATATCAGCTTAAGTTATCCCCTACATCCAAGATTCATGATGTCTTCCACGTCTCTCAGCTTAAGCTAGCAGTGGGTAAGCATGCAACTTTTCCTGCTATTCCTATTCATCTCTCTTCTGACATGGAGCTTTTGGTGGAACCATTGGAGGTGGTTAGTGTGCGATCCTCCACACATCCCAACTATACGGGTACTGAGGTTCTTATCAGGTGGAAGGGGATGCCAGCTTTGAGGATTCTTGGGAGTGCTTTGAGGTTCTTACAGAGCAATTTCCCCATTTCAACCTTGAGGACAAGGTTCGAGTTTGGACGGCGGGTAATGTTAGGCCTCCAACTCACATCACTTATGTTAGACGTAAGAAACAAAGGTGCAGATTCATATTATGGGGTTATAGAATTGTAATGGGTTGCTATTAATTACTATTATGTTATTTAAGTTGTGTGTTATTGTTGTCAGTTTTGGAATGGGAATAGGTTGTGGTTTATTTTATAAATAGGTAAGGGCTTGGTTTGTAAGGGTATCCTAGAGTGAGTTGTTGAATGTGTGCAGAGTTGGTGGTCTCTCGAATACCACCAGTGGCTGTGAGAGTGTATTTTCCTATTCCTCTTAATAGAAATTCCAAAGCTTTTGTGCTTCAATTACTTTCTATCTTGCTAGTGTTGTGCTTGGTTTCTGGTTTGTTCTTAATTATTTTTTCAGGTCGTAACAGATACATGTATGTAAATGATGCTAACAAGATTGACTTTGATTTTGGTATTACACAAATCAAAGAGAAAATATTGTTTTATAAGCTCTAGACTTGTGGTCAATATTGGTCAGATGAAGTAAGTATCATAATATAACTTGGTACTTTTGTTTTTGTGTAGTCCAATCACCAGGTTACCTAGCTAGTCAATTTATATAAATTATTATTGATTCCATTTTAACTATTTTTCATTTTAAAATATATTTTGCAACATATAGATATCTTAATGTATTATCTTAGGAAGAAGATAAAGCACAGTGGTAATGTCAGAATCAGGGTGACTACTACAGATAATTTTTTCTATAAGACTGCTAGATTTACTTAAGATAAATATTGTGCCGGTGGTGGTGATATATCTATTGTGAGTCTCGCTAAATACATGTTAGGCACATATATGTGTTGTAGTACACCATGGGCCTTTTGTGACCATGTATTGAGGCCTACTTATGTGAAGGAAGAAGTTCACTACATTCTTGTTCATTTCAATATCAAGGAGATAGGTTTGATCATATACAATCCCCTCAAAGCTAGAAAGCACAAGACACCTACTCTGAAAATTGTTGAAGTTTTTTCTGTCTTAATTCCTTTGTTTTTGGAACACATTGGCTTTTATGATGCTAGGCAAGATTTAGACTTCAAAGAACGTCCATATTCAGTTCCAAGGTTAGATCATTTGTCTATTAAAGTTGTTTAGGTGTTCCTCAACAAGCAGATTGGTAAGTAGCTGGTTATTTTTGTTATGTGTTAGTTTTTGATTATTTCAAATCATTATTCTTCATATTATTTTTGCTTTCATGTATGCAGCGATTTTGGTGCGTTTGTGGCTGTTTTTGCTAATCACATTATCCATGAGACCACGAGCAATATCTCTACCTAACTTAAAATTGTTATTTATCGTAATGAACTTGTTGTTTGCCTTTTCAAGCATGTTATGTAGAAGCTTGAGGATGGTTACCAAACTGATGATGAAAAGTTTACAAAGGTTGAAGAAGAAAAAGCAAAGGAAGATGTAGCTTTTTTTTTTTATGAAAAGTTGGACCTTGACATGTTTAATTTTTTGTGTGTGGATATTTTAGCATTTAAAACTTCTTTGTGTCATGAAACTAGTATGTTAACTTTGAACAATTTCAATTTCATGTATGAATTAAGTATGCAGTTAGTTTTCGTACAATTTTCTCAAAATTATCAGAGGCTTCATAAGTTCTAAGTTCCAGGTTACTTTTTTAAGAAAAAAACATTGCAAATTTAAAAAAAAAAGATTATGTTAGGTTACATTTTTTAAAACTTAAAACAAGCAATATGGTTTCTAACAAATGAAGTATTCTTATACCTAATGTCAAATATTGAATAAGTAATTAAATTGCAAAATTCAAATGTCAAGTTACATTTTCCAAAAATTAAATATTGCTTACTAATTGAATGAACAAGAAAGGGCAAGTACCAGGTTACTTGAATAAGCTATGAGAGAAACTAATCAATAGTCAAGTTACTTCAATAGGATAAAAAAATGCAGAGAAACTAGTTATAGGTTACTTTTTTTTTTTTTCACTATTAGTCTATTCTTCTAAAATTTGAAAGATGATAAACATATTCTATCAAAAAAAAAAAGAAGCTAAGTACAGGTTACATAAATAGGTTACATAAATATTCTAATAAACTGATGCTTCAGAGATTCTAGGTTACTTTCTTAATAAAAAAAATACATACAAACCGTGTTACTTTTTTAAAACTTAAAACATGCAATCTACTATCTAGCAAATCAAGTATTCTGGTACCCAGTTATTTTAATAAGATATGAAAAATCAAATTATAAACTGGCAGGTTATTGTTTTCTCTGTTCGGCTACCCTCTTCAAAAATTAAATAATGATCTACATATTCAATTAACAAGATATGTAAATCACCAGGTTACTCAATATAATTAAAAAAATGCAGAGAAACAAGTTCTATGTTACTTTTCCACTATAATTTTTTTTTTTTTTTAAATTTGAAAGATGTTGAACATATTCTAATAAAAATAAGGCCAACTGCAAGGTTACATCAATATGCTAATAAAAATGAATAGAATCAAGTGTAGCAAATCAATTGATTATACCAGGCTACTTCATTAAGCAATATATATATATATATACAATTCAAATTGTAGGCTACTTTTTTTGTAATATTTGCCTTTTCGTTTCATGGGTATTTTGGTAATTTTGGTCTATGATGGCGATTTGGTAATTTAATATTCTTGAGGGGTATTTTTGTAATTTTGAGAAATTATGTGTTATGTGATTGTATGAATATGTTTATGTGATATTAATATCTGTGAAAGATATTTTATGTTGGAAAATACTGATGGTGCTTAGGATATGTGTTAAAGTGACAAATCGTGTTTTCCTTCAAGTGCTAGGGGCTTTATTGTCAAGAATTGTTGAAAGAGGGATCATAATGAAATAAAGATAACTTATGGGGAATACGTTAATTATGGATTATGAAAACTAATAGTTTAGTGGGGGAATTACTAAAAAGGGTTTAATGAAATTGTTAGAATGACTTAGATCTTAGGTAGGATGGTAATTTGGTGATAGTGAGTCATTATAAATAGAAAGTGAGAGACTATGGCTAGGGTTAAACTCACAATTTGAATTTGGTGGTTGCTCTACACATGATCAAAGGAGACAACTCTCTCTCTCACTCTCTTTCTAGTCTAGGGTTCAAGATTTAAAGAAGAAGAAGGATGAAGATCTATTCATATACGTATGGATCACTAGGAACTCATGTGAGGACTCACTCAGGATGGTTTGGGAGGAGATTTTCGTGGCTTAGGTTGTTCTACATGATCTTGGTAAGAACTTCTCACACTTTTAAAGTTTCTTTGATAGTTCTTGAAGCTTTGAGTTATATTAATGGTGGATTTGATTAGAAAACGTGATAGATTGGGATGATTGGTTTTATATGCATGTTAGATACTAGGTTGTTAATCTATAATGGTTAGAAACATGTTAGGGTTGAATTTATTAAGTCATGATTGCTAGTTTTGAAGAATGGAAAGATAAGTAGGGGAAAAAGAGGTTTTGTTGCAGGAGATTGTTAGAGTTATGGAGTTAGGGGATGCTCATGAATTTTCGGTATTATATTAATCTCAAAGAATAGAGGGATTCAAAACGAAAAAAACACAAAAAGAATCGTTCAAATCATATTTAAATTGAGAGAGTTATGATTGTTTGAAGAAAAGTCGCGATCTGGGTTCTTTGTCAGGCGCGATCGCACCCAAAGCGTAGTGCGACCGCGTTGCATGCCCAAAAAACATGTTTTTTTCTTCATTTTGATGGTTTTGGTTGGGGCTTTGATGGTATAGTTTAAGAGTTTTCTGTTTGGGAATTTTAGGACTTTCATAAGGACACTTTAAGGGTGGCTGGGTCTTAGAAAGTGTAAGATTGGTTCATGAAATTTGGTTAAGTTATGAGACTCTAAATGTTATATGCTATATGTTTTTGATCTAGGACTTGTCAAGGCACTTGAAGGAAGGCGATTGCGTCCCTGGTGGAGACGAGGTAAGAAGAGTGGTCACTGTAACACAGGGTGTGCATTTGAGTGCACAAGTTTTCTGTATGTGTGATCTAATGGTAATGATTGTTCATGTTATGTGTAGGACTATGTGTAACGCCCTACTGCCTTAGAGTCGTTACCAGGTGATTTATAAATGTGTCATTTACTCGCTAATTGAAATTTTAGGTTAAAAAGTGTGATTAAATCAAAATCAAGACTCATTTGACAAACGTTAATTATAAAAGATTTGGACATTCATTTAAATTCATAAAAGTTATACATTGGGATCCCAAAATACTGTTTCAAAATGTGTTTCAAAATGTATTACAATTCAAAAGTTACAATACAGTCGACCTAAGCAAAAAATCAACCATTTACAGCATATTCCTCAAACAACCCTGGCCGTGGTGGCCAGGTAGGCCAAACATGTACACGCCACTCCGCGCCCTCCAACTCTTGGTTGGTCGACATTTCCTTTGCCCTTACGTGCACCATAGAACACCCGTGAGTCAAGGCTCAGCAAGAAAACTCAACACATAGCATATCACAATTCAATCCAGTAAAAAACAGCTCAAAAAAATAGCAAATTAAACATATAGCGGCCTGTGCTGTCCCAGGTGCTTTATCAGGCACTTGTTTCACGATCTTCACTGAGCGGGTGCGTACAACACCCTTAGAGGGTCTCACCCTAGCAGCCTGCATTCAGCATGCTTAATGTCAATTATGGCCTTTGCTGTCCTCGGCCTTCGCCGTTCCCGACCTTTAACGTTCATTCATAATCATGCACAACATAGCATAACATTTACAGGTATAAACACATACATTAAACACAAATAATATGGCCATGCCCTGCTCTATGGGTATAACAGTTTTCTTACCTGTGTCCCGAGCTAATTGCTTAATGCGATCCCGAGCACGATCCCCTAGACCCGAGCATTGACATAAAACCTAGTCACAACGCATCAATAAGTAGACATCCATCAAGCCCTAACCAATTATGAACTTCAAATTAATATTTTAGCCTCTGAAACCTCGAATTCTACAAAACCGGGTAGTAGGATCATTCCTGAGCCCTAAGATTTGGGTTCCCAAGCTCAAAACCCTATTTTGGTCATTTTGCCTAATTTTTGCCGCGATCTCACCCCTAGGGCCGCGACCCGCGCTACAAGTCAAAGAGCCTTGGGGCTCTCTTCTAGGGGAGATGGGTCGTGGTGCGCCTCAGTCTGCGCCGCAGTGCCTGGGAAAAATCAGAGGCTTCCCAATCCTCTTCGAACACACGGGGGCCACGACACCTGAAGAACAAGACTGCAGCTCGAGCCCCAAAACCCAAAAATCCATGCATTTCCACTACATTTTTTCTCAGCTAAACCTTCCAATTCACATCCAATTCAACACTTAACCCAGAATTCAGTCCATAGTTTGTTTCAAAGCAGCATAACAACCCCAATACTTAGCCTATAACCCATCAAAACTCAAAAATCAGACCAAGCTTAACCTTAAGAAAAGCTTCTAACTACAACAAAAATACCATTAAAACCAGAACATAATCCTTACCTCAACTGCAATTATGATCCTGAGCTAAACCTCAACAACTTCTAGCTTGTTTTCCCAAGTCCCTAACCTCAATTCTCAGCCAATTCCTCAAAGAATTCACCAACGCTCCAAGCACACCAAAGAGAGAGAGAGAGAGAGAGAGAGAGAGAGAGAGAGAGAGAGAGAGAGAGAGAGAGAGAGAGAGAGAGAGAGAGAGAGAGAAGGATGAGGTTTTGTTTTCTTTCTGGTGAGTTCTAGTGCGTAAACCAATTCAAGTCTATCCCTAACCTCCAAATTGACCAAATTACCCTTAAGATCAATCATAACCTTCTAATATCACCAAGGGAAAAATTGTCTTTTGCCACATTCCTGCTAATTCCTCGAGTTTTCTATAAATCCACATTTAATCCCGACATACTCAAATAATCGCTAAATTAGTACATGTTACCCGGTAATCCCAAACACGTAATATATCCCCCTAAATACCCCTAGGCTCACCCCGAGCCGGGTGTTCGACCCCGTTGTGACTATTTCGCTATTCCTCTCCCTAGGATTGTCTCGGATCACACATCATAAATAAATCTCAACATCTTGTGGTCTCAAGAACAACACACATATAATTTACATTATCATAATTATGCCCTCAAGGGGCTAAAATTACAAATATGCCCCTATTAACCAAAATGGGCCCACATGCATATTTAATTCACCTAAACATGCATTTGTAATCACATATTCATTTAATCCATGTAATAGCACAATTAAATCAATTATTGCCATCCCATCACGCTAATCAAGGCCCTAAGCCTTATTAGAAAATTTGGGACGCTACAACTATCCCCTCCTTACAGAAATTTCATCCTCGAAATTTACCTGAACAACTTGGTGTATCGATCCCGCATTTCAACCTCAAGCTCCCAAGTTGCCTCTTCCACTTTTCTGTTCCTCCACAACCCCTTTACTAAGGAAATGGTCTTGTTTAGAATCTAAACTGGCTTCTCCTTATAAGACAAATCTTGATCCTGCTCCAGGTTTCCAATACTCAGCACATGCGTAGAATTTGATATGTACTTTCGGAGCATGGACACATGAAATACATTGTGAACCCCTGAAAAGGCTGGAGGCATAGCCAATCTGTAAGCTACCTCTCCAACCCGTTCTAGAATCTCATAGGGGCCAACAAACCTAGGACTTAACTTGCCTTTCACTCCAAATCGCTTTACTCCTCTCAAAGGAGCAACTCTGAGGAACACATGATCACCGGCTTGAAACTCTACACTTCTGCATCTCAAGCCTGAAAAACTCTTTTGTCGAGTCTGGGAGGCGAGCATCCGAGCTCTAATCTTCTCAATCGCCTCATTGGTCATTTGAATAGCCTTAGGACCTAAGTACTTCCTCTCACTTGTCTCATCCTAATGGATGGGCGATCTGCACTTCCTCCCATACAACATTTCATATGGATCCACTGCGATAGTCGCCTGATAGTTGTTATCATACGAAAACTCGATCAAAGGGAGATACTTACTCCAAGATCCCCCAAAATCCAGCACACAGGCCCGTAACATATCCTCTAGTATCTGATTCGTCCTCTAAGACTGTCCATCTGTTTGGGGATAATAGGTGGTACTAAACTGCAACCGCATGCCCATAGCCTTCTGCAGGCTCTCCCAAAACTTAGAGGTGAAGGTGGGGTCCCTGTTAGATACTATCGACCTTGGAGCCTATGAAGTCGCACAATTTCCTTTACATACAACTCAACATACTGCTCTACTGTATGAGTTGTTTTAACATGCAAAAAGTGGGATGATTTGGTGTACCTATCCACAATCACCCACACATAATCATATTGTCCTATTGTCTTTGGTAATCCAACCATGAAGTCCAGGGTGATCTCCTCCCATTTCTACCCCGGAATCCCTAAAGGTTGTAGCAATCCTGCTGACTTTTGATGTTCAACCTTTACCTGCTGAAAGGTTAAACACTTGCCCACATAATCCACAACGTCCCTCTTCACCCCTGGCCACCAATACAAAGTTCTCAAGTCTCGGTACATCTTCATCGTACCCGGATGTAAGGAGTACGGAGTACATCTTCTCGCCTAATACCAGAATCCATCGGAAAGCAAATCCAACCTTTATAACTTAGTAAACCCACCTCTGAAATAGAAAAGTCTCTAGCCACTCTGGCTAAGACATCCTCCCTGTGTTTCCTCAACTTGGGATCCTCCCTATGCGCTTCCTTGATCCTTTCAAGGAGCGTGGACTGAAGTGTGATATTGTCTAGCTAACGAACTACCAATTCAATTCCTGCTCTAGTCATTTCTAGAGCAGGAATTGAATAAATGCCCTGGGCCATTCCGACTCAATGAGTCATCCACCACATTGCCCTTCCCTGGATGGTACAAAATATCACAGTTGTTGTAACGACCCAAATTCGCTAATAAGGCTTAAGGGCCTTGATTAGTGTGCCTGGAGGGCACAATGGAAATTATGTGTGACTTTAATGAGTAAAATGTGTGATTGTGATTTAAGCATGTTATATGACTATCTGAATATTTGAGATGCATGACTATGTGTATTAGTATGCATGTAGGCCCTGATTAGGTTAGAAGGGCATAATAGTAATTTTGGTCATTATGGGCATAGCTGCTATGATATATGTGATAATTGTCAAGACCACATTATTATGTGGATATATCTGTGATCTGTGACTTGAGACGATCCTAGTGAGCAAAGTAGCGAAAAAGTCATGGCGAGGATTTATACCCGGCTCGGGGTGAGTCTAGGGGTATAAATGTGAATTTGGCGAGTATATTGGGATTTATTTTGACATCGAGGAATATTATTGGTGATTAATTAGCTATCGGGAATTAAGTGGTAAATATTTGAGACACTCGAGGAATTAGCGGGAATTGGGTAAAATGACTAGAATGCCCTTAAGTGGATTAAAGGGTAAGAGTTAAAAGGGAGGGCATAATAGTCATTTGGCCTACGGGAGTTAAGTGTTACTAAGGCTTTATGTTAGTGGAAATTGTAGAGAAATGTAGAAGTCTGATGAATGAAAAGAAGGAAAAGGAGGGAAAAGAAAGGGAGAAAACAGAGAGAGTTTTCTAAGGTCGGTTTACACTTCCTTCATCAGTTTCTTGAGGATTTTTGGAGCAAAGTTCAGAGGAGAGCTGGGTTAGGCTGAGCATCAAGGAACCTAAGCTAGGTTTGAGGAATTGGCAGAGGTTTAGCAAGAACTCACCAACACTTGAGGTAAAATTCTGTAAGTTCCTTCAGTTTTGGTTTTGGTGTTTAGCAAAGATATCTAAGCTGTGTTGATGGGGAATTCTAGGGAAGTTGGAGCCAAGGGTTAAGGAAAAGCAAGCCAAGGAGGTCTAGAGACAACTTGAGGTTGAAATTCCACCAAAGGTATAAATTCTAAGCCTTTAACTCTGATGTTTTGACTGGTTTTGCTGAGTTTCTGAGCTTAGGGACAGCTATGGTGAATTTTGAGTTTGGGGATGCATGTGCTTGAGTTCTAGGTATTTGGGGTGCATGGGATGAGTGGAGTATGTTCATAAGGTTGTTTTTGAGTTTGGTAAAGGTTTGGAGGAGTTTTGGTTGAGTTTGGTTCGAGGAAATCGCACGAAGGGAAAGCTGGTGTTTATCTGTCTGTGACTAGCGCTACATCGCTAGCCTTTGGGCACTGTAGCGCTAGGCCATGCATGCTGAGGGGATTTTGCTTCAGTTTGTAGTGATGTAGTGCCCTCCCATGAGCGCTGTAGCGTTACCCTGTCTTCTGAAGGAGATTTTAGGGTTGTTTGCAAGGGTTTTTGACCAAGGGTTTGGGGTTTGATTCTACCACCTTGTTTGGTGTAACTAGGACTTCCCGGGGGCTCGGGATTGGCCCCGAGGCTAGGTTTTGGACTTGACGATTGATGATGACTTTGGCCTATGGTTGTGTTTAGGTGAGCGCTAGGGCTCGAGGGGGATCGTGCTCAAGGAGTCGAGGGATCAAAGCTAGTGAATTGAAAGGTAAGAAAACTACACCCGACTATATGCTTGTGATGGGACTAAGTGCTCCTGATATTTGCATTGTGTCAATGATGGTATTATTCCATGGGACATGTAAAAGCGGCCTAAGAGTGCCGTACATAATATTTGCGCACAGGGCGTAGCTTGGCCACTGGTAGCCAAGGATAGCTTAATATTCACTGAGCTCGGTTTAAGCGGGCCGGAGTCAGTGGGATAACAGAGGGAGCAGCCTGAGGGCGCTAGCCCTAGTTATCACTTGTGAACTGATATATGATATGAGATGACATGTTAGTGTGCTGAATACTTGATTATATTGAATGATTGTATGGTTGAGATTATGTGATGCAGTACGAGATATTGATTTGTCTGCTAATTGCTTATGCTCTATTGTTGTGTTTTCTTGCTGGGCTTTGGCTCACGGTTGCTACGTGGTGCAGGTAAAGGCAAGGGCAAGTTGGACCAATCCTGAGATGGAGAGCTGTGGGGTTGAATGTACATAGCCAGCTGTTCGATCACCATGGTCGAGGAGTGGATCAGGACAGGGATTGCCTAACTGTTTGTTTTGCCTTAATATGGCTTGTTATTGTGTCTAAACCTTATGAATTTTGTAAACGGTCTTAAAACTTGTTATTTTTGGGATCCCGTGTAACACAGATAATGTTTCTTAATGAAAGTGCGTCTTTTGAGACTAAAACATTTTAACCCTAGCTCCTCTATAGTTTCAGTAACACGATTTTAATTACATGACTTGATTAGCAAGTCTAGCACTTTATAAACACACAGTGTAACGGTCTTGGCTATTCAGGGCGTTACAACTTGGTATTAGAGCGTCCTAGGTTTATGGGTCCTGAAGACTGGCTGGATATGTACATTCGCCGCGAGAGACAAGCTCAACTCAGGGTTTGGTAAATTGTGTAAACATGATTATGTGTTTAAATGATTTGAGTGAGATATGATTGTTGATATTTGCCTGATTAATAGGGAGCTTGAGATACTGATAGGGACTGGCCCTTGACTATTGCATGATGCTATTAAGGCGTGCTTATTAGCACTGTTGTGCATGTGAGTGAATATCTGGATCAATTGCTATACTTTGATTGTTTGTGGAGTTCCAGTGATGGATCATGGAAGGATTATTACCCTGTCATCATAGACTAATTGCCGAGTCATTGATTGCAGATTGATTTGAATAGTTATGCGTTCGAGAAAATCCACACGACTAGCCGGCAGGTCTGGGGCTAGAGATGATGATCGGGGCCCGACTCCTCCGTCAGTCCCTGAGAACTGGCATCAGTTAATGGCCGGCATGCAGGCTCGGCTTCAGAGCCAAGATGAGCAGATTCGAATTTTGCAGCAGGCTCCATCTGGGAGTGTTTCCCTTATTGTGCCACCGGCAGTGGTACCGGTAGCGCAGCCAGTTGAGGTTGGGAACAAGTGGGAACCGTTGTATGAGCGGTTCAGGAAGCAACAGCCCCCGATCTTTGAGGGAGGACCAGATTCACTGAAGGCTAAGCAGTGGATTACTATGATCACTACCATACTTGATTTCATGAGGGTAGAAGGACATGACAGGGTGGCCTATGCCACTTATATGCTGAGGGAGGATGCCCGAATATGGTGGGAGGTGGCATCACAGACTAGAGACGTTTCTGTATTGACTTGGGAAGGGTTTAAGGACTTGTTTAGTCAGAAGTATTATAATGTTGCCATCAGGACAGCGAAGATAAATGAATTCGTGGGGCTGGTTCAAGGCAGCATGACAGTTACAGAATATGCCTTGAAGTTCGACAGACTTGCGAAGTTCGCACCAGATCTTGTGCCTACTGATGCAGCTAAGCAGGACAGATTTATCAGAGGGCTGAATGCTATGATAGCCCGAGATGTGAGAATTACCACAGTTCCTGGAGGAACAACTTATGCCTAGGCTGTGGAGAGGGCTCTTACCGCTGAGGAAGCGGAGAACAAGATATGGAGAGAGAGTGCTGTGAGAAAGGAGGGGCGCAGGGCGGTGCCTCCATACTCTGGTTCTGGTAGAGGCGGAGGCCCCAATGATTTGAAGAGAAAGACTCCTGATGCTCCAATCGCTCCTGGTTTTGATAGGAGAGGTCGGGGTACCCAGGGTGGCCGTCAGGGAGGCGGTGATTCATGGAGGACCTATCCAGAGTGCACGAGGTGCAAGAGACGCCATCCGGGCGAGTGTCGGGCTAAGGCCTGTTATGTGTGCGGGGTGGTGGGACACCTTAGGAAGGATTGCCCGACAGTGAAGAAGGGTGAGACAGGGAAGGTGGACAGCTTGACTCCAGCTCGAGTGTTCACCCTGACGCAGGCGGAGGCTGAGGCTAGTCCCTCGGTAGTGACAGGTCAGCTTTCTAGTGCTGGCACTCCTTTTACTATTTTGATTGATTCTGGTGCTACGCACTCAATTGTATTTGATAAGGTGATTGATAGGTTGTGTAGACCTAGTGAGTATAGTACTTCAGGGTTTGGGACTATTTTGCCTACAGGAGAACTGGTAGTATCTAGGGGGTGGATTAGAGCACTGCCAGTGATAGTTGATGGTAGGGAGTTGCAGTAGACTTGATTGAGTTGAGTATGGAGGATTTTGATATAATTCTAGGTATGGATTGGCTGGTTAGATATGGAGCTACCATTGACTGCAGGAAGAAGATGGTGACCTTTGAGCCAGAGGGCGAGGATCCCTTTGTCTTTGTGGGAGTGGTGCAAGGACCCCACGTACCTAGGATATCTGCATTGAGAGCCAGAGATTTGTTACAGGGTGATGTATAGGCTTTCTGGCTAGTGTGGTGGATACCACCAAAGTTTCACCAGTTGGGCCGGAGGAGACTAGATTGGTTTGCGAATTCTTGGATGTGTTCCCTGAGGATTTTCCTGGGTTACCGCCGCGTAGAGAGATTCTGTTTGTTATTGAATTGGGACCTGGGACAGAGCCAGTGTCGAGGGCACCATATAGAATGGCACCGGCGAAACTGAAAGAGTTGAAGATACAGCTGCAGGAGCTTCTGGATTTGGGGTTCATCAGGCCTAGTTACTCGCTATGGGGTGCTCCAGTTTTTTTTGTTAAGAAGAAGGATGGGACTTTGAGAATGTGTATCGACTATCGAGAATTGAACAAGTTAACTATCAAGAATAAGTATCCCCTACCGAGGATTGATGACTTGTTCGATCAGCTGCAGGGTAAGACGGTGTTCTCAAAGATTGATCTTCGATCTGGTTATCACCAGCTGAGGATCAAGGATGAGGACATACCTAAGAAGGCCTTCCGAATGCGGTATGGGCACTATGAGTTCTTGGTCATGTCTTTTGGTTTGACCAATCCCAGTAGCCTTTATGGATCTAATGAACAGGGTGTTCAAGGACTTCCTAGATCAGTTCGTTATTGTCTTCATTGACGACATCTTGGTGTATTCCAGTTCAGAGGCAGAGCATGAGTTTCATCTTTGACAGGTTCTTCAAAGGTTAAGGGAGCATCAGTTGTACGCCAAGTTTAAGAAGTGTGAATTCTGGCTACCCGAAGTGACATTCCTTGGACATATCGTAGGTGCAGATGGGATTAAGGTGGATCCATCTAAGGTGGAGGCAGTTAGGGATTGGCCGAGGCCAAGGAACGCCTCGGAGGTGCGGAGTTTTCTTGGGTTAGCAGGTTACTACAGACGGTTTGTAGAGGGTTTCTCAAGATAGCAGCACCAATGACAGAATTAACAAGGAAGAATTTGAAGTTTATCTGGTCAGACAAGTGTGAAGACAGTTTCCAAGAGCTGAAGCAACAACTTATTACAGCGCCAGTGTTGAGTCTTCCTTCGGGGAAAGGGAAGTTTGTTGTTTACTATGATGCATCGAGGTTGGGCTTAGGCTGTGTGTTGATGCAGAATGAGAAGGTTATAGCTTATGCATCACGACATCTAAAGGAGTATGAGCAGCGGTATCCTACCCATGATTTGGAGCTGGCAGTAGTGGTTTTTGCACTGAAGATTTGGCGACACTATCTGTATGGGGAGAAGTGCGAGGTATACACTAACCATAAGAGCCTAAAGTATTTCTTTACACAGAAGGACCTGAACATGAGACAGAGGCGTTGGCTGGAGTTGGTAAAGGATTATGACTGTGATATTCTTTACCATCCGGGGAAAGCCAATGTGGTGGCAGATGCATTGAGCCGGAGAGGTCCAGGTCAGTTGTATAGTTCTATCTAGATCTTGAGGGAGTTAGCTGACGAGATGGTCAGAGCAGGGATAGAGTTGGTGGTAGGCCGATTGGCTAATATCACTCTGCAGTCGACCCTGTTAGAGCGGATCAGAGAAGTGTAGTTGGCTGACGCTCAGTTATAGAAGGTTAGAGAGGATGTCTTAGCGGGGGTAGCTAAGGACTATTCTGTTTTTGAGGTTGGTATGCTTCGGTATCAGGGACGGATTTGTGTTCTAGCTGATGAGGGGGTCAGACGAGAGATACTAGATGAGTCCCATACGACACCGTACTCACTTCATCCGGGTACCACGAAGATGTATCAGGATCTGCGAACTTTATATTGGTGGCCCGGGATGAAGAAGGATGTGGTAGAGTACGTTGCCAGATGCTTAACCTGTTAGCAAGTGAAAGCTGAGCATCAGTGACCAATAGGATTGCTTCAGCCCTTGGGTATTCCTGAATGGAAATGGGAGGACATTACTATGGATTTATGGGAGGTTTACCCAGGACAGTAAGACTTCATGACTCGGTGTGGGTGATAGTGGATAGATACACCAAGTCAGCCCATTTTCTTCCAGTGAGGTCGACATATACTGTGGATCAGTATGCTGAGTTGTATGTGAGGGAGATCGTACGTCTCCATGGGGTTCCTAAGTCTATAGTGTCAGACCGGGATCCTATCTTCACTTCCAAGTTTTCGGGTGGTTTGCAGAGGGCTTTGGGGACTCAATTGAAGTTCAGTACAACCTTTCATCCTCAGACTGATGGACAATCTAAGAGGACGATCCAGGTATTGGAGGATATGCTCAGAGCATGTGTGACTGATTTTGAGGGTTCATGGAGTAAGTATCTTCTGTTGATTGAATTTTCGTATAACAACAGTTATCAGTCAACGATTGGAGTGGCTCCCTATGAGATGTTGTATGGGAGGAAATGTAGATCACCCATTCATTGGGATGAGATGGGTGAGAGAATATATTTGGGGCTGGACATGGTTCAAAGGACAAGTGAGACCATAGAGAAGATCTGGGCTAGGATGCTCGCTTCTCAGAGTAGACAGAAAAGCTACGCTGATCCTAAGCATAGAGACGTGAAGTTCCAGGTTGGGGACCACGTCTTTCTCCGAGTTTCACCATTGCGAGGGGTGAGGAGGTTTGGAAAGAAGGGTAAGCTAAGCCCTAGATTCATTGGACCATTCGAGATTCTGGAAAGGGTTGGTCAGGTGGCTTACAGGTTAGCCTTGCCACCATCGTTGTCTGGAGTTCATGACGTATTCCATGTTTCCATGCTTTGAAAATACGTCTCATATGTGACTCATGTGTTGAGGTATGAAGATTTGGAATTACAGACAGATTTGGCTTATGAGGAGCAACCAGTTCAGATTCTGGATCGGAAAGATAAAATATTGCAGAATAAGACGATTCCTCTTGTTAAAGTGCTATGGAGGAATAGTAAGGTCAAGGAGACGACCTGGGAGCTTGAGGCAGCAATGCGGGATCAGTATCCCGAGTTGTTCAGGTAAATTTCGAGGACGAAATTCTCATTAGGAGGGGATAGTTGTAACGACCCAAATTCACTAATAAGGCTTAAGGGCCTTGATTAGTGTGCCTGGAGGGCATAATGGGAGGGCATAATGGGAATTATGTGTGACTTTAATGAGTAAAATGTGTGATTGTGATTTAAGCATGTTATATGACTATCTGAATATTTGAGATACATGACTATGTGTATTAGTATGCATGTAGGTCCTGATTAGGTTAGAAGGGCTTAATCGTAATTTTGGCCATTATGGGCATAACTGCTTTGATATATGTGATAATTGTCAAGACCACATTATTATGTGGATATATCTGTGATTTGTGACTCGAGACGATCCTAGTGAGCAAAGTAGTGAAAAAGTCATGGCGAGGATTTATACCCGGCTCGGGGTGAGTCTAGGGGTATAAATGTGAATTTGGTGAGTATATTGGGATTTATTTTGACATCGAGGAATATTATTGGTGATTAATTAGGTATCGGGAATTAAGCAGTAAATATTTGAGACACTCGAGGAATTAGCGGGAATTGGGTAAAATGACTAGAATGCCCTTAAGTGGATTAAAGGGTTAGAGTTAATAGGGAGGGCATAATAGTCATTTGGCCTACAGGAGTTAAGTGTTACTAAGGCTTTATGTTAGTGGAAATTGTAGACAAATGTAGAAGTCTGATGAAAGAAAAGAAGGAAAAGGAGGGAAAAGAAATGGAGAAAACAGAGAGAGTTTGCTAAGGTCGGTTTACACTTCCTTCATCAGTTTCTTGAGGATTTTTGGAGCAAAGTTCAGAGGAGAGCTGGGTTAGGCTGAGCATCAAGGAACCTAAGATAGGTTTGAGGAATTGGCAGAGGTTTAGCAAGAACTCACCAACACTTGAGGTAAAATTCTGTAAATTCTTTTAGTTTTGGTTTTGGTGTTTAGCAAAGATATCTAAGCTGTGTTGATGGGGAATTCTAGGGAAGTTGGAGCCAAGGGTTGAGGAAAAGCAAGCCAAGGAGGTCTAGATATAATTTGAGGTCAAAATTCCACCAAAGGTATAAATTCTAAGCCTTTAACTCTGATGTTTTGACTGGTTTTGTTGAGTTTCTAAGCTTAGGGACAACTATGGTGAATTTTGAGTTTGGGGATGCATGTGCTTGAGTTCTAGGTATTTGGGGGTGCTTGGGATGAGTGGAGTATGTTCATAAGGTTGTTTTTGAGTTTGGTAAAGGTTTGGAGGAGTTTTGGTTGAGTTTGGTTCGAGGAAATCGCAGGAAGGGAAAGCTGGTGTTTGTCTGTCTGTGACTAGCGCTACAACGCTAGCCTTTGGGCGCTGTAGCGCTAGGCCATGCATGCTGAGGGGATTTTGCTTCTGTTTGTAGCGCTGTAGCGCCCTCCCATGAGCACTGTAGCGCTACCCTGTCTTCTGAAGGAGATTTTAGGGTTGTTTGCAAGGGTTTTTAACCAAGGGTTTGGGGTTTGATTCTACCACCTTGTTTGGTGTAACTAGGACTTCCCGGGGGCTCGGGATTGGCCCCGAGGCTAGGTTTTAGACTTGAGGATTGATGATGACTTTGGCCTATGGTTGTGTTTAGGTGAGTGCTAAGGCTCGAGGGGGATCGTGCTCAAGGAGTCGAGGGATCAAAGCTAGTGAATTGAAAGGTAAGAAAACTACACCCGACTATATGCTTGTGATGGGACTAATTGCTCCTGATATTTATATCGTGTCAATGATGGTATTATTCCATGGGACATGTAAAAGCGGCCTAAGAGTTCCGTACATAATATTTGCGCACAAGGCGCGGCTTGGCCACTGGTAGCCAAGGACAGCTTAATATTCACTGAGCTCGGTTTA
Source organism: Humulus lupulus (assembly GCF_963169125.1). Classification (NCBI taxonomy): domain Eukaryota; kingdom Viridiplantae; phylum Streptophyta; class Magnoliopsida; order Rosales; family Cannabaceae; genus Humulus; species Humulus lupulus. The sequence goes on from NC_084796.1 coordinate 41,689,815, forward strand.
AGCGGGCCGGAGTCAGTGGGATAACAGAGGGAGCAGCCTGAGGGCGCTAGCCCTAGTTATCACTTGTGAACTGATATATGATATGAGATGACATGTTAGTGTGCTGAATACTTGATTATATTGAATGATTGTATGGTTGAGATTATGTGATGCAGTCCGGGATATTGATTTGTCTGCTGATTGCTTATGCTCTGTTGTTGTGTTTTCTTGCTGGGCCTTGGCTCACGGGTGCTACGTGGTGCAGGTAAAGGCAAGGGCAAGTTGGACCAATCCTGAGATGGAGAGTTGTGGGGTTGAATGTACATAACCAGCTGTTCGATCACCATGGTCGAGGAGTGGATCAGGACAGGGATTGCCTAACTGTTTGTTTTTCCTTAATATGGCTTGTTATTGTGTCTAAACCTTATGACTTTTGTAAATGTTCTTAAAACTTGTTATTTTTGGGATCCCGTGTAACACAGATAATGTTTCTTAATGAAAGTGAGACTTTTGAGACCAGAACATTTTAACCCTAGCTCCTCTATAGTTTCAGTAACACGCTTTTAATTACATGACTTGATTATCAAGTCTAGCACTTTATAAACACACAGTGTAACGGTCTTGGCTATCCAGGGCGTTACAGTTGTAGTCCTTTACCAATTCCATCCAACGCCTTTGGCGCATATTCAGGTCCTTTTGAGTAAAGAAATACTTTAAACGTTTATAGTCGGTGTATATTTTGCACTTCTCTCCATACAGATAGTGCCTCCATACCTTCATTATGAGCACAACCACTGCTAGTTCCAGATCGTGAGTGGGATACCTCTGCTCATACTCCTTCAGCTGTCAAGACGCGTAGGCTATCACTTTTCCATATTGCATCAATACACACCCTAAACCTTGTCTCGAAGCATCGCAGTAGACTACAAACTTCTCATTGTCTAATGGAAGACTCAATACCGGAGCGGTGACCAGTCACCGCTTCAACTCCTTGAAGCTGTTTTCACATCTATTTGTCAAGACATACTTGGTCTTCTTAAGCATCATCTCAATCAACTATGTAGCTATTCTAGAGAATCCCTCAACAAACCGCTGATAGTACCTTGCTAATCCCAAGAAACTCCTAACCTCTGGTACACTGCTCGGCCTGTGCCAATCTCTCACTGCCTCAATCTTCCTTGGATCCACTAGAATCCCCTCCTTACTCACAATGTGGCCCATAAATGTTACTTGGGGCAATCAAAACTCACATTTGCGGAACTTAGCATATAGCCTATGCTCTTTCAATCGCTGCAGTACCAAATGGAGATGCTGCTCGTGGTCTGTCCCTGACTGGGAGTACACCAGTATATCATCGATGAATACAATCACAAACTTATCCAAATAATCCCTGAAGACCCTATTCATCAAGTCCATAAAGGATGTTGGGTTATTGGTTAATCCAATGGACATTACCAAGAATTCATAATGTCCATACCTCGTACGGAATGTGGTCTTTGGTACGTTCTCCTCCTAAATCCTCAACTGATGATAGCCAGACTGAAGGTCGATCTTAGAGAACACCGTCTTCCCCTGTAGCTGGTCGAATAAATTGTTGATCCTGGATAACAATTACTTATTCTTAATGGTTAACTTATTCAGCTCTCTGTAGTCGATGTACATCCTTAAGGATCCATCCTTCTTCGTGACAAACAACACTGGAGCACCCCATGGCGAAAATTTGGGTCTGATGAATCTTAGATCTAGTAACTCCTGCAACTGAATCTTCAGTTCTTTCAACTCTATTGGAGCCATTCTATAAGGTGTCCTAGATACTGGCTCCGCCCCTGGTGCCAACTTTATGACAAACTTGATCTCTTGGTGTGGTGGAAACCCTGGCAAGTCTGCGGGAAATACATCAGGAAACTCATACACTAGTCTGGTCTCATCTGGTCCAACTGAAACAATCCTAGAAGAATCCACTATGTTTGCTAGGAATCCTATGCAACCTTCTTGCATTAGGTCTCTAGCCTTCAGTGTAGAGATCATAGGTACTCGTGGCCCACTCACTGTCCCTACAAACACAAAGGGTTCCTCCCCTTTCGGTTCAAATTTCACCATTCTTTGCTTGTAGTCTATCGTTGCCCCGTACTTTGATAACCAGTGCATCCCCAGAATCAAATCAAAGTCATCCATCGCTAGTGCAATCAGATCCACAGACAACTCTAAACTGTCTATCTATACTGGTAATGCTTTAATCCATCTCCTAGAGACTACCAGTTCCCCAGTTGGCAACAAAGTATTGAATCCCCTAGCATACATATCACAAGGTCTACACAAACGATCTATCACTCTAGCAGATACAAATGAATGAGTAGCTCCTGAATTAATCAATGCAATAAATGAAGAACTAGCACTAGAAATCTGACCTATCACGAACGAGGGACTAGCCTCAGCCTAGGTCTGGGTCAAGGTGAAAACTCTAGCTGGAGTAAGACTATCACTCTTCTTTGGTTCTTCCTTCTTGGCTTATGGGCAGTCCTACCTTAGGTGACTAACACTCCCATAAGTGAAACATGCTCAGACTCTGCACTCCCCCACATGCCGTCGCCTGCATCGAGGACACTTTGGGAAGCTTAACCTTAAGAAAAACTTCTAACTACAACAAAATTACCATTAAAACCAGAACATAATCCTTACCTAAACTACAATTATGATCCTGAGCTAAACCTCAACAAATTCTAGCTTGTTTTCCCAAGTCCCCGGCCTCAATTCTCAGCCAATTCCTCAAAGAATTCACCAAAGCTCCAAGCACACCAAACAGGAAGAGACAGAGCCGAGTGGAGAGAGAGAGAGAGATAAGGCTAAGGTTTTGTTTTCTTTCTGGTGAGTTCTAGTGCTTAAACCAATTCAATTCTATCCCCAGCCTCCAAATTGACCAAACTACCCCTAAGATCAATCATAACCTTCTAATATCACCAAGGGAAAAATAATCTTTTGCCACATTCTTGCTAATTCCTCGAGTGTCCTATAAATCCCCATTTAATCCCATCATACTCAAATAATTGCTAAATCACTACCCTTTACCCGGTAATCCCAAACACGTAATATATCCCTCAAAATACCCATAGGCTCACCCCGAGCCGGGTGTTCGTCCTCGTTGTGACTATTTCGCTATTCCGCTCCCTAAGCATGTCTCGAATCATACATCATTAATAAATTTCCACATTCTTGTGGTCTCAAGCACAATACACATATAATTTACATTATCACAATTATGCCCTCAATGAGCTAAAATTACAAATATGCCCCTATTAACCAAAATGGACCCACATGCATAATCAATTCACCTAAACATGCATTTGTAATCATTTAATCCACATAAATAGCACAATTAAATCAATTATTGCCCTCTTGGCACGCTATTCAAGGCACTAAGCCTTATTAGAAAATTTGGGACGCTACACTATGCTTTGTCATATATGTTATGGGAGTTACAATTGTTGCATGCTTATGTGTATTGATGCATGTTCACATTGAATTTATTTGATTTTGTTATATTATGCTTTGAGTATGTTATGATGAATATAACATATGTGGAAAGAGCAAGGAAATATGTATTCTTTACACTTGGTATGTGTTAAGAAGTGAAGGACTGTCGCAAGGGCAGTGGGCTGTCACAATGGCATTGGGCCATTGCAAGGGCGGTATGTTTGTGGTTATATTGGCCAGAATGGTATTGATAAATGGTTGGAATGACACTAGTAAGATGTTGTAATGACCCAAAAATGCTAATAGGGTTTAGTGCCTTGATTAGATTGTCGAGATGGCATAATTGGATATGTGTTTGAATAATTGATTCAATACATGACTACGTGGCATGCATTATTGATATGATAATATGGAATATATTTATATGCATGTTTATGAGTATTAGATATGCATGTAGGCCCGCTATCGTTTACAAGGGTATGTCAGTAATTTTTTCCCGTTAAGAGCATAACTACAATTCTTTGTGATAAATGATTAAGACCACATTATTATGTGGATATATTTGTAGTATACGGCTCGAGGCGATCCTAGTGAGCGGGTTAGCGGAATAGTCACAACGGGGTTTAATACCCAGCTCGGGGTGAGCCTAGGGTTATTTTGGGAAATGTAAAATATATTTGAGATATATTGAGTAATGGGTAATTATTTGGTAGTTAGTTGGGCACGCTAGGATTAATTGGAAATTTGTAGGATAATTGTAGGAATTAGCAGGAAATGAGGAAAATGATTGTTTTACCCTTAGAGCTATTAGAGGGCTGAGTTGATTTTAGGGGCATTTTGGTCCTGTTTAGTTATGGGACAAACTTAGTGGAGACTCTAGGAATAATCAGAACCCACCAAAATTTCTCAAACTCTCAGCACTCTCTCTCCCTCTCACTCACGTTCTCTCTCTCCCTTTCTTGTGCCTAAGGGAGTTTTGAAACTTTGGAGGAGAAAACTTAAGGAATTAAGTTTGAGGGATGGGAAAACTAAGCCTAGGAATTTGAGGTGCAGCTCAGGAACAACATCAGCATCATCAAGGTAAGGATTTTAGGTTGATTAATCTGCAGAATTCCATTAGAATTTTAGGCTTGCCATGAAGTAGACTTTTAAGTCTCATTTTGAGTGTTTGGTGAGGGTATGTAGCTGTTTATGAAATTTCTGTGATGTTGGGTTGTATGAATGAGGATTTTAGGCATGCTTCAAAGTTTTTCTGGTGTTTGGGGTGTAAATTATTGGGTTAAGTTGGGGAAAATGTTGGAGCAACCCAAGGATTTCTAGGTTCACAGGGGTGCACCGCGACCCAGTTCTTAGGCGTTACGGCCTGCGTGCCCTAGAAGGCCCTGGGAAGGCTTGCTCACTTGTCGGCGTGCTGCGTCCCTAAAGGGCAAGTTGCGGCCCGCCTCCCCCCTGGAACAAAAGGCTGGCGCCTCTGACTTGAGGCGCACCGCGACCCTTAGGGTCAGGTCGCGGCCTACCTAGCCAGCCATAACCTAGGTTGGTTTTTAGGCTCTAGGATTTAAACATAAGCGCTCAGGATGAATTCTACTACCTGGTTTAGTAGAATTTGAGGTCCCGGAGGCTAGTATTTGTTTCCAAATCATTTTAATTGGATTAGATTTTGATGGTTATCCATTGTCGCTTATGACTAGGGTTACTGTTAAGGCTCGGGATTGAGGATCGTGCTCGAGACCTCTCTACATCCTTCGCTCGGGATTTGAGGTAAGAAAACTGCACCCAAGTAATTATGAATAAGACTGAGACTCCTTGTATATGAACATTTGTGTTCTGTAATTTATATATCTATTATGTGTAAGAGTACGACCCGTCACCTAAACATTTGTATTAAAGATTGAATTATATATTTGGCAGTATTTGTTTACTGTTGCCTAACTTGTTGCTTGTACCGTGTTGTTGGTTGAACTACTTGATTTAAAGTTTACCATGCACTTTCTATTATTGTCTATGCTTATTGATTTAAGTTTTCTTGCTGAGCCTTGGCTCATGGGTACTACGTGGTGTAGCTAAAGGCAAGGGAAAGCTGGACCAACCATGAGTTGGAAAGCTTTGGGGGCAGAGTGTACATCAGCAAGTGCTCGACCGCCACGGTCGATGGATTTACAGGGATTAGAGCTCAAAACTGTATTTTTCCATTAGACTGGCTATTGTTGTATTAACTTTTGAGGGTTGTATCTGCCAAGTAAACACTATTTTTGGGATCCCATGTATCAAACTCTTATTTTAATGAAAGACAACTATTCTACGATCAAAATTGTTTAACCCTGACTTGACTGTTGACTTTAAAAACACATTTATGTTCAAATGACTTGATTAGCAAGTCTTGCACTATTTTAAACACATAGTGTAACGGTCTTGGTTACCCAGGGCATTACCACTTGGTATCAGAGTGGTCTAGGTTTAAGGGTTCCTGAAGACTAGTTGGGCATGTACACTCGCCGCTAAATACAAGCTTGACTCAGAGTTTGGTAACGATATATGTGATTATGTGTTTGAGTGTTTAAATGAAATAAAAATGCTTTATCTACACGATTAATAAGGAGCATGATATATACTGATAAGGCCTGGCCTTTGACTGCTATGTGAATATGTTAAGGCGTGCCTATTAGCATTGCTACTGTATGTGAATAGTTGTTTAAATGCATGATTACATTATGATTGTGTATTGTTGGTTGTGTTTCGGAGCTAGACCATGGAATGAGTATAAACCTGTAATCATTGACTGACATGCCGAGTCATTGATTGTAGATAAACTTGGATAGTTATGCATCCAATGAGATCAATTTGACTAGCCAGCTCCTAAGTCGGGGCTAGAGATGATGAGCAGGGTCAGAACCCTCCGCCAATCCCTGAGAACTGGTAGTAGTTGCTTGCTGATATGCAAGCTAGACTTCAGAGCCAGGAGAAAGAGATCCGCCTTCTGAGGCAGCAGGCTCCACCAGGGAGTGTGATACCTAACTTGCCACCTGTAGTGGCACCAGTTGTACAGCCGCCTAATACTAGGAATAGGTGGGGGCCACTTTATGAAAGATTTAGAAGACAGCATCCTCCAATCTTTGAGGGAGGACCAGATCCACTAAAAGTTGAACAGTGGATGAGTATTATCACCCCCATCCTGGATTTTATGAGGGAGTAAGGAAATGACAGGGTGGCCTATGCCACCTATATGCTTCGTGATGATGCTCACATCTGGTGGGAGGCAGCATCACAGACTCAAGAAGTTTTTGCTATGACTTGGGATGGGTTCAGAGATTTATTCAATCAGAAATATTAAAACATTTCCACCAGGGGAGCAAAGGTGAATGAGTTCACTAGGTTGGTACAGGGCAACATGACAGCTACTGAATATGCCTTGAAATTTGACAAGCTAGCGAAGTTTGCACCGGATCTAGTGCCTATAGATGCTGTTATACAGGACAAGTTTGTTTGAGGGCTTAATGCTATGATAACCCGAGATGTGAGGATCACATCAGTACCTGGGGAGACGACTTATGCCCAGGCAGTTGAGAAGGCCCTCACTGCTGAGGAGGCGGAGAACAAGATCTGGAGGGAGAATGTTGTAAGATGGCATGTTCGCAGGGTAGTGCCTCCATAGACAGTGTCTGGTAGGGGCGGAGGCCCCAGTGGTCAGAAGAGGAAGACCCCTGGCACCTTGATCATTGTCGATCCTTATAGGAGGGGCTGAGGTGCCCAGAGTGGCTGCCAAGGAGGCGTTGAGACATGGAGGAGATTTCCAGAGTGTACTAGATGCAGGAAATTCCATCTGGGTGAATGTTGGGTAAAGGATTGTTACTTGTGTGGGGTGGTTGGGCACCTCAAGAAGGATTGCTCAACGTTGAAGAAATAGGGGTCAGGGAAGGCGGAAAACTTGACTCCAGCCCGAGTGTTCACCTTGACATAGGCAGAGGATGAGGCTAGTCCCTCGGTAGTAATATGTCAGCTTTCTAGCGCTGGCTCTCCATATACTGTATTGATTGATTCTGGTGCTACACATTCATTTGTTTCTAGTAAAGTAATTGATATATTGTGTAGGCCTAGTGAGTACTATATTGGGGGGTTTGGGACGATACTGCCGACAAGGGAGCTTGTAGTTTCTAGGAGATGGATTACAGCTCTGCCAGTGAGGGGGATAGTAGGGAACTATCAGTAGAATTGATTGAGTTGGGTTGATCAATTTTGATATGATTTTGGGGATGGATTGGCTAGTTAGATATGGGGCCACTTGTAGCGTCTCAGAATTTTACTTAGTTAGTTAGTAGTAGAAGTAGCTTAGTATTCTAGTTTTTGTGGTTATTGGTTCAAGCTGGGATTTAGTTGGAAACTCATAGAGATAGTTATGGATTTTATAAGTTTAGCCTATAGTTTAGAAATATTAATTTTAACATAAGGTTTGATTAATATAGCTGGTCTTAGAAATGATATTTATTATAACATAAGGTTTAGATAGAATAATTAAGAACGTGACACTTGTTACAGGTATGATTATTAAGGATTTAAGATGAATAAATTAATAAAGGATAAACCTAGGAAGTCTAGAACCTTCCCTCAACTATTAGGATCACGTTTTACTCAGTCAAAGTTGTTTAAACAAAATTCAAGTGTGCTAAAAGTGTGCAAAAACGTGTTTCATATATCAGCGTATGCCGATATATCACAGCTATAGGGGCTGATATATCGCCTATGATTGATACGGAAAACACGTCGACTTCGCACGAACGAAACCACGGAGGCTTAGGATTATAGGGCAGGCGATATATCGCCTATAGGGGGCAATATATCGACTCCCTCATGCATTTTTTAAAATCTATGGAATCCGAGCTAGAAACAGCCTTCAACAACTTGGACTTGCTCTTGAACGTTTTTGACCGAGTTCTGGGCATTTTTTGAAAATTCAAATTTTATTCAATTATTTATTCATTTTAAAAGGATTTAGTTTGACTCCTTGAACTTTATAAATAGGACCTTTCACTCAACCATTTGCTTCATCATTCAAGCATTCTTCAGAACCTCCAAGCTGCTAAGTTCATTCAAGAGAGAAACAGTAGGGTTTTGGGGTTAAAAGCTATCCAATCTAAGCTTTTCTAAACACTTGGGAAGTAAGATATAGTGATATTTTGGTATTCTGGTGTAGATCGAAGTTCTAATCTATCCAAGGTATTCTTTATCCTCAGGTTTAGTTCATTATATTTCCTCTTATTCTTTCATTTTCTTCAAAATCCTAACTTGTTATAATGGCTTTTGGTTAGGTGTTTGAGTTTCTTGAAACTAATGGTTTAGATATTCTCTTCATCTTCATTTCTTTAGAAAACTTATGGATCTTACTATTTGGTTTTAGGAGTTTTCAATCCCGTTCTTGTCTCTAATATTCCAGTTTTTGGTAAGGAAAATAGGTTAGATTATGTTTTATGTTGTAGTCGCTTGGGAAATATAGTTGCTTAGATAGCAAATAAGCAAATCCCAAGATTTTTATCATTATCTTAGTGTTATGTTTAAACCTACCTCGAATAGTAGCAAGAGGACCTAGATGGTTTATCATATACTATATTGGTTTAAACGAACCTCGAATAGTAGCAAGAGGACCTAGATGGTTTCTATCACATACTGCGATAATGAGTTAATGGCCATTACTATTGTAGTCCTATGTTTTATGATTTACGTTTTTACATCATACGTTTACGATTTATGTTTTTACGTTTTACGTTTTACGTTTTATGACTTATGATATGTTTTAGTAGATTTTCCTTGCTGGGCATCAAGCTCATTCCTTTTTACTTTAGATGGTCCAGGAAAATAAGCTTGGAAGGTGGGATGGATTCATGGCAGCTTTGGCATGTGTATTGGGGGAGGACTGAGTGAATGGACTGATGGGAAAGATCGAGGATGATGTTCTGTTTCAAGTCTTTTAATTTATGTATTTATGTTTTTCGCATTTAGTATTTGAACAATTAACCAAAGGTTTAAGTTTTCTTTATGTTTTTATGTAATAACAATGGGATCCCGTATTTTGGATTTTTATATTAAAGTTCTATTATTTTATGTATGTATTCCAAAATAGTAGTTATGCTTAGTAGTTTTTAATGGTCTGAGATCTTTAAGTTAGTCAGGTCATTACACCACTATAGATTGCAGGAAGAAGATGGTGACTTTCGAGCCAGGGGTGAGGACCCCTTTGATTTTGTGGGTACTATCCATGGACCCCGTATTCCTATGATATCAGCGTTGAGGGCTAGGGACCTATTACAAGGAGGTTGTATAGGTTTTCTAGCTAATGTGGTGGATACCACTAGAGTTATGCCCGTGGGACCGGGAGAGACTAGACTGGTATGCGAGATTTCGGATGTGTTTCCTGAGGACTTACTGGGATTGCCGCCGTACAGGGAAGTTCAGTTTGTCATTGAGTTAGCACCGGGTACAGAGCCAGTGTCGAGGGCACTATATAGGATGGCTCCAGCAAAGCTAAAAGAGTTGAAGATACAGTTGCAGGAATTATTGGATTTGGGATTCATCAGACCAAGCTACTCGCCATGGGGTGCTCCGATTTTATTTGTGAAGAAGAAGATGGGATGCTGAAAATGTGTATAGACTGCAGGGATTTGAACAAGTTGACTATCAAGAACAAGTATCCCCTACCGAGGATAGATGACTTGTTCGATCAGCTGCAGCATAAGACGGTATTCTCGAAGATTGATCTTCGATCTAGTTATCACCAGCTAAGGATCAAGAATGAGGATATTCTGAAGACGACCTTCCGTATGAAGTATGGGCATTATGAGTGTAATGACCCAACTAATTCTAGACTTTGGACCATTAAAACTACTTATACATAGACACTATTCTTAAGAAAACATACATATGAAACATTCATAACTTTATTAAAAACTATAAAGGAAATGTTGAAATACATAAAATTCAGAGTATGGTATGGAATCCCATTGTTTGAAAATAAAACATTACTTAAATCTTAAATAAATTCGTTACAAAATCATGTGCGGAAAATACATAGAAAACATAATTAAATGACTAAAAACAACGTCGTCCTCGAATCGTTCACGCAGTTCACCGAATCCATTCTCCCTCAATACACAATCCCAAGCCGCCAAGAATCTTTCTGCCGCCATAATTATTTTCCTGCACATATAAAAATAAAAGAATGAGCCTAATGCCCAGCAAGGAAAATCTACTAAAAGCATATAAACATAGACATAAACTATAAACATATGACTATAATAACGCATACCACATAAGACTACACTATTAATGGCCATTATGACATGTGATAAACCATCTATGTCCCCTGTCTAATATTTGAGGTAGGTTAGATCACATGGTAGTATATGATAACCCATCTAAATCTCCTGTCTAATATTTGAGGTAGGGCATATCATAACTATAAGCATAAAAATGATAAACACTAGGGCACTAAGCAACTATGAGCCCTAGATAAAAACATAACATGACGTATTATAAAAATATCATAACATATTACACATAAACATAACACATAAGCATATAGAAACTATCCTATTTTCCTTACCAATACCGGGATGTGAGAACAAGGATGGGATTTTGGAACACTCCTAAAACCAATAATAGAAAGGTGAGTATTTCTAAAAGAAAAAATGAAAAAGAAATGAGTCTACACCACCGAGAAGAAGAGCTTACCGAAAACAAACCTCAAGTTAAAGGAACTTAAATTCCTAACCAAGAATGGAAAATATTGAGTTAGGATTTGAGTAGAGAAAAACTATAAAAACTAATGAAAGATACAAAAATGAACTAGGAATAGGAATACATTTGAATGGCCTATAACCAAACTACACCTCGATATCGAAAAACACACTATTAACTTTACTTCCCAAGTGTTTAACAAGCTTAAAATGATAAAGCTTATAACCCCAATCCAAGTTTTTAACACTCTAAAGTAAACCTAGCAGCTTGAAGGCTTTGAACTCAGCTTGAAGAATGAAAGAAATGGCTGGGTACTAGGTCCTATTTATAGAGTTCAAGAATGAAACGATCTTCTTTTAGCTTGAATAAAATAATGAATATTTAATTGAAAAACATTTGAATAATCGTTCAGCAGAGGCTTAAGACTCGGTCAAAAAGATTTAGAGGCTTGCTAAGAGGTTATGGGTTGAATTGAGCTAGGTTTCAAATTCATTCAAAAATCTTGCCCTAGAGCCGATATATTGCCCATGGTAGGCGATATATCGCCTGGGCTTATATTCCCGAGGCTCGTCAAAATGTTCGTGCGAAGTTACGTGTTTTTCGTATTCCCCGAGTGGCGATATATTGCCCCTAGAGCTGCAATATATCGGCATACGCTGAAATATTATACACGTAATTGCACTTTTTCAGCCTAATTTGAATTGATTAAACAGCTTTGGCTGAGTCCTATAACGATCTTAAAGCTGCTAGAAAATTATGGGGTTTTCAAATATTACTCTCATAAAACTATTCCTCGAAAATACTTAATTTCTCAATAAACATGCACATGACAAGTGTCATGATTTTATTGGTTCTATCTAAACCTTATAGATAATAAATATCATCTTCATAATCAACTATATTAATCAAACCTTATGTTATAATTAATATTCTTAAACTATAGATTAAACTTATAAAATCTATAAGTATTGCTACAAGTGTTCAACTAAGTCCCGGCTTGAATCAAAATCAACAGTAATAAACATACTATAACTACTACTAGCTATTACTACTACTATCTAACTAGCTAAGTAAAATTCTTGGACTCTACAATGAGTTCTTGGTCATGTCGTTTGGTTAGAACAATGCCCCAGCAACATTTATGGATCTGATGAATAGGGTGTTCAAGGATTTCTTAGATCAGTTTATGATTGTCTTCATCGACAACATCCTAGTTTACTCTCGTTCAGAGGCAAAGCATGAGCAACATCTTCGACTAGTAATGCAGAGGTTGAGGGAGCATCGACTATATGCTAAATTTAAGAAGTGTGAGTTCTGGCTGTCGAAAGTTAATTTCCTTTGACACATTGTAAGTGGGGATGGGGTTAAGGTGTATCCAGCTAAGGTAGAGGTAGTTAGGGATTGGCCAAGGCCAAGGAATGCCTCAGAGGTTAGGAGTTTCCTTGAACTAGCGGGATATTACAGACGATTCGTGGAAGGGTTTTCAAAGATTGCCACATCGTTGACTGAGTTGATATGGAAGAATCTAAAGTTCACTTGGTCAGACAAATGTGAGGGTAGCTTTCAGGAGTTGAAGCGACGGTTGATTATTGCTCCCATGTTGAGTCTTCCTTTGGAGGGAGGGAAGTTTTTGGTGTACTGCGATGCATCGAGATTGGGATTGGGGTGCGTGTTGATGCAAAATGAGAAGGTTATTGCCTATACGTTGTGGCAGCTGAAGGAATATGAGCAACGATACCCTACCCATGATTTGGAACTAGCAGCGGTGGTATTCGCACTAAAAGTATGGCAACATTATTTGTATGGAGAGAAGTGTGAGATATACATCGATCATAAGAGTTTGAGTATTTCTTCACCCAGAAGGACCTAAACATGAGATAGAGACGTTGGTTAGAAATGGTGAAGGACTATGAGTGTGACATCCTTTGCCACCCAGGAAAAGCCAATGTAGTGGCAGATGCTTTGAGCCGGAGGGGGCTAGGACAGTTGTTCAGTTCGAAGTAGATAGTCGAAGAGATGACTAGAGTGAGGATAGAGTTGGTCGTGGACCGGTTGGCCAATATTACTTTAAAGTCTACCCTCCTAGAGAGGATAAGAGAGGTTCAAATGGGTGATGCACAGTTACAAGAGGTTAGAGGAAATGTCCTAGCTGGAGTGGCTAAGGATTATTCCATTTCAGAGATGGGTTTACTATGGTACAAGGATCAGATCTGTGTTTCGATGGATATGAGTATTAGACGAGAGATACTTGATGAATCCCATACTACACCATATTCACTCCATCCAGGCACCACAAAGATATACTAGGATCTACAGACTTTATATTGGTGGCCTGGGATGAAGAATGACGTTGTTGAATAGCCAAGTGTTTAACCTGTCAGAAGGTAAAGGCTGAACACCAGTGACCAGTAGGGTTGTTACAGTCTTTAGGTATTCCCGAGTGGAAGTGGGAAGATATTACTATGGATTTTGTGGGAGATTTATCCAGAATGGTGGTGCAACATAACTCGGTGTGGGTGATAGTAGACATGTGCACCAAGTCACCTCACTTTCTGCCAGTAAGAATGATCTACATTGTGGATCAGTATGTGGAGTTGTACGTGAGGGAGATTGTACGTCTCCATGGGGTTCCTAAGTCTATAGTATCGGACCGGGATCCCATATATACCTCCAAGTATTGGGGTGGTTTGCAGAAGGCTATGGGAACTCAATTGAAGTTCAGTACAACCTTTCATCCTCAAACAGACAGATAGTCTGAGAGGACGATTCAAATATTGGACATGCTTAGAGCATGTGTGCTGGACTTCGAGGGGTCTTGGAGTAAGTACCTTCTGTTGATTGAGTTCTCATACAACGATAGCTATCAATCAACGATTGGAGTATCCCCATACGAGATGTTATACAGAAGGAAGTGTAGATCGCCCATTCATTGGGATGAAATGGGGGAGAGGAAGTATTTGGGACCGGAGATGCTTCAGAAGACAAATGAAGCTACATTGATCCTAAGTGTAGGGATGTGGAGTTCCAGGTAGGGGACCGCATATTTTTTCGAGTTTCACCATTGCGAGGGTGAGGATATTTGGGAAAAAGGGCCAGCTGAGCCCTAGATTCGTAGGACCTTTTGAGATCCTGGAGAGGATTGGGCAGGTAGACTGCAGATTGGCTCTGCCACCATCATTATCATGAGTTCATGAATTATTCCACATCTCAATGCTATGGAAGTACGTCTCAGATATGACCCATTATTAGGGAATGAGGATCTAGAGCTACAAATAGATTTTTTTTTTTATGAGGAGCGACCAGTTTAGATCCTAGATAGGAAGGATAAAGTTTTGAGGAACAAGACGATTCATTTGGTCAAAGTGTTATGGAGGAATAGCAAGGTCGAGGAAACAACCTGGGAGCTTGAGTCAGCTATGCGGGATCAGTATCCCGAGTTATTCAGGTAAATTTCGAGGACGAAATTCTCAGTAGGAGAGGATAGTTGTAAAGACCCAAAATTCTAATAAGGTTTAGTGCCTTAATTAGCGTGTCGGGCGGGAATAATTGGATATGTGTGTGATTAATTAATTAAATGTGTGACTACGTGTCATGCATGATTTATATGATAATATTAATATATTTATATGCATGTTTATGAGTATTAGATATGCATATAAGCCCGCTATCGTTTACAAGGGCATATCGGTAATTTTGGCCTGTTAAGGGCATAAATGTGATTATATATGTTAAATGATTGAGACCACATTATTTTGTGGATATATTTACAGTATACGGCTCGAGGCGATCCTAGTGAGCAGATTAGCAGAATAGTCACAACGGGGTTTAATACCCGGCTCGAGGTGAGCCTAGGAGTATTTTGGGAAATTTAACATATATTTTAGATTTATTGAGCATGGGTAAGTGTTTGGTAGTTAGTTGGGCATGATGGGATTAATTGAGAATTTGTAGGACGATTGGAGGAATTAGCGGGAAATAGGGAAAATGACTGTTTTACCCTTAAGAGCTATTACAGAGTTGAGTTGATTTTAGGGGCATTTTGGTCCTTTTTAGTTATGGGATAAACTCAATGGAGAATCTAGGAATAATCAGAACCCACCAAAATTTCTCAAACTCTCAGAAATCTCTCTCCCTCTCACTCATGTTTTCTCTCCCCCTCTCTTGTGCCTAAGGGAGTTTTGAAGTTTTGGAGGAGAAAACTTAAGGAGTTAAGCTTGAGGGTTGGGAAAAATAAGGTTAGGACTTTGAGGTGCAACTCAGGAACAACATCAACATCAATGTAAGGATTTTAGGTTGAATAATCTGTTGAATTCCATTAGAATTTTAGGCTTGCAAGGAAGTAAATTTTTAAGTCTGATTTTGAGTGTTGGGTTAGGGTATGTAGTTGTTTATGAAATTTATGTGATGTTGGGCTGTATGAATGAGGATTTTAGGCATGCTTCTAAGTTGGTCTAGTGTTTGGGGTGTAAATTATTGGTTAAGCTGGGAAAAATGTTGGAGAAAACAAGGGTTTTCTTGGTTCACGAGGGCGCATCGCGACCCAATTCATAAGCGTCGTGGCCCTCGTGCCCTAGAAGGCCCTGGAGGGCATGTTGACTTGTCGGTGCACCGCGACTCTAACTGGCAAGTCGCGGCCCGCCTCCCCACTGGAACAAGTGGCTGGCACCTCTGACTTGAAGAACGTTGTAATGACCCAACTATTTCTAAGACCTTGGACCATTAAAAACTACTAGACATAGCGATTATTATTATTATACAAACATAAGAAATAACATATCTTTATTGAAAATCCAAATTAAATATTGAATCAATAACATAAAAGTATAAAATAAAATGTAATAAGGTATGGGTACCCATTGTTTATAAAAACATAAAACATAAAATTTAAATTTGTTTAACTACTATTTGCGGAATTACAAAAGAAACATAATTCAAAAGACTAAATGATGTCATCCTCGATCGACACGCAGTCCATTCATTCCATTCATCCTCAACAGACAAGCCAAGCTGCCAAAAATCCTTCCGCCTTCCATATTTATTTTCCTGCATCATACAAAAATAAAGGAATGAGCCTAATGCACAGCAAGGAAAATCTACTAAAAACTTACATCATATATCATAATCATAAGACTATATCATAAACATATACTATAAAACATGTGACAATAAAAACATATATCATATAGGACTACAAAATTAATGGCCATCATACATTCTTGGGGCTTGTTAACTAAGAAAGTCATATGCCCATAAATTTGTGGGGCTTGCTAGCTAAGCAAGTCATATGCCCATAAATTCTTGGGGCTTGCTAGCTAAACAAGTCATATGCCGAAGGACTACAAAAAATATTCTTGGGACTTGTTATCTAAACAAGTCATATGCCCAAGGACTACAAGACATATTATACATATAAATATCATAACATAAAACATATCATATCATATAAGCACATAAAATCTATCCTATTTTCCTTACCAAAAGTCGTGATATTTGGGAACAAGAACGGGATTAGAAAACTCCTATAAACAAACAGTATAAATGGTGAGAATCGAAAGAAAAAGAGATGAAAATAACAATAAACCACCCAAGAGGAAACTTACCAAGAAGAACCTTAAATTTCAAGAACTTAAATACCTAATAAAGAATCATAAACAATAGTTAAGTTTTTGAATAAAAGGTAACTAAAGAAAACTATAAAACCATAAAGATTTGAACTTAGGAATAAGAATACCTTGAATGATCTTATGGATTGATCTAAACCTCAATACTGAAATCACACTTTATCTCACTTCCCATGTGTTTAGAAAAGCTTAGAATAATAAAGCTTTTATCCCAAACCCAAGTGTATCTCTCTATAGTAACACTAGCACCTTGGAGGCACTGATCAAAAGCTTGAAGAATGAAGAAAATGACTGAGTACTAGGTCCTATTTATAGAGTTCAAGGAGTGAAAATAACCCCTTTTAATTTGAATAAATAAATGATTAGAAAAAATGAAAAAGATTTGAATTTTTGTTCAACTGACGCCCAGAACTCGGTCAAAATCGTTCAAAGGCAGGTCTAAGTGGTTAAGGGTAATTTTCAAAATAAAAAACCAGACTTTAAAAAAAAAACCATCTTGGAGCCGAAATATTGCCCCCTATAGGCGATATATCGCCTCCCCCTATATTCCCGAGCCCTGATCGATCGTTCGTGTAAAGTCGACGTGTTTTCCGTTTCTTCTGTAGGCGATATATCGGCCCCTATGCTACAATATATCAGCATACATTGATATATCAAACACATATTTGGACTTTTTCAGCATAATTTGAATTGGATAAACATCTTTGACTGGGTCATAATACGATCCTAATAGCTGCTGGAAGTTTCTAGAGCTTCTATATCTTTCTTTTATTAAAACTATTCATCAAAAATACTTAATTCCTTAATAATCATGATTATGACAAGTTTCATGCTCTTAATAATTCTATCTAAACCTTAGGTTAGAATAAATATATATATCTATGACCAGCAATATTAATCAAACCTTATGTTATAATTAATATTCTTAAACTATAGGTTAAACTTACAAAATCCATAACTGTTGTTATGAGTTTCCAACTAAGTCCGAGCTTGAACCAAAATCCACAGCAATTAACATACTACAAACTAATACTAACTACTATTACTATCTAGCTGGCTAAGTAAATATTCTGGGACACTACAATTCTCCCCTACTTAAAAGATTTTCGTCCCCAAAATTTACTTACCAAACAATTTCGGATACCAGGCTAACATGTCCTCCTCCAACTCCCATGTTGCATCCCTTTGAGAACTATTACTCCATAGCACCTTGACTACCGAAATACTCTTAGACCGTAATTCCTTCATCCCTCTATCTAGGATGCTAACCGGTCATTCCTCGTAACTCAAGTCTTTCTGGAGTGCTATCGTATTGTACATGAGGATGAGAGATGGGTCTGACACATATCTACGCAGCATCGAGATGTGGAACACATTGTGACTATCTACTGGAGCTGGCGGTAGGGCTAATCTATATGCAACTGTTCCCACCTTGTCCAATATCTCGAAAGGACCTATAAACCAGGGACTAAGCTTTCCTTTCTTCCAAAACCGCTTCACACCTTTCATAGGAGATATCTTTAAGAAGACTTGATCTCCAAATTTGAATTCCACATCACGCCGCTGGGCATCTGCAGAACTTTTATGATGGCTCTGAGCAGGGAGCATACGCTTTCTAATCAGCACTACTGCATCCTGAGCTTCTCTAACAGCTTCGGGTCCAAGAAGTTTCCTTTCTCCTACCTCGTCCCAATGTAACGGCTATCGGCACCTTCTTTCATAAAGAAACTCATAGGGTGCCATCCCGATCATTGACTGGTAGCTATTGTTGTAGGAGAATTCTATCAGCGGCAAATACTTACTCCATGATCCTCCGAAATCATGTAGAAAAGCGTGCAACATATCTTCTAAAATCTGTATGGTACGCTCAGACTGACCATCGGTCTGTGGATAAAATGTCGTACTAAGACTTAACTTGGTACCCATAGCTTGCTGCAAGCTTCCCCAAAATCTCAATGGAACAACGATCCTCTATCAGATACTATGGTCTTAGGGATTCCATGTAGACTTACTATTTCTCGGACATAAACATCTGCGTACTGATCTGCTGTGTAAGTAGTCTTGACAGGCAGGAAGTGAGATGACTTGGTTAGTCTATCTACTATTAACCAAGCCGAGTCGTGTTGCTTATTTGTTCATGGAAAACCCGTCACGAAATTCATGCCTATGTCTTCCCACTTCCATTCTAGAATACTAAGCGGTTGCAATAAGTCTACAGGCCGCTGATGTTCTGCTTTTACTTGTTGGCATACTAAGCATTTAGACACATACTCTACGACATTTTTCTTCATTCCTGGCCACCAATAAAATGCCTTAAGGTCGTTGTATATCTTGGTCGTTGTATATAGCCCCCTATATGTTTTACAATCCTTAGGCATATGACTTGTTCATGTGCATGAAGTAGTAGTAAAAGAAAGATCTAGAAGCTCTAGAACCTTTCAGCAGCTATTAGGATCGTATTATGACTTATTCAAAGCTGTTTATCCAAATCAAATTATGGTCGAAAAGTGCAAATACGTGTTTGATATATCAACGTATGCCGATATATCGCAGCATAGGGGCCGATATATTGCCTACGGAAGATACGAAAAACACATCGAATTTGCACGAACGATCGATCGGGGCTCAGGAATATAGGGGAGGTGATATATCACCTATAAGGGCGATATATAGGCTCCAAGATGGTTTTTTTTTAAAGTTTGGTTTTTATTTTGAAAATTACCCTTAACAACTTAGACCTGCCTTTGAACGATTTTGACCGAGTTCTGGGTGTCAGTTGACCAAAAATCCAAATCTTTTTCATTTTATAATCATTTATTTATTAAAATTAAAAGGAGTTAGTTTCACTCCTTAAACTCTATAAATAGGACCCAGTACTCAGCCATTTTCTTCATTCTTCAAGCTTTTGATCAGAGCCTCCAAGGTGCTAGTGTTACTGTAGAGAGATACACTTGGGTTTGAGATAAAAGCTTTATTATTCTAAGCTTTTCTAAATTCTTGGGTAGTGAGATAAAGTGTGATTTCGGTATTGAGGTTTAGATCAATCCATAAGATCATTCAAGGTATTCTGATTCCTTAGTTCAATTCTTTATGGTTCTATAGTTTTCTTTTATTCAAAAACTTAACTCTTGTTTATGATTCTTGATTATGTATTTAAGTTCTTGAAACTTAAGGTTCTTCCTGGTAAGTTTCCTCTTTGATGGTTTACTGTTCTTTTCATATCTTTTTCTTTAGATTCTCACCATTTTTACTATTGGTTTATAGGAGTGTTCTAATCCCGTTCTTGTTCCCAAATATCCTAGCTTTTGGTAAGGAAAATAGGCTACATATATATGCTTATATTTTTATGTTATGATATGTTTTATGTTATGATATGATATATGTTTTATGTTTTATAGTCCATGGGCATATGAATTGTCTAGCTAGCAAGCCCCAAGATTTGATGGGCATATGACTTGCTTAGCTAGCAAGCCCCACAAATTTATGGGCATATGACTTGCTTAGCTAAAAAGCCCCAAGAAGTATGATGGCCATTGTAGTCCTATACGATATTTTTTTTATAGTCATATGTTTTATAGTATATGTTTATGATATAGTCTTATATTTATGATTTATGTGTTAGTAGATTTTCCTTGCTGGGCATTAGGCTCATTCCTTTATTTTTAGTGTGATGCAGGAAAATAAATATGGAAGGCGGAAGGATTCTTGGTAGCTTGGCTTGTGTGTTGAGGATGAATGGAGTGCGTGTCGATCGAGGATGACGTTATTTAGTTTTTTCTAATTATATTTCTTTTGTAATCCCGCACTTAGTATTTGAACAATAGAATTAAAGTTTATGTTTTAAAAACAATGGGATCCCATACCATACTATATCACATTTAATATTTTTATATTATCTTGTATTTGATACAATATTTTGGGTTTTCAATAAAGTTATGTTATTTCTTATGTTTGTGTCAAAATACTAGTAGTTAGGTCTAGTAGTTTTAATGGTCTAAGGTCTTAGAAATAATTGGGTCATTACAGTTGGTATCAAAGCCATGTTTCGATCCTTGGACCTGTGGGTTACGGGCCCACCAAATTTCCGCTGTACAACTCAGGGACCTGTGCGAGTGAGTGAGCATCAACCTGTCTCTGATACCAACTGTAATGACACAACTATTACCATGACCTTGGACCATTAAAAATACTAGACATAGCTACTACTATTTTGATACAAACATAAGAAATAACATAACTTTATTGAAAACCCAAAATAAATATTGTTTCAATAACATAAAAGTATAAAATAAATGTGATATGGTATGGGATCCCATTGTTTATAAAGGATTAAGCATAAACTTTAATTCAATTTTTTAAATACTATTTGCGGAATTACAAAAGAAACATAATTCAAAAGACTAAATGACGTCATTCTCGATCGGCACGCAGTCCATTCATTCCATTCATACTTAACACACAAGCCAAGCTGCCAAGAATCCTTCCGCCTTCCATATTAATTTTCCTGCATCATACAAAAATAATGGAATGAGCCTAATTCACAGGAAGGAAAATCTACTAAAAACATACATCATATATCATAAGCATAAGACTATATCATAAACATATACTATAAAACATATGACTATAAAAACATATATCATATAGGACTACAAAATTAATGGCCATCATAAATTCTTGGGGCTTGTTAGCTAAGCAAGTCATATGCCCATAAATTTGTGGGGCTTGCAAGCTAAGCAAGTCATATGCCCATAAATTCTTGGGGCTTGCTAGCTAAACAAGTCATATGCCCAAGGACTACAAGACATATTATACATATACATATCATAACATAAACAAGTCATAACATAAAACATATCATAACATATAAGCACATAAAATCTATCATATTTTCCTTACCAAAAGTCGGGATATTTGGGAACAAGAACGAGATTAGAACACTCCTATAAATCAACAGTAAAAATGGTGATAATCTAAAGAAAAATAGATGAAAAGAACACTAAACCATCCAAGAAGAAACTTACCAAGAAGAACCTTAAGTTTCAAGAACTTAAATACCTAATCAAGAATCATAAACAAGAGTTAGGATCTGAATAAAAGAAAACTGAAGAACCATATAGAACTGAACTTAGGAATAGAAATACCTTGAATGATCTTATGGTTTGGTCTAAACGTCAATACTGAGATCACACTAAATTTCACTTCCCAAGTGTTTATAAAATCATAGAAAGATAAAGATTTAACCCAAAACCCAAGTGTATCTCTCTATAGTAACACTAGATCCTTGGAGTCTCTTATCATTTGCTTAAGAATGAAGAAAATGGCTGAATACTAGGTCCTATTTATAGAGTTCAAGGAGTGAAACTAACCCTTTTTAATTTGAATAAATAAATGATTATAAAATGAAAAAGATTTGAATTTTCGTTCAACTGACGCCCATAACTCGTTCAAAATCATTCAAAGGCAGGTCTAAGTGATTAAGACTATTTTTTAAAATTAAAAAACCAAACTTTCAAAAATACATACATGGAGCCGATATATCGCCCCCGATAGGCAATATATTGCCTCCCCCTGTATTCCTGAGCCTCATTTGATCGATCGTGCAAAGTCAACGTGTTTTCTGTATCTTCCATAGGTGATATATCGCCCCTATGCTGCGATCTATCGACATACGTTGATATATCAAACACGTATTTTCACTTTTCAGCATATTTTGAATTGGATTAACAGTTTGACTGAGTCATAATACGATCCTAACAGCTGCTGGAAGGTTCTAGAGCTTCTAGATCCTTCTTTTATTAAAACTATCCATCAAAAATACATAATTCCTTAATAATCATAATTATGACAAGTGTCACACTCTTATTAGTTCTATCTAAACCATAGGTTATAATAAATATATTTCTAGATCCAGCAATATTAATCAAACCTTATGTTATAATTAATATTCTTAAACTATAGGTTAAACTTATAAAATCCATAATTGTTGCTATGAGTTTCCAACTAAGTCCTGGCTTGAACCAAAATCCACGGTAACTAACATACTACAAACAAATATTAACTACTACTACTATCTAGCTAGCTAAGTAAATATTCTGGGACACTACAATTCTCCCCTACTTAAAAGAATTTCATCCCCGAAATTTACTTACCAAACAATTCTGGATACCGGGCTAACATGTCTACCTCCAACTCCCACATTGCCTCCCGTTCAGAACTATTACTCCATAGGACCTTGACTTTCGGAATACTCTTAGACCGTAATTCCTTCATCCCTCTATCTAGGATGCTAACCGGTCGTATCGTACTTGAGGACGTGAGATGGGTCTAACACATGTCTACGCAACATCGAGATGTGGAACACATTGTAGCTATCTGCTAGAGCTGGTGGTAGGGCTAATCTATATGCAACTGTTCCAACCTTGTCCAATATCTCAAAAAGACCTATAAACCAGGGACTAAGCTTGCCGTTCTTCCCAAACCGCTTCACACCTTTCATAGGAGAATCTTTAAGAAGACTTGATCTCATACTTTGAATTCCACATCACGTCCCTTGGCATCCGCATAACTTTTCTGACGGCTCTGAGTAGCGAGCATATGCTTTCTAATAAACACTACAACATCCTGAGCTTCTCTAACAGCTTCGGCAAACACTTACTCCATGATCCTCCGAAATAAAGAACACAAGCTTGCAACATATCTACTAAAGTCTGTATGGTACGCTTGGACTGACCATCGGTTTGTGGATGAATGTTGTACTAAGATTTAGCTTGGTACCCATAGCTTGCTGCAAGCTTCCCAAAATCTCGATGAACACTGATCCTCTATCGAATACTATGGTCTTAGGGATTCCATGCAGTCTTACTATTTCTCAGACATAAACGTCTGCGTATTGATCTGCTGTGTAAGTAGTCTTGACAGGCAGGAAGTGAGGTGACTTGGTTAGTCTATCTACTACAACCAAAGCCAAGTCGTGCTGCTTATTTGTTCATGGAAAACTTGTCATGAAACCATGGCTATGTCTTCCCACTTCCATTCTGGTATACTAAGTGGTTGCAATAAGTTTGCAGGCCGCTGATATTTTGCTTTCACTTGCAGGCATACTAAGCATTTAGACACATGATGCTTAGTCGACCCTGGGTGAACTGAGTATGGGGTACTATGCGCTTCTTCTAAAATCTTCATCTTAATCCCTTGATCATTCGACATGCATACTCGATTATTACATCTCAAAAACCCCCGTCCTGAGATCGAGAAATATGTGGCCTTGCCTTCTTTAACTGCATCCATATGTGCTACTAATGTGTCATCATGCCCTTGTTCGATTCGTATATCTTCTAATAGACTTGACTGGATGGACAAGTTAGCCAGTTGACCAATGACTATTTCTATTCTGGCATTGATCAGCTCTTGCTATAGCAGCTTTTCTATTCCAGCTAACGCTGCTAGACTTCCATACCTCTTCCTACTTAGCGCATCAACAACTTCATTTGCTTTTCCCGGGCGGTATAGGATTTCACAATAATAATCCTTTACTAGTTCTAACCGCTTGCGTTGCCTCATATTGAGCTCCTTCTGCGTGAAGAAATACTTTAAGCTTTTGTGATCCATAAAAATCTCACACCGTCCTCCATAAAGATAATGGCATCAGATTTTCAATGCAAGGACCACCGCTGCCAACTCCATATCATGCGTTGGATAGCATTGCTCATACTCCTTGAGCTGCCTAGAGGTGTAGGCTATTACTTTGTGATTCTGCATCAGCACACAACCCAAACCTTGATTCGACGCATCACAATAGACTACAAACTTGTCATCGGGTGTCAGTACACAAAGTAATGGTGCTGAGCATAGCTTATCCTTAAGCAACTGGATGCACTCTTCACACTTATCCGTCCAGTCGAACCTTTGTTGTTTCTGGGTCAAGTTAGTAAGCAGAGTGGCTATCCTAGAAAAGCATTCTACAAACCTTTGATAGTAGCCTGCTAGCCCAAGAAAACTTCTAACCTCTAACGCATTCTTAGGTCTTGGCCAATCCTTCACAACCTCTACCTTAGATGGATCTACTGCAACTCCTTCATTGGATACTATGTGGCCAAGGAACGCTACTTGCAAAAGCCAAAATTCATACTTCTTGAACTTGGCGTCAAGTTGATGCTCTTTTAGTCATAATAAGGTCATCTTTAAATGTTCCTCATGCTCGACTTCGTCTTTTGAGTACACCAAAATATTGTCGATGAACACTACGACGAATTTATCCAACTAATCCTTAAAGACCCTATTCATTAAATCCATGAATGCGGCTGGAGCGTTGTAATGTCCATAACAAGTTCTAAAAGTTGTCTTGGGAATATCCTCTTCCCGTACCTTGAGCTGATGATACCCAGATCGTAGATCAATCTTTGAAAACACGGTTGCTCCTCGAAGTTGATCAAACAAGTCATCAATTCGGGGTAGCAGGTACTTATTCTTAATTGTCACCTTATTCAGCTCGCGGTAATCTATACACATCCGCATGCTTCCGTCCTTGTTCTTCACAAATAGAACCGGTGCTCCCCATGGCGAATGGCTCGGTCTAATGAAACCCAACTCTAAGAGTTCTTGTAGCTGCATCTTTAACACCTTAAGTTCGGTAGGTGCCATCTGGTATGGTGCCTTAGAGATAGGCTCGGTGCCCGGTACTAGTTCGATTGTGAAGTCAATTTCCTGAGTCAGTGGTAGCCTTGGTAAGTCATCAGGAAATACCACTGCAAATTCCTTTATGATGTGGACATCTCCAACCTTTAGTGGTGTTTCCTTTACCACATCCGTGACGCTGGCTAAGAATGTGTGATATCATTTTTCTATCATAATTGATCTTTGAGAGATGAAATAAGTGGTGTGCGTAGTTCAGAAACTTTTCCGATAAAGCAAAGTCTCTGACCATCAGGAGTCTCGAACGTCACTTGCTTATGTCTACAGTCGATGGTTGAGCCATGCCTTGCTAGCCAATCCATTCCCAGTATTATTTCAAAGTATTTGATGTCTAGATCTATCAATTCTCCTTCTAGTTCTACGTCCTCAATTTTGATCGATATGCCTCGTACTATCTGTGATGATAGGACTATTTCACCTGAAGGAAATTCTGTCACATATCTAGTTTTAAATCTTTCACAAGTTTTGTCTAATTTCTCTATCATTCCTAACGAGATATACGAGTGTGTGGCTCCCGAATCAAATAATACTAAACATACATTATTGAGGATATGAATATGACCTGTGACCACTTTATTACTAGCTTCAGCTTCTCCCTGGGTCAAGGCAAGGACTCTGGCAGGAACCATCTTGTTGTCCCTTTTCTCTTCTAGCTTGAGCTGGGGACATTCTCTCTTCCGGTGACCTTCCTGACCACAATTGTAGCATCACTTGGTGTTTGTACGCCACTCATCAGGATGTTTCTTTTGGCACTTAGAGCACTGCAGTTATTCTAGATAGCCCGACCTACTACCTCCATTGTTTGTATGTGCTCTTTTATCGTTGTCGGACTGCTTTTTGTTAGGATGCCTTCTCTTTTGAACATTATAGTTCCAAGGCTGATGGTTGTTGTGGTGGTTGTTTCGACTATTCTGAGGTTGACTCTGTTGTTTAGGCTCAGGCTTACTGGCCTCCTCCTTACTAACATTTGCCTAAAGCCTTTCTACTTCTATATCTGTTTCTAGAACATCGGCATAAGTAGTAGTTCTAGGATTTGCTAGCTTAACCCCTAGCTCAATATTTGGTCTAAGTCCTCTAACGAACTTGGTAACCCTCAGAAAGTCAGTTGAAACCAACTCTGGAGCAAACTTGGCTAGTCGATCGAACTGCGGAGCATACTCTGCTACTGTCAAGTTGCTTTGCTTCAGACAAATGAACTCCTCGACCCTTGTAGCGATGAGTGCCGAGTTGGTGTACTTCTTGTGTAACAGCTCCACAAATCTTGTCCATGTCATGGTGGCGACATTGTGAGTCTGCTGTCCTAGGTCTCACCATATTCTAGCATCCTTATTTAGTAGAGACGAAACGCATAATATGCGGTCCGCGTTGTTGAGATTCATGTGCGCTAGGATCGGCTCTACATTTCTGAGCCATTCTTTTGCCTCAAAGGGGTCCGTTGTCCCTTCGATGTATGGAGCGTGTTGCTTATGAAACCATTCGTGGATTGGCTCCATGTTCTGAGCTGGGTAGGGCGCATAGTTCACCATTGGCCACCCTCCATACGGACCAACTTTTTGGGGGTGCTGGAGCCATTTGTTGAGGCTGTGGTTGCGGCTGATGCTGGTGCTGAGCCTGTGGCTGTGGCTGGGCCTGCTGTCGTTGTTGCTGCAACAATTCCTCCACTTGTTGTCGTAGCTTGACAATTTCTGCGGTGTTGTCAACCAGAGGCGGCGGTGCACTTTGGTTAGCAGCAGCAGTGGTAGCACGCGTTACCCTTCTGCAAACTGGAGGGCTACATTAGTCTCATGAGCGGTGCTGGAAGCATTAGTGTTTGTGCATGCAGACCTTTTGAGCAAAATCTTCAGCGGAGTTCTAACATTCGAGAAAAACATGTTAGAACTTACCCTAATAAGCTCTACGACAAAACTTAATCTAAGCAAACATAACTCGGACCTATTAATTATGATTTCTTATGAAAATTATATAAGCCTTCTTTATCATTAGGGCATGTTTCTATACTTATAAAAATAAGCCTTCTTTATTATTTTCTAAGTCTGTTTATAATCATCCTATATGACTCAATTGTCAGGCTCGAAACTCGTTGTTGTTCCAAAGTTAACCATATTGAGGGAGCCCTGGGATCTATAAAATCGTTCCCACTACTATGGCCCCTTAACTCTCAATATAGAACCTAGTCCATTGATTTGTATCCACCCTCACCGAACTTGGCCATTATTTATTAAATTTATTATTTATTATGATTGTAAAAAAAAAAAATCAAACTCATACATGTCATTCAAAAATAACAATAATATTCATTTGGAAAAAGGCTTTCACTAAATACAATCATAAATGCAAAAGTAAATAAATAAAGAAATAAACTAATCTAGAAATCAGGATCTTCTACATCTGACCCTTCATCTAGCATATCATCATCTATCTCCTCATAATCATCATTATCTTGAGCCTCAAAATTTCCGCGAGGAAGATTCGTAAAGATTCTATGTTTTTGCTCATTAGTGAATTGGAATTCCATCTTAGAGGTGAACCTAAGTATGAGAAAATAATATCTCATAGCAACTAGTAATTCATCTTCATCATCTATAGACTCCCATAATTCTTCTAAAGTCAAAATTAAAGAAGGATAGTCTTTAAAAAGCCTAATTACTAAAACATATTGCTTTGTAGCTCTCATCATGATTTGCTTAGTAGTTTGGAGGTGAACTATCTCCTAGTGGAATAAGAGTAATCTCTGAGTGACACTTTCTAACACTCCTACTGTATTCCATGGCTCTCTAATCCTTTTTAATGCCTTAATGGCTTGGATATCTTCATAGGTCAATGCTCCATCCATTCTTAACTGGAAACATAAGGACTAAAACGTTAGCTAATAACATAAACATAATAACTATAACATAAACACTTACATTGGAGGTTAGATTTAGAGCTTGAGCATGTGTATCAAGGAGAACTTCATGCACATGAACCGTTGCTCTGATACCAACTGTAATGACCCAACTATTTCTAAGACCTTATCTGCATCTACTAACAAGTTGATGCTCTTTTAGTGGTGGGCATTAGCTACCAATAGACAGGTTTTGATCCTGTGTCCCGTGATGAATTACCAGTAGCTATGAGATATTATTTTCTCATACTTTGGTTCACTTCTAAGATGGAATTCCAATTCACTAATGAGCAAAAACATAGAATCTTTACAAATCTTCCTCGAGGAAATTTTGAGGCTCAAGATAATGATGATTATGAGGAGATAGATGATGATATGTTAGATGAAGGGTCAGATGTAGAAGATCCTAACATTTAGATTAGTTTATTTCTTTATTTATTTATTTTTGCATTTATGATTGTATTTAGTGAAAACCTTTTTCCAAATGAATATTATTGTTATTTTTGAATGACATGTGTGAGTTTGTTTTTTTTTTTTTTACAATCATAATGAATAATAAATTTAATAAATAATGACCAAGTTCGGTGAGGGTGGGTACAAATCAATTGATCGGATTCTATATTGAGAGTTAGGGGGCCATAGTAGTGGGAACGATTTTACTGATCCCAACCCTCCCTCAATATGGTTAACTTTGGAACAACGACAAGTTTCGAGCTTGAGAATTAAGTCATATAGGATGATTAGAAATAGACATAGAAAAAAATAAAGATGGCTTATTTTTCTAAGTATAGAAACACACCCTAATTATAAAGAAGGCTTACATAATTTTTCATAAGAAATCATAATTAATAGGTCCGAATTATGTTTGCTTAGCCTAAGTTTTTCCTTAGAGCCTATTAGGGTAAGTTCTAACATGTTTTTCTCGACTGTTAGAACTGCGCAGAAGATGTCGCTCAGAAGGTCTACACGCACAAAAGCTAATGCCTCTAGCACCGCTCATGAGATACTGAAGCCCATCCAGTTCGCAGAAGGGGAACGTGTGCTACCAATACTACTGCTAACAAAACTGCAATGCCACCTTCGGTTGACAACACCGCAGAAATTGTCAAGCTACGACAACAAGTGGAGGAATTGTTGCAGCAACAACGACAGCAGGCCCAGCCACAGCCACAGGCTCAACATCAGCCTTAGTCTCAACCTCAACTGCAACCACAGCCTCAGCAAATGGCTCTAGCACCCTAACAAGTTGATCCATATGGGGGGTGGCCAATGGAAAACCATGCGCCCTACCCAGCTCAGTACATGGAGCCAATCTACGAGCAGTTTCTTAAGCAACACGCTTCAAACTTTGAAGGGACAACCCACCCCTTCGAGGCGGAAGAATGGCTTAGAAATGTAGAGCCGATCCTAGCGCACATGAATCTCGGCAACGCGGATCGCATATCCTGCATTTTGTCTCTACTAAAGAAGGATGCTAGAATATAGTGGGACCTAGTACAATAGACTCATGACGTCGCCACCATGACATGGACAAGATTTGTGGAGCTGTTCCACAAGAAGTATTCCAACTCAACAGTCATTGCTACAAGGGTCGAGGAGTTCACTAGTCTGAAGCAGGGCAACTTGACGGTAGAAGATTATGCTCAGCAGTTCGATCAACTAGCCAAGTTTTCCCCAGAGTTGGTTCCAACTGACTTTCTAAGGGTTACCAAGTTCGTTAGAGGACTTAGACCAAAGATTGAGCTAGGGCTTAAGCTAGAAAATCCTGGAACTAATACTTATGAAAATGTGCTAGAAACAACTATAGAAGTAGAAAGGCTTCAGGCAAATGTTAGTAAGGAGTTGGCAGCGGTGGTCTTTGCAGTGAAAATCTGGCACCATTATCTTTAAGGAGAATAGTGTGAGATTTATACTGTTCACAAAAGCTTAAACTTTTTCTCCACTCAAAAGGAGCTCAACATGAGGTAGCGCAGGTGGTTAGAACTAGTGAAGGATTATGACTGCAAAATCCTATACCACCCAGGAAAGGCTAACGTAGTTGTTGATGCGCTAAGTAGGAAGAGTTATGGAAGTCTAGCAGCGTTAGCTGGACTAGAAAAGTTGCTACAACAAGAGCTGATCAATGCCGGAATAGAAATAGTCATTGGTCAACTGGCTAACTTGTCCATCCAGTCAAGTCTATTAGAAGATATAGATTGGACAAGGGCATGATGCAGTTAAGAAGGCAACGCCACATATTTCTCGATCTCAGGACAAGGGTTTTTGAGATATAAGGATCAGGTATGCATGTCGAATGATCAAGGGATTAAGATAAAGATTTTTGAAGAAGCGCACAATACCCCATACTCAGTTCACCCAGGGTCGACTAAGATGACTCACGACCTTAAGGTGTTGTATTGGTGGCCAGGAATGAAGAAAGATGTAGCGGAGTATGTGTCTAAATACATAGTATGCTAGTAAGTGAAAATAGAACATCAACGGCCTGCATGCTTATTGCAACTGCTTAGTATCCCAGAATGGGAGTGGGAAGACATTGCCATGGATTTCGTGATAGGACTACCACGAAAAAATAAGCAGCAGGACTCGGCTTGGGTAGTAGTAGATAGACTAACCAAGTCAGCTCATTTCCTGTCTGTCAAGACTACGTATACAACAGATCAATACACAGACGTTTATGTCCAAGAAATAGTAAGACTGCATATGGAATCCCTAAGACCATAGAATCCGATAGAGGATCGGTGTTTACATCGAGATTTTGGGAAAGCTTGCAGCAAGCCATGGGTACCAAGTTAAGCCTTAGTACGACATTTCATACTCAGACCGAGGGTCAGTCCGAGCGTACAAAACAGATTTTAGAATATATATTGTGCGCTTGTGTACTTGATTTTGGAGGATCATGGAGTAAGTATTTGCCGCTAATAGAATTCTCCTGCAACAATAGCTACCATTCAACGATCGGGATTGAACCCTATGAGTTACTTTATGGAAGGAGGTGTCAATCGCCATTACATTAGGACAAGGTAGGAGAAAGGCAACTTCTTGGACCCAAACCTGTTAGAGAAGCTCAGGATGTACTAGTGTTGATTAGAAAGTGTATGCTTGCTGCTCAGAGCCGTCAGAAAAGTTATGCGGATTCCAAGCGGCGTGATGTGGAATCCAAAGTCGGAGATCAAGTCCTTTTAAAGATATCTTCTAGAAGGTGTGAAGCGGTTTGGGAAGAAAGGCAATCTTAGTCCCTGGTTTATAGATCCTTTTGAGATATTGGACATGGTGGGAACAGTAGCATATAGATTAGCCCTACCGCCAGCTCTAGCAAATAGCCACAATGTGTTCCACTTCTCGATGTTGTGTAGACATGTGTTAGACCCATCTCACGTCCTCAAGTACGATACGATAGCACTCAAGAAAAACTTAAGTTACGAGGAATGACCGGTTAACATCCTAGATAGAGGGATGAAGGAATTACTGTCTAAGAGTATCCTGATTTTCAAGGTCCTATGGAGTAATATTTTTGAACGGGAGGAAACATGGGAGTTGGAGGAAGACATGTTAGCCCGGTATCCGGAATTGTTTGGTAAGTAAATTTCGGGGACAAAATTCTTTTAAGTAGGGGAAAATTGTAGTGTCCCATAATATTTACTTAGCTAGCTAGATAGTAGAAGTAATTAATATTAGTTTGTAGTATGTTAGTTATTGTGGATTTTGATTCAAGTCGGGACTTAGTTGGAAACTCATAGCAACACTTATGGATTTTATAAGTTTAACCTATAGTTTAAGAATATCAATTATAACATAAGGTTTGATTAATATTGCTGGATCTAGAAATATATTTATTACAACCTATGGTTTAGATAGAGATAATAAGAGTGTGACACTTCTCATAGTTATGATTATTAAGGAATTAAGTATTTTTATGGATAGTTTTAATAAAAGAAATATCTAGAAGTTGTAGAACCTTCCATTAGTTGTTAGGATTGTATTATGACTCAGTCAAAGCTGTTTATCCAATTGAAAATATGCTGAAAAAGTTCAAATACGTGTTTGATATATCAACGAATGCCGATATATCGCAGCATAGGGGCCGATATATCGCCTACGGAAGATACGGAAAAGACGTCGACTTTGCATGATCAATCAATCGAGGCTCAGGAATTCAGGGGGAGGCAATATATCGCCTATGGGGGGCGATATATCAGCTCTATGTATGTATTTTTGAAAGTTTGGTTTTTCAATTTTAAAAAATTGTCTTAATCACTTAGACCTGCATTTGAACGATTTTGACCGAGTTCTGGGCGTCAGTTGAACGAAATTCAAATCTTTTTCATTTTATAATCATTTATTTATTCAAATTAAAAGGTGTTAGTTTCACTCCTTGAACTCTATAAATAGGGCCTAGTACTCATCCATTTTCATTATTCTTAAGCAATTGATTAGAGCCTCCAAGGTGCTAGTGTTACTATAGAGAGATACACTTAGGCTTTGGGTTAAAGCTTTATCATTCTAAGCTTTTATAAACACTTGGGAAGTGAGATTTAGTGTGATCTCAGTATTGAGGTTTAGACCAAACAACAAGATCATTCAAGGTATTTCTATTCCTAAGTCCAGTTCTATATGGTTCTTTAGTTTTCTTTTATTCAGATCCTAACTCTTATTTATGCTTCTAGATTAGGTATTTAAGTTCTTGAAACTTAAGGTTCTTCTTGGTAAGTTTCTTCTTGGATGGTTTAGTGTTCTATTCATCTCTTTTTCTTTAGATTCTCACCATTTTTACTGTTGGTTTATAGGAGTGTTTAGATAACATGCCCCAAGAATATGTTTTGTAGTCCTTGGGCATATGACTTGCTTAGCTAGCAAGCCCCACAAATTTATGGGCATATGAATTCCTTAGCTAACAAGCCCCAAGAATTTATGATGGCCATTAATTTTGTAGTCCTATATTATACATGTTTTTATAGTCATATGTTTTATAGTATATGTTTATGATATAGTCTTATGCTTATGATATATGATGTATGTTTTTAGTAGATTTTCCTTGTTGGGCATTAGGCTCATTCCTTTATTTTAGTATGATGCAGGAAAATTAATATGGAAGGCGGACGGATTCTTGGCTGCTTGGCTTGTGTGTTGAGGACGAATGGATTGAATGGACTGCGTGTCGATCGAGGATGGCGTCATTTAGTCTTTTGAATTATGTTTCTTTTGTAATTCCGCAAATAGTAGTTAAACAATTGAATTAAAGTTTATGGTTTATAAACAATGGGAACACATACCATATTACATTTTATTTTATACTTTTATGTTATTGATACAATATTTATTTTGGATTTCTAATAAAGTTATGTTATTTCTTATGTTTGTATCAAAATAGTAGTAGCTATCTCTAGAAGTTTCAATGGTCCAAGGTCATGATAATAGTTGGGTCATTACAGCGACAACAGGCCCAACTATTTCTAAAACCTTGGACCATTAAAACTTCTAGATATAGCTACTACTATTTTGATACAAACATAAGAAATAACATAAATTTATTGAAAATCCAAAATAAATATTGTATCAATAACATAAAAGTATAAAATAAAATGTGATATGGTATGGGTTCCCATTGTTTATAAAACATAAACTTTAATTCAATTGTTTATATACTATTTGCGGAATTACAAAAGAAACATAATTCAAAAGACTAAATAACGTCATCATCGATCGACATGCAGTCCATTCAATCCATTCGTCCTCAACACACAAGCCAAGCAGCCAAGAATCTGTCCGCCTTCCATATTCATTTTCCTGCATCACACTAACAATATAGGAATGAGCCTAATGCCTAACAAGGAAAATCTACTGAAAATATACATCATATATCATAAGCATAAGACTATATCATAAACATATACTATAAAAACATATATCATATAGGACTACAAAATTAATGGCCATCATAAATTCTTGGGGCTGGTTAGCTAAGCAAGTCATATGCCCATAAATTTGTGGGGTTTGCTAGCTAAGCAAGTCATATGCCCAAATACTACAAAACATATTCTTGGGGCATGTTATCTAAACAAGTCATATGCCCAAGGACTACAAGACATATTATACATATACATATCATAACATAAACATATCATAACATATAACCACATAAAATCTATCCTATTTTCCTTACCAAAAGACGGGATATTTGGGAACAAGAACGGGATTAGCACACTCCTATAAACCAACAGTAAAAATGGTGAGAATCTAAAGAAAAAGAGATGAAAAGAACACTAAACCATCTAAGAGGAAACTTACCAAAAAGAACCTTAAGTTTCAAGAACTTAAATACCTAATTAAAAATCATAAACAAAAGTTAGGATCTGAATAAAAGAAAAATATAGAACCATAAAGAATTGAACTTAGGAATAAGAATACCTTGAATGATCTTATGGATTGATCTAAACCTCAATACCGAAATCACACTCTATCTCACTTCCCAAGTGTTTAGAAAACTTTAGAATAATAAAGCTTTTATCCCAAACCCAAGCGTATCTCTCTACAGTAACACTAGCTCCTTGGAGGCTCTGATCAAATGCTTGAAGAATGAAGAAAATGGTTGAGTACTAGGTCTTATTTATAGAGTTCAAGGAGTAAAACTAACCCCTTTTAATTTGAATAAATAAATGATTATAAAATAAAAAATATTTGAATTTTCGTTCAACTGACACCCAGAACTCGATCAAAATCGTTCAAAGGAAAGTCTAAGTGGTTAAATGAAATTTTCAAAATAAAAACCAAACTTCTACTACTATCTAGCTAGCTAAGTAAGTATTCTGGTCCAACAACTGCTACAGCAACAACAACAGCAACCGGCCCAGTCGCACCCACAGAGTCAGCCTCAACCACAGCCTAAGCAAATGGTAACCCAACAAATATTCCTTATGGGGGATGGCCAATGGTGAACTATGCGCCCTACCCAACTCAGTACATGGAGCCAATCTATGAGCGGTTTCATAAGCAACACACTCCAAACTTTGACAGGGCCAAAAAACCCCTTCGAGGCGAAAGAATGGCCAGAAATGTAGAGCCGATCCTAGCGCGCATGAATCTCGGCAACGTGGACCGCATATCTTGTGTTTCATCTCTACTAATGAAGGATGATAGAATATGGTGGGACCTAGTACAATAGACTCACGACATCGCCACCATGACATGGACAAGATTTGTGGAGCTGTTCCACAAGAAGTACTACAACTCGGTAATCATCGCTACAAGGGTCGAGGAGTTCACTAGTCTGAAGCAGGGCAACTTAACGGTAGCAGAGTATGCTCGGCAGTTCGACCAACTAGCCAAGTTTCCACCAGAGTTGGTTCCAACTGACTTTCTAAGGGTTACCAAGTTTGTTAGAGGACTTAGACCAAAGATTGAGCTAGGGGTTAAGCTAGCAAATCCTGGAACTACTACTTATGTCGATGTTCTAGAAACTGCTAGAGAAGTAGAAAGGCTTTAGGCAAATGTTAGTAAGGAGGAGGCCAATAAGCTTGAGCCTAACAGCAGAGTCAACCTCAGAATGGTCGAAACAACCACCATAAAACCCATTAGCTTAGCAACAATAATGGTCAGAAGAGAAGGCATCCTGACAATAGGCAGTCTGAAAATGATAAAAGAGCACGGATGAACAATGGAAGTAGTAGGTCGGGTTATGTCGAATACCCGCAGTGCTCTAAGTGCCAAAAGAAACATCATGGTGAGTGTCATGCAAACACCAAGGGATGCTACAATTGTGGTGAAGAAGGTCACCCGAAGAGGGAATGTCCCCCGCTCAAGCCAGAGGAAAAGAGGGACAACAAGATGGTTCCTGCCAGAGTCTTTGCCTTGACCCAGGGAGAAGCTGATGCTAGTAATAAAGTAGTCATAGGTCGGATTCCAATCCTCAATAATATATGTTCAGTATTATTTGATTCAGGAAGCACTCACTCGTATATCTCGTTAGGAATGATAGAGAAACTAGACAGACCTTGTGAAAGATTTAGAACTAGGTTTGTGACAGAATTGCCTTCGGGTGAAATAGTCCTATCATCACGGATAGTACGAGGTGTTCCGATCAAAATTGAGGACGTAGAACTAGAAGAATACCTGATAGAACTAGAGATCAAATACTTTGACGTAATACTGGGCATGGATTGGCTAGCAAGGCATGGTGCAACCATCGTCTGCAGATGCAAGAAAGTACGTTTGAGACTC
Organism: Humulus lupulus; assembly: GCF_963169125.1. NCBI lineage: Eukaryota > Viridiplantae > Streptophyta > Magnoliopsida > Rosales > Cannabaceae > Humulus > Humulus lupulus. Next base: position 41,726,403 of record NC_084796.1, read on the forward strand.
CTGACGGTCAGAGACTATGCTTTATGGGAAAGGTTTAAGGACTACGTACGCTTCTTATTTCATCCCTCAAATCTCAGAGAATGGTAGAAAAAGGGTGTCACACATTCTTAGCCAGCATCACAGATGTGGTAAAGGAAACACCACTAAAGGTTGGAGACATTCGCATTATAAAGGAATTCCTAGAAGTATTTCCTGACGACTTACCAGGGTTGCCGCCGACTCAGGAAATTGACTTCACAATCGAGCTAGTACCAGGAACTGAGCCTAACGCAAAGGCACCATAACGAATGGCACCGACCGAAATCAAGGAGTTAAAGACGCAGTTACAAAAACTCTTAGACTTGGGTTTCATTAGACCGAGCGATTCTCCATGGGGAGCATCGTTTCTATTTGTGAAGAAAAAGGACGGAAACATGCAGATGTGTATAGATTACCGCACACTGAATAAGGTAACAATTAAGAATAAGTACCTGCTACCCTGAATTGACAACTTGTTTGATCAACTCCGAGGAGCGACCGTGTTTTCAAAGATCAATAGTTCGGGTATCACCAGCTCAAGGTGCGGGAAGAGGATATTCCTAAGACAACTTTTAGAACTTGTTATGAACATTTCAAGATTTTAGTTATGCCTTTTGGTCTTACCAACGCTCCAGCCGCATTCATGGATTTAATGAATAGGGTCTTTAAGGATTACTTGGATAAATTTGTCGTAGTGTTCATCGACAATATTTTTGTGTACTCAAAAGACGAAGTCGAGCACGAGGAACATTTAAAGATGACCTTGTTGCGACTAAAAGAGTATCAACTTTACGCCAAGTTCAAGAAGTGCGAATTTTGGCTTTCGCAAGTAGCGTTCCTCAGCCACATAGTATCCAAAGAAGGAGTTGCAGTAGGCCCATCTAAGGTAGAGGTTGTGAAGGATTGGCCAAGACCTAAGAATGCGTTAGAGGTTAGAAGTTTTCTTGGGCTAGCAGGCTACTATCAGAGGTTTGTAGAAGGCTTTTCTAAGATAGCCACTCCGCTTACCAACCTGACCCGAAAGAAGAGGAGGTTCAACTGGACAGATAAGTGTGAAGAGAGCTTCTAGTTGCTTAAGGATAAGTTATACTCAGCACTAGTGCTTTGTGTACCAATACCCAACGACAAGTTTGTAGTCTACTGTGATGTGTCGAAGCAAGGTTTGGGTTGTGTGCTAATGCAAAATGACAAAGTGATAGCCTACGCCTCGAGGAAACTGAAGGAATACGAGCAACGCTATCCATTGCACGATATGGAGTTGGCAGCGGTGGTCTTTGCATTGAAAATCTGGCGCCATTATCTTTATGGAGAACGGTGTGAGATTTATACGGATCAAAAAAGCTTAAAGTATTTCTTCACTCAAAAGACAACATGAGGCAACGCAGGTGGTTAGAATTAGTGAAGGATTATGACTGCAAAATCCTATACCACCCGAGAAAGGCTAATGTAGTTGTTGATGTGCTAAGTAGGAAGAGTTATGGAAGTATAGCAGCGTTAGCTGGAATAGAAAAGCCGCTACAGCAAGAGCTGATCAATGTCGGAATAGAAATAGTCATTGGTCAACTAGCTAACTTGTCTATCCAGTCAAGTCTATTAGAAGATATACGGGTCGGACAAGGGCATGATGACACATTAGTAGCACATATGGATGCAGTTAAGGAAGGCAAGGCCACAGATTTTTCAATCTCAGGATAGGGGTTTTTGAGATATAAGGATCGAGTATGCTTGTCGAATGATTAAGGGATTAAGATGAAGATTTTAGAAGAAGCGCACAATACCCCATACTCAGTTCACCTAGGGTCGACTAAGATGACTCACGACCTTAAGGCGTTGTATTGGTGGCCAGAAATGAAGAAAGATGTAGCGGAGTATGTGTCTAAATGCTTAGTATGCCAGCAAGTGAAAGCTGATCAGCAGCCTGCAGGCTTATTACAACCGCTTAGTATTCCAGAATGGAAGTGGGAAGACATAGCCATGGATTTCGTGACAGGTTTGCCACGAACAAATAAGACGCACGACTCAGCTTGGGTCATTACAAACACCGCGACCCTTAGGGTAAGGTCGCGGCCCGCCTAGGTAGCCACAGCCTAGGTTGGTCTTTAGGCTCGGCGAGGCTCAGGGATTTAAACCTAAGTGCTCGGGACGAATTCTACTACCCAGTATAGTAGATTTTGACGTCCCGGAGGCTAGTATTTGTTTCCAAAGAATTTTCATTGGATTAGATTTTGTTTGTTATCCATTGTTGCTTGTGACTAGAGATACCATTAAGGCTCGGGATTGAGCATCTTGCTCGGGACTGCTCTACATCCTTCGCTCGGGATTTGAGGTAAGAAAATTGCACCCAAGTAATTGTGAATGGGACTGAGATTCCCTGTATATGAACATATGTGTTCTATAATTTATATATCTCTAATGTGTAAAAGTACGGCCTAAGGGAGTCGGGGCTGGTGTTACGCGTACTGAACGCTGCTCGGCCTAAGCGAGCCGGGATCAGCTAAATAACCAGAGGGCTCAGCCTAAGGGTACCAACACCCAAACATTTTTATTAAAGATTGAATTATATATTTGGTAGTATTTGTTTACTGTTTCCTAACTTGTTGCTTGTACCATGTTGTTGGTTGAACTACTTGATTTAAAGTTTACCATGCACTTTCTATTATTATCTATGCTTATTGATTTAATTTTCTTACTGAGCCTTGGCTCATGGGTGCTACGTGATGCAGGTAAAGGCAAGGGAAAGTTGGACCAACCATGAGTTGGAGAGCTTTGGGGGCGGAGTGTACATTAGTCATTTCTCGGCCGCCACGACCGAAGGATTTACAGGGATTAGAGCTCAAAACTGTATTTTGTCATTTAGACTGGCTATTGTTGTATCAACTTTTGAGGGTTGTATTTGCCAAGTAAACACTATTTTTGGGATCCCATGTATCAAACTCTTGTTTTAATGAAAGTCAACAATTCTACGATCAAAATCTTTTAACCCTAACTTGACAGTTGACTTTAGAAACACATTTGTGTTCAAATAACTTGATTAGCAAGTCTTGCACTATTTTAAACACATAGTGTCGCGGTCTTGGTTACCCAGGGAGTTACGCATGCATTATGATTTTATTATGTTACGCTATGATATGTTATAATATGTTATACTATGCTATGACTCTGTTATGATATGTTATGACTTAAGATGTGATAGTTGAGCTAGTATATGTTTTATGATTGGGCTTTGGGGTTATGACCTACATTGCTCTTCTTGCTGGGCGTTATCTCACGGGTACTCTGTGTTGCAGGTGCCATATGTTAGTTTTGTTTCGCGGCGACGGGTGAAGTCCAATCCAGAAAGGAAATGTATATCATAAGAGCCTCTCAACCTATTACAATCAAAGCGACGTAAACGCCAGAGTTTCATTTAACATTTTTTTATTCATGTGGTTTTAAAGGTGTTTTATTATGAATGGAGACCGAAAATAGTTTTGTTTGGTTACTTGCATTTCAGATAAATGTTTTATTTTAAAGTATGGATATCCGAATGTTGCATGTGTTTTAATAAGAATTCTTTTTAAAAAAAAATTATGCATTATATAGTATATCATTTGTTTTTCAATCTTTAAAATAATTAGAAATGACTAGTACCCTAACAAGGTCTCGGGGTTAGGATTTTGAGGTGTTACAATTGGTATTAGAGCCAAAGGTTGTATTGTATTCATGATCCCATGATATACGTATGAAGACTGGAAAGTACTCGGCCCAGTGCACTGTAAGTTTTAGTTCTTAAGTTAGTTGTTTTGTTTTGTTTTTTTTACGCTTTGCTACTGCATGTTAGTATAGGTTTAGTAAGGTTAGACTTAAGTTGTATGTTTATAAGAAGGTCTAGGTTAGTATGATTGGAAGTTACAAGTGAGAGAAATGGGTATCATGATTGGTTGAATAGGGTCGAGTTGTGTAGCTTTTAACGTGTTGCGCTATGTTTAGTTCTTTGTGTTGCATTTAGCGCACTATGTTGCATCTAACGCATTGTGTTGCATTTAGCGCACCAATGCTATATTTTCTTTTTAGGAAAAATCAAAATGGTTTGATGGTTTGATAGAGAGATTTTTATATCATGATATTGAGGTAAGCATTTATGATCTATAATTGTGATTTTATATTTATGGTGAATTTCAAAACGATATAAGGATAAAAGTATAGTGTCAAAGTAATGTGATGACATGATGCAATAATGGGTAATAAGTGCATGTGAATGGTTAAACTTTATGGGTTTGTACTACGAATATGGATTTGACTACTTTATGAGATTTAGTTTGATTATTTACATAAAGAATGATAAGAAAAAGTTTGTAGGTCAAACTAGGCAGCTGGTTTGATGGTTATTGAGTGGGATAGCATAAGGTAGTTTAGTTTAGTATATTGAGGATAGAAGAATAAGAAAATTCTTGTTATAGTAACTCATTCTCTTTGACTTGGGAATTATTGAGGGACTACTTGTAAGTATTTGATGGAAAAAAAATGCACCAGGAGATGCTAAGAGGGAAGATGTGTGTAATTGTGTGGTTGGTTGGATGTCAACCATGAACTGTCATTACAAGGACTAGTTGATAGAAGAAGGGAATCCTAATCGCGCATATGATAGACATGGGGATTTAAACTTTAAAGGATGATGGATCACACTTGGATACAACATGGAAAGTAGATGGGAAGCCAACATTTACTTGGTATAAGTATCTTCATGCAGAGTTTTAGACGTATGATTTAGCGAGCTCGGAGCTTAGTTAGAGGGTTTCTAAAAATAACTTGGATGAGCACATCTAGTAGGACTACTAGAGTCAGTTGACTCCATATAAAAAGCAAGCCAAGAATCATAAGGGATTTTGGTGACGATAAGGAACAAAGTTACCAATTAAGTTCGACTTTGAAAGAGAAGCAAAAAAGTGGGATGTTGAGGAAGGGATGAAGTGGACAGATAATACACTTTTAAGGAGCTACAACACGAAATAATAAGAAAAAAAATGACTCTAAAGGCTTTTTTTGTTTGTCAATCAAGGATCAGGTGTGATGGGGGATAGTAGAGAGAATCCCATAACGGTTGTAATTCTTTGTACTAAAGGATTTGGCATAGTGAGAAGCAAGACGATCAACCAACGAAAAACAACATTAATTATGAAAGAGGATTGGACACCTTTATTTTTAAAGGATATAAGAATAAGGGAGAAGTTGATATCTAAAAAGAACGACTCATATGAAGATAGATGGCTAAAGATTGTACTTGGTGAGTACACCGACGAAAGTTTACGTACGATAAATTCACCAATAAGAACAAGACAAACTTACGAGGTTTTATAGGAAATTCAACATAATATATCTTGAAAGGATGATAAGAAAGCATGAAGCACCCTCTACAAAGGAGATGGCGGACAACCACAAGTGAATGGAATGGACTAGATGAGGACAATAGTAGATCGATACTTGAATAGAGATCACTACGTAACAACATGTCATGATCAATATGACTACATGAAGGTAGTCAACATCAGGGGAACCATTTCCACCTGGCATGACAGAGGCTATGAACATATGGGAGGAATGCATTGAGATTTAACCACAGACGACAAAGATATCAGGAACACATAACCAGGAAGAGAAAACATGGATAAAGAAGTGTAAGGCATGGATGCAGGGACAATGGACAAAGAATTTGAAGGGACCAAGTTATGGATTAAGACACAGTGATGGCAAGTGTTTGGAAATCTAAGGTAATAGGAATATGCCTGGACTATGATAAGGAGAAAGATGTTAGTAAACCATGATATATGAAGGAATATATTTTGGAAACAATTTATACTTGGATAGTATGGACTTCTAAGACGCGTTATTTGAATGAAAATTCCAATAGTGTTATGGATATGATAGACGGTATTTTTAAGGCATAGAGATATCTATATCACTTCAAAGAATGGAAATCCAGTGTAAGGAAACTTGATTATGAAGTAACATGTAGGGATGTTACAACTCATGGAAGTATTAGAATGAGATCTAGATGGAGGATGTGTAGGGATTTTCCAAAGGATTCAAAGTAACAAGAATCATTAGCGATAAAGATGGATGGATTTATGGATTAACGTGGCTCATTTTATGTATACATTAGAAAAATGATTTAAGTCTTATGGATTTCAGATTTTGATAGATTTGTAAAATATCTAACACTTTCTTCATGATTTGGGAAGAATTTTAAGAATCAGTGGATATAAAGATAAATGGTGGCTTAGACTCTCATTCTCAGATGGAAATAATGGTGAAGGATAGACCTGCATTCAAAGGAACACAATGCGGAGTCAATTATTGGATTGTATTAGGCTATGACATATGTCTGAATGATTTTATATTACTATTATAGCTAACAAATGACAAATTTTGGGTGACACCTTAAGTGGTGGGGTAAAAAGGAAGATATTACCCACTTGTTCAATATGATACCTCAGAAATAAGGAATTCAGAAGGGTCAAAAGTGAATGACTACTTTTGAGGGTTAATGGAAAAGCCAAACACATGGACTTAATATATTTGGACGTGAATAGTTGAACTGTCGGACTAAAAGATGGAGAACAAGAAACCTGTATAAGGAAGGGCTGGCAGGAAAAATGAGTATGGCATTATAACCCTTAAGTGTTACTGAAAGGAATCAATTGACATTTGACGTTAGAAGGTGCTCAAAATGGAAATTATATGAACATGTGTCAGATTTTATTCTTGGTTGCATGATTAAATTGATAAGGGAAAATGATTTAAGAGTACATATGTTACAAGCCAAAAGAATTCTAGATGAAGAAGCATAGTATGAAGTATGTGCATATATGCTATGGATACTAAGGAGCTGTGGAGAAAGCTTCCTAGAATATGAAAAATTGAATATATGGCAATAGTTATGGACTATGAAGTAGAACCGATATAAATGGTTTACTACTAGAATGAATATAAAGTGGCAGGAATATCAAGTGGCAAAGGGTTGAAGGTAAAAAAAAGGGTTAATGTGGTCAGAATTTGTTCAAAGGGTGGTGTAAACTCGAAAATGGATAAAATTATAAGTTGTTTATTGGATATGGCCATAGTGCTTAGCCAAGATGCTTCATGATGATCATAAGACAAAGAAATGATGAACTATTAATGACACTCAAGGAGAAGAGAACGTTGATGGTATGGTACAATGAATTCCGAGGACGAAATTCCTTTGAAGGATGGGATAGTTGTAATATTCCTCTTTTCGTTTCATGGGTATTTTGGTAATTTTGGCATGTGAGGGCAATTCGGTAAATTAATACTCTTGAGGGGTATTTTTTGTAATTTTGTAAAATTACGTATTATGTGATTATATGACTATGTTTATGTGATATTAATATTTGTGAAAGATATTTTATGTTGGAAAATACCAAAGGTGCTCGGGATATGTGTTAAAGTGACGAATCACGTTTTCCTTCAAGTGCAAGGGGATTTATTGTCAAGAATTGTTGAAAGACGGGTCATAATGGAATAAAGATAACTTATGGGGAATAATTTTATTATGGATTATGAAAACTAGTAGTTTAGTGGGGAATTACTAAAAAGGGTTTAATGAAATTGTTAGAATGGATTAGATTAGTCGTAGGATGGTAATTTGCCGATAGAGTCATTATAAATAGAAAGTGAGAGACTAGGGTTAGGGTTAGACTCACAATTTAAATTTGGTGGCTGCTCTACACGTGATCAAAGGAGACAATTCTCTCTCTCACACTCTCTCTAGTCTAGGGTTCAAGATCTAAGGAAGAAGAAGGATGACGATCTCTTCATATACGTATGGATCACTAGGAACTCATGTGGGGACTCAATTAGGATGCTTTGGGAGGAGATGTTCATGGCTTAGGTTGCTCTACATGATCTTGGTAAGAACTTCTCACACTTTTAAAGTTGCTTTGATAGTTCTTGAAGCTTTGAGTGATATTAATGGTGGATTTGATTCGAAAACATGATAGGTTGGGATGATTGGTTTTATATGCATGTTAGAGACTAGGTTATTAATCTATAATGGTTAGAAACATGTTAGGGTTCAATTTATTAAGTCATGATTTCTAGTTTTGAAGAATGGAAAGGTAGCTTGGGGAAGAAGAAGTTTTGTTGCAAGAGATTGTTAGAGTTATGGAGTTAGGGGATGCTCATGAATTTTTGGTATTATATTTGTATGCCCTGATATTCAGCCCAGGTCTTTTATGCAGTGCGACTCCCCATGTAATAACACGAGCTGAGGAATACGAAGCATTAAGGCACGAGTTGAAGATGGATATAAAATATAGCATCCTGGGCACGAGTTGGCGTTATATTCAGGTCGTAGTACTCTGACAACCTGCCATGTCCAAGAGTTTATTAAGCTGGATATGTTATATACAAACGTGTGTGATCAGACATCACATGTCCGTTTATCCCTAAATTCTCGGACACATAATATAAACGTGCGTGATCAGACATCACATGTCCGATTATGCCAGACGACCCATCATCAATTTTACCTAATGATTAGACCATACCTTAATATATATTGTAATATTCATTATTTGTGCAAGACAGGTCACAAATAATGATGGGTATTCACGTGATATCCCCTACACCTATCCTGGGATGGTTCTTCTATAAATACCAAGACCTGGGATAGAAATGGGGGATGGTTTTTTCTGTGTAATGCAAATACTCTATCAAAATATAGAGAGATATACAGTAATAATATCGACTCGTGGACTAGGGGGATATTAGCCTCAGAACCACGTAAAAAAGGAACGAGAGTTCTTATTATATCATTCTAAGCATCCTTAAGAGTTATTATTCTTATTACGGTTTATCCTTAAGCACTAGTTTATTCCAGCTAATTACGTAATACACTGTTGGCAAAAAATTACGTCAACAGTTTGGTTCTTTCATTGAGAGCTGCAAATTAGTGCCATTGAAAAGGATTCATAACAAAGTTCATCATGGTGGTCACTCGTTCAAGGCACAGTAACGAAACGAATCAGCATGGTGGGCAGGAGGCTCAGCATACTGCTGTTTCCGATGATCAAAACCCAGAGATTCAGCAGCAGTCGGGAAAGCAATCGATAGGCCACGACGACACTGGAAGTTTAGTGCCTCTACTACAGAACCCGAACCCGGGGTATTTCACGGCGGTGGAGTCGGAGAACATGCAGTTGAGGAGTCATCTAGCCAAAGCAAACAAGAAAATCGAGGAGGTCTTGGCTCGGCTACCCCCTCTTGCAACAAAAGTTAACGTCAGAAAATGCAAGGCGGGACTCGTAAGTCTCGCCGCCATAGTCGACCCAGGACAAGCCGATCGGTTAGAACCTCAACCCCAAGTTCTACTCCCATGTCACGCAATCGCCAAGAAACCTTATTTAGTGGCTTTCCTAGGGATCACCAACGAGTCAGTTGGTTGGTTAGAACCTCGACTCCGAGTTCAGTACCACCGTCGAATGCCCATGGCAATCCACGCAAATAGTCAAGGACAAACTCGCAAAGACGACATGTACCAACCGACTTCCCTGTACCGCAATCAGATCGCCATGCACAGGGAACCAGAAATGGTGGAGCAGAGCAACTGCGGGCTAGTTTGGTCCGACCTGATGGGACGAGAATTACTTCACCGATTAGGCATCCTCCGTCGCCAATAAGGCATCCGTCCCCACCTCGTTTTTCTCGAGACATTCCTGCCTACGGAAACAGGAGGAGGAATCCTCCTCCCATTGCCCCTGCTCATGTCCCGCAAGCACGCGGGAATGCGCCAGATCCTCATCCTCAAGCGCACGCTCTGAGCTTCTCTAATGGAAGTTATTAGACAGAGGATCGTCGAAGTGGTAGTACCAACGCAGATTTGAGGAATCAGCTGAGTTCAGCTCAAAATCCTTGGGTTGATCCACATACTGATCTGCGAGATCGCTTAAACTCACAAAGAACCAATCTGGCTCGCGATGTAGTCAGTGGCACTACCATGAGGGAAGTCCTTCCGAAGTGCGTGATAACGGGAATGCCCCACCAAACCAAGGTCGAACTTGGAGGGACAATAACCCGTCAAATGCGTACGGTCGAATGGGAGTTGTTGAACAGCCCCAGGGAACCAAGGACCCAACCCTCAAGAGGCTGGCCCAGATGGAGGAATTGATGAAAAGACTCCTATCAGAAAAGGAAAAAGACGAGTATGACTCAGGGGACGAGCTCGAGCTTTTCACCCCTAACATGGCAGCAACACCATACCCGCCAGGTTTTAGGATGCCCCATTTATTAAAATTCGATGGAGATGGAGATCCGTCCGACCACTTGGGGATGTTCAATACCCTAATGATGGCCCATAACATCAGACCCGAGTTAAGATGCTTAGTATTCTCTTCGACTGGACCGGCTAGGCAATGGTTCAAGCAATACAAAAAGCATTCTATCAGCTCGTGGAAGAGTTTCTCCGCTGACTTCAAGAGGGCGTTTCGGGCTTCCCACGTAGCTCGAATAAAGGCAGACTCCCTTGCAAACATAAATCAACAGCCTGGGGAACCTTTGAAAGCTTATTTGAGTAGGTTCACCAATATTGTTGCGCGAGCTAGAGACGCAAATGAAAGCTCTACTCTTATGGCGATGAGAACAGGAATTCTTGTTGGAGGCGACCTATGGAAAGAAATCCAGAGAAAGGGCGTCAGCACCGTGGACGAGTTTCTGAACAGGGCTCAAAGGTGGATCAACCTGGAAGAGGCACGAGCTTCGGTCGCAGGAACCAGCCAATTCCATGCCCAGCCTGTTGGAGAGGTAACAGACGTTGCAGCTATGGCTCAAACCATTACCCAGGATAAACAAGGGGGAGGAAGTAAGAGGAAGGGAAATGGCGAGGGCAACCAGAATGGTTCAAAGAAGAATAAATTGATGGAGAAGTTCAAACCAATCTATGCGACTTACGCCGACCTCACAGATACCAGAGAGCGCATCTTCTTGGCAAATTCTGCCTGCCTTCCGTGAAAGAATTCGGAGCCTCTAAAAAATCAAAGGGCGAAGAGGGACCCTTCAAAATTCTGTCGATTCCACAATGATATTGGCCACAACACTGATGACTGCAGGCATTTGAAGGATGAGATTGAGACGCTCATCAGGGTTGGGCCTCTGGCTCAGTATGCTCGGAATCGAATCATTACTAATCAACTAGCTGGGAAAAACATTCAATCAGCTCTGAAAGTTCCCGTAAATCAGACCGGAGCCCAGGTGAACCAGGACACCCGTCCTCCGATAATAGGAGGAGAGATAACCACCATCTCTAGAGGCCCTCATCTGGCAGGCACGAGCAAAAATGCCCAGAAGAGGTATGTCAATGAGCTGAGGTCTCACAATGGAGTTGAGTTCGTCTCAGAGCAGTGTTTGTCTAAACAAAAACGATTGGAGAAACAACTAATCAGTTTTACTGAAGAAGACGCTAGTCATGTCCAGTTCTCGCATAACGACCCTCTGGTCATAACCGTCCAGCTCGCCAATCAGAGAGTTAGGCGGACACTGGTTGATAACGGGAGTTCTGTGAACCTGCTATTCAAGTCCACACTGGAGAAAACGGGATTGTCTGTGACCGAGCTGAAGGCAACCTCCATGATGTTGTATGGGTTTTTCGGAGAAGGTTCGGTAGTTATTGGAATGATCGAGTTGGTGATAACCTTTGGTGAGGGACCACGAACTGTTTCCAAGCTGCTTGAGTTTGTGGTTGTCAATTGTCCGACCACATACAATGCAATCTTGGGTAGGCCCACGCTGACGGCATTCGAAGCCATAACTTTTGTCCGCCACCCCGTGATCAAATTCCCTTCATCCATGGGAATATGTACTGTCCGAGGCGATCAGCTCGCTGCCAGGGAATGCTATAGCATTTCTATGAAGGGAAAATCACAATCCAGGCAGCAGACGATGGCCGTGTAGGATGGAGGTGAGGAATCCCAGGAAGTCAGAGCTGATCCTGGGATAGAAGAACCTCAGCAAGTCGGTGGTAGGGATACCACCTCGAGTGATGATATTGATCCATAAATAGGCGAAGACAAACCCAAGCTCCAGGCTATTGAAGACCTCAAAGGCGGAGCTGGTAAAATTTTTGCAAGAAAATCTCGACGTTTTTCCTTGGTCACATGAAGACATGGTAGGGATCAAATCGAGTGTCATGATGCATACCCTTAACTTGGACCAAAGGATGCCTGCGAAATCCCATAAACAGAGGCGTCTCGGTACAACCCGAGCTGAGGCTTTAGAAGAGCAAGTAGCTCGGCTTTTGAAGTGCAGTTTTATTCGCAAGGCTAAATACCCGATCTGGGTTGCCAATCCTGTCCTGGTCCCAAATCCAAATGGAAAATGGCAGACCTGCATCGATTTCTCTGATTTGAACAAAGCTTGTCCCAAGGATTGTTTCCCCTTGACAAGGATTGACCAATTGGTGGATGCCACTGTGGGGCATGAGCTCATGTCCTTCATGGATGCATACTCTAGATATAACCAGATCGCTATGAACCCCGCGGGTAAGGAGCATACTAGCTTCATGACTCCAACCAACGTGTACTGTTATAAAGTCATGCCCTTCGGGCTGAAGAATGCTGGGGCGACCTACCAAATATTGGTCAACAGAATGTTCACTGATCAGATCAGGAAAAACATGGAAGTGTATGTTGATGATATGTTGGTCAAGTAAAAAATTGTCGATAACCATGTCTCCGATCTGAAGGAATGTTTTGGGGTTCTAAGGAAGTATAATATGAGGTTAAACTCCCAGAAATGTACTTTTGAAGTGGCGTCGGGAAAATTTCTGGGATTCATAGTCAACACCGGGGGGATAGAGGCGAACCCCGACAAAATCAGATCACTGCTAGAAATTCCTTCACCTAAGTCACATAAATATGTCCAAAGTTTGACATGAAGAGTGGCAGTCCTTAATCGGTTTATTTCTAAGTCCATCGACAAGTGTTTGCCATCCTACAAAAAGTTTGAATGGACTGATGAGTGCGAGTAGGCTTTCCTCGATCTAAAGACACATTTGGCCGAGCCACCAGTGTTGTCTAAGCCAACAACAGGGGAACCCCTTTTCCTTTATTTAGCTGTGACAGAAAGTGTGGCCAGCGCCGTGCTGGTCCGGGAGGAGGACCGAGTTCAAAAGCCAGTATATTATATAAGCAAAAGACTTCTCGGAGTAGAATCTCGCTATCCTCTAATGGAAAAGATGGCGTTCTGCCTTATTACGGCCTCCTGGAAACTTAGGCTGTATTTCCAATCCCATTCAATCCACATCATGACCGATCAGCCTTTAAGGCAGGTGCTGCAGAAACCTGAGACATCGGGACGTCTGTTAAAATGGGCGGTCGAGCTCAACCAATTCGAGATACTATACGTACCCCAAACTACGATCAAAATCCAAGCCTTGGCTGATTTCATGGTCGAATGCACTGGATTCCAGGAAGAGCCCTTGAGAGAACCAGTGCATGAATTATGGAGAATATTCGTGGATGGGTTGTCTAACGAGAATGGGTCTAGAGCTGGGATCATTTTGATATCCCCATAAGGGCATCGTTTCGACTCCACGCTGCGATTCAGATTCAAAGCGTCCAACAACGAAGCCGAGTACGAAGCCTTATTGGTCGGGCTTAGAGTGGCGAAGGAATTGAAGGCCAAGGTTGTCCAATGCTACAACGATTCCCAACTCGTGGTAAACCAAGTGTCTAGGGAATATCAAGCACGGGGGACCAAGATGGCGTCTTACCTGGCCAAGGTAAAGAAGGAGCTATCCGAGTTTGAATATGGCCTAGTCGAGCAGATCCCTCGCGAGCAGAACGCCAATGTCGACGCTTTGGCTAGACTCGCTACCTCCAAAGAAGTCGAGACTCTGAGCATAGTACCAATGAAATTCTTAGAAAGTCTGAACGTGGTAGTAAGCGCGATGGAGGTCAAGATGATCGATATCAGGCCGACCTGGATGACTCCCATAATAGAGCATCTTACGACAAAGAAATTTCCTGATGAGCGGAAAGACACGAGGAGAATACACTATCAAGCTCCAAGGTATATAATCATAGACGGTACATTGTACCGACGTGGCCATTCCTTGCCTCTTCTACGGTGTGTTCTGCCAGAGGAAGCCAAAACTATTTTGCAGGAGGTGCGTGAAGGCTTCTGTGGGGATCACGCTGGGGGTCAAAACCTAGCCTTAAAGATATTAAGGGAGGGATACTTTTGGCCCACGTTATCAAAGGACTCCATCTCCTATGTGCAAAAGTGTGACAAATGCCAGCGATTAGCCACAGTCGCCTGAGCTCCACCAGTCGAGCTGAAAATGATATCATCCCCATGACCGTTCACGATGTGGGGAATCTATTTAATTGGAGCCATGCCCACAGGAAAAGGAGGAGTTCACTACGCACTAGTCGCCATCGATTATTTCACAAAGTGGGCAGAAGCAGAGCCCTTGGCAACAATCACCTCAAAAAGGGTTCACGACTTTGTAGTCAAGAATATTGTTTGCCAGTTCGGACTGCCAAAAAAGATTGTATCAGACAATGGAACTCAGTTCGATAGCGATATCTTCACCAAATTTTGTGAAAGACACGGCATAATTAAAAGCTTCTCCACGGTGGCCTACCCGCAGGCCAACGGGCAGGTCGAGGCCGTAAATAAAACTCTCAAAGCAATTCTTAAGAAGAGGTTAGATGAGGCCAGGGAAGTCTGGCCCGAGCAGCTCCCGCAGGTCCTATGGGCATATCAGACCTCTCACCAAAATTCTACGGGGCACACCTGATTCTCCCTGACTTTCGGGGAGTGAGGTCGTCCTTCCCCTCGAAACAAAGATAACCATGCATAGGCTCCAGACCTTCAACCATGAGCGGAATGACGAATTACTCAGCGCGTCCCTCGACCTAATTGATGAAAAACGAGAAGATTCGTAGCTACGTCTCGTGCATTATCAGCAAAAAATTACTCGTTATTTTAATTCAAAGGTCAAGAAGTGTTTCTTTGGTTTAGGCGACCTGGTACTCCGAAGGGTATTTTTAGCAGGCAAGGACCCCAAAGATGGTGCCTTGGGTCCGAGCTGGGAAGGGCCCTATCAGATAGTGGAAGTCATACAGGAGGGAACTTTCAAATTGGCTCGACTTAAATGAGAAGCAGTTCCACGGACCTGGAATGCTATGCACTTAAAAAAGTACTATCAATGATTGTACCACCTATCTATGTAAGGCTCAATTATAAAAGCCTTTCAATTTAAAAAATAAAAGAGTCATTGTGTATTTTTTGTATCATTATATGGTTTCGTCTATGTGTTAGTTCGAATAGTAGCGTTGGTCCAAAGTAACCCAGAAGGTTCACTTTCTGATTACTTGGGGGGCATATAACCCGAGAACCAGGTTCTGAAACTTAGAAGTTGGTAAACTTGACTGACCAGTGTTTTCTCTAAAAAAATGCGAGGTGTCAATCAAACTAACACGAACTAAGTTTTAACTAAATATCCTAGATACGACTAGGTTCCGAAACTTGAAAGTTGGTAAAATTGATTGACCAATGTTTTTTCTAAAAAACGCGAGGTGTCAATCAAACTAACACGAAATAAGTTTTAATTAAATATCCTGGGTACGACCAGGTTCCGAAACTTAGAAGTTGTTAAAATTAT
The DNA here is from genome assembly GCF_963169125.1 of Humulus lupulus. Lineage (NCBI taxonomy): Eukaryota > Viridiplantae > Streptophyta > Magnoliopsida > Rosales > Cannabaceae > Humulus > Humulus lupulus. The sequence goes on from NC_084796.1 coordinate 41,742,082, forward strand.
TTTACCAGTGTTTTTTCTAAAAAAACGCGAGGTGTCAATCAAACTAACACGAACTAAGTTTTAATTAAATATCGTGGGTACGACCAGGTTCCAAAACTTAGAAGTTGGCAAAATTGATTGACCAGTGTTTTTTCTAAAAAACGCGAGGTGTCAATCAAACTAACACGAACTAAGTTTTAATTAAATATCCTGGGTATGACCAGGTTCCGAAACTTAGAAGTTGGTAAAATTGATTGACCAGTGTTTTTTCTAAAAAACGCGAGGTGTCAATCAAACTAACACAAACTAACTTTTAATTAAATATCCTAGGTACGACCAGGTTCTGAAACTTAGAAGTTGGTAAATTTGTTTAACCAGTGTTTTTTCTAAAAAAACGTGAGGTGTCAATCAAACTAACACGAACTAAGTTTTTATTAAATATCCTGGGTACGACCAGGTTCCAAAACTTGGGAGTCGATAAAAATTGATTAGCCAGTATTTTTTCTAAAAACCCTGAGGTGTCAATAAAACTGACGCGAACTAAGTTTTAATTTAAAACTCTGGATACAACCGGGTAGGTCATGAAGCATAAGAAAGATATCAAGGAATAGATACTGAAATTATAGATAAATTGTCTCGAGGAAAATAACCTCATACTGAGCGTTTACAAAAAAAATATAATAACATGTAAAATAAATTAAGACAAAAAACTAAGACCCTTCAGGCCGCTCTGAGGACGTCACCTCCTAGATCTCTTGCTCACCAGCGGCAGAGGCCTCCCCGGTCTCAGATGACAACTCTTGTTGAAGCCGAGCCTTGAACTTCTTGAGGTAGTGCCCCCACGTTTCAAGGGCCATAAAGGAGAAGTTGTCGTCCTGGTTGAAGGCCCAGCAGTTGTACAACATGCTCTCCATGGAGGATGTCGAGGCCTTCTTTTCCTCCTGAACAACAGCCTCGGCCTCCAGCTGTTTGGCCTTTACCCCTACGAGCTCGGCCTGAAGGGTAGTCGAGGCAGCCTTAGCAGCCTACTCGCCCTCTTGAGTCGCGGCTAAGGCGGCCTTTGCAACCTGCTCGCCCTCTTGAGCCGCGGTTAAGGCAGCCTTTGCAGCCTACTCGCCTGTTTGAGCCACCTTCAGGGAAGCCTTGGCGCTTTGTTCACCTTGTTGAGCGGCGGCGAGGGAAGCTTGGGTCGCAATCAGGGCGGCCTGAGCGGTCTGGAACTCAGCCTTAAGCTTGTCGTTCCTGGCCCTGGCCCGAGCTATGTTGCGATGTTGAATGTTGAGCCAAGCTGCCTGCAAAAAGCAAGGAAACAGTTAGGCACATACCAGGATAATGATAAAAAAGAATATTCTGGGTCATGGAAAGTCATCTTACTATGAAGATCATCCCAAGAGCAGATTCCATAACATTCTCCGGGCTCCTCTCCTCGATCGCCCTCAGGTCTGTTGGCTTGGCCTTATAAAAATGATCCACCGTGTTGTTCGCCGTCTCATAGACAATACCCCGAAAAGTGTCTGGAATTTTCTCTAGATCTTGGGTGTTGACCGGGATGCACACGGTGGCAGCAAGGACTATCAGAGCTGGGGGACCAGCTGCTGCTCCCTGGTCCCGTGCAGGGGCTAAGGGAAATCGAGGAGCGGGTGCAGCCGAATCCCTCTTCTCCTGGGCTACGGCGGATGAAGCTCCCGAGCCCAGGTCTTTCCCCTTGGCCAGGGATTTAGAAACAGTCGCAGCCGGGGGAGGCGTCTTCTTTGATGTGGGCCGGAGTTTCTTCACAAGGGGACCCGAGCTGGACCTCCCTTCCTGAAACATCATGCGAATATCAGGTTCCCCTTGTTGTCCCATCTCTTCACCTGAAAAAGAATGAGAACTACGTCAGTATGTATACAAACTCATCAGTCTACATTATGTATGCAAGTGTAAGATATTAGAGTCCTACCCTCCAAGCTAGAGGAGGAGTCTATTGCCACGACCTCCGGCCTCAGAACCATTACAGGAGAGGGAGAGCCTAGATCTACAATTTCTTGGATTAGGGGAGGTTCAGGCTCAGGTTCTAGCTCGAGGCTGGACTCCTCTACATATTTCCTAAGTCCAAGGGCAAAAATCCCCTGGCGCAGGGAGTCCAACGACCTAAGGTTGGTCCCATATTCTTCAAAAAGGACTGACCTAAAGAATAGAGTGTTGTCTACGACTACGGTTCCTCTAGGATGGCCTATGTCGTACCGTACCACTAACTGATCCACAGACTGAAGTAAGGTTGTGTTACAGGCAGGATCTCTAGGATGGCGATGTACGAGCTGGTTGGGGTTAAACCTAACTAGCCTAAGGTCGGCGACAGCCCTATCTAGATCCCTAAAAGGGTATAGGTTACCTTGGCCGGAGGGACCGGCTGCTGCCCCCGATAGAGCTCGGTCTGCGTCAGGGTTCCGAGTAGCCTCAAGAGCTTGCCTCTTTCGCACGAGTGGCACCTCGACCTCCTTTTGCTCTTCGCTGCCATCGGCAGCAGCGTCTCCCTCTGGAATGGGCACTGGCTCGCGGGCTATCGGGAAATTAGCTTGCGTCCTCCACAGGGCCAAAGTCTGGCATTCAGAAATTAATTTACACGCCAGCATCGTGTCATCAGACACGAGCTGGTGGTAGTCCTTCTCGCTGGGCGGAAGCCCCACCAGGGTATCTTATTGACCCCCAAGGGTCACTGATTTGGTCGTCCTCGCAAAAATGGCTGCACGAAGATACTCCAGTCAGCATACACGCAAGAAAATCAAGTATGAAAAGAATAATTCTCTGAGCAAAGAAAGGAAAGGAGACTTACGAGGACGGTTGAAGTACCAGAGCTCGCAGTTGCAAAACCCATTCGACATAAAGAACTGATCTTTAAAGGCATTGGGGTGGCTGGGCAGCTCGATGACTGCGGGTGAGTTCGGGAAGCGAGTCGAATAGTAGAACTCGTCACCTTATCCATGTTGTTCTGGGCTAGCCTTGAGGCAGAAGAAATACATGATATCCGCAAGGGTGGGGACATCCCACCTCTGCTTTAGGAAGAGGTTCTTCAGCCCCGCCAGCAGTCGGTATGAGTTTGGGGGGAGCTGGAATGACGCCAACTTCATGTAGTTGAGGAAGTCAGTGAAGTACTAATTGAGGGGGAGGAAGGCTCCGGCCTTTAGGTGCTCATCACTCCAAGCAGCGAAATCATCCTAGAGTAGTGCATAGCTCCTCTCCCCCTCGAAGGGAGGTCGGGCGATGAGAACACCCTTCCCAACCTCGATGTTGTGGGACAACATGATCTTGTTGACCCTTCCTTGGGTCGTCATTTTGGAGACTATCCTCTCGGCCTCGAAAAAGGCATCAGGTCCGATTGCGACCTCCTTCTCCACCACGGGGCCAAATTGAGGAATGGGGGAATCGGGGACGACCTCATTTCCCTGGCGGATTTGCTAGGACGACGAGCCAGCAACGTTCTTTTTGGGCGCGCTTTTCTTGGGTGCCATTAGCTCGCCTATCGAACAAGAATGGTGGAACTCTTAGTGGGAGACGTAGAATATTTATACAGGCAAGAAATAACAAAGAAAGGCTAAGGATTTTAACACACGAGTTGATTCAACCTCAGCCCGCGGTATGGTGCCACGCGCTACCTATGCTACGCGCCTAGGATTCCCAGCAGACCCCTGGAATTTAGGGATCCATGTGTCAGAAAATCAGGCCACTACCCTCATTAGGAAGCGGTTTAGAGCAAAACCGCCCAAGAAGCGTAGCCCCTAAGCAACCTAATGTTGAGCCCTAAAAACATTTCATCTCCTACTTGCCGAATGGGTGTTTTCTAAAAATTACCCAGGAATTACCCAAAGATTTACCCAGTTTATGAACACCACAATCCTAGATATGTTTTAGGACCTACTCAATAAACCTAAACTGAAACCTATGTACCAAAAACGTGTGGGAACAACCTAATGCTAGTGACGGTGAAGTGCAGATTAGCATTATAAAAAAAAACACCAGTAAAAGAAAAGTTCCAGTGAAACTGTAAACTTACAATGTGTTCTTCGACGGAAGGAATGAGCAACGTAGAAGGAGAGTTTTTGAAAAAATCCTTGGTGACTAGGTTTCCGAAGGTTTAGGTGGCAGATTTCTGGGATTTTATGAGAAAAGGAAGAAGGGTTTTTGAAGTTTAGAAGAGAGAAAATTATGAAAAGTTTCAAATGAGAGGTGATGAACACTGAAAATTGCCAGCCCTATTTATACTTAATAAGCATAAAGAAACGTGAACTGTCCGATCAAGCTAATGCAAGATACGAGGGTCATGTTTCGAAAGATTAAACGGAGGCAAAAAAGGTGGTCAGGCTATTTAATGCAATCCTCGAAACCCGAACAGACGACAATCGCAGCGTTCCACGTGTCCAGTACTCAAGTAATGAACAAACATGGATAATCACAACATAAGTTTAAAATTCCCCACCGTGTCAGTTAAAGGATGACGTCATAAGACACGGGCAGGGACTTGGGGGCAAATGTATGCCCTGATATTCAGCCCGAGTCTTTTATGCAGTGCGACTCCCCCAGGTAATAACACGAGTTCAGGAATACGATGCATTAAGGCACGAGTTGGAGATGGATATAAAATACAGCATCCTGGGCACGAGCTGGCGTTATATTCAGGTCATAGTACTCTGACAACCTGCCATGTCCAAGAGTTTATTAAGCTGGATATGTTATATATAAACGTGCGTGATCAGACATCACATGTCCGATTATGCCAGACGACCCATGATCAATTTTACCTAATGATTAGACCATACCTTAATATATATTGTAATATTCATTATTTGTGCAAGACAGGTCACAAATAATGATGGGTATTCACGTGATATCCCCTACACCTATCCTGGGATGGTTCTTCTATAAATACCAAGACCTGGGATAGAAATGGGGGATGGTTTTTTCTGTGTAATGCAAATACTCTGTCAAAATATAGAGAGATATACAATAATAATATCGACTCGTGGACTAGGGGGATATTAGCCTCAGAACCACGTAAAAAAGGAACGAGAGTTCTTATTATATCATTCTAAGCATCCTTAAGAGTTATTATTCTTATTACGGTTTATCCTTAAGCACTAGTTTATTCTAGCTAATTACGTAATACACTGTTGGCAAAAAATTGCGTCAACAGTTTGGTGCTTTCATTGAGAGCTGCAAATTAGTGCCATTGAAAAGGATTCATAACAAAGTTCATCATGGTGGTCACTCGTTCAAGGCACAGTAACGAAACGAATCAGCATGGTGGGCAGGAGGCTCACCATACTGCTGTTTCCGATGATCAAAACCCAGAGATTCAGCAGCAGTCGGGAAAGCAATCGATAGGCCACGACGACACTGGAAGTTTAGTGCCTCTACTACAGAACCCGAACCCGGGGTATTTCACGGCGGTGGAGTCGGAGAACATGCAGTTGAGGAGTCATCTAGCCAAAGCAAACAAGAAAATCGAGGAGGTCTTGGCTCGGCTACCCCCTCTTGCAACAAAAGTTAACGTCGGAAAATGCAAGGCGGGACTCGTAAGTCTCGCCGCCATAGTCGACCCAGGACAAGCCGATCGGTTAGAACCTCAACCCCAAGTTCTACTCCCGTGTCACGCAATCGCCAAGAAACCTTATTTAGTGGCTTTCCTAGGGTTCACCAACGAGTCAATTGGTTGGTTAGAACCTCGACTCCAAGTTCAGTACCACCGTCGAATGCCCATGGCAATCCACGCAAATAGTCAAGGACAAACTCACAAAGACGACATGTCCCAACCGACTTCCCTGTACCGCAATCAGATCGCCATGCACAGGGAACCAGAAATGGTGGAGCAGAGCAACTGCGGGCTAGTTTGGTCCGACCTGATGGGACGAGAATTGCTTCACCGATTAGGCATCCTCCGTCACCAATAAGGCATCCGTCCCCACCTCGTTTTGCTCGAGACATTCCTGCCTACGGAAACAGGAGGAGGAATCCTCCTCCCATTGCCCCTGCTCATGTCCCGCAAGCACGCAGGAATGCGCCAGATCCTCATCCTCGAGCGCAAGTTCTGAGCTTCTCTAATGGAAGTCATTGGACAGAGGATCGTCGAAATGGTAGTACCAACGCAGATTTGAGGAATCAGCTGAGTTCAGCTCAAAATCCTCGGGTTGATCCACATACCGATTTGCGAGATCGCTTAAACTCACAAAGAACCAATCTGGCTCGCGATGTAGTCAGCGGCACTACCATGAGGGAAGTCCTTCCGAAGTGCGTGATAACGGGAATGCCCCACCAAACCAAGGTCGAACTTGGAGGGACAATAACCCGTCAAATGCGTACGGTCGAATGGGAGTTCTAAATATTAATCTCTACTATAATAATAATAATATATTTTAATTAATTTATCTAAAATATTCAATAAAATAAAGAAATTATACTATAAAATGATAAAAAATATTATAAAAAGATATTTATATAATTAGAAGTAAAATTATTTATAAAACACAAATGTGGTTAAAAAATTAGCATGAAATATGGATATGTGCAGCAAAAATCCTTAAGCAATCTTATTTGTAGCACTTAAATCTTTATATAGTATTTTTTTTTTATCCAATCTAGAATAGACACGTGACACTGTTAATATAATTAACTGTCAAGGATTAATTGCGCACCAATATAATAACAGCAAGGACTTTCGCCACCAAAAAAATTACTTAAGGATTTAAGTGCTACAAACATGATTACATAGGGATTTTCTCTGCAATTATCCCTGTTTTAACAGTTTTCAATCATCAAAATGTAAAGTGTATACCAAATAATATAGCTATTTTGTAATCTATTAAATGCAGATTTAATACCATCTCCTCGGATTCGCTTAAGGTGTTTAGGGTATCAAATAAACTCTGAAGCCAAAACATAGAAAGAAATTCACCTCTTATACATCACATCTTCACCACTGATAAATGAATTGAATGCAAAATATTTCAGGGGTCCTAAAACACGGTGTAATGGAGCTTAAGATATAAAATGATTTATGAGTAATATATCAAAGAAGTTATTCAAACTTTTTTATACAAAACTCAAATTCAATAACATCTAATATTCTCAATCCAAGTCACATTCACACCTTTTCTTTTTTCTCGATTTTTTCTTAAAGACTCTATTCCCAACATCTTTCAATTTTCCGACGGTTAATTAAAATCTTCTTATAAACAAGCTTATATAATCTTTCGTTCAAAGAATGAAATTATATATATATATAAAATAAAAAAGTTTTGATATTGCTAAGATAATGGTTGATTTCAAGGATAAGGCTCAAAATTGGCTTTCTAAGACTAGAAATCAATATAGTTTTTCAATTTTTATTTTCGAGAAGGTTAAAACAACTTCACCTAATGCTCTTACTATTTTAAGGGATAATTACATCTCCTACGTTAATATAAAAAAAAAATTGTTTTATACAGTACCTTTAATAAATTACAAAAATACGGCTTTTCCCACCTATAAATTACAAAAATACGGCTCTCCTCACCCACCTGTGTATATATATATATTTACCTTTGTTTTATTTTTTTGTCTTAATTTTTAATAAGAATTTAAGCATATCAATTAATATAATAATAAAAGTAATAATAATTATAGTTACTACCTTCAATAAAATAAAGTAGATTAATTTATTTTTATTTAAAATAAATATATTTATTAATATTAAAGTTAATATTTATACAATTACTCAAAAAATAAATAAATATTTATACAAATTACAATATGCTGTTAATTAAAATTAATATTAATAACTATATGTTATAATATATAGTTAAAGATAATCACAATATTATTATTCTTTATAAAAATATTATATATATTTTTTAAATCATAGCTAGTCAAGTCTCAACACTCAATGTTAAACCAAAATCATAATCTAATCCAAGTTTCAAGTTTTGTTACAAAAATATATTTAAAGTTAAAAAATTAGTTTTGTAAATCTTTGTAATAATCATGTTAAATAAATTTATAAATATTTATGTAAATGTGAGTTACAAAAATAAATTTTTTAGTTGTGAAATTAGTTTTGTAAATTGTTGTTACAAAAATGTAAAACTTGTTTTTAAAAAAATATTGTATTTCACCACTATATTCAATAAAGTGTTTTATAAATAATGAATATTTTAAATTTATATTTTTAAGTTGTATAGCATAAATATGATGGTTCATGTAATTTTTTGGTACAATATTGTAACAATATAAAAAAGTATAATAATTTTATGTATATTTTGTTTATGATTTCTTAACTATAAAATATTTTCGTAAATATTAGTTACAAAAATATCTTTCTTAGTTGTAAAACTAGACTTGTAAACTATTGTTACAAAAATAAAAAATTTAGTTACGAATTTGTTTGTAAGTTTTATCTAAAAAAAAAAAAATCTACAATTCTATAACTGATTTTGTAAATATTATTTACAAACACGTAACAGATATTTACAAGTTCGTAACATATATTTACTAGTTTGTAAACGTTGATCACAAGAAATTGTATTTTACAGGTTTTATTTATGATTTTACCACTCCGTATTTATAATTTTGCCATTCCGTGTTTTTATCCAAAAATTCCGTATTTTTGTAATATACCGTATTTTTCATATTTTTTTTAACTTTTATTGCATTTTTGTAGATTTCCCCTATTTTAATGCATCCAATTCAACAATGTGGTCAACATGTATAACAAAGGAAGTTTTATAAAAATGAACTATGAGCTTAGTTGGCAAAACTTTAAAATCTACCTTTTTTTTTTTTTTTTTACTTTTAAACTTAGAAGTTCTTATGGAGATCGGTTGGATTAACTAAATAGCTTTTTATTTAAAAAGTCATTTCCCAAGAAGCTACAAAGAGTAGCTTCTCGAAGAAATTTTGGTAAGCCCAATGTTAAAAGGGGAAACTTAGCCAACCACACCTATGTATTGCAATTAAGAAAATAGAGCATATGAAAATATAAATGCGTTTAGGCCCAAAAACTCACAAAAGGCATACGCGTATCAAATCCCACCTATTTTTCATTCAATTCGTCACTTAGGGGCCGTTTGGTATGAGTAGTTTGCAGTTTTCATATTACTAGGAAAGTTGAAGAGGGTAATCTGATAGTCTGGAAACTTACATCATTGTGTTTGGTTGTACACTGTAATCTTATCTATGATTCCTGGGAATATCACTTTCTGTGTTTGGTTGTGCATAGGAATCTGTTAAGTTTTCATATTTTCATAAAACTAATATAATAATATATTTCATCAAAATAATTTATAAATAATTTTACTGATAAAATATTTTTTAACAGAATTTAAAAAATACATCTATTGAATACTAGAATCAAGTATAATTTTTAAAATTACAAAAATACCCTTATTTTATTTTTAATAATATTTCATTTGTTATTTTAAACTTAAGTAATGATATAAAGGCTTTACAAATCAATTTCTTTAAATAAACAAATATGATTTATCATTTTATAATTTTATATATGTATATTTATTTTTTTCTTCATATTTTCATAAAATTAATATAATAATATATTTCATCAAAATAATTTATAAACAATTTTACTCATGAAATATTTTTTAACAGAATTAAAAAAATACATTTATTGAATACTAGAATCAAGTATAATTTTTAAAATTACAAAAATACCCTTATTTTATTTTTAATAATATTTAATTTGTTATTTTAAACTAAAGTAATGATATAAAGTCTTTACAAATCAATTTCTTTAAATAAACAAGTATTATTTATCATTTTATAGTTTGACATATGTATATTTGTTTTTATATTATAAGCTTCAAAAAATAAAATAAGTCATTAACTAAAAAATTATTGGTTTAAGATTTTAAAAAAATAATAATAATAATAATTTTGAAGTGTTTCACTTTCCTGGGTATCTGAAAACCACTTGTCAGATGGGTTTCACTTGAACCTAGAATCAGGAAAAGTTAAAACCCCTGGAGTACAGATTCCCAGGTTAGAAAAACTCAAACCCAGTACCAAACATGGGAAAGTGTTCAAATTCTCATTCCCGTGTCCAGATTCCTGCATACCAAATCAATCACTGGGTAGTAAATAAGAACTCAAATACTCATGCTTTGTGCTTCAATTTAACTGAACAATCTAAATCATTCAAGGACAAACATTGAAAGAACGTAGAATTCTTATGAAAAAAAACCACTTGGATGTCAAATTTTTTTCTTTCACATGAAGCACGAAGAACAATCACCTAATCCATATATTGCCCTCAATCTATCAAAAATAGATGTCGAATATAGAGGTAAGAGTAAATAAAAAACTCCCCTGAAAATGTTCACCATTATTAAGACATTATCTACATGAGTGGTGGTGGTGAAGGTGGAGTAATTCCAATATGAGCACTGAAAGCTGGGAGGTTTCTTTCCATTCTCGCAATTTGAAGTTTGAATTGCTCAAATCGATCATCATATTGCCTCATATTGTCTGTGTGAAATTGCAGACATAGAAGGTAGGTCAGTAGAATTTTGAAATGTGTCATGATTTGTTGATGTTGACAAGTAAGAGGTCCTGGTGGATGAAAATTGAAAAGACCTTTTTCTTTCCAATTAGATCCATTCTTTCCAAACAGTTTTGGTTTAATGGTAGCATATTACAAGCAACATGAAGATCAATATTATCAAGATCCGACACATTTTCATAATTTGGTAAGTAGAGAACCTAAAATCAATGGACAATTGGTTTTCAAGACACCAACAAATGAGAAGCTAACCAACATCCAAGATTCACTTCAATGTTATTTTACATACACCATGAAAAGTATTACACAAATTTAGACAAAATCCTTCCTACCCAAAAAAGTAAAGGCAAGGAACCTAGAATATATATTTAAACTGGATCATGAAGGTAGGTATCCCTAGACTTACTCGGGTCGTAATGAACTTTCTTTATTCCTCATCTTCATAGAAGAGATATATATATATACACGATACAGAGAAGAACCAAAAACAGGTAACTAAATGCTAAGCCTTAAATAGCTATGCCTTAAATAGATTATATTAACAGCCATGCAAATCAATCCCCCCCCCCCCCCCCCTAAGTTGGAACATGAAGATCCGAGATGCCCAACTTGTGAAGTAGATAATCAAATTGTACTGTCCCAAGGCCTTGGTAAAGATATCTGCCAATTATTCTGTAGTAGAGACATACGAAGGAGAAATAAGGCCAACCCGAATTACATCACGAATGAAATGACAATCCACCTTGATATGCTTCTTACGTTTATGGTGAACGAGATTATGAGCAATATGAAGAGCAAACTGACTATCACAAAACACAGGAATGGCTTTTGGATGATGCACCCCGAGACTCAACAACAAAGCCTTTAACCACTTCCAACTCACAAGTAATATAGGCCATATAACGATACTCAGCTTCCGTGGAGGAGCGAGAAATAGTGGGTTGCTTCTTAGTTTTCCAGGAAATAGGCGACTGACCAAGAAAGACTAACCAACCAGTGAGAGACCGACGAGTGAGAGGACATGCAACCCAATCAGAATCACACCAACCTTGTAAAGACAAGTCACTATCTGAACGAAGTAGAATTCCGTGGCCTGGGGCACCTTTCAAATAACGAACAACTCGGATGGTTGCGTCCCAATGCTCATGCTTAGGATGTTGCATAAATTGAGATAAAACATGAACAGAGTAAGATAAATCTAGACGCGTTACAGCCAAATAGATGAGACGACCCATCAATCTCCTATAGGATTCAGGCTTCGCAAGCAATTCTCCTTTAGCATGCGCAAGTCTATGATTTTGTTCGATGGGAGAACCAGCTGGCTTGGCTCCCAATAAACCAACCTCAGATATAATATCAAGGGCGTACTTGCGTTGACACAAGAACAAACCGTGAGGACTTCGAGCAACCTCAATACCCAAAAAATATTTCAGTACACCGAGATCCTTCATATGAAAACAGTTACTGAGATAGGTCTTAATACAATCAATGCAGCGGAATCGTTACCAAAAATGATTAAATCATCAACATAGACAAGCACATTAATCTGCACAACACCCCTGGTATATGTGAAAAGAGAATAGTTGGAAGAAGATTGGAGAAAACCATAGCTCTTCAAAGCCTAAACAAGCTTTACAAACCAACAACAAGGAGCCTGCCTCAAGCCATACAAAGATTTCTGAAGCCTACACACTGTGTCAGTGTAATGACCCAAATTTACTAATAAGGCTTAAGGGCCTTGATTAGTGTGTTGGGAGGGCATAACTGAATTATATGTGATTTAATGATTAAAAGCATGTTATTTGATTATTTGAATTTCTGTGATGCATGACTATGTGTATTAGTATGCATGTAGGCCCTGATTAGGTTAGAAAGGCATATTCGTAATTTTGGCACGTTGAGGGCATAACTGTATATATATGTGATAAATTGTCGATACCACATTATTATGTGGATATATTTGTAACATGTGACTCGAGACGATCCTAGTGAGCGGTTTAGCGAAAAAGTCACGGCATGGATTTTTACTCGTCTCGGGGCGAGCCCTAGGGGTATTTCTGGGAATTTAGAGAATATATTGGAGTCTATTTTGATATTGGGGAATATAATTAGTGATTGGTTAGGTGTCGAGAAGTAAGCGGTAAATATTAGAGACACTCGAGGAGTTAAAGGGAATTGGGAATAAATGACCAGAATGCCCTTGGATGGGTTAAGGGCTTAAATTTTAATGGGAGGGTATTGTGGTCATTTGGTTTATAAGGGATAAGTAATATTAAGTTTAATACTTTAGTGGAATGTGTAGAAGGCAGTATAGGTCTGAAGGAAAGAAAGAAAAGAAGGAAAAGGGAATTAGGAGTCTATCTCTCTCTCATTCGGTTGGAGGTCTCTTCTCCATTTCTTGAAGGAGTTTGGAGCTAAAACTCAGAGGGAGTCTAGGCAAGAGCTTGAGGCTAAGGTCTTTGGTCTGGTTTGAGGAATTAGCAAGGGGTTAGCAAGAGTAATACATCCACTTGAGGTAAGGTCTAAGGTTGTTTTCTTCAGTTTCTGGTTTTATGTAAACATGGATTTTGAGTTGGGTTTTATGGGGAATTCTAGGGAGTTGAGGCTGAAGCTTTGAGGAGGTGAAGGCTAAGCTAGTGTGGAGGATAACCTAAGTTGAGCTCATCCATCAAAGATAAGAAACTCTGGTCTAAGTTTTGTAAATTCTGTGGTTCTGCTGAGATTTTGAGCACTAGGATCAACCATGGTGAATTTTGTGATTTGGAGAGCATGTGATTGATTTTTGTGTGGTTGGGACTTATGGGATGAGTGGAGGATGTTGGTAGGCTTGTTTTTATGTTTGGTTGAAGTTTGGAAGAGTTTTGGTAAGGTTTGGCTCAAGGAAAATCGAATGAGGAAAATGCAGGGTTTGCTGTGCTGTGACTAGCGCTACAGCGCTAGTCACTGGGCGCTGTAGCGCTAGGCTATGTGTTCTGGGGCGTTTTAGGCTCTATTTGTAGCGCTCTCCTTAGAGTGCTGTAGCGCTACCCTGTTTCCAGAAAGGGGTTTTTGGGTTTTTTCTAAGGGTTTTTGTCTGGGGGTTCGGGGTTTGATTCCACCACCCCGTTTGGTGGAATTAAGGCTTCCCGAGGGCTCGGGATTGGTCCCAAGGCTAGGTTTTGGACTTGAGGTTTGGTGATGATTCTGATCTATGATTGTGACTAGGTGTACGCTAGGGCTCAGACAGGTTCGTGCTTGAGGATCAAATTGAACAAAGCTAGTGAATCTAAAGGTAAGAAAACTGCACCTGGTTATGTGTTTGTGATGGGACTAAGAGCTTCCTATATCTATATAATAGATGGTATTATTCCATGGGACATGTGATAAACGGCCTAAGGGTGCCATAAATAATACTTGCGCACAGGGTGCGGCTCGGCCACTGGTAGCTGAGGACAGCTTAATATTCATTGAGCTCAATTTAAGCGGGCTGGAGTCAGTGGGATAAATAGAGGGTGCGGCATATGTGGATTGATTATTGATATGAAATGATATACTTGGTATGTTGAATACTTGATCAACATGAATGCTTAGACTGTTGAGTACATGCTTATGCGGTATGAGTTATCTGATTGTCTGTTGAATGTTTATGCTCTGTTGTTGTGTTTTCTTGCTGGGCCTTGGCTCACGGGTGCTACGTGGTGCAGGTAAAGGCAAAGGCAAGTTGGACCCACCCTGAAATGGATAGCTGTGGGGCTGAATGTACATAGTTAGCTGTTCGGCCGCCACGGCCGAGGAGTGGAACAAGACGAGAAATGCTTAACTGTCTGTTTTTCCTTAGAGTGGCTAATCACTGTATTTAAATCTTGAATCTTTTGTAAACAATCTTTAACTTATTACTCTTGGGATCCCATGTAAAAAGAATGTTTATTTAAAAGAAATGAAGCTTTTGAGACCATAATCTTTTAACCCTAGTTCAACTATAGTTTCGGTAACACGTTTTGAATTAAATGACTTGATTAGCGAGTCTTGCACCTTTATAAACACACAGTGTAACGATCTTGACTATCCAGGGCGTTACAACTTGGTATCAGAAGTTTCAAACCTAGGAGGAAGTTTTATATACACCTCCTCATGAAGGTCACCGTGCAGAAAAGCATTGTGAACATCCATTTGATGAAGCTCCCAATTCTTTGATGTAGCAGTGGATAAGAAAGTGCGAACAGTTACCATTTTTGCTACTGGAGCAAAAGTCTCAGTATAATCAATCCCTTCAATTTGATGATTGCCAAAGACAACTAATCGTGCCTTCAATCTCTCAATGGTACCATCAGAGTGGTACTTGATCTTGTAAACCCATTTACTACCAAGAGCTTTCTTTCTGGGGGGAAGAGAAGCCATAGTCCATGTACCATTATCTTCCAAAGCCCGGATCTCCTTTTACATAGCACTATGCCATCCTGCATCTTTCACAGCCTCCTTGAAAGACTGGGGCTCCATCTCGGCAGTTACAGCTGCAAGAAAATTTCGGTGTTTCGCAGTAAATTTGTCACAATTAACATAATGTGCTATTGAAAAAGGTGTACCTGAGGGAGGAGAGGAAGCGGGTGATGAGTGAGATGGGCTTTTCTTAATCACGGTATGTGTCACAAAATCCTTCAATTTTGAGGAAGGAATTTTAGTTCTCATACCTCTACCCATAGTAGAAGCATGAGAATCAGCAGAAACGAAAGGAGAGCCTTGCAAATCATTACCAGATGGGATAGCCACATCCATTGAGATAGAAGGCAACAGTGTTGGTGGTGGCATAGAGGAACATGGCGCACCAGTAGCCTCGGTTATGTTTCCTTGCGCCTCACCCTCATCCACAACATTAAAATCTGGCACAAAAGGTTCGGCATCCAATGTTTCAAGAGAGACGACCATAGGAGGTTCATCATCCGAATAGGGAAAATTGTCTTCATAGAAACGAACATCCCTAGAGGCAAAAAAATTCTAGTTGTCCAAATCATATAACAACCAACCTTTTTTCCCAAAAGGATAACCAATAAAAACGCACTTTCTACTGCGACTTGCAAACTTATCACCTTTGGCTCTTTGATTATGAGAAAATCACAAACAAACAAATACGCGCAAGTCATCATACGAGGGTGGGGAGCCAAACAAAATATCATAGGGAGTTTTATTATGAAGCACACTAGAGGGAGTTCTATTAATAAGATGTGTCGCAGCTAAAATACACTCCTCCAAAAGAAAATGGGAAAATTCCCTTGAAAACGCAAAGCACGAGCAACATTTAAAATATGTTGATGTTTTCCCTCCACTCGCCCATTTTGTTGAGGTGTGCCAACACAAGAGGTGTGGAATAAAATGCCATTAGCCAAAAAATAGTCCTTCATACAATTAAATTCAGTACCATTATCACTCCGCACTATCTTGATTTTCTGTGAAAATTGGCGCTCAATCATAGAAATAAAGGACATAAAACATCTAAAGACTTCTATTTTATCAACCAATAAATAGACCCATACAGCACAAGAAAAATCAACTAAACTAAAAAAATGTCTTGCTCCACACAATGACAGGGGATTATAAGGATCCCATAAATCACAATGTATTAATTCGCAATTCTTGATGCTATGTTGGTACTCAAAGAAAAAGACTCTCTAGACTGCTTAGCATGATGACAAAATTCGCTTGCTTTATTCAAATACTCCTTACAACTACTAATAAAAGGAAGTGATTTTACGACTTTCTCGGAAGGATGTCCCAAACACTTATGCCATAGATCTACCGAAGATGATCCCACAACCAGTGCTACTTGAACGCTTGGCACCCGTCGAAGATAATAAAGTCCATCCCTTCTTTCACCTGTTTCAATCAGCTCCCTCGAATGTAGGTCCTATATAGCACACATGTGAGAAGAAAATTGGACAAAAAATTTCATATCATCATCAAGTTGTGAAACCAAAATTAAATTGCAATTTAATTTGGGAACATAAAGAACATTATTAAGATAAATTTTGTCCGTTAGTTTCACATTGCCTTGCTTAGTTGCGACTACACTTTGTCCATCTGGAAGGCCCATAGGACAAGCACGCACATCTTGTATATCAGTCAAAAAAGAAATATTTCCCATGACATGATTAGAAGCACCATTGTCAATTATCCAAGATGTATTATCAAACTCACCATTCAAACGATTTATTGGAGTTTGAGGATTACCAAATTTCGCAACCAATGTTTGCCACTGCGTGGCACTAAAACCAAGAAGAGCCGCATTTGTAGCAGAGGAAGATGATACACTCATCGGATCATCAGTGGTTGGTGCAACCGTAGCATGTGCGCGAGCCCCCCCTCGACCCCGACTAGCAGCAGGTGAAGAACGAGAAGATGGCGGCTTTCCACAAGGACTTGTGCTCTTAGTTTTCGATATCGGCGGCGAACCATACCGCTCCTCCCACCAATCTGAGTAACCAATAACCAAAAAACAACTATTAGCATCATGGGCGGAGCGTTGGCAGTGAGAACAAACCAAGCCCGACTTGTCTACTTTCTCAACACCACGACCACGTCCGCGACCGTCTGTACGAACTGCAAACCCCACAATCTCTTGTTTTTCATTCTTAGTACGAGCCATTCCACACACCCTTTCATCTTGAACAACCTGTTGAAATGCTCAATTAAGACTAGGCAAAGGATCTTGAGAAAGCAAAGTCGATCGAATCTAGCTGTAATATTCAGAGTTCAATCCCATCAAGAATTGATGAAGTTGTTCTTCCTCCCGTCGTTTCTCGTGAGCCTTTCCGAGATTACATGTACACCGACCACAATGACACCGTAAAATAGGTTCATAGTTACTCAGTTCATCCCAAAGTACCTTTAATTTACTATAATACGTCGCAACCGACATTGATTGAGACTGTTCCCAGCGAGCAATATCATATTTTAATTGTTGTATTCTTGGACCATTAACAACCGCAAATCGTTCATTCAAATCATCCCATAATAATTTGGCGTTGTCATAATTTGAAAGCATAGATCTTACCTCTGGATCAATGGTATTCATAACCCATGAAACAAGCATACACTGTATATAAACACAAACCCCCTTCGTGCATGGTGGCTTCATTTCAGTGATCGTACCATCGAGAAAGCCATACTTGCGTCGAGAATACAAAGCCACTCGAATAGCATGTGCCCAATCATCAAAGTTATCAAGTCGAAGCCGCACCGGAGTGATGAAGTCTTCTGAACGATCCTGAGGTCCTAAAAAAATGGTGAACTAGCATCAATCTTCGCCTCCATTTTCGTAATTGGCAGTGATGGTGTTCCATCGATGGTGGTCATTATTGTGGATTTTTAGGTGCTGGCTCTTGACACCATGATAATATTTGGATATCTCATCTTTATTCCTCATCTTCATAGAAGAAGATATATATATATATACACGATATAGAGAAGAACCAAAAATAGGTAACTAAATGCTAAGCCTTAAATAGCTATGCCTTAAATAGATTATATTAACAGCCATGCAAATCAATCCTATACATATCAATCCTGATATCAATACACTCCGTAACACAAATACCTCTTAGTTTTGGCATATTCCTTAATAGTAAAACCAAAAACAATGTTAAATTCAGTGATTGAGAGCATAAAATCTTTTCCCATTAATCTAAACTTATCTACCCTTGGCTATTCAAAGAATAACCTATTTGTATTAATTTTCATAAAATCAGGGACGCAGTGAAAGGGTGGTGGTTTTAAAAAATATTAATACCGAGTCAGGATCAATACATATATTTATACATTAAATTTACACCCAAAAAGGAAAGAATAATACCTTTTGTAGCTTATCAAGAGTCCTTGAGTCATTAAGTAGAATTAAACGATCTTCTTATCCATGCGAAGACTCACACCAAAGTCTTCCAAGTTGTTCCTCAAACATATAAGGACATGTGTGGGCACGTAAGATTCACTGGTTTGATTATTTAGGTTCTCTAGATGTTCTCAACACATGAGATCTAGAGAGTTTGGAGAAGAGAAGGCTTAGAGAATTCTAAAAAAAATTTCATGCTTAGAAAATTTATATCGACTGTTTCTAACTGATACTTCTGATTAAAAAAATTGTATCTTTTTAAACTTATAAAGATAATAAAATAATTTTATTTCTTTTTTAATTTAATCAATTCAAAACTGATATGTTAGATTTTTATTTTAATTATTTATTTTAATCAACTTAAAACAGTGATTAAATAATTAAATAAACAAATAATATTTTAAATTCAAAATTCAAATCACAGGGACACTTGGCACATGAGTGTGGCGCCACTAACTATGCAAGCACAATGAGTGGCGTGTACACACCATCTTTTGGTATTAAATAATCAAATCAAAGGTACGCAGCGGAATATATGGACCTATTTTAATAAATATTAATACCAACCAGGATAATACACATATATAAATATTAAATTGCATGCAAATAAATCACGGATTACCTCTTGTAGTCTATCAAGTGTCATTGAGTCTTTTTGTATAAATCAACGATCTTCCTATCCAGTGTTCTGAGATCTCACACCCTGATCTTCCAGACCAATCCTCAATACGCAAGGACGTGTGTGGGAACGCAGGATTCAAAATGTTGATTTATGTGACTCCCTAGATGTACTCAACACATGAGATCTAAAGAGTTTTGACAGAGAGAAGGTTTAGAATAGTTTTTTAGTTTTAAAGAAAACCATCACTTTAGAGAGAGAGTCTATATCTTTATTCTCAAAAATAATAATAAAGGTTATTTTGAAAGTCACGTACTATCACACTTATATAAAGATATTTAATCTAATTAAATAATCTTTATTTTATTAAAAATATAATTCAAATTAAAATTTATCAGATATTTATATGTAATTATTTATTTAAATCATATTTAAAATGACTAATTAAATAATTGATTAAACAAAATTACTTGCAATTCAATTCAAATCCCAGGGATAAAAATTCCTGAGTTAGGCGTCACACACTGTACTATATAGTGTGTGTTGCCCAGCCCTATTAGGGTTTTCATAATTTTCTCATTTGTTTATTTATTCCACTTTTAAGACAATATATTTATCCCATCAAAAATATCAGTTAATTCAAAATTAACTTTATCTTAAAATATCAGTTTTAAATTAAATAAATAAATAAGATATTTATTATTCTCTCTTTATATTAATCCAAACAAGATTAATATTAATTTTAACCTATAGTTTTTCAAAATAAAAACTATATAGTTAAATAATTAATTAATTTACAATTAATCAATTACCCATAATTATCAGATAGCCCTAAAAAATTAATTCCTTTGCAATTGAGTCATTTCTCTTTACAAATCTTTCTTTTGACATCCTTACCCTTGACAGTGTAGGACAGAGGTGATCTGGGGACCATGGACCTATAATACGAAGCTCCAATAAACTAGATTATTAATTAAACTCTTTAATCTAATAATTTTATTTATTAATTCCATGATTACTCCACTATAAATATGGAATTGCACTCTAAGTATTTATAGAATTATATTTACACAGTTTTCTCTAGTAGTCCATATTAATATATGCAGTTCTGTCCTCCATTATTGGTTCGATAATTAGAGTTTGTCAAAATTACCGTTTTACACTTCTAAATACCTCTTGATTCTTAAATACCATTAATTCACCAACGAATAATTAATCTATAATCTAATTATAGATATGAGCTCAATAACTATTCAGTTCCAAAATCAACCCTTAAGAGAACCAATATTTGATCTGTTAAGAAAGCATGGATTCCAATATTGTAATTCATGTTCCCAGCCATCCATGATATTGAATCTCCAAAACAAAAGTTATTAGCCTCATTATTTTAAGAGACCTTAACGAGTGGATCAAAAGATTCAATAAACATAAATAGGAGTCCGTGAATACTCAGGATTTAGACTGATCTACAAATGATCATCTATTATGACAAGAATTAAATCTTTACGTCAAACGATAAGTTTATAAAGATAATTAATTATCATCGGTCTTGTCATATATAATCTCTATTATATACATCACATTTACTAAGATGTCTATCCACATCAGTAATCTGAATCTAGATTACTTGCATCTCGTATGCTTAGCAAATCAACTAGTAACCATTCACTAAAGATTCCTTACTTTTATATGTTACTGACTATTTTATTCACTATATATGATCTTAATTCTCTCTTACTAATACAAGATCATATTCTCATGAATGAATAGGGAATTTTCTTGGTATTATTATATAATTAATTCGAACAATAATTATAACATTCAAATATGATAAAATTGTACTTTTATTTAAAACCAATAAAATGTCTATACATGATTTTAGGGCATTAATCCTAACAATAAAATTGTACTTGCTCTTAATCCCACATTGCACACGTGACCCATGAATGATTTTGCAAGAAGTGTCTTGGTTAACGGGTCAGCCAAGTTTTGTTCCAATGATATCTTCATAACAATCACATCACCTCGATGTACAATCTCTCTTACTAGATGATATTTCCTTTCTATATGCTTCCCTCTCTTGTGGCTTCTCGGTTCTTTGGAATTATCTACGCTCCATTGTTGTCACAGTACAGGATTAGTGGCTTATCCATATCTGGAACAACTTCCAGATCAGTGTAGAACTTCCTCAACCAAACAACCTCCTTAGTTGCTTCACAAGCCGCTATGTATTCGGCTTCCATGGTTGAATCAGCTATACTGGATTGTTTAATGCTTCTCCAGACAACAGCTCCTCCACCAAGAGTGAACAACGACCCAAATGTCAATTTTTGACTGTCTTTGTCTGATTGGAAATTAGAATCAATGTATCCAGTAGGGTTATGCTCGCCCCTTGAATATACCAGCATATAGTCTCTCGTTCTCCTAAGATACTTGAGAATGTGCTTTACTGCACTCTAGTGTTCCAAACTAGGATTTGATTGATAACGACACAATCCCAACTAGATAACATATGTCGAGCTTAGTACACAACATAGCATACATCATACTCCCAACTGCTGAAGCATAGGGATACTTTCTCATATCCTCCTCCTCTTGAGGTGTCTCGAGACATTGTTCCTTGGAGAGAGTAATTCCATGTCTGGTCGGTAATTGACCTTTCTTGGAATTCTCCATAGAGAATCTTTCAAGCACCTATCCATATAATTAGCCTGAGAAAGTGCCAAGAGCTTGTTCTTCCTATCCCTTAGGATTTGGATTCCCAGAACATAGCTCGCCTCGCCCAAATCTTTCATTTGGAACTTTTCAAATAACCACTTCTTTACGTTTGACAATGTCTCTATATTGTTCCCAATGAGCAAAATGTCATCAACATAAAGAACTAAGAAAACCATCACTTTTCCTTTGATGTATTTATACACACATGTTTCGTCGACATTTTGTTTGAAACCATATGTTTTAATTGTTTCATCAAAAGTGACATTCCAAGATCTAGATGCTTGCTTTAATCTATAAATGGATTTCAGCAACTTGCACACCTTTTGATCTTCCCCTTTCTTTTTGAACCCTTCTGGTTGTACCATATAGATACTTCCATCAAGATAGCCATTCAAAAATGTTGTCTTGATGCCCATTTCGATATCTCATAATCATTGGCAGCCATTATGGATAAGAGGATATGAGTGGATTTGAGCATGGCCACAAGAGAAAATGTTTCATTATAACCAACACCTTCTCTCTGAGTGTAACCTTTGGCTACAAGCCTCAATTTGAAAGTCTCTAATTTCCCATCTGCACCTCTTTTCTTCTTGTATATCCACTTACACCCTATGGGCCAAACATTTTCAGGTGGATCCACAAGTTCCTAGACAGAATTGGAATACATCGATTCCATTTCTTGGTTCATGGCTTCTTTCCATTTCTCCTTTTCAGGATAATCCATTGCCTCTTTAAAGGTTAATGGATCATCCTTGTCTATATCAGAAACAAGGACATGTGCCTCATGTTCGTAGCGAACAGGTTGTCTCACAATCCTCCCACTACGACATTGCATCGGGGTTTCTTTTTTAGGAATCCTGGTTTCCTCGGTTTGTCATTTATCATTTAATGATGAAGATGATTGTGATGGAATCTTATCAGCTGTGAGTTCCTCCAATAATACCTTGCTCTGAGGTTTATAGTTATTCATATAGTCATGTTCAAGGAAGGTCGCATTTGTGGAAACAAATACCTTTTGATCCTTGGGACTATAGAAATAACCACCTCTTGTTTCTAGAGCGTAGCCAACAAAAATGGACACTTCCGACCTTGATTCAAGTTTCCCTGATTTAGGTCTAAGAACATGAGCAGGACAACCCCAAATGCGAAAATGGTGCAAACTAGGTTTGTTTCCACTCCACAGTTCCAGTGGCGTTTTGCTAATGGCCTTAGATGGGACTACATTCAAAATGTAAGTCGTTGTTTGAAGTGCATATCCCCAAAATGAGAGAGGAAGTGAATTGTAGCTTAACAAAGACCTGACCATGTCCAACAAGGTCTTGTTTCTTCTTTCAGAAACACCATTTTTCTATGGCGTTCCTGGTGCTGTGAGTTGGGATAGAATACCATGCTCCAGCAAGAAATCTTTGAATTATAAATTCAAATATTATCCACCTCGATCAGATCGAAGTGTCTTTAGAGTTTTACTGTAACGACCCGAATTTGCTAATCGGGCTTAGGGCCTTGATTAGTGTGCCTGGAGGGCAATAAATGATTTATTATGCTTTAATGTGGTAATGGGTGAATTAATGTGGATATATGATAGTGATGCATGTTTAGTGAGTTAAATGTGCATGTGGGCCCCGTCTGGATATTAGGGGCATGAATGTGATATATGTTATATATATGTGAAATGTCTGTGCAGCATGATCCGAGACAGCCCTAGGGAGCAGTTAGCCAGAGAGTCGCAACAGGATTGAGATTCCGACTCGGGGCGAGTCGAGGGGTAATTTGGGTACTAGGTGTGTTATGGGATTATGGGGACATGAAAATAAATATTTGGAGATATATTTGAGGATAGAATGTCTAGGCGGGAATATTGGGGAAATTTCTCATTTTGCCCTCGGGGACGTTTTGGTACCCCGAGCCTTGAGGTAACCATATAGACTTAAGCTGAATAAAACAAAAAGGAGGATTTACTTAGAAGCTTTGGGAAACCGACCTCTATACTTCTCCTTCTGAACAAAGGATAGCATCTCACCATTTACATCTTTCTCTCCTTCATTCTCTAAGGCATATCAAAGGGAATTTTTGGTGCAAGCTAGCTTAAGTAAGGGATTGGGCTGAGAAAACCTAGGAGCTTAAAGCTTGAGGATTAAGGATCAACTACAGGGATTGAACTCAGCAAGGTAAGCTTTAATTATTGGGATTATGTTGAGAATTGTTGCTGGTTTGCTAGAATATGCATGCTAGTTAAGTTTGATATGTTCTTGAGTATTTTAGTTGGGTTTTGGAGCAGATTTTGATGGGGTTTTAGTGTTGATATTGAGTTGGTATGTATGTGTTAAATATCTGGGTTTGATAGGTGAGTTTTGGGTGAATTAGCTTGAGGAAAGGTGTGGAAAAATGGTGGAAAATCTGGGTTCGGAGGTGAGAGCCGCAGCCCTAGGAGGGGTACGTCGCGGCCCGTGTGCGTGCGGGGCCATGGGATGCCGAGAAGCTCATGCGCGCCGCAGTGCCTGGTGGGCGCGCTGCGGCCTGTGTGGGGGTCAGTGAGGTGCTAGCCTCTGTTTCGAGGCTAGCCGCGGCTCTTGTGGGTGGGGCCGCGACCCTTTGTGCCAGTTTGAGTTTTAAGGGTATTTTAGGCTTGGGAACTCAAGGGGCAAAGCTTGGGATGGATTATATCACCCGGATTGATAGAATTCAAGGACCCGGAGGTTAGGGTTATGGATCTAAGTTATTTGTTGGATTAGAATTTGATGGATGGACATTGTTAATGTGTTGTGACTAGGGTTTCGGCGAGGCTCACGTTGGAGGAATGTGCTCGGGGCATCGGTGCTCAAAAATCTCGGAACTCAGGTAAGAGAACCCTTGTTCCCATAGAGCTTGTGTGCAGGGCTGAGCCTAGTGTGTTTGAATGGACTAATATGCAGGGCTGAGCCCAGTGTGTTTGAATGGATTGACATGCAGGGTCGAGCCCAATATGCTAGAATTACGGGGCGTAGCCCTTTATCTGATTATGCTAGAATTCTATACTTGCTTGTTATGCTATGTGTATTATGATGTGAATGGTCGGCTTGAGCTGGGAACGGTGTAGACTGAGAACGGCGAAAGTCCAGAAATGGCATAGGGCACGTTGAGTGCAAGGCCGAGAACGGCAAGGGGCCGGGAGTAGCGTTAAGCACGTGGAGTGCGAGTTGCCAGGGCGAGTCCCTAGAAGGATACCTGGGATATCCTCACGGCGTGGTCCGCAAATCCGGGGCTTGGTAAACACCTGGGATGGCTAGGCCGTATGTGTTTAGCCAATTGGTGGCCTATTTATATGCGTGATATATGTGTTGCATATGTTATCTGTTTGTGGGTTCTCTTGCTGGGCTTCGGCTCACAGATGCTCTGTGGTGCAGGTAAGGGTAAAGAGAAGATCAACCAACCATGAGTATGGCAGGTGTGGGGCGATGTGTACATGTTTGGCCAGTCTGGCTGCCACGACCAGAGGATTTTGGGAGATGCTTGTAAATAAACTCTGATTTTGTCGTCTAGTCGACTTGGTTTAGTTAATATGTTGTAAACATTTCTAAACTGTATTTTGGGATCCCAAGTGTAAACCTTTTATGATTGTCTATGGAAATTACTATTTCTAAGGTTTTTTCTCTGTTTATAGCTTAATTACACTGTTTGATCTAAAACCTCGATTAGCGAGATGAAAGCACGTTTTTAAACTCACTTAGTAACGGCTCTAAGGAAGTAGGGCGTTACATTTACCTAACTGCTTCTCAGCCTCAGCTTTAAATTCTTGAAACTTAACAAAGGTTTCAAATTTCTTAAGCATTAAGTAAGTGTGACCATGTCTTGAGTAATCATCAATAAAAGTGACGAAATACTCATACCCGCCTCTTGCTTGTACATTGATTAGACCACAAACATCGTTGTGTACAAGCTCCAAAGGTTCTTTGGCTCTATTGCCTTTCACTGAGAAATGACGTTTGATCATTTTTCCTTCTAGACAAGATTCACAAACTGAAAGAGTTCTAACTATTAGTTCTCTCAAAGGTCAATCTTTTGTTAACTGTTTTATCCTATCTAGACTTATATGACCAAGTCTAAGATGCCAAAGATATGTGTCATCTTTGTTTGAAACTTTTTGTCTTTTGTTACCTTGGGATTTTGCTACTTGAAATAATTCTGAATTATTGAGTGCTCGTTCATTTGGTTTGAACATATACAAGTCGTTATTATGTTCTGCTTGACATATTTTGAAACCATTGTTTGAAATAACAATCGTATTATTACTAAAAGAAATATCAAAATATTGTTCATGCAACATAGATAAAGAAACTAAGTTCCTAGAAAATCCAGGAATAAAATAAACATTGTTCAAAACTAAATAATTATTCCTAAAATTTAAACAGAGTGTTCCCTTTGCTCTTATTGAAACAAGTGCTCCACTTCCAACTCGCATGGTCACCTCACCATCTGCCAGCTCCCTTGATGAATCAAGTATCTGCATGGAACAACAAACATGGTTAGTGGCTCCTGAATCTAAAACCCAGGATGGCATATCGTCTTCCACTACACAAGCTTCAAGTATAAGCAAATCATATTTACCTTTCTTTTTTAGCTCAGAGAGATAGTTCTTACAATTTCCCTTCCAGTGACCTTCAACTCCACAGTGGAAACATTTTCCTTTTGGTTCTTTCTTCTTGGAGTTGTTGTCATTCTTGTTCTCCTTCCCTTTTGGTGCCTTCTTGCCTTTCTTGGACTTTTTTCCCTTTCCTTTGACCTTATCATTGTTCTTCTTTCTCTTCTTGGATTTCTCTTCAGAGTTTGAAGGTTTCTCCCCTACCACATTTTCTTCAATCTCTTTTGTAATGGATTTGTTAAGGGACTCAAATGTCTGCGGTTCATTCAACAGCTAAGTCATGTTGTATTCCAACTTATTCATAATATAGTTGGTTGTGAACGCAGAAAAGGCAGGAGCGAGAAATTCCAATATGATGCTTACTTGTGTACGCTCATC
Organism: Humulus lupulus; assembly: GCF_963169125.1. Classification (NCBI taxonomy): domain Eukaryota; kingdom Viridiplantae; phylum Streptophyta; class Magnoliopsida; order Rosales; family Cannabaceae; genus Humulus; species Humulus lupulus. The sequence continues at coordinate 41,768,774 of NC_084796.1, forward strand.
AATGATGGCCTCATGTATTTTAGCTTCATGCATCACGTTAATCATATGTAAAACATTTTCACGTACATAAACACATTTCTTCATCTTAGTAGTCATGTAGGTTCTTGTAGCCTCATGTCTACTTTGATCAGATTGCTGCGCAAACATGGCCTACAGAGAACCCATTATCTCAAATGCAGTTTCCATGGTTTCATTCTTCGTTCTCAGAACACCATTCATGCTCACAAACATGTAACACTTTGCCTTATTATTGGATTGAATCCAGGCATCATACTTGTACCAAACATTCTTTGGGGTAATGACAGCAGGCTCTTCAGGACATTCCTCAGTCAGGACAAATTTGTGGTTCTCACAGATTAACATAAGATTTAGATTTGATTTCCATCTTATAAAATTATCACCATTAAGTTTTTTAAGTGATAGTTGTTATCCCCAAAATTTGAAAACGATGACGTGGCAATAGAAGTGACAAATGGCAAGGAATGGTTGGGTAATCTGGCTTAGGAGTGACCCGGTAGACCAGTGAAGATTTTTGACTGGCCAGTCAAGTGTCATGACCGACCAGTCACGACCTTGGCCGACCAGTAACATGCTTGTCCTCCCAAGCATGACCTTGGCCAACCAGTCATGACCTTGGCCGACCAGTCACATGCATGTCCGACCAGTGAGGTGCATGTCTGCCTAGACAGGTGCATGTCCGACCAGTCAGGGGCATGTGTGTTTGTCCGACCAGTGAAGGTTTGGCCGACCAGTGAGGAATTTTGGCCCATCAGTTTTCCTCCTGAGTGTGATATGGATCGACTAGACAGAGCAGGGCTACGCAAAAGATCCCAGAAGTGGCTTCAACAAGAATCGGTCTTACCTGCCCGGGAATCTCTCAGATTATCCCATAAATATAGTGTATCGTTGTATTTTGAATATTATTGTTAATTAAATATAGTGAGAATAATAAAATATCCCGATTATGGGGGACATCATCTGTACGATCCTAAGCCTATAAATACAAGGCTCGTGGCACCATAAAAGGGGTTCCGATTTCAATTTTCTGGAGAGAGAGTAATTGTATCTTGAGAGAACTCTTGTATTCTTGTAATCTGCACTGAAGAAACTCAGTTGACTCAGGTTCATCTGATCTTGAGTGTAGATCTATAATCATAACTATAAGTGGATTAGGCTATTACCAACACATTGGGGCTGAACCACCATAAAAATTGTCTGTGTCGTATATTTATCTTGAAGGTTTTTGTCGTTTTGACGTCTACACGTCGTTGGCCAAAAATGCGGTCAACAATAGTAAAGCGGTTATTGGATTGCCACCATTCAACATTACTGAAATAAATAAAATACAATAATATTATCATTTGAAAAAATATCAATGTTTTGGAAAGTAAACATGATGCAAGAATGCAATAATTAAAATACATAAATTAACATTTACTTTTCCACGATAAAACTACCCAACAAATAAAGTGTCACCTTAGGGTTGGTCAAGTTAAATTCAGATAGCTTATAAGACAATCTTATCTTTATAATTTAAAACTTAAAATAACTCTTTATTTTCTCTTTTAAATATAAAGTACCGCTGGTTTGGTCAAGATGCAATCATCCATTACAAAAGCTTTATTACATTTTTGTAAGTGTAACCCATTATTTCGAAATTCATGACTTAACTTAGAGAGTGTCGCCTTAGGGTCGATCAAGCCTAAAATACATCACTTCCTCCTATCTTCATAAGAAGCCAACCTTGGTATTAATATGTCTCGAAACCTTCCTTAGGGGGACGGAAACAAAGCCGCCTCGAGGCCCTATTCATATCTCACGGTGTTGTACTAATAATGGAGACCATAGGTCACATTGAGATGTTCACCTTCTCCCACTTACTATTTTAGATCAAATGTGTTTTATTAAACTAATCAATAAATTCCAACTTAATTACTAGTTTATTAATAACCCTATGAATGTAATTAATTACAAAATTCATAATTATAAAAGAGCATGTTTCTATAATTAATGTGATCTAAATAATTACCCATTATATTCATCTAACTTTACTAAAACGCTTTTTACATGAAGTTGGTTATCATAAAGGCCTATAAAATCTATTGTCTTTATTAGGGTGTGAATTACCAAGTTTTAACTAATTTAATACTTAGTAGTTTACATACAATTGGTTTCTCCAAAACAATTCATATAAACAAATAGGACAATCCTAGATAATCATGTTTCTAAAAGATGCATGATTAATGAGAAACTGTGTGGGGTTTCATGAATGGCATGTAATTGACTAATGCACGATCATGTTATCAATCAAATATCAATAAAAATTTATTTAAATAAATACAATAAATAAATAAACAATAAATGATAAACCGAGTACTAATGGGTATTTCTAAGATTTACAACCCATTGAAAAATTAGAAACAAAATTGCAATCTAAGCCAATGTAACTTTCAATAATACTCCTCCTCTCCTTTATGCTTTCTTGCTAATCTTTAGGAACTTTGTTTTGCCCAACTTATTAAATAGAAACAAAGTTTCTAATTAATTTATTTAATTAAAACTAACTTTTAATTAAATAACTATTTTTGTCATCTTTTTAATTTAGTTGAATTTAAATAATTAATTAATCAAATTTAAATATTTATTTAAACTTAAGATATTAAAATATCTTAATAAACTAAAAGATATTTTATTTTCTAATAAAATAAAATAAGATAATTAAACTTTTAAATTCAAATAATTTAAAAACTAATTAAATAAAAGATATTTTTCAACAACTTGGGAATTAGGGTTTTGGGCACCAAGATGGTGCCCTAGGGTCGGTGACAGAAGGAGCCAATGGCTTGGGTGGGGTTTCTGGCTGGTGTACAGGGGATCGGCCAGGGGCTTGGCGCATGAGCGCAGCAAGCGCAGAGACAGGCGGGTGCGTGCACGCAGGGACGTGGGGTGCACGCTGGGAGCCGCGGGGCTGGGGCTGGGGTTGCGTCTAGCACACGGCTACAGAAGGCTCAGGCCTAGGCTTGCGCGAGGGTTGAGCAGGGGCTCGGGCCATGTGCCTCTTAGGTGCATGGCCCGGGTTCATCCTCATCTCTTGTGTACAAATTTTTAAAATGCATATTTCTCAAATAAATTTACAAAAATCCTATGCCCTTTTTGGCTTACACAAGATATAGAAAAACAATAAAATTCCTAACCCAATAACACCATATAATTAAAGATCCATCATTCAATCATACATTCAAAAAACATATATGTCCATTCAATATACATATCAACATACATATAACAAATGCAAGAAACCCACACAGTATTTAATATATATATAGACTACTCTGGTACCAATTATTGGTATTAAATGATCAAATCTAAGAAATATATGGACCCATTTTAATAAATATTAATACCAGCCAGGATCCTGCATATATATAAATATTAAATCACATACAAATAGATCAGGGATTACTTCTTGTAGCTTCTCAAGTGTCCTTGAGTCTTTTTGTATAGATCAACGATCTTTCTATCTAGTGTTCTGAGATCTCACACCCTGATCTTCCAAACTAATCCTCAAACACACAAGGACGTGTGTGGGCACGTAGGATTCAAAATGTTGATTTATGTGACTCCCTAGATATCCTCAACACATGAGATCTAGAGAGTTTTGACAGAGAGAAGGTTTAGAATAGTTTTTCAGGAATAGAGAAAAACTATCGCTTTAGAGAGAGAGAGTCCTATTTTTATTCTTAAAAATATTAATAAAGCTTATTCTCAAAGTCACGTACTATCAAACTTATTTAAAGATATTTAATCTAATTAAATAATATTTATATTATTAAAAATATAATTCAAATTAAAACTCATCAGATATTTACATTTAATTATTTATTTAAATCATATTTAAAAATAATAATTAAATAACTCATTAAACAAAATTATTTGAAATTCAAAATTCAAATCCCTGGGATAAAATCCCTGAGTTAGGTACCACACACTGTAATGTACAATGTGTGTCGCCCAGCCCTATTAGGGTTTCCCTAATTTTCTCATTTGTTTATTTAATCAACTTTTAAGACAATATATTTATCCCAACATAAATATCAGTTAATTAAAAATTAACTTTATCTTAAAATATCGGTTTTAAATTAAATAAATAAATATTATATTATAAATAAGATATATATTATTTTCTCTCTTTATATTAATCCAAACAAGATTAATATTAATTTTAACCTAATTTTTTTCAAAATAAAAACTATATAGTTAAATAATTAATTAATTTACAATTAATCAATTACCCATAATTATCACATAATTATTTTCTTGCCCTGGAAAATTAATTCCTTTACAATTTAGTATTTTCTCTTTACAAATCTTTCTTTTGACATCCTTACCCTTGACAGTGTAGGACAGAGGTGATTTGGGGACCATGGATCTATAATACGAAGCTCCAATAAACCAGAATATTGAATAAACTCTTTAATCTAATAATCTTATTTATTAATTCCATGATTACTCCACTATAAATATGGAATTGCACTCTAAGTATTTATAGAATTACATTTGCATAATTTTCTCTAGTAGTCCATTGATATAATCAATATATGTAGTTTGGTCCTTCATTATTGGTTCGTTAATTAGAGTTGGTCAAAAATTACCATTTTATCCTTCTAATTACCTCTTGATCCTTAAGTACCATTAATTCACAAGCGAATAATTAATCTATAATCTAATTATAGATTTGAGCTCAATAACTGTTCAGTTCCAGAATCAACCCTTAATGGAACCAATATTCGGTCTGTTAGGAAAGCATGGATTACAATACTGTAATTCATGTGCCCACCCATCCATGATATTGAATCTCCAATAGAAAATTCATTAGCCTCATTATTCTAAGAGACTATAACGAGTGAATAAAAAGATCTAATAAACATAAATAGGAGTTCATGAATATCACTGGTCAGAGTCGTGTGTCTGCCTCAGCAGCTGGGCCATCCACCATGCCTCCACCAGCTCCGTCCCTTGCTCATGCACTCACTGACCTCATTGCTCAGCAGAGGGAAATTCTTGGACGGTTGGTGTCCCTGGAAACTCAGCAGCATGACTACTGGAAGTACGCTAAACAACGGGATGTCGCGCTCATCAAGTCCCTTCAGCAGAACTTCACCAAAATGATTGCTCCATTTCCAGTGTTCCTGAGCTCCATCTTTGTGGCTTGGACCGCTCCAGTTTTTCATGATGACCCTAGTCCTTCGGATTCTGATTCCGAGGACTAGGCGGAGGGAGCCGTTTTAACCCACCTTTTGATTTGTATTTAATTCCTGTTTTGAACTATCTTGTTGTTTACCTTGCATTGTCTATTGTTTTGTATTTATTCTGTGTTGTCTTGTTGATTGTTATGTTCTTGTCTTGTTGTTTAGTTAATCTTTAAGGGATACTCTTTGTAATGCCCCAAAATCCCTAATGCGGTTTAATGGCTGGATTAGTAGGCCGGGAAGGCCATAATTGTTTTATTATGCCATTAAATTATTATATGCATGCTTATGTGAATTATATTATAATATGATGTTAAATGCATGCATGTGGGTCCACATTTGATTATCAGGGCATTTTGATAATTTGGCCTGTTGAGGGCTGTTGACGGTGAAATCTCGTCAATGAAATTAGATAGAAAAACTCAAAGGAAAGTGTAGCGATGTTTGGATAAGAACTTAGAATGAACTTATGGAAGGATAAACACAGATCAACAATGGAGTAAAAAATGTATATTGTTTAATAGCCTTTACATCAAATGAATTTTCCAACCCCTTATTCTGAGGGGTAAAGCTCTATTTATAGCTGGGCTCTAATGGCCTTTACATACCGCGAGGCCCTTGGTATGTGGCCGAGGGGTGTTTAGTGGAGGCCATGTCTTGCGAGGCCTCGAAGGGCACGAGACGCTTTGGGGAGGTTATGTCTTGCAAGGCCCCTAAGGACGCGAGACGCTTTGGGGAGGCCACGAGGCCCTTGTCATGGCTGGTGCGTGAGGCAAGGCCACTAGGCCCTTAGCGTGGCTGGTACGCGAGGCGAGGCCACGAGGCCCATAGCATGGCTGGTGCGCAAGGTGAGGCCATGATACCCTAGTCGTGGATGAGGCGCGAGGTGAGGCCACTAGGCCCTTAGCGTGCCTAGTGCGCGAAGCGAGGCCACGAGGCCCTTGGCATGGCTGGTGCGCGAGGCGAGGCCCTTGGCATGGCTGATGCGCGAGATGAGGCCACTAAGCACTTAGCGTGGTTGGTGCGTGAGGCAAGGCCACGAGGCCCTTGGCGTGACTGATGCACAAGGCGAGGCCATTAAGCACTTACCGTGGCTGGTGCGCGAGGCGAGGCCATGAGACCCTTGTCGTGGCTGATGCGCGAGGCGAGGCCACAAGGCCCTTAGTGTGGCTGGTGCGTGAGACGGCACCTAGGCGAGGCAGGGGCCATGGCTGGTTGAGGCCTGCGTGAGATGTCACCCAAGCGAGGCCCCTAGGCGCGCAAGATAGCACCTGGGCGAGGCAGGGGCCGCGACTGTGTGAGGTGCGAGGCCGTGGGTGCGCCTGCATGAGATGGCAGCCGTGCGAGGCTCGTAGGTCCATGGGCGTCTTCGCGAGGCGTGGTGCATATGTACGAGATGGGGATTTCTAGGATGTAGCCAATATCGTAGGGATCGAAGGTTCATCATTTGACCCATGGCCTCTTGGGACTACCTTGGGTTTGTCTTACATTTTCTTTTTGCTTCCACAAAGGTCATTTTGCGCAACATGGCCTATCCTCACGTGAGCATTTAGGCCTTAGGCTCTAGGCTTGCCTGATCTCTATAACTTAGCTTGTGTGCTCGTTGGGTCAATTCTTTCATGTTCGCAAACCCTTACTCATCTCAATGCGGGATCATGTATGTATTTTTTTTTAATGTGGATTTTTGGTATCCACAAGGGCATATTTGTATATTTTGGTGCATGTTGTGATTTATGGATGAGATCCCATCATTATGGGGATATATTTGAGCTATTCGGCATGAAATAGTCTTAGATTGCAAATTAGCAGTTTCGTCATAACGGGGTCAATTATTGGGATATTGGATAATGAGAATGTTTGTTTGAGGATATATTGGGAGTTATTGAGATCAGGAGGAAATTCTGGAAGTTTTGACTATTTTGCCCCCGGGGATGTTTTTGGACCCCCGAGCATTAGGTTTTTATTTGAGGTTACTTAAGCTTGAAGTAGTCTGTCAGAAAGAACTTTATGTTAAAACACTTTTTTCTCTCTCCTGTTAACATTTGTGACCATTTGTGGCAATTTTGAAGAAATCTTGAGTTCTAGGAGTCGGAATCAAGAGAGGATCCAGGCATAGCGATCCTAGGAAAGATTAGAAGCTTCTTGACCGAAGTATTTAACGAGAAACAACCCAATCAAAGGTAATCCAAGCTTTAAGTTTTGAGTTTTAGAGTTTCTAAGCTTTGATTTGGATTTTGTGTGTTGTTGAGTATTTGATTCTTTTAAGCCTCAGGTTTTGATGATTTTAGATCATCAGGATTATAGTTGTAAATGTGGGTCGGCCCAGCCCACATTTTCGTGCCTCTGATAAATTCGGGCCGACCCAGCCCATTTTTGAAAGAGTAGGCCCAGCACGGCCCATGGGCCCTGCCCATGTCGTGTCGTGCTCGTGCCGTGTCAGCCCACTTTCCTTATTCGGGCTGGCCCACTTTCTATATTCAGGCCCAAATTTGGGCCCACTTTATTATTGCCAAAAAATGTAAGAATAGAGAATTGAACCCTCCACCTCCTCTTTACCCATCAATGGACTTACCACCAAACCAAATACATTTCTTTGTTTAAATTATAATTTTAGATATTGTATATACTTTTTAACAATATTTTACACAAAATTATATCAAAGATAATTATTAGAATTTTAATACCTACTAATAAATGCTAAAAAATTTAACTCACCAATCTTAAAATAAATTAATATAAACATTGAGAAAAATAAGACTTCTATTATCATTTTAATTTATTAATAATTGACAAATAAAAATTTCTTATGATTATTAATGTCAAAATATTGGGCTTTTTATCGTGTCATGCTTTCGGGCTAGTTTGTTCATGCTTTCGTGTCGTGCCTTCGGGCTTGTCATGTCGTGTCGTGCCGTGCCAATTTTCAATTCGTTTCGTGCCTGGCCCAGGCCCATATTTTTTCGTGTTGTGTCGTGCTCGTGCCTCCCGGGCTCGTGTCGGTTTCGTGCCGTGCTAGAAAGCACGGCCCGTATTTACAGCTCTAATTGGGATGTTTGGAAACTTTGATTTCTGGATTTGGAGATGTGTAAGTAGGTTTTTGGAGGGATTTAAAAGTGAGAAATCGGAGTTATGGCAAGTTTCCCAGGTGGGGTCGCGGCCCTATTCTTGGGCACCACGGCCCAAGCTCGAAGTTGAAGAAGGTGAAGTTTGTGTGTGCTGGGGGCCGCGGCTCAGGGTTTTTGGGGTCGCGGCTCATAAAGGTTTTTTAGGCTAAATGAGTGTTTTGATCATGGGAACTCAACCTTAGGCCTCGAGATTATTCCTACTACCCGGATTAGTGGGATTCGATGTCCTAGAGGCTAGGTCTTGGTTGAGGAACCTTTGTTATTCATTTTATTGATGGAATCCCGTATTTGGTTATGACTAGGTGACCTATAAAGGACTAAAAGATAGATCGCTCTCAAGGGTCATTCTTTTATTCATTCTCACTAGAATCATAGGTAAGAAAAATTGCACCCCATATGTGACATGCATGGTTATTCATGAGGCATGTTGAATGTTTAAATGCGGACATGGATTGAATATCGAATGCTTAGCAAATCTTGCTCACTTGTGTATGGCACTGACTAAATAGTCAGAATTGGCAATAGTGTCAGTATCAACTGTGAAGCTGTGACTCATTAGTCAAGTTCGGCAGTGGTACTGGGCACTAGTCACACAGTATTGACTCATAAGTCAAGATCGGGCTTAGCATGTTTGACGCAAGCCAACAAAGATTAGATCTAATCGACATCTGCATTGAATGACTCAAAAGAGCGTTAATGTCGGATCGACCTCAAGTTCGATGAATACTATAAGCGCTTGTCTAGCCAAAGGCTAGTTACTTGGAGCCACAGTGACTATTTAGTCACATGGTTGTGGGTGCCAAGCCCCGTAGTGACTTACCCATTAGTCACTTGCATTATTGTGTTTTCTTGCTGGGCTTTGGCTCAAGGGTGCTATGTGGTGCAGGTAAAGGGAAAGAAAAGCTCACCCAGCCTTGAGTGAAGAGCTTAGGTGGTGATGTGTACATATGCGGCCGCTTGACCACCACGACCAAGGAGTTCTCAGGGGAACTAGGGGGTTTACCCTATTTTTGCCGCTTAGATCAGCGGGTTGTAAATTTTACACAATAGTGACCATTTTGCATTGTAAACAACTTGTAAACGTTTTTAAGGGCCCATGAACAGTTTTATGTTTTAAATAAAATATATCATTTCCTTTTGATTGGTTTTCCACCTTAACCTATTAATAACACTTAGAAGCACGTTTTTAACCAAAGAACTCGGTTAGTGAGTTAAATTCATGGTTCAACGTTCACCGTAACAGTCTTCGGGTATCCAAGGCGTTACACTATTTTCTTTTGTTCGTGTTTAACTAGGGGGCTCAATGACGATTTTGCAACACTTTAAAAACACTTTTAAGCTGACTGTCTTTCTTTCTTCACTTTTAAACTAAATTATTTGGGTGTGTATGTTGCTAGCAAATGATTGATGAGAGTGTTTCTCTTTTTAGTATGAGCATAGCTTGATTAAACAATTGTGAGACCCTAGAAAGAGCTAGTCTCTTGTGAGAGCTTAAGTTTCTAGAATTACTTAGTGATTTTCCTTGAGGTGAAATCCTAGACAACACCACACCGATGACATGATTTAGGCCATCATTGGACCGTTTGAGCCTTTGAAGCCTACCTTGTATGCATTTTTATCCCTAATCAACCCATTGAGCTTAAGTGTCACTTTTCTTTCTTAGCCACGCATTTGCCTAGCTTTACATATATATAATCGCTTCTTTTCACCACACCTTTTTAGCACCTTGATCTTTATAGGATTTATTTGTTGTGCATTTTGGGAGGTTGAGTTGAGTTGAGAGGATGAGAGAAAATTGGGTGAGCGTTTTCCTTTTCTTCTTTTGCTTGTTTTCACCATTGGGAACAATGTTGATTTTAAGTTTGGGGGAGAGTGTGTTCTCAATTTTCTTGTTCTCTTGTCATCTAGTTGTTTATTTTCATTCAAATATATATATATATAGAATATCCAAAAAGAAAAAAAAAATTAAAGAGTGCACTCCCTTACATTAAATCATCTAAAAAAAAAGAAAAAGAAAAAGAAAGCAAAATGTATGTATGTTTGTAAATATGTTTGGGGGTGTACTCTTCAAATAAAGGAAAACTTGTTTTAGTTTTTGTCTTTGTATGTGAGTAATAAAGGCTAGTGGAAAGATTTATATTGTGTTGTGGGGTTTTCTTTGGGGGAAATTAATGTGTGCATTTATGTATTTAGGTCCTAGAAAGATTGAGGTGCTTAGGGTGATTTGAGCCAAAATTTATCTCTCTTATCCTACCTTCACCCTAGCCTATCATTGCAAGCTTGATAAAGTTTTATTGATCTTTGGTGTGGTGTTTGTCTACATTAGTGGAGAGGGAATCACTAAGTAACTTATGGAGACATTATTTAAGCTTGAGGACCAAGGTCTAGCTTTATTTTTGGTGATTGAAATTGTTTAGGAAAAGCTATGCATGCACTAAAGGGTGAAACACTTGATTCATATTTTGGTAGCAACATTAATGCTTGAAGAATTTGGTTTAAAACTTGTGAAAGATTGAAATTCAACTTCTCTTATTCAAAATAAAATTTCCTGAGAGTCTTCCCCTTTTTACCATTGGCATAGCAAAGTTTGTCCACTGTTGTTGTGTTTTGTCTTTGTTGTTTCCTTGTCTTTTGTTGTTTAGTTTGTGCTCTTTGTGTCTCTTTGTTATTTGTGTTTTGTATTTTAGAGTCATCACTCAAGGACGAGTAATGTTGTAAGTTTGGGGGTGTGATAACTCTTGAATAAAGAGTTATTTCATGTGCTTTTGAACTTATATTTGTGGAAAAATCGTGGGTGATGTTAGTTTATTTTTAGCTTTTGTAGTTAACTTTGGTGTTTTTATTATCTTAATTAAGTTTGATTATTATTGTAGTTTTTAATAGCTAATGGGATAAAGGTAGTAGTTTCATAGATAAATATTTGCACAAAGAATGAACTAACATGTGAAACTATTTAAATTGAATTTTAATGGCTGAATTATCAAGTTTTGTTGCAGCAAAACAGATTTTGCTGAAGCATTTTGATCAGGCAGATTTTGGGCACAAAGAACACGTGTCAAGTCAATGGGAGAGCTGGAATATTGGCTGAGGTAGCAAGGGCAGAAAGCATCAGTCAACATTTGGGAGAAAATGACAAAAGAAAAGAGGAATTCACGTTTTTAAAGGAAAGGGATTGTACTTTTGGGGGCTAAAGGAGGAAACCTAGAATACACTTAAGGAGGTATCAGCCGAATGAGGAAAGAAGCAGCCATTTTTGGAAAGAAAAACCAGCAAAAGTGTAATGCCCCGAATTTCCTAATAAGGGTTAGGACCTTGATTAGGAGGCCGAGAGGGCCATAATTGATTTATGATGTTATTTAGTGATCATATGCATGTTTATGTGAATTATATTATTATATGATGATAAATGCATGCATATGGGTTTATTTTAATTATAAGGGCATTTTGGTAATCTGGCCTATTGAGGGCGTAATTGTGTATTTTCGTGCATGTGGGTGAGTTATGAATGGTACCGCACTATATGTGGATTTGTTCTAGCCTTTCGGCATGAGACGATCATGGAATGCAAGTGTTCGGTCTGGTCATAACGGGTTTAAGTTCGGGGCTCGGGGTGAGTCTCGGGGTGAGTTTATGATTAGAGCGTTGCTGGGAGTTAAAAGGGTAACGGGGCATGGATTATTGGTGTTTGAGAATATCAAGAATAGCGGGAATTGGAGGGTGTTAATTATGATTAACAAAATAGGTGCGAAAGGATGATTTTTCCCTTGGGAGCCTTTAGAAACCCTTATTAGACCTAGGGGTATTTTGGTCTTTTCACCCCTAAGATAGATATCAGCCATTTGTTGGGGTTTTATGCCCTAATTAAAACCCAAATTCTTTGTAATCTCATTTTATTATCAATAAAAGAACAGAAATCATTTTTTGACTTGGTCAATCACTTTGCTCAGATGTTTTATTTTCATGATTATTTGTTTAATATAAACTTATGTTAAATCCCGAGCATATAGCTAATCTTATTTATAGTGACGTAATCACAGTGGAATATAAATATGATTATATGTTCAAAATAAGTTAGTCCTAAGATTAGTCAGTGCACCAGATTTACACTGACTTGCCAATCTACGATATGATCTACTTACACATTACAGTGTTATGTTCTTTCCAAAACATTAGCAAAGTAGATAAGATCGGATGTATTTGTTACATCGGACAGGACCGATGTTGACAGTTGATAAGATAAGTAAATATACTGTTATTATCTATTATAGTCATATCATATAGTTGACCATATGTCAATTCAATCTCAATTCTGAGTGGTTAGTATTCTAGCTGATTGTATTATTTGAGTTCTTTAACTTGTTCGTTACCAGCTTACCCTACGGACTAGCCCATACTTACATCTTGGGAACTCGGTAGTATAATTGAGTGGGAGTGTTAATCATAGATATGAACATCTATAGCTTCTGATGAAGAAGTGAAATGATGGTTTCCTTTTAGTTTGGTTCAAGGTGTTAAATGATAGAGATCTCATTTCAGTAATTAAATTAGTTTACTGAAATATCATTTACAAGGAACTAAGTGTTTTAAGGATAAAATACAATGAGGGGTAAAACGGTATTTTAGTCCTATCTCATTGTAGACCGTCTATAGAGGATTGAGTGACAATTATGGTTGTAACAATGGATAATTAATAGCGTATCTATATTTGTTATAGAGCGTTCTATGAATTCAAGAGTGCAATTCCAAGTCTATAGTGGAGTCACGAGGAATTAATAAGTTAGTAAATTTATTTGTTAGATTTATGATAACTTATTGGAGCTTGATTTCATAGGCCCATGGTCCCCATTGTACCTTGGATAAAATCATCTAGATAGTCTCAATTAATTGATTTAATTATCAATTAGAATTATCAAAGTTGACCAGGTCAATTTTGGATAGTTTCACAGAGTTGTGTAATTTTGAGAAGAAAAGAGAAATTATGGCAGATTTATTAATTAAGATAAATTGGTATCTAAATTAATAAATAAATTTAAATCAAGGTTCAAATTATAAATAATTAATTTGATAAAGGATTTAAATAATTATTTTTATTAATTAAATCAATAGAAAATAATACATGCCTTGATTTTAAGTCCAATGGGTTTATAATCAAATGGGAAATTTCACGGGCCTATAGCCCATGATAATTTTGACCTAGGGCTTCAAAATGGCCTAATTGAGTCTATAAAAGGAGTGCTTAGAGAGAAGATTTAAAAGACGACAGATAAGTCACAAGTCAGATTTTCTGATAGTTTTATATTCTCTCTAAACACAAGTCCTTTTCTAAGCCACTTTGTTATTTTCTCTTCTTCTCTCTCATGTGTTGAGAATTGCCCACACTAGTCTAGGTGGTTCTAAGGATACATTGGAAGATCGTGAAGAAAATAGAAGATCGGTTCAGTTTCTTGATAATACTCTGCGACAGAAAGGATACAAGAGTTAGAGAAACTGAAGGAAGGACTCTTAATTCCGCTGTGTATACTGTAAGTATTATATATTTTTTTTTCTCTTTGAATTCAATTTTAGAAACATGTTTTAGGCTATCTTGTATTAATTTATTTAATATTATATATACATGAAAATAAATAAAGATCATGTATAAGCTTTTTCCAACACCATTAAGGCTGTAGAAAGAAGAGGAAAACAAAGTGTTTCTTTCCTTCTCTCCCGATGGTTTTACTCCTCCATTTCTCTTTGGATTTTCAAGCTCTTCTTGAGGAACCAAGCCAAGGAACCAAGCTGGGATAAGCTAGGGTTATGCTCCACCATTGAAGTGGGTGTGTTGCTGAGATTGAGGTGAGCTTTTAGCCATTAGAACTCTTGGTTTTGCTCTGTTTTCTTAGTTAAGTTTCATCTGGTTTTTGAGTTGAAAAGTTGGGAATTGATTGAAGTTTTGGCTAGGGTTCTTGTGGTTGTGATGCTTGGGGCATGTGAGGATGGTTATTGGGTTCATTTGGCACCAAAAATTGGAATCGAGTTAGAATTGAAGGAATCGAAGAAGGAGGTTTCAGGGGTGGTTCAGTATGTGGGTAGCGCTACAGCGCCCATCAGAGGGCACTATAACGCTACACAGGATATGTTTGGGGCGGTTTGTGATTCTGAGAAGAGCACTGGGGCGCTAGGAGAGTAGCGATGTTTCTTCAGAACCCCGTTTTGAGTGTGTTTTAAGGGTTTTTGTCTCGGGGTTTCAATCCTTAAGCCCGGGATCGAATCTACTCACCGTGTGGGTACATTTCAGGGTCCCAAGAGTGGGGTTTAGGTCAAGACCCTATCTTGGTTGATTTTCATTAATCGGGGATTGTTTTTGGTTATGACTAGGTGACCGCTAAAGGATTAAGGATCCATCGCTCTCAAGGGTCGTTCTTGTTCTAATACTCGCTCGAACCGGAGGTAAGAAAACTGCACCCTGTGTATATGTGACATGCATGGTTATTCTTGATGCATGTTGGATGTTTAAATGTAATGCACGAGAAACATGTGATTAGGACATGCTATGTATACTGAATATGATATTGTTCAGAGCTTGAGCCTCTGTGTTTATGCATGATCCTAATTGTGCTAGTAATTGTTAAGTAAGCACGTTGAATGCCCTGTATTCGGATATTTGATATATGATATATGTTTGGTGGCATTGCTTACTTGTATATGGCACTGACTAGTCAGGGTTGGCACTGGTCGCGTACTACGGACCTAATAGCCGAGAACGGCATAGCATCATGAACGCAAAGCCGAATGAAGATTAGATCTAATCGATATCAGCGTTGAATGACTCTAAGGCATTAACGTTGGACCGACCCTAAGGTCGATGAAACTTATAAGCGCTTGACTAGTCTAGGACTAGTTACTCAAAGTCAGAGCCTAAGGCCTAGGTGACTACTTGTCACATGGCTAGGGAACAGAGTTCCATGGTTATGACTCTATGGTCATGAGGAAGGCTATGTTGGTGACTAGTCATCATGCACCTATCCTATTTAAGCTAGTGAAAGGATCACTTATCTATAAGCCCCGGTGACCCTATCGTCACATGGCTATTGGGAACGGAACCCACCTCAGTGACTAGTACAACTGTCACTCTTCTATTTGGGGCTAAAAGCCCTGGATGACTATTATGGTCATTGGTTGATGTGTTATACTCAAATTTACGTGGATTTTTTTGCCTGCTGGAATAAGGCTATATCTATTAGGCGTGTGCCTTATGATTTGATGACATGTTATTAATGTTCATGAGCATATTAAATTTTCTTGCTGGGCTTCGGCTCACGGGTGCTATGTGGTGCAGGTAAAGGCAAAGAAAGTTGGATCATCCTTGAGCTGGAGAGCTTAGGTGATGATGTCTAAATATGAGGCTGCTCGATCGCCACGGCCGAGGGTTGAAAGAGGAACTAGGGTTAAACCCTATTTTGCCGCTTAGATCGGCCTGTTGTAAATATTCTTTTGTAATAGCCCTTTAAATTATATTTTTGAATGTTCTAATGAAACGTTACATCTTAACCAAAAAATGTAATCCCTAAACCGCTAATCATACTTAGTTACACGATTTTGGCCAAATGACTCGATTAGCGAGTTTAGCATTGTTTATAAGGCACACTATAACGGTCCTTGGAGTTTGGGGCGTTACAACTTTGGTATCAGAGCAAGCCAAGGTTTATGGTTCCTGAAGACAAGCCGGGCAAGTACACTCGTCACTGAAGATAGCTTCACTCAGGGAATGGTAACTATTTCTATAGTTATGTGCTTAACTGCTTAAATAGAATGTAAATGCTTCACCTGCACATTGTATTAGGGAGCATGAGATTCTGATAGAGCCTGGCTCTTGACTATATGATTATATGCTCCGTGAATATATATATATATATATATATATGAATGTGATCATATGAATACCCTCTCCATGAATATATAATTGTAATATTTACATGCTGGAGTTGGAGGCATGGTGTGAATGTTGGAAGAGCAGGGATTATGATTGATGTATGAATGCCATGGGCATGTTTTTAGCACTGCATGTGGTTTGTGATTATGGTGTGGAAAGATTTATCCCGTGGGGGAAAGCTCTTGATATGCTCATCATGATTAATGGGTCAAGTTATTGACTATAGATTCAATCAGCAGGTTTATATTCAAGGCAGATAATGAGGCCTAGTGGTGGTTATATAGGGGCTGGGAGTTACAGCCAGGGTATTAGTTCTTCATCTTCTTCTTTGAATTTTCAGCAGATGCTTGCAGATTTGCAATCGAGATTGCAGAGGCAGGAGGAAGAGATTAGGTGTTTGAAGCAACAGCAAAATCTGTTGGGAAGCACCTCTTCCTATGTTATGCCAGGAGTGGCACCAGCTTTGGCTCAGCCTAGGGTTGAGAGTAGGTGGGAATTTCTCTGTGGAAGATTCCAGGAGTATTACCCTCCAGTCTTTGAGGGAGGCCTAGATCCATTTGGAGCTGAGCAATGGATGGGCATGATCAGTTCCATTCTTGACAGTATGGGGCTGGAAGGTCACGATAGGGTGGCTTGTGCGACATATGTATTGCGGGATAATGCCCGGACGTGGTGGAAAGTAGTATCCCAGACACGAGATACAGCTGTGATGGACTGGAAAGAATTTATGCAGCTGTTTAATGAAAAATATTACTGTGATGCAGCTAAGAGCGCTAAGATGATGAGTTTCTGAATCTCGTTCAGGGTAATGCAACAGTAACCAAATATGTTAGCAGATTTGATGGGTTGGCCAAGTTTGCTTTAGACATGGTACCAACAGATGTAGCTCGGAAGGAAAAGTTCGTTCAGGGATTGAGTACTAGAATAGCTCAGGGCATTAGAGTTGCCCCAGTGCATGAAGTCTCTACCTATGCTCAGGTGGTAGAGAAGGCTCTTGCTGTTGAGAGCATAAAAGATGAGAAGAAGAGTGCCAGAGAGCACGGAGCTCAAATAGTGGTATCTCCACTTATTAGAGCAAGCAAAAAGGAGAGCAGGAAGACTCGTCCAATATGCATTCGGTGCAAGAGGCGTCATCTGGGAGAATGTCGAGCAAGGGCATGTTTTGCATGCGGCATGGTTAAGCATTTTAAGAAGGATTGCCTAAGGCTAGGAGAGCATGAGCAAAAGGGGATAGACAGCTTGATTCCAACTCGAGTGTTTATTCTGAGGCAGTCAGAGTCTGAGACCGAGACTAGTTCCTCGGGGGAGGCAGGTCAATTTTTGGTTTTGATCTTTATTTTGTGCTGACTGATTTGGCGCCATGCTGTTCTTTATTTATTGCATATAGAGAGGTATAAAGTTGATATATAGGTCATATGGTTATGTTATGATGAAAAGTGATATTGTATTGGTAATTTAAGAGATTAGGTGAATTATTGTGGAAGGACTTATTAGTGACTTTGATAAAGCTGGTTATGACTAGCTTTGGTTTGGTCCAGGGTATGGATGGGTTAAGTAATTATGGAGCAATTTTAAATGGCAAGGAAGGAACAGTAACTCTTGGCTTGAGAGTGGGAAGCCTGTGATAATTGGCACTGTGCATGGATTTGATATGTTTATGACATCTGTAGTGAGAGCTAGAGTTTATGGCATAGAGATGCATGGAAATCTTAGCTAGAGTGGTGGATACCACTTAGATTGTGCCAGCGGGGTCAAGAAAGATTGGATTGGTCTGTGAGTTATGGTTGTGTTTCCAGGGGTTGTGTCAAAATTTCCTTTATGTGAAAAAGATAGAACGGTGATTGGATTGCTGCCAAGAATGGAAACAGGATTTAGGGCACTGTTTTGAATGGCTCATTAGAGTTGTAAGAATAAAAGGTCCAGTTAATGAGTAATATGGTATTCTTTAAGGTGGATCTTTGATTTGGTTAGTACCAGTTAGAGATCAGGGAAGGGGATAAATAAAGGATTAGAATGTGTTTATGAATGAGATGATTAGAGCTGTATGCCCTAAATATCCACGGGTTATTAGCGAGCTGGAAAAGAGCATAATTCTATCAGCCACGTGGAAGCCACCTACCCGGAGCTGCTGTTACGGGTCTCTACCTGTCTAGCTCAAGATAGCCAAAGGTTTAGTGAGTACTAAGGCATCGGGTCAGCAGTGTGGAAACCACGAACTGAGACTACATCAAGCTCGGGGAACGAGCTTGAGCTGACACCTCCGACTCTTTATAAAGTCAACCACGCAATGTAAACGTGCATATATCAGACATCATGTGTCTACGCCATTCCTGAATTCTCGGACACGCAGCATAAACGTGCGTGTTCAGACACCCCACGATTGGTTTGGGCCATGCGGCCCATTATCCCCATTTCCTATTGATTAGATCACACTTCATTGTCAGGTTTTAGGAATTAATCATGAATGTCGCATACGTGACATGATGGGTAAGAAGGTCACGGGATGACCTCCTTTGCCAACACCCAGGTGTCCTCTCCCTATAAATATGGAGACCCTGGGAGTTGCAAGAGGTTGGTTTCTATTTTTTAAAGAAATGTCCTGTAAAGAATATCAGAGATATATCAATAATATTGACTGGTGGACTAGAAGGATTTTAACCTTTGAACCACATAAAAAAGTATTTGAGTTATAATCTTCATTTGAGATCATTCATCTATTACGGTTCATCATTTAGCACTAATCTATCTCCTTATTCATATAATTATATGTTGCTGAAGAACCGCATCAATAGTTTGGTACTTTCATTGAGAGCTTTTAGATTTGTGCAATCGCAAATACCCAACCATGGTAGTTACTCGCTCAAGACATGTTAACGAGGCGAACCAACGTGATGGGAAGGAGGCCCACCATGCCACCATGTCCGATGATCAGAACCCTGAGGTTCAGCAGCGGCCGGGCAAGTAGCCAATGGGCCAAGACGACACTGGAAGTTCAGCTCCCCGGCCGCCCAATCCAAACCCGAATTTCTACACGGCGGTAGAAATGGAAAATGCACAGTTGAGGAGTCAGCTGGTGAAAGCAAAACAGCAGATCCAAGAGGTTTTTGCCCGATTACCCCTTCTGACAACCGACGCTAACATCGGAAAGAAGCATGGCGAGACTCATAAGTCCCGCCGGGGTAACCGGTCCAGGCCCAGTCGGTCGGTCAGACCCCCAACATCAAATTCTACTCCCACGTCGCACCACCGGCAAACCGCGTTTAAGGAACTTCCTAGGGCCGAGCAGCAATTCAGTCGATCGGTCCAGACCTCAACTCCTAGCTCACTTCCGCCCTCGAGTGCACCAAGGAGGGATCGAGGAAGCTCGTGAAGGATATTCGGGGAGGGATCACGACGACAGCCTGCCCCGGCCAGCCATCCTACACCCCGCTCAGACCGCCAAGCACAGGACGCAGAGGATGGTAGAGCGGAGCGGCCGCGACCTAGCTTGATCCACCCTAATAGGACTAGGATCGTGTCCCCGGTCAGGCATCCTCCTTCACCAATAAGATACCCATCTCCTCCATAGCCAGTCCGAGACATTCCGGCTCATGGGAGCAACAGGAGAAATCCTCCTTCCATCGAACCTTCCCACTGTAGCCGGGCGCCCAGAGAAGTCCCGGATCCTCACCCCCAGCGGCGGGCTCTGAGCTTTTCAAATGGAAGTTATTGGACCGAAAGTCGTCGAAGTGACATCTCCGGCGGAAACCTGCGCCAATGCTTGAGCTCAGTGCAAAGTCCTCAGGCCGCCCCGAGGGGCAACCTCCGAGATCGCCTAAACTCTCAGAGAGGAGACCCAGTTGGAAATGGTAGTCGTGCTCGCCAAGGGGAAGGCATATCTGAAGTACGTGACGATATGAGGTACAATAACCCTCTTAACGCATACCATGGAACCGGAGCTATTGAACAGCCCTGGAGCAACCGAGGAACAGGGCCAAACCCTTAAGCGTCTGGCTCAGATGGAGGAGCTGATGAGGAAGCTCTTGTTAGAAAAAGAAAAAACGAGTACGACTCGAGGGACGAACTCGAGCTCTTCACCCCCAGCATAGCAGCTACGGCGTATCTACCTAGTTTCTGTATGCCTCACTTGTCCAAGTTCAACAGAGACGGAGACCCGTCAGATCATCTGGGTATGTTCAACACCTTGATGATGGCCCACAACATTGGTCCCGAGCTGAGATGTTTAATATTTGCTTCCACCTTGACTAGGCTGGCCAGGCAATGGTTCAAACAGGGTAAAAAGCAATCCATCAGCTCGTGGAAAACCTTCTCTGCCGACTTCAAGAGAGCATTCTGAGCTTCTCAGGCTGCCCGCATCAAAGCCGACACCCTGGCGAACGTAAGGCAGCAGCCCGACGAGCCTCTGAAGGCTTACCTAAGCAGATTCGCGAACGTCGCTGCTCGAGCCAGGGACAAAGACGACAGCTCCAAGCTCATGGCCTTGAGGACTGGGATCCTAGTCGGAGGCGGACTCTGGGAAGAAATACAAAGAAAGGGAGTCAGCACCGTAAATGAATTCCTAAATAGGGCCCAGGGATGGATAAACCTGGAGGAGGCACGAGCATCAGCCGTGGGAACCAGCCAAGCCCTTGAGCAGCTCGCTGGAGTGGGAACGGATATCGTGATGGCGACATAAACCGTTACACAGAATAACCAGTTTGGTGGAGGCATGAGAAAAGGGAGCAGCGAGAGCGGCCAGTACGGCCCAAAGAAGAACATGTCCGTAGAAAAATTAAGCCGGTCTACGCGACTTATACCGAGCTCACACACACTAGGGAGAACATTTTTCTAGAAAACTCTGCTCGCCTCCCCTGGAAGAAGCCGAAATCGTTGAAGCACCAGAAGGGTAAGCTAGACCCTTCCAAGTTTTGTCGGTTCCACAACGACATTGGCCACAACACTGATGATTGTAGGCACTTGAAGGATGAGATCGAGACTCTCATCAGAGCCGGACCCTTGGCTCAATATGCGCGGAATTGAGTTCCCGCCGGCCATCCAGCTCCGAAAGTTATGATAAGTCAGCCCAGGTCTCGGGTAGATTAGGATGTCCCTCCTCCTGTGATAGGGGGAGAGATCTCCATGATATCTGGTGGCCCCCATCTGGCTGGCACGAGCAGAGGTGCCCAAAAGAGATACGTCAAAGAACTTAAGGCTCATAATGGAGCAGAGTTCGTCCCTGAGCAGCATCTACCCAAACAGCAATGATTGGAGAGGCAGCCAATCATATTCACCGAGGAAGATGCCAGCCACATCCAGTTCCCTCATAACGACCCTCTAGTCGTAGCCGTTCAGCTCGCTAACCGGAGGGTTAAGAGAGTACTGGTCGATAATTGGAGCTCGGTAAACCAACTGTTCCGGTCTACACTAGAAAATATGGGTTTATCTGTCTCCGAGCTGAAAGCCACCTCCATGATGCTATACGGATTCTCTAGAGAAGGATCAGCAGCAATAGGAACGATCGAGCTAGTGATCACCTTGGGAGAGGGACCTCGGACAGTCTCGAAACTCCTCGAGTTTGTGGTCATCGATTGTCCCGCCGCATACAATGCTATTTTGGGCCGACCTACATTGATAGTGTTTGAAGCCATAACCTCCATCTGCCACCTCGCGCTAAAATTCCCCCCTTCCTCGAGGATATGCATGGTCCGAGGTGATCATCTTGCTGCCAGGGAATGCTACAGCATTTCTATGAAGGGAAAATTAAAAGCCGGGCAATTAACGATGATAGTCCATGGCGGGAATGAGGAATCACAGGAACTTGTGCCTAGTCCTGGGATTGAAAAACCTCAGAGTACCCAAGGGGAGAATATCATCTCAAATAATGATATCAACCCCAGAATAGGCGAGGATAAATCCAAGCTCCAAGCCATCGAAGTGCTTGAGGAGGTAAATATCGATCCACAAGATCCCTCGCAGGTGGTAAAGCTCGGGAAAAATCTATGTAGCAAAAGGAAGGCGGAGCTGATTAAGTTTCTGCAGGAGAATCTAGACGTGTTCGCTTGGTCTCATGAAGACATGGTGGGAATCAGTCCGAGCATCATAATGCACACCCTCCACTTGGACAAAAGCGTGCCTGCAAAATCCCAGAAACATAGGCGCCTAGGAACAACCCGAGCTGAGGCCCTAGAAGAGGAAGTAGCCTGGCTCTTAAAGTGCAGCTTTATCCGTGAGGCAAAGTTCCCGAACTGGGTTGCCAATCCTGTGTTGGTCCCGAAGCCCAACGGGAAATAGCGGACCTGCATCGACTTCTCCGATCTGAACAAATCTTGCCCCAAAGATTGCTTCCCCTTGCCAAGGATCGACCAATTGGTAGATGCCACGGTGGGGCACGAGCTCATGTCCTTTATGGATGCATACTCGGGCTATAATCAGATCACCATGAATCCAATGGACCAGGAACACACTAGCTTCATGACCCCAACTAACGTTTATTGTTACAGGGTCATGCCCTTCGGGTTGAAGAATGCCGGAGCTACATACCAGAGGTTGGTAAATAGGACGTTTGCCAGCCAGATCGGGAAGAACATGGAAGTGTATGTTGATGACATGCTGGTAAAGTCGAAAACTTTCGATAACCATGTTTCCGATCTGGAGGAATGTTTTAAGATATTGAGAGAATACGACATGAGGCTTAACCCCCAAAAATGTACTTTCAGGGTCTCATCAGGAAAATTCCTGGGTTTCATTGTCAATACCAGGGGGATAAAAGCAAACCCCGATAAGATCAGGTCGCTACTTGAGATGCCCTCACCTCGGTCGCGAAAGGACGTTCAAAGTCTGACAGGAAGGGTGGCAGCCTTTAATCGATTTATTTCTAAATCTACCGACAAGTGTCTGCCATTTTACAACCTGCTCCGGGGGAATAAGAAATTCGAGTGGACCGAAGAATGCGAACGTGCTTTCCTCGACCTGAAAACACATTTGGTCGAGCCACCCATATTATCCAAACCAATGGCAAGAGAGCCTCTTTTCCTTTACCTAGTTGTCACGGAAAATGCAGCTAGCGCCGTCTTAGTCCGAGAAGAGGATCGATCTCAAAAGCCAGTCTATTACATCAGCAAGAGGCTTCTCGAAGCTGAATCCTGGTATCTGTTGATGGAGAAGATGGCTTTCTGTCTCATTACGGCCTCTCGAAAGCTCAGGTCATATTTCCAGTCCCACTCAATACACGTCATAATCGATCAGCCTTTCAGGCAGGTTTTGCAAAAACCTAAAGCATCGTGACGTCTGTTGAAGTGGGCTATTGAACTCAGCCAATTTGAGATTTTGTACATACCGCGAACTGCAATAAATAGCCAGGCTCTGGCTGATTTTGTGGCAGAGTGCACAGGATTCTGAGAAAATCCTGTAGAAGAGTCAGCCCAAGCCTCCTTAGCCCAAGCCTCCTTAGCCCAGGCCTGATGGAAGGTCTTCATAGATGACTCGTCTAACGAGAATGGCTCCGGGGCTAGAATCATATTGATATCCCCAGAAGGACATCGATTCCACTCGGCGTTGCGATTCGGGTTTAAAGCGTCCAACAACGAGGCTGAGTACGAAGCTTTACTGAGCGGGCTAAGGGTGGCCCAGGAGCTGAAGGCCAGCTCCATCTAGTGTTACAGCGATTCCCAGCTCGTGGTAAACCAAGTGTTAGGGGAATACCAAGCACGAGGAGCCAAGATGGCTGCTTACCTGGCCAAGGTAAAGAAAGAACTATCTGCATTCGAGCGCGGATCAATCGAGCAGATACCTCGGGAACAGAATGCCAACGCGGACGCCCTGGCAATGCTCGCTACCTCTGGGGAGGCGGAGACTTTGGGGTTAGTGCCAGTAGAGTTCTTGGAAAGACCAAGCATAGAGGAAGTCGGGGCGGAGGTCGAGATGATCGACGCCAGACCGACCTGGGTGACTCCCATCCTCGAGTATCTCACAGCAGGAAAGTTACCCGAGGAGCGAAATGGCACAAGGCGGGTACTTTACCAGGCACCAAGGTATGCAGTGATAGATGGGATATTATACCGGCGTGGACACTCTTTACCTCTCCTACGGTGTGTTCTGCCAGGTGAGGCGAAGACCATTTTGCAGGAGGTGCACAAGGGTTTCTGCGGAGATCACACTGGGGGCAAAGCTTGGCCCTGAAGATATTAAGGCAATGGTATTACTGGCCCACTCTGTCAAAAGACTCGATCTCCTACGTCAAAAAATGTGACAAGTGCCAGCGATTTGCCACAGTTGCCTGAGCTCCCCCGGTCGAGCTGAAGATGATCTTGACCTCGTGGCCATTCGCGATCTGGGGGATTGACTTGGTTGGTACACTCCCTACTAGAAAGGGAGGAGTTCATTACGAGGTGGTGGCTATCGACTACTTCACCAAGTGGGCAGAAGCAGAGCCCCTGGCGATGATCACTTCAAAAAGAGTCCTCGACTTCGTGGTCAAGAGCATTATCTGCCGATTTGGGCTGCTAAAGAAGATCGTGTCCGATAATGGAACGCAGTTCGATAGCGACCTCTTCACCGAATTCTGTGAGAGGCATGGCATTGTTAAAAGCTTCTCCTTCGTGGCCTATCCCCAGGCCAATGGGCAGGTCGAGGCCGTCAATAAGACGCTAAAGGCAAGCCTTAAGAAAATACTGGATGAAGCCAAGGGAGTCTGGCCAGAACAGCTCCCCCAGGTACTATGGGCTTACCAGACCTCACATTGAATGCCGATGGGTCATACTCCTTTCTCCCTGGCTTTCAGGAGTGAGGCAGTCCTTCCTGTCAAAGTAAAGGTGGCCTCGCATAGAGTCCAGGCGTTTGACCAAGACCGGAATGACGAATTGCTCTGTGCATCCCTCGACCTGATTGACGAAAAACGAGAAGATTCACAGCTGCAGCTCGTGCATTATCAACAAAAGGTCACTCGTTATTTCAATTCAAAGGTCAGGAAACACGTCTTTAGCGTTGGCGACCTGGTACTCAGAAGAGTCTTCCTAGCCAGTAAAGATCCCAAGGATGGAGTGTTGGGACCAAACTGGGAGGGGCCCTACCAAATAACCGAGGTCGTGAAAGAAGGAACCTACAAGCTAGCTCGGCTTAATGGAGAAGAAGTCCCACGGACTTGGAACGCTATCCACTTGAAGAAATATTATCAATAATATCTTTGTAAGGCTTAATTGGAAAGGCCATCTTTTGTGTATTAAGTAATAACAACTAATCTTTTTACATTATTGTATATATTTGTGGATGTAGCGTCAAGTAACCACGAAAGACCCTTTCCTAATTACTTGGGGGGCATATGTCCTGGATATAACCAGGTCTTTCTAAAAACTTAGAAGTTAGTTCAAATTGATTGATCGATGTTTTTCTTAAAAAGCACGAGATATCGATAAAGGATTAACGCGAACTAAGTTGTATTCTGGATATAACCAGGTCGTTCTAAAAACTTAGAAGTTAGTTCAAATTGATTGATCGATGTATTTCTTAAAAAGCACGAGATATCGATAAAGGATTAACACGAACTAAGTTGTATCCTAGATATAACCAAGTCGTCCTAAAAACTTAGAAGCTAGTTCAAATTGATTGATCGATGTTTTTCTTAAAAAGCACGAGATATCAATAAAGGATTAACATGAACTAAATTTTCAAATTAATGTCCTAGATACAACCAGGTCCTAAAACTTAGAAGTTGGTTCAAATTGATTGATCGATGTTTTTCTTAAAAAGCACGAGATATCGATAAAGGATTAACATGAACTAAGTTTTCAAACTAATGTCCTGGATACAACCAGGTCCTAAAACTTAGAAGTTAGTTCAAATTGATTAATCGATGTTTTTCTTAAAAAGCACGAGATATCGATAAAGGATTAACACGAAGTAAGTTTTCAAATTAATGTCCTGGATACAACCAGGTCCTAAATATTAGAAGTTGGTTCAAATTGATTAACAGATGTTGTTTCCTAAAAAGCATAAGACGTCAATCACAACACCAACAGAAACTAAGTTATCACCAAATGCATTGAAAAGAAGTAACCATAAGGTCGGGGCAAAAACAGGTAAATAAATTGAAATAAAGTGGGGGATACCAATTGTTTCGAGGATAAAAACCTCGTGATGAAAAATTACAAAAATAAAATAAATGATAAAAGGAAAGGAGAAAAATCCTAAGCCCCGCCAGGCTGCTCCGATGAAGTCACTCCCTCGGCATCCTGCTCGGTTGCGGTGGAAGTCTCCCCGATCTCGGAGGGTGCCTCTTGTTGAAGGTGAGCTTTGAACTTCTCTAGGAAGGACTCCCACACATCCGGCCCCAGAAAGGAGAAGTCACCATCTGGGTTGAAGACCCAACAATGGTACAGCATGGCCTCCATGGAGGAGCTGGAGGATGCCCTCTCCGCCACAAGGGCAGCCTTGGCTTCTTCAAGCCCCACCTTTGCGACGTCCAGGGCGACCTTGATAGCCTCGGCCTCTAGCAGTTTGGTCTGAGATGCCTCCAACTCGGCCTACACAGTCGCCAGGGTGACTTTCGCATCCTGCTCCCGTTGCTGAGCGGACGCGAGGGCGGCCTGGACAGCCTGATGCTCGCCCCTGATCTCTGCAAGCCTGGCCTTGGACCGAGATATGCTCCGGTGGAGGGCCAAAACCACCTGCAAGACGAAAATATGTGAGGCGAGTGCCTTAGGAATTAAGCAGAAAGAACCAGTGGTAAAGCGAACTTACCGTGAGGGTCATCCCCAGTGAAGACTCCATCACGTTCTCGGGACTCCTCGTCTTGATCTCCCGCAAGTCCCTTGGAGTGGCATTGTAATAATGATCCATCGTATAGCTCGCGATTTCATAAACCATCCCTCGAAAGGCCTTGGGGATTTTCTCTAAGGCCTGAGTGTTGACCGGGATGCGCACAGTGGGAGCCGGAGCTGCCAAGGCCCCGGTTGAAACCTCATTTTCCCGACCAGGTACAGGAGGTCGCGGGGGAGGTGGAGCCATCTTCTCTACTGCAGGAGCGGGTGGAGGCACTTTCTCCGTGGTGGAGGGACCATGGTTTTTCCCCTTGGCCGGGGACTTGGAGGAAGTCCCGACGGCTTTCTTCACCAACCGGAGCCTCTTCACCAAGGGCCCGGACGGCTCGGTGGAAGGGTTCCCCCCCTGGAACATAGATCGCAGATCGTTGCCCCTGGGCTACGACATCTCCTTATCTGAAACAAAGATAGCAAAGCATTAATATGCATGTAAAAATATTTGTGCAAAAAAAAAAAAAAAAAAAAAGCAGAGCTTAAGTATGTATTGAAAAAGGGTCCTACCGTCCGAGCTAGAGGAGGAATCTATTGTCACAACCTCCAGCCCTGGGGCTTCTACGGGGGAGTCTAAGATGATGACTTCACGGGTGAGAAGAGGCTCTGGGTCCGGATCCGCCTCAGAACTAGACTCCTCTACGTACTGCCTAAGACTCGGACCTACTACACCCTCCCGAAGGGAGGGCCACGACCTAAGATTGGTCCCGTACTCCTCAAAAAAGGCCAACCTAAAGGCCAGGGTATTATCTACTACTACAGTACTCCTAGGGCAGCCCATATCATAGCGCAACACAAGCTAGTCAACACACTGGAGTAGAGTGATGTTGAGGTCTGGGTCATTTTCGTGGCGGTGAACGAGTTGGCTGGGGTTAAACCTAACAAGCCATAGGTCTGCGGTGGCCCTGTCTAAGTCCCTAAATAAGTAAGGGTTACCTTGGCCGAATGGGCCGGCTACTGCCCCGGACTGGGTCCTCTCTGCATTGATCTCATGGGCGACCTCCAGAGCCCGCTTCCGACGAACGAGGGGCACCTCGTCCTCCTCGTCCTCATCCTCGTCCACGGCCCCCTCCTCGGGGATGGGCGCCATCTCGCGAGCAGCGGGTATGGTCCGCGGCCTCCTCAAGGCCAGAGTCAGGCCTGGGGAAATTAACTTACACGCCAGCATTGTCTCATCAAACACGAGATGGCGGTAGTCTTTTTCACTTGGGGGGAGCCCCGCCAAGGTTTCTTACTGACCCCCAAGGGTCACCGACTTAGCCGTCCTCGCAAAAATTGCTGCACGATAGTTTTCAAATCAGTAACGAATGGAAAGACTAATCAGTGACAAGCTAGCGAGCTAAAGTTAAAGGGAACTTATGAGGACGGTTGAAGTAATGGTATTCGCAGTTGCGAAACCCCTTTGACATGAAGAATTGATCCTTGAAGTCATTAGGGTGGCTGGGCAGCTCGATGATCGCAGCCGAATTGGGAAAACGGGTCAGGTAGTAGAACCCATCACCTCTCCCCCATTGGTCCAAGCTAGCTTTGAGGCAGAAGAAGTAAAGGATGTCCGCAGGCGTGGGAACCTCCCATTCCTGCTTAAGGAACAAATACTTCAACCCCGCTAACATACGGTAGGATTTAGGGGGGAGCTGGAAGGGGGCCAGTTTCACGTAATTTAAGAAGTCCGCAAAATACTGGTCCAGGGGAAGAAAGGCCCCAGCCTTGAGATGTTCATCGCTCCAAGCCGCGTACTCCTCGTCGAGCGGCGCGCAGCTCCACTTCCCCTCAAGGGGAGGCCGAGCGTCCAGGGCGCCCTTCCCAATCTCTATATTGTGGGAAAGCATTATCTTGTTAACTTTCCCCTGGGTGGTGACCTTCGAGGAAATCCTCTCGACCTCGAAAAAGGCGTCAATCCCCACCTCGACCTCCTTCTCCATGGTGGGACCAAAGTTAGGGATCGAGGAGTCTGTTGCCACCTATTTCCCTTTGCTGGCTTGCTGGGAAGACGAGCTGCCAACACTCTTCTTGGATGCGCTCTTCTTGGGTTCCATCTAGTCACCTAACGAACAAAGAAGAAAGTTTAGAAAAGGTGACCTAAGCATAAGAAAAAATCTAGCACGAAGGGTTTCCTTTACATGGGCTGAGGTAATCTCAACCCGCTGCTAGTGAGACCACACGGTTCTATGAACACGCGCCTGTGCTCCCAACTAGTCCCCGATTTCTCGGGATCCGTATGTCATGAGGGTCAGGATAAAGTTTTCCTTGGAAGGAAAGTTTCGAAAGGCGAAACCGCCTGTGAAGCGTGTCCCCTAAGCTACCTAGTTTTTGAACCCTAGAAACTGGTTGTTCCAGATAGACATAAAACGTTTTACCTAGAAAATCACCCCATAACTTTGTCCTATGAATCATGTTCCTAAGCATCCTCTTTCCTACGGTCAATACCCCTAGGATAAAAACCTACGCACAAAGTACCAGCAAAGAAAAACAAAAGACAAACAACCTACTGTATGCGACTAAGAAGAAAGTTTACCTAAACAAGAAAAAGGGAAAACATTTAAAGCATGCAATGAACGGAGGACTAACAGAATTTTTGCTGCGTAATGACTGAAAAGAGCGTCGGGGTTGGAATCCTGTTGAAATTGCTGGCATCGGAGTCACGAAAGAACCCTCGTGTCTGAACCTCTGGAACGTTGGGAATATTGACCAGAAGAAGAAAAAGGTTTTGAGTCTGAGAAGAAAGAAGAAGAGGAGAAAATTTTCAAATAAAATGGTGGCTCATGCGAAATGTGGCCATCCTTATATATACGTAAAAGGCCAAAGGAGGAGGGTTGTTCGATTGTCTTGATGTAGGATACGAGGATCACTACTCGAAAGAAGAAACGACGGCCGAAGATAGGCTAGGCCATTTAATACGGTTCTCGGAAGACAAACCGTCACCAACCACGATGCTCCACGTATTTGATACTAACGTAATGGGCGGGATATTAAGAGTCCGCAAAGAAGCCTAAAAGCCCCCACTGTGGCCCTAGGTGACATCACATGCCACGAGCAGGGGCTTGGGGGGAAAATGTATGCCCTAAATATCCACGGGTTATTAGTGAGCTGGAAAAGGGCTTAATTCTATCAGCCACATGGAAGCCACCTACCCGAAGCTGCTGTTACGGATCTCTACCTCTCTAGCTCGAGATAGCCAAAGGTTTAGTGAGTACTAAGGCATCGGGTCAGCAGTGTGGACACCACGAGCTGAGACTACATCAAGCTCGGGGAACGAGCTTGAGCTGACACCTCCGACTCTATAAAGTCAACCACGCAATGTAAACATGCATATATCAGACATCACGTGTCTACTCCATTCCTAAATTCTCGGACACGCAGCATAAACGTGTGTGTTCAGACACCCCACGACTGGTTTGGGCCATGCGACCCATTATCCCCCTTTCCTATTGATTAGACCACACTTCATTGTCAGGTTTTAGGAATTAATCATGAATGTCGCAGAAGTGACATGATGGGTAAGAAGGTCACGGGATGACCTCCTTTGCCAACACCCAAGTGTCCTCTCCCTATAAATATGGAGACCCTGGGAGTTGCAAGGGGTTAGTTTCTAATTTTTAAAGAAATACCCTATAAAGAATATCAAAGATATATCAATAATATTGGCTGGTGGACTAGAAGGATTTTAACCTTTGAACCACCTAAAAAAGTATTCGAGTTATAATCTTCCTTTGAGATCATTCATCTATTACGGTTCATCATTTAGCACTAATACCTCTCCTTATTCATATAATTATCTGTTGCCGAAGAACCGCGTCAACAAGAGCATTCAAAGGCTTATTTGAATGGGGACAAGTAAGGACAAGTAACACAGCTAATCAGTATTCAGATCTCTTTGTGAGAGAGATAGGGCGCCTTCATGGAATTCAAGGTCTATCTTATCAGATGAAGACTCTAGTGCGACTTCCAGGTTTTGGAAGGGTTAAGAAGGCAATGAGTATATAGATGGAATTCAGTACAGTTTACTACTCTCAGACTTATGGTAAATCAGAGAGAGATGGTTATCCAATTATTATTGGAAGAACATCTTATAAGATGAATGAGTTAATATATATCTGGATCCTGAGCTGGTTTAGGGGGCTATTGAGATTATTAGAGGTTGAAGCTTGGATGCTCACTTCGCAGAATAAATGGAAAAGTTTTACTGAATTGAAAAGTAAGAACATGAAGTTCCAAGAAGGGAATCGTGTCTTCCTTAAGGTATCACCATGGAAAGAGGTGAGGAATTAAGGGCAAGCTAAGCCCTAGATTATCTTGGTAGTTTGAGTACTGGATAGGAATGATTAGGTTGACTTTGGTTCGATCTTATCTTTGGCACTGTCAGTTGAATGCAGTGTGTTATGTAATTCCATGCAGGGGCCATGGATTAAAGGAACTCATGAGTTGAGTTATAAGAATTTGAAAGTTAAGGTTAGATATTCTGGTAAGGAATAGCCAGTTCAGATTGTAACAGAAGTAATAACGTTCTGAGGAACAGAGTGTACCTTGAGTTAAGGTAATGCTACAGAGACAGTGAGGTCGAGGGAGCGACCTAGGAAATTGGAGTCAATTGTGCAGAATTCTTATTCCGGGCTGTATAGATAAATTTCGAGGACGAAATTTCTATAAGGAGGGGATAGTTGTAATGCCCTGAATTTCCTAATAAGGGTTAGGACCTTGATTAGGAGGCTGGGAGGGCCATAATTGATTTATGATGTTATTTAGTGATCATATGCATGTTTATGTGAATTATATTATTATATGACGATAAATGCATGCATATGGGTATATTTTAATTATAAGGGAATTTTGGTAATCTGGCCTGTTGAGGGCGTAATTGTGTATTTTCGTGCATGTGGATGAGTTATGAATGGTACCACATTATATGTGGATTTGTTCAAGCCTTTCGGCATGAGACGATCATGGAATGAAAGTGTTCGGTCTGGTCATAACGGGTTTAAGTTCGAGGCTCGGGGTGAGTTTAATGATTAGGGTTGTATATGGCACTGACTAGTTAGGGTTGGCACTGGTCGCGTACTACGGACCTAATAGCCAAGAACGACATAGCGTCATGAACACAATGCCGAATGAAGATTAGATCTAATCGATATCAGCGTTGAATGACTCTAAGGCATTAACGTTGGACCGACCCTAAGGTCGATGAAACTTATAAGCGCTTGACTAGTCTAGGACTAGTTACTCAGAGCCAGGGCCTAAGGCCTAGGTGACTGCTTGTCACATGGCTAGGGAACAAAGTTACATGGTTATGACTCTATGGTCATGAGGAAGGTTATGTTGGTGACTAGTCATCATGCACCTATCCTATTTAAGCTAGTGAAAGGATTACTTATCTATAAGCCCCGATGACCCTATCGTCACATGGCTATTGGGAACAGAACCCACCTCAGTGACTAGTACAACTGTCACTCTTCTATTTGGGGCTAAAAGACCTAGATGACTATTATGGTCATTGGTTGATGTGTTATACTCAACTTTACGTGGATTTGTTTGCCTACTGGAATAGGGCTATATCTGTTAGGCATGTGCCTTATGATTTGATGACATGTTATTAATGTTCATGAGCATATTAAGTTTTCTTGCTGGGCTTCGACTCACAGGTGCTATGTGGTGCAGGTAAAGGCAAAAGAAAGCTGGACCATCCTTGAGTTGAAGAGCTTAGGTGACGATATGTACATATGCAGTTGCTCGACCACCACGACCGAGGGTTGAAATAGGAACTAGGGTTAAACCCTGTTTTGCCGCTTAAATTGGCATGTTGTAAATATTCTTTTGTAATGGCCCTTTAAATTATATTTTTGGGATCCCAATGTATACAGTAAACATTCTAATGAAAATTTACATCTTAACCAAAAAATTTAATCACTAAACCGCTAATCATACTTAGTTACACGATTTTGGCCAAATGACTCGATTAGCGAGTTTAGCACTATTTATAAGGCACACTGTAATGGTCCTTGGAGTTTGGGGCATTACAAAAAGAAAAGAGAGAAACTCAGAAATCAACAAGGAAGAAGGAGGACGAACAAAGAAAGTTCAAGCATCATTTTGGATTTGTTCTTTCTTCTATTCCTAAACTTTAGTTTTATATTTTCTGAGTTGATTTCTAAATCTGAATATTATGGGTTGTTTTGATTATGGATTAATGTTTATGAACTCAGCCATGAACTAATTTTTAGGTGACTTGAATTGTTGATGAACCCTGTGTTATAGTCTATCAATTTCTTGCACTTTATTTTAGTAAAATCTCGTTTGTTCATTCAAGTGTGCTTATATTAATTTCTTGTTGTTGTTTGGCTAGCAATGGCAAGTTATTTAATTATGTTTAATGCTGGAAGGATTAAATGTAATGGGAAGAACTTGGATGACACAAGTCATAATCTAGGTTAGGTTATGTTAGTAAGCAACATAGGGATATGTTATTTTCCTTGTGTAACTTTTGAGAATTAAACTTTGAATTGCATTCTTAAATCTGATTTTGCATAGGAATATGTTTAATTAGGTAGAAGAATTAATGTCATAAAATTTGGGAAAGTTTTATGAGTGTTTAAATGAATTCTTGTTAACCTAAGAGTTTTGCTAGAATATTGTTGTCGCAATCTGTCCGCAATTTGTTCAAGATGATTAATATAGGGGAATTCAATAATTCAAGTCTATTTTGCAATCCATATATTTCTCTCAAATTTCTTGTTCAGTTCAGTTTAATTTCAGTATTTCCATCTTTTTAATGTTTTGCTTTGCCTAAAAACAACCCATTTGATTTTTAGTACTTATAAGTTGTCTAGAAATTGTTTTGCTTAGTTTTCTATTTTGCAATCCCTATGGAGATGATTTACTTATTATTATATTACTTGTGTGACTACGTGCACTTGCGTAATTAAAATTAAATATTAAATTTATCACAACACAAGGTCATACTGTATTTCAATGTTTTTACAAATTTGATAAATCTTATTATGGTCCTACTAACAATTCTCCAGGTCCAATTGCTCCTTCTGGCACATATATGCAAGCTTTGGTTGCAACCCCGGATATTGTTGCAGATTCAAATTGGTACCCAAATTCAGGAGCTACAAACCATCTCACCAATGATGTCCACAATGTTCACAATGGGTCTGACTACCAAGGACAAGAGCAAATTCTTGTTGGTAATGGCACAGGTTTGGATATTCATCATGTTGGTTCTTCAAATTTTCTTTCCCCATCCCAAAATCACTCTCTAATTCTTTATAATGTCTTACATGTTCCTTCAATAACCAAGAATCTACTTAGTGTTTCTCAGTTTACTAAAGATAATAATGTTCTTTTTGAATTCAATGTTGATTCTTGTTGTGTGAAGGATCAAACTACCAAGAAGATTCTACTTATTGGGAAGGTTGACCATGGCCTCTATGTCTTATAACACTCTCAAATGGACCTCAAATACTCATTTCCAAGTCTCAAGTCTCACACTGCAGCTCCTACAGTGCTTCTTCCTCACCACACACACGTTCAGCTCAGACTTTTCTTTCTGTTTCAGAAAATCCATCTTTGTTCTTTGGCATGGTCGCTTAGGCCATCCTTCCTCAAAAATTGTAAAATCTGTATCAAATAAATGTAAACTTCATTCAATCAATAAAACAGTTTTTTATTTTTGTCATGCTTGCTATCTTGGATAGTCTCATAAATTTCCCTTTTCAAATTCTGAAACAGTTTACACTAACCCCTTACAGCTAATACATATCGATTTATGGGGTCCCTCACCCAATCCATCCTCATGTGGTTACTCTTATTACATTAGCTTTGTTGATGCTTATCGTAAATACACTTGGTTGTATCTGTCGAGGTCCAAATCTGAAGCTTTTCCAACCTTTTTAGTGTTCAAAAAACAAGTAGAACTTCAATTTGGCACACAAATTAAAGCAGTCCAATCTAATGGTGGTGGTGAGTGTAACACCCCAAGTTGCTAATAAGGTTTAGGACCTTGATTAGCGTGCCTGGAGGGCAATAAGTGAATTAACATGATAATATATGAATTTGAATGAATATGTGATTAGAATGCATGTTTAGGTGGTATAAATATGCATGTGGGCCCCGTTTGTATGTTAGGGGTAAATTGGTAATCTTAGCCCGCTGAGGGCATAAATGTAATAATTGAATTGTATGATTATTACCACGTGTGAGTGGTGATGTTATTGTGATGGACGTGCCGAGACGGTCCTAGGGAGCTTTTAGTTTAAAAGTCACAACGCGATTTTATACCCGGCTCGGGAGGAGCCTAGGGGTACTTTGGGAATTTCGTAAGTTGAGTTGAGAATTAGTGGTTAATGGTTATTGGTGATTGAGTAACCTGAGTAACCATTGGTAATTAGCAAGGGTAACAAGTTTAGATGAGAGAAATGGTAGAATTGTAAGAAAGTATAAATGACAAAAAGAGCCTTGGGGTTTAGTTAGAAGGGGAAATAGATGGAAGGGTAAAGTGGTCTTTTGGTAGGGATTTAGATCACTTCAGCTAAGGGAAAGATCATTCACGTTATTCTCACTTGGGAAACTCAGTTTTTGCTAAAAATTGGAAGAAAACCAAAAGAAAAGAGGAAAGGAAGAAGGGGGCTGAAGTTGGGAGACCTAGGAGGGGAATCAAGGTGGTTTAAGGAAATTAAGTTGAACATAAGCCAAGATTATCTAGAGGTAAGGATTTGTCTCTGTTTTGTTTAAGTTTCAAGTCTGGTTTTTAGAGAATAAGCATGAAATTGAAAGAGAGTTGTGGCTGGTTTTGTATGGAATTCAGTTTGGATAATCAAGGGGGAAAGTGGCTTGAAGCTGAGATTGAAGAGAATTCAAGCTGAATTCTTGATTGAGGTAAGAGCTCTAAACATGTTTGAATTTTGTATCTGATGTGGTTAAGATTTTAGAAGCATGAGTTATACTTTTCAAGTTCTGGTCTAAGTTTTAGAAGCCATGGTTTAAGTTTCTGAAATCTAAAACTCAAGTGTGGAATTTTGGGTGTAATTGTGTAATTGAGCTTGTTGTTGATGTTTATAGGTTGTTAAATGGTTTATTTGGGGTTTTAAACTGATTTTGGGGTTTAGGTATGCATTGGGGTGGAATTGGGAGTGTTTTGGCTTGGGGAAAATGCAGGGGAAAACCCAGATTTCTGGGTTCGCGAAGGGGCACCGCGGCCCTGTTCTTTGGCGCCGCGGCGCGAGGCTGCATCAGGACTGGGGGTACTCTCTGATTTGCGAGGCGTCGCGGCCCTCAAGGGCAGCACCACGGCGCTAGGCTATTTTCAGGATAGGGTAATTTTTCATTTTTGGGCATTTGATCCGGGGGCTCGGGGGATGTTTCCGTTGTGTTGTTTTGGGAAATTGGAGGTCCCAAGAGTATGGGATTGGTCCCGATAAGTGATTTTGGATTGGTTAGTATTAAAGGATGTTTTATATGTGTTGTCACTAGGTCTTCGGAGAGGCTCGGGATAGAGGACCGTGCTCGTGGCTTTGGTGCATTGTGAAGCTCGGGATACAGGTAAGAAAACTGTAGCACCTGTAAAGCAGGGCGTGGGCCCATAGTGTTGTTGCAGGGCACGACCCTAGATTACATTATTGTTAGGGTGTAGCTTTGATTGAATTATTATATGCTTGAATGCTGTTTAAGTATGCTATATGTGTGGATATAGTAGCATGAACGGCAAAGGAGCCGAGAACGGCGAGGGGCCGAGAACGGCGAAGGTCGAGAACGGCAGTGGAGCCGGGAATATCACTTAGCACATGATTGCTTATGATTAGGGTGAGACCCCAATGGATACATGGGATATCCTTACGGTGTAGACTGAGATCCCAGGCTTTGGTAACGCTTCTGGGACGGCATGGTCGTATATGTGTTCAAATCTTATGGACTGCCTGTTTGTCTATGAGTTATCTGCTATAGTGGTTGTATGATATGCATATGTTATGTGCTGTGAGCGTTTTCTTGCTGGGCTTCGGCTCACGGGTGCTCTGTGTTGCAGGTAAGGGCAAGGAGAAAGTCATCCAGCCGTGAGTACGGAGAGCGTGGGGCGGCGCGTACATGTTTGGCCTGTCCGACTGCTTTGGTTGGGGGAATTTTGAGAAATGGCTGTATTAAACTATGTTTTTGATAATTAGTCATCTGTAAACCTATTTTGAATTGTAAATATTTACAAACCTTATTTTGGGATCCCAAATGTTGAACTCTTGGAACTTTTAACGAGATAGAGTACTTTTAAAGATTATAGCCTTGACATTCTGTTTAATCACACTTTTGTTCTAAAAACCTCGTTTAGCGAGTTAATTTCACATTTTAAACACACTTAGTAACGGCTCTAAGGTAGTAGGGCGTTACAGTGAGTTTCAATCCTTTGATTCCTTTTTACAAACACATGGTATTATCCACAAATTATCATGTCCTCATACACATGAACAAAATGGCACTGTTGAACAGAAACATAGACATCTAGTTGAATGTGGTTTGTCCCTACTTGCTCATGCATCTATGCCCCTTAAGTATTGGGATGAAGCTTTTCGAACCGCAGCATATCTCATAAATAGATTACCCACCCCTACTCTTAACTCTCTCTCACCTTTTCAGGTTTTGTTTCATAGGGAACCAAATTATACATCTCTGAAATTTTTTGGTTGCGCGTGCTATACAAACTTATGCCCTTATAACAAAAATAAGCTTCAGTTTCAGTCAACTCATTGCACTTTTCTTGGTTACAGTCTTGTTCACAAGGGCTACAAGTGTTTGAGTCAAGAGGGTTGCATTTATTTGTTCAGAGATGTTAGCTTTGATGAGCACTCATTTCCCTTTTCTCATGCTAAAACTCAGAAAGCCTCAGCCCGAGTCCTTTCCCCCACTCCCATTGAACTTCCATCAGCTTCCCCACCTATACTTCCACCCACTACACCAACTGAATCCTCTTCTTCTAATACTCAGTCCTCATCCTCTCATTCCATTTCAGATTCTAAAATCAATCAACATTATGCAATATCCACTTCTGTTTCATCATCTCCAAGCATTGATTCTAACCCTTTGATTGTTGAGCCTATTGTTGATGTTGCAAGAGCAGGTGTCCCATCAGCTGCTGTTATTCCAGCTCCAGTCAATATCCATGCAATGCAAACAAGGGCAAACATGATATACATCAGCCTAAGGTGTTCTTGTTTACATTAGTTCCCACTTCTTCCAAAGAGGCTCTCAAAGATCCTAATTGGATAGCTGCTATGAAAGAAGAGTTGGCTACTCTTTCAAACAATAATGCATGGTCCCTAGTTAGTCTTACAGAGTGTAGACACCCAGTTGGTTGCAAGTGGGTCTTCAAAGTCAAAGAAAATTCTAATGGCACTCTAAATAAGTACAAGGTTCGACTGGTAGCCAAAGGGTATCACCAACAGCCAAGATTTGATTTTTCAGAGACATTCAGTCCTGTAGTTAAGCTGATTACAATCAGAGTTGTTCTTACTCTTGTGTTGTCCAAAAGTTGGCATGTCCATCAGCTAGATATAAACAATGCATTTCTCAATGGAGACCTCATGGAAGATGTGTTTATGCAGCAACCTCCTGGTTTTGAAGATGCCAAGAATCCCACTATAGTATGTAAGCTTCATAAAGCTTTATACGGCCTGAAACAAGCCCCTAGGGCCCGGTTTGATAAACTTGCTTCCGTTCTACTCTCTCTTGGTTTCATCTCATCAAAAGTTGATCACTCAATGTTTACTCGTGCTGCTCACAATCACATGACCATTGTCTTAGTATATGTTGACGATATACTAATCACAGGCAGCTCACCAACATATAATGCCTCTCTTATTTCAGC
The DNA here is from genome assembly GCF_963169125.1 of Humulus lupulus. Taxonomy (NCBI): domain Eukaryota; kingdom Viridiplantae; phylum Streptophyta; class Magnoliopsida; order Rosales; family Cannabaceae; genus Humulus; species Humulus lupulus. The sequence goes on from NC_084796.1 coordinate 41,807,689, forward strand.
TCTGAACAAGCACTTCTCCCTCGAAGATCTTGGTGAATTTAATTTTTTTTCTTGGAATTGAAGTCACGCATACATCTACTGGAATGCATCTATCTCAAGAAAAATATTGTTGACCCTAATTTTGGCCAGCTGACACGGAGTCAAATTTTCTTGATGTGGACAAACACGTTGGAAAGAATGTGATGACGAAATAATAAAGAACACAAGAGTTTATAGTGGTTCGGCCCCAGAATCTGGTAATAACCTACTTCCACTTGAATTGTTATTGATGTAGAATTCAAAGGAGTGATCAAAGAACTAGGGTTCAATGAGTTTCACCAACCTCTGAAGAACAAGACAATATATCAAATGATGAGAAAGAGAAAAAGAAGAAGAAGGAGCTCTTTCCCTTGAGCTCTCCTTCTCTATTTATAGGCTCAAGGAGGATTTACATTAATTTGTTACAGATATTATTTCCTAAATAATCGAATACTCAGGAAATCATGGGAGATAATTTCGGATACTATCATAACTGCATAAGATCTTCTACGCATATAGCATGCGTACGACCAGGCTGGTCGTATGAAGAGATCGAACGTCGTGACACTAGATGTCTTCCTGGTCGATAGTCGAGCATGAATTCTGCCAGATGTTAGCCACATGTACTAAATGTTTGCCATGTCATCCATGCTTGTTTTTTGGATAACATTTGCCCCCCAAGTTTGTTTAGTGCGACCAGCAATAAAGAAACTTTAAGGAAACAACCGTTCATATCCCCACGATGTTTGTCAGGATCCTCGTGCGTTTTTTAAAATCATGACATAATTATGTCTAATCAAGCCTTTTCAGTTTCCAGGAAACAAATTGATGGCTTATACACTTCCCCAAATTTCGAGAATTAAAAATAATGATTGCTACTTTTTAGCCATACCTCGGTCCCCATAAATACCTTCTTTTTCTTCTTTATAAAATTTTTTCTTACCATCTTCGTCAAGAACTTCAAGAACCTTGCCTCCAGAGTATAGAGCTTCAAAACCAGTCAGTCACCTAGCCGAGGATCTTTCCGACTCGAAATTTTCATTCTCTTCCGAATCTGCATCTTCGCCCAGGTAATCATTCTGTCTTTTTAAACTTTTCATTATGCCATGCATGCCGTTTCTAGGTTCTGTAATTTCTGTGTTCTTGAATAGGGTTTTATGAGGATCTTTTTGTATAAACCTTCCATTGTCTGGTAAGAGGGCGTCTGTATGCTTTGTATAGGTTAGGACCTAGTTTGATAGTAAGGATCATAGGCTTAGGGCGTAAGATCAATGTAAAAATTCAATCTTTAAGCTAGGTGAAAAAACTGGGTTTTTTCCCGCCCTTTAGGAGTCGAAACAGTTCTCTTTCAGAAAACGGTTTTTTTCCTCTTTGATCTGTTTTTCAAACTATTAATGCCGAACTTAGCATAGGAGTAGGATGCTGCTGGTTATTTAGACACGAGCAACGTTATCCCAATCTTCCACACTACTTCGCAGACTGTGTCTTATCTCCTCCATTGTCTGTTTGCAGTTTATATGCAAGACCCTTGGGGGGGAGAAAGACCTATTGAAGACGACCTCTTGGCCCAACTACTTGAAGGAGAAGAGAACCCATCTACTTTGATACCAGAAATCCCTTTTTCTCGCCCTAGCTCAAACCGTCCTCCAGTCCCCAATCAAAGAATGGCCCGAACAAAAACAAAGGCTCGAAAAAGGAAAGATCCTAATCCCTCAGGCCAGCCTTCTACTGATGCCCCCTCGACGAGTGGTCGAGGCGAATTCGCTCCAGATAACAATGTCCAAGGGCGTGCCCGCCCTCGCCATGTTGACCAGCCAGCCGTTGCGTGGCACGTCGTCCCTCAAAGTACGATGACACTGCGGATGATTGCCAACTATTTGAACAGATACAATCTGACGGGCGTGACCTTAGTTAAACCATCTATCGACCAGCGAGCCAACCTGCCAGGCGGGGCTTACAGCGCCTGGTCGAGGTTCCACATTGAGGCAGGTGCCACCCTGCCTTTCCACTCATTTTTTCAGGGGGTGGCTAATTACTTCAGAGTAGCCCCCTTTCAAATCACCCCAAACGGATATAGAATGCTGGCCGCACTCTATATCCTTTATAAGCTCAAAAAATGGCCAGTACCTTCCCCCCACGAGGTCAATTTTCTTTTTGACCTTAAGTCCAACCCCAACCAAGATGGTACGGGGGTTTTTTCACTTCTGCCATCAGGAATCCGAACGCACTTTTTTGTCCGACACCACCCATATCTCTAATGTGGGGAAGTATCACCATGAATACTTCCTCACTCCTGACCTTGCTGCGGACAACCTGGCCTTCACCCGAGGAGGTAAAAATTCTTACGCGAGTAGCTTCTTTACTTAGTGTTTTTTTGTCATAATATCTTGACATCCATTGTGTTTCAGGCCCCTGGTTACGTCCAGTCCTTACTCCAGGGATGGAGTCAAGGGCAACACTCTTAGCCAGCATGCCGAATGCTGATAAGAGTGTAAAAAACTTAATCAACGAGGCTTACCTTAGGCTGGTCGGCCTTTGGGGCTCCCAATCTGCGATGAATGAACCCTCGGCGGGCGGTGTCCAAGCCAACGTGGAACCTGAGCAGGAACCCGAGCAGCAACCCGAGCAGCAACCTCAGGCGCCTCCTCCTCGGAGGCGGCCAACTGGGGTTACGATCAGGGAACCTGCCGCCCCCCCCCCCCCTCGAGCGGAGAAACCTTCCGTCCCCAAGGGCAAGGGAAACAAAAGGCTGTCAAGCCTACCGAACTTTCTGATGATTCGTCGGATGTAAACGGTACAATAATCTCGCTTTTAAATAATTTTCCAATTCCCTCTCATTTATTTGATGGGGACGACAACTTTAGGAATGCTCCCTCTTTAAACTCAGATTTCTTCCAAGAACTAGGTAGTTCAGTAAATAATGCTATGACCAGTAGTTGTAGCCTGGGTACTTTACTTGTAATCCTTTTACTTTTATCCCTGTTCCCCTTATGACCATTTAATCTCACTGCTCGAGTTGTTTCCCATTGTGCAGGTATGGACTCTGAGGATGTCTTCGCTCATTATGAGGCTGCCGCTGCCTCTTCTGTCCCGGAGGTGGCCGCTACCTCTTCTGTCCCAAAGAAGGATAGCAAGAGGGCTCGAACAGACGATGCTCCAACCGCCGCCCCTTCCAAGGAGAACACGACACCTCCGCCTCCCACCGAGCAGTCGACTCCCACAACTGTTAATCCACAACCCTCCTCTAGGGCCGCTGACAATGAGGTATTGGAAAACTTGTCCGAAGGCTCCCTGCCCAGCTTCGTGGTCGGGTCAGCCCGAGAGAGGATATATAAGCTCTCGAAGCACAGATGCAGCCAGGCCGCCATCACTGAAACTGCCTCAATGGAGGTCGACCAAATCATCAACAGAGGGTTGAATGAGATAGTCAGCGTAAGTCATCTCCTGCTACTTCATCATTTATGTCTGACTTCTTTTCCTTACTTTATCTCATTCTTTGTCTTCAGGGGCTGCTGTCTTAAACTGCTAGTTGGCGTCGTGCTGGGGTGTTGGTTTCTCGGGGAAAGAACTTTGACTCCAGGCTTGCCCGGGCTAAGCAAGCACTTGAGGATGAGAACAACAAGCTGCTCGAGGAGAACAAGGAGTTGTCCAAGCAGAATGAACAACTATGCGAGGACCAAGCCACTCTCACCAAGAAGCTTCAGGACAGCTAAGGGGCCTTGAAGAAAGCCAACGAGGACCAGCAGAAATGGAGGGAAAGTTCTGTACTTGTTACCCAAGAGTGTAAGCAACTTAGACTCGACCTGACCGCCAGCAGGGATGAGGCGAAGAAGCTCGAGGAGCGAGTGCAGGAACTCGAGGGGCGAGTGCAGGAGCTTGAGGAGGAAGGGGCGAAGAGTTTGAAGAGGTACAAGGAAGCTACCCACCTCTGCTTCTACGAGTTCTAAAAGCACAACCAGGAGGCCAACTTCAACTACTTGTCCGAGCGTTTGAGGAGGACTCTGATGGCGCAGTGCGCCATCCGGTTAGAGGCAGAGGAGAAGGCTAAGGTTAAGGCTCCTGCTGCTGATGCTGAAGCTATTCCTCCTGCCGACCAGGGCACTCCCCCTAATCCTCAAGACCCTCATGCTCAGTAAAAATTTCTTTTATTTTGTTTTTATGGCCCACGGGTCTGTTTGTAAAGACAATTTATTTTTATTGCTGCAAGGGCAGCTTATTTACTTATAACTGAACAATTACATCCGAGCAATACTGCTCGCGGTGTAAAAGATTGCCTTATTGATATTATAATGTTTCTTTTATTATAATATATGTTCGCATGACCGAACTTAGCATAGTACTTTGGTTTGATTTAACAAAACATAAATTTTGAAAAATACTCTAAGAACCGTAGCATGCTTTCACTTATTTTGTTCATGTGTTTACATACCCTTTGGTATGCTTTGCTATCGATGTACCTTATGTGCCCCCCAAGTGATCGAGGAGCTTTAGGTTCTTGGTCACTTGCCTTGACCACGACCTGTGCGAACATTGCTGCTCAGTAGAAAACGTAACACTTATAATACAGCAAAACAACACACGTAATGAACAAATACTTGTAAAAAAAAATTTACAAAGGTTGGCAAGAATGACTGGCTACGCACAGTCCCTTATAATCTCGTATTAAAAATGGACTAATCATGTATTTACGAGTGATCTTAAAAAGATCTTACACTTATAAGCGATTAGCCATACAACGTGGCTAACCCTTTTTCGAAACTTGTAAAAAGTAAAAATTAATACAAGACAGTCCTTTAAGAAGGACTGTTCACTGATAATACTTGCGCAGGTGTTCTCCATTCCAATAGCGTGGAACGAGATCTCCATTTAAGCGTGCAAGTTTGTAGGTGCCCAGATGAAGGACTTCTTCAATCTGGTAAGGTCCTTCCCAGTTTGGTCTGAGTACTCCAGCAGTGGGGTCGCGGGTATTCAAGAAAACTCGTCGTAGCACTAGGTCACCGACGTTGAATTTCCTTTCTTTTACTTTTGAGTTAAAATACCAGGCGACCTTTTGCTAGTATGCAGCAACTCGGAGTTGGGCTCGTTCTCGTATTTCTTCAATTGAGTCTAGGGACTCCATCATTAGTTGTCTATTTTGGCTCTGGTCATATGTAATACGTCGATGTGATGGGGGATCTAATTCGACAGGTAACATAGCTTCATATCCGTATGCTAAGGAAAACGGGGTATGACCTGTCACTGTTTGATGAGAAGTTCTATACGACCAGAGGACTTCAGGCAGCTGTTCTGGCCATGCTCCTTTAGCGTCTTCAAGCCTTTTCTTCAGGGTGTCTTTAAGCGTTTTATTCACTGCTTCGACCTGCCCGTTTGCTTGTGGATGCGCGACTGAAGAAAAGCTTTTAATAATCCCGTGCCTTTTGCAGAAGTCTGTGAATAAGTCACTGTCAAACTGGGTTCCGTTGTCTGAGACAATCTTTCGAGGCAAACCATATCGGCAAACAATGTTCTTGATGACAAAGTCAAGAACTTTCTTGGTCGTTATGGTAGCGAGGGGTTCAGCTTCGGCCCATTTGGTGAAGTAGTCGACTGCTACAACTGCGTACTTCACTCCACCTTTTCCTGTTGGCAGGGATCCAATCAAGTCTATACCCCACACTACGAAAGACCAAGGACTCTGCATCTACTTTAACTCGTTTGGAGCTATGCGTGGGATTTTGGAAAATCTCTGACACTTATCGCACTTTCGCACAAACTCCATTGAATCTTCGTTCATAGTCGGCCAGAAATAACCCTGTCTTAGAATCTTTTTCGCCAAACTTTGCCCCCCAGCGTGATCCCCGCAGAAGCCTTCATGTACTTCTTTCATTATCTCCTTAGCTTTCTCTGGTGTAATACATCTGAGCAATGGCATGGAATATCCTCTTCGGTATAGAACACCATCGACCAGTATATACCTAGTGTCAGGGGCCGGCTATTTGGGTACTCCAACTAGACAGAACGTGCGGCACTTGCAGACTCTTCAAGCTAGCAAGTCTGCCTACAACACACACCTAGAGGCAAACAAACTCAGCGGTTAGCCACATACACATCTCGGACATGCAACGGGCAATAACGAAATATGAGCAAGCACAAAGCAAGTCATTCCTAGGAACGTCCACACAACACAAAGCACACAACAAGGCAAGTGGCACACAATGGCCCAACGAAGATAACAAACAAGTAACACATAAGCAACAAGGAAGCACACAGGGGCAAGTATGGATAAATGTTATTTCATTAATATATAGCCTTGATAGGGCAAGGGAGTACACAGCTTTGGCCCCTATCTGCTGATGGCCATGGTGCTTCCCTAAGTCACCAGGTCACCTCCCCCTAAGGACCCTTCTAGGGAAATAAAGTCTTCCCAGGAACATATATGATTTTTGTCTGGGAGACATATGCAATATTACAAAACTACCACTACCCTATCCCATGAGGTTGCTTGGTGCAAGACTTGACTAATGATCAAGCACCAAGGCATGCTCATTACAAAATGGCCCCATGTGGGTGTGCCAAAGGGGCAGCACGCCACACCTAGCAGCCTGCCTTTGAAGAGTTCTGGCCTTGTTTCTATCTGCTGGTAGTACACCATTTGTAAGATACTCCAAGTAAGGCGCCATCCATGTATCTTCCATTCGGATTTCCATACTGGTTTCATTTGCTCATATGCTTGGCTCGCCCAATCTTTCCACTAGCACAATATTCAAAGTGTCAGCATCTTTCGCGCTCGCGAGTTTGGCTAAGGCATCTGCGTTCGAATTCTGATCTTGGGGTATTTTCTGGAGGGTATACTTTGTGAACTGGGCTAACAGGTCTTTAGTTTTATTCAAGTAGGCCACCATTTTCAGGCCTCGTGCTTGATATTCCCCTAGAACTTAATTCACTACCAGCTGTGAATCACTGTAAATATCCAGCACCTTTATACTCATGTCTTTTGCCATTCTTAATCCAGCGAGGAGTGCTTCGTATTCGCTTCATTATTTGACGCTGCGAAGTCGAACCTAATGGCGCAGTTAAATCAATGCCCTTCTGGCGTTATCAAGATCACCCCTGCTCCCGCGTGAGATTCGTTGGACGACCCATCTGTGAATAACTTCCACGAAGGAGCTTCATCTTGAGGCTCAGGCGCACTAGGCTTTTTGCACTGCTCGTTGTCTGGGAGTTTGGTGAACTCTGCAATAAGAACAGCCAAGACTTGTCCCTTTACTGCTGCTCGTGGTGAATATGTAATATCGAACTACCCCAGTTCGACTGCCCATTTTAATAAATGCCCAGCCGCCTCTGGTTTTTGGAGGACTTGCCGAAGGGGCTGGTCAGTTAAGACTGTAATGGGATGGGCTTGGAAGTAAGGACGTAGCTTCCTTGAGGCCAAGATTAAACAGTATGCTAACCTCTCGATGGGAGGATACCTCAATTATGCTCTGATTAGCCTCTTGCTTACATAGTAAACCACTTTTTGTACGCCTTCTTCCTCTCGTACTAGTACCGCACTAGCAGCAACTTCAGTGATCACCAGGTAAATGAACAAAGTTTCTCCTTCGATAGGCTTTGATAAAATAGGAGGTTGTGCCATATGGGCTTTTAGGTCCTGAAAAGCTTGCTCGCAGTCTCTTGTCCATTCGAACTTCTTGTTGCCCCTAAGTAGATTGAAGAAAGGGACGCATTTATCCGTTGACTTGGAAATAAATCTACTTAGGGCTGCAATTCTCCCAGTTAAACTTTGTACATCCTTGATCTTCTCTGGCGATTTCATGTCGATCAGGGATTTTATCTTGTCGGGGTTGGCCTCGATTCCTCTTGAATTAATAATGAACCCCAAAAAATTTCCCGATCCAACTCCGAAGGAACATTTGAGAGGATTTAGTTTCATCTGGTATTTGTTCAATACGTCAAAACACTCTCGTAAATCCTTCACATGTCCTTCTGCTTTTTTCGACTTCACCAGCATGTCGTCCACATACACCTCCATGTTTATGCCAATCAATTCTTTAAACATGTGGTTAACCAATCGCTGGTAAGTCGCACCTGCATTTTTCAGTCCGAAGGGCATTACTTTATAAAATTATAATCCTGTATCGGTCTGAAAGCTGGTGTGATCCTCGTCAGGGGGATGCATGCTAATCTGATTGTAGCCTGAATATGCATCCATGAAGGAGAGGATCTCGTGTCCTGCAATAGCATCGACCAACTGGTCGATCCTTGGGAGTGGGAAGCAATCCTTCGGGCAGGCTTTATTGAGGTCTGTAAAATCCACACAGGTTCGCCATTTGCCGTTAGGCTTGGGAACCAGTACTAGATTAGAGACCCACGATGGATAAAATGCCACCCTGATGAACCCATTCTCCTTTAATCTTTCAACTTCTTCTTTTAAGGCTCTCGACCGATCCTTATCGAGCAGCCTTCTTTTCTGTTGCACGGGTGGAAAACTCTTGTCTATGTTCAAGACATGGCTGATAACTGCAGGATCTATCCCAGCCATGTCTTTTTGTGACTAGGCAAAGACTTCCTGGTTTTTCCGCAAAAAATCCACCAGTGCATGCTTCGTGGTTGGTTCTAAGTTTTTCCCGACCTTCACGACTTTGGTCGGGTCTTTCTCGTCAAGTTGGACCTTTTCTAGGTCCTCGACGGGTCCAACATTTTCTTCAAAATCCCCAAAGCGAGGATAAATCTCTATCCTCACTTTGGACAACACCCTATTTGGTGACTTCATCACCGGATTGGGCTTGTGTATCAATTGCCATCTGTAACCTATCTGGGGGAGTGCTCTTCGACGTTTCCTTCTTCGCCTTTATCACTGAGGAGTTGTAGCACTCCCTGGCCTCCCTCTGGTTTCCCAACATGCGTCCTACCCTTGCGTCTGTTGGGAATTTCATGGCTAAGTGCCATATAGAGGTGACGGCCCGTAGATCAACCAGTATAGGCCTTCCAATGACGGCATTGTGCGCTGAAGGACAATTGACTACTATGAAAGTAGCGAGTAATGTTCTGGTAGCAGGCGCTGTACCTGTTGTCACTGGTAGTCTGATTGATCCTGCTGGGGCGAGTTCACCAGAGAAGCCGTATATTGTTTGGTTGCAGGGCTCCAGGTCCTTAACGGACAACTTCATGCGTTCCAGCGAAGACTTATACAGGATGTTCACCGAACTTCCTGTATCAACTAGCACTCTTTTCACCATCATGTTGGCCATTTGGATATCCACGACCAGCGGATCGGAATGTGGGAACCGGACATGTTGGGCGTCACTGTCAGAGAAGGTTATTTCGCCCTCTTCTGACCGAGCCTTTTTCGGCGCGCGGTCATCGACAGTCATCATCTCGATGTCCTGGTCGTGGCGCAGAGTCCGAGCATATCGTTCTCTGGCCTTTCCGCTGTTTCCCGCGAGGTACGGGCCTCCACAAATGGTTAACAATGTGCCAGTTACGGGGTCAGGCTGCAAAGGTGGCGAGCATTGGCGTGCGGGCGCTTGCTCATTGCCACCTGGAGCTTCTCGTTGGGAATTTCCTGAGGCCCGTATATATCTTCTCAAGTGTCCTTGTCTAATAAGGAACTCGATCTCATCCCTCAACTAGTTGCATTCGTTGGTATCATGTCCGTAGTCGTTATGATAACGACAGAACTTGGTAGTGTCTCTTCTCGAAATATCCTTTCGAATGGGAGCAGGTTTCTTATAAGGCACACTGGAACTCGTGGCCTAATAAACCTCTCCCCGAGACTCAATAAGGGCAGTATAGTTAGTGAATCGAGGTTCATAACGATTACCCTTGGATCGTTTATTGTCCGAGGTGGAAGGCTCATTGTGTGGCCGTTTCCCCCCATTCCTGCCATTGCCGTTCCCGTTGCCTTTGCCGTTGCCATTGGGCTTAGACCCATTGGCAGCTTTGGCGAGCTCGGAAGTCCCCTTATCCTTGCCTGGGGGCTTCCCTTCATTGGCAATAGCATCTTCAAGCTTGATGTATCGATCAGCTCGATCCAAGAATTCCTGGGTAATTCTAACCCCATGTTTTCTGAGGCTGTCCCAGAGAGGCGTGCAGCGTTTAACCCCTGCGGTTATGGCCATCATCTTGCCTTCGTCTCCCACTGTTTTTTCTCCAGCAGTTGCTTGCATAAAGCGTTGGACGTAGTCCTTCAGTGGTTCTCCGTCTTGCTGGCGTATTTCAACCAGCTGGTTTGCCTCAGTGGGGTGCACACGACCCGCGTAGAACTGTCCGTAAAACTCCTTCACGAACATTTCCCAGGAAACTATACTTGCAAGAGGGAATTTGAAAAACCACTCCTGTGCGGCATCAGAAAGTGTTGCAGGGACGATCCAGCACCGAGTGTCTTCAGACACTTTCTGAATGTCCATTTGTATCTCAAACTTGTTGACGTGAGATATCGGGTCACCATACCCATCAAAGTTCGGGAGCGTAGGCATCTTAAACTTGCTAGGAGTTTCTGCCATAGCTATCCGTTGGACGAAAGTAGTGTCTTTTCTCCTATCATGGTCAATATAAGATGTTCTTCCCCCGACCAACTGCTGTATCGCCTGGCTGAGGGCATCTATCTGGGCTTGCACGGCGCCAGGAATCACCGTGGCCTCTGGTGCTGGGGGGACGTACTCGTCGTGGCGCTCGCGGCGATTGTTGAGTACATCTCTTAAATCCTCGTCTCTCCTCCGCTGCTCTCTAGCTCCGAGCCGGTTGAAGACGTTATTTTTTCTGGGCTGCCCCCCAGCGTCCCGTCTGCGGGTTGGTCATCCTGAGGTGGTTGGCTTCTGCCTCCACCTCTTTCTTCATTCCTCCGACCAGCATTTCCTCTACCTGAGTCAACCTCGTTATAAACATGGCCATCTCTGAATCTTGATTGGCTATGGTGGGATCGACTGTTCCCTCGGTTGCCTTCCCGGGCTGGAACCTCTTGAGCGTCAGAGGGTGGCTTGCGTTGGTTGGCAGGTCCCCGTACATTATCATGTCGTGGGGGGCCTCGGACTGCAGAGCCTAACTATGAGTTCCTCCTATTACCAGGTGGACGCTATCCTCTGCTCGAAGGGTTTGGCTTGTCGCCCCTATGGCGTCTAGGACTGCGAGCCTGCTGCCCGGCCCTATTCTGCCTCTGCTGTGGGGGATTGCCGCGACCAGCTTGGGATGGAAGCTGTGCTTCAAGGTCCCTTAGCTGGACATCGTCCTGAGGCACCAGTGGCTGCTCAGGCCTTTGTGGGCTCGAGGGCTGGATAGGCGGGCTAAGATTAGGACCCCTGTGGGGCGGCCCATTCGCAGGTTGACCAGGTTGCAAGGTAGGCGCAGCCTGATTCCTAGCCAGTTGTAGGGCTGCCTCAAGGGCTACCATGGCCTCCCTCTGGCGACGGTCCATCTCCGCCTGTCTTTCACTCAGCTCCAGGCGCTGCCGTTCAATTTCTTGTTGCTGCCGCGCCATGATTTCAGCAGCACTTTCCTGGATGGCCCCTCAGATTGGCCAGTTCATCCTGCAATAACCCTAGGGTATTCTTCACCGTTTCGGAGTCCATTTCTTCCTCATCAAATTCCAAATGTGGCTTATCCTCAGCCACGTTTGGAGGAGGAGGAGGCGGGTGAGATGGTGCAACGTCGGCCGCCTGTCCAGTTTTCTTGGTAGTTTTCGCCATTGATCTTTCAACGATAATGTATCAAGCTCTCAATGAAAGCACCAGAATGTTGACCCTAATTTTTTCCAACTGACACGGAGTCATATTTTCTTGATGTGGACAAACAAGTTGGAAAGAATGTGATGACGAAATAATAAAGAACACAAGAGTTTATAGTGGTTCAGCCCCAGAATCTGGTAATAACCTACGTCCACTTGAATTGTTATTGATATAGAATTCAAATGAGTGATCAAAGAACTAGGGTTCAATGAGTTTCACCAACCTCTGAAGAACAAGACAATATATCAAATGATCAGAAAGCGAAAAAGAAGAAGAAGGAGCTCTTTCCCTTGAGCTCCCCTTCTCTATTTATAGGCTCAAGGAGGATTTACATTAATTTGTTACAGATATTATTTCCTAAATAATCGGATACTCAGGAAATCATGGGAGATAATTTCGGATACTATCATAACTGCATAAGATCTTCTCCGCGTATAGCATGCATACGACCAGGCTGGTCGTATGAAGAGATCGAACGTCGTGACACTAGATGTCTTCCTGGTTGATAGTCGAGCACGAATTCTGCCAGATGTTAGCCACGTGTACTAAATGTTTGCCATGTCATCCATGCTTGTTTTTTGGATAACAAATACCTCAAAGACCTTCTTGCTCGTACAAAGTTACAATTTTCAAAGCCTCACTCTACTCCAATGAATGCAAGCCTTTGCCTATCTGCTTACAACAGTGATCCAGTTGAAGGTCCTCAATACTATCGCTCAATAGTTGGTGCCTTGTAGTATGTAACTGTAACAGTAACACAACCTGAGATCTCTTATAGTGTTAATAAGATGTGCCAATTCATGAAAAATCCTCTGCAAATTCATTGGGCAACAATAAAGAGAATCCTCCACTATCTTTCTGGTACAGTAGACTATGGACTGCACTTACAAAAGAACAACTTTCTTGACATTGATGGCTTCTGTGATGCAGATTGGGCAGCTGATCCCAATGACAAACGTTCAACCACTGTCTTTTGCATATTTTTTGGTAATAATTTTGTTTCTTGGAAGTTTAAAAAGCAGTAAACTGTCTCAAGGTCCTCTACTGAAGCAGAGTTTCGAAGTCTTGCTTGTTAGGAGTGTGTCCTAAAAGCATGAAAAGACATTTGTTTTTTCTGTGAATAAATAAATACAATGGTTTATTATTATTGTCATATTTAGATTGTTAAATTATTGTTTGAATAATTTTGTAAATATCAAAAAAATTTCATATTCATTATTGAGGATGTGATCTTGTATTAGTACGAGAGAATTAAGATCACATGAATGAATAAAAATAGTCAACAACAACAAATTAAAGTTATGGAATTCTTTAATTGGAGTTGTAAGTACGGTTTACTGAGTATCATAATGATACAAATAATCTAGATTCGGATTATTGATGTGGAAAGACATCGCGGTAAAGATGCTTTATATAATATGATTATATATGACATGGACAGATATGAATTAAAGTCTTTATCCAAAAACCATTTAATAATAAGGACTTGTAATTCATATCATAACTGATGATCATTTATAGATCAACCTAAATCCTGAGTGTTCATGAACTCCTATTCATGTTTATTAAATCTTTTGATTCATTCGTTAAGGTCTCTTCAAAGAATGAGGCTAATGACTTTTGTTTTGGAGATTTAATATCATGGATGGCTGGGAACATGTATCAACAATACGGAATCTAATCTTTCCTAACAGATCGTATATTAGTTCCCTTAAGGGTTAATTCTGGAACTGAATGATTTTGAGCTCAAATCTATAATTAGATTATAGATTAATTATTCACTAGTGAATTAATGGTACTTAAGGAATAAGAAGTAAATTAGAAAGGTAAAATGGTAATTCTTCCATTCTAATTTATGAACTAATTAATTAGAGGGTTGAACTATTGTAACATGGTTATATCAATGGACGACTTAAGAAAAAGATTTCTGTAAAAGTATATATATAACATAAAGAGTGCAATTCTGAATTTATAGTGGAGTAATATCAGAATTAATAAATTAACTATTATAATTAAAGAGTTTAATTATTTAGTTTCAATTTATTGGAGCTTAATGTTATAAGTCTATGGTCCCCGAAATGGCTCAAACAAACACTGACAAGGTAAATACAAAAATGGGCAAAAATGACTTATGTGATAAGTAAAATATTTTTCTATGTATCAAACATAATTATTGCTTAATTATGTGTAATTAATTAATTATTTGATTTAACAAAAATATAATTAATTTTGAATTAATTTATTTTTTGGATTTTTGGTATTTAAATAATAATAAAAATTGGGAAAAATCACATGCCATCACAGGCATGTGGTACACGTGTGGCACAGTGCACAGGCATTGTGCTACACGCATAGGAGAGTATACTCAGTCTCTTGATTCTACAATTTTAGTTATTTAAATATTAAATAAATAATGAGATATTTTAATATGATTAAAATATTATTATTTAAACAAAAATCTGATAATTGATCAGTTATTTTGAATTTGTTTAAAATAACAAATATTTTAATATATAGGATATATTAAATATAGGATATCAGTTTTTCATAGAACGTAACTTTTCAGGGATAGAAAAATATCTAGGAATCTCTATCAGAGAAAGAGAACAGTGACCCAATCAAAAATCATTGTTCTTCACAAAACCTAGGTCCAAAACTTTATCAGATCTCATGTGTTGAGAACATCTGATAAATAGTTTATTTCCTATTATTTGTATAGCGAGCCCACACTCGTTCTTTGTGTGCCTGAGAATATTTTGGAAGATCTTGGTATGAGATCTCAAGGATTCAGCCATACGAAAAGATAGCAACTAGGAAGCACCTGAGGTAATTTTTCTGTTCATGTCCTTGATTCAATATATATATATGCATGTGAAGAAGTAGATCTAGAAATCTTATGGGATTAATTTAACAATTTGATTGTTGTTCCGCTGCGTATAATCTCTTATTTGATCAATAAAAACCAACAAATGGTACCAGAGCCATCTTCACATATATATGTATTGAATCTGTGTGGGTTTAATTTTATGCATTTATTTATTTTGATGAATGGATGGATGGCTTAATGTGATTGAATGTGTTGGAATGTTGAATCGTTAATTGTATAGTGTTTTTGGGTTAGGATTTGTTTATGATTAGATCATTGTGTAAGCCATTAAAGGGCATAGGATTTATGTAATTTTATTTGGTTTTTGACACCATAAAATTGTAATTCCGATCACACAAAAGTCAGAACGGAGCCCGGGATTTAGATTTCAGCCACTGAAACCAATGCCGACCTCCGAGCCAAAGCCAGGACGCCGTACGGACCGTACGGACGGGTCCATACGGATCCGTACAGTCCAGCCCCAGCGGCCCTGTTTGACGCCACGTGTCCCCGCCTGACTGGTCCAGAATTATTTTTTTTTCTGAAATTAATCTGTTAATTTTTTAATTTTTAAAATGTTCAAATATCCTATTTTTGAAATTTTATATTTAAATAATAAGATATTTTTGATATCTTAACAAAATAAAATTTAATATCTTAGTTAAAATTTATTTTTTCGAAATAACAGATTTTAATTTAAATTCATTTCAGTTTTAATTAAAAGTTGTTTTAATTAAAAATAATGATTATTTAAAAGTTTGTTTTAATTAATCAAAATAATTTGAAAATTGTTTTCTTATTATTATTCTGGACCAACAATGTCACATATCCTACCGACAGTAAAATAAAGAAGCCCGATGGAGATCAAGGCAGTTTTATTTTATTTATTTTAATTTTATAAACTGGCTGTAAAATTAGAAATACCCAAAAGCACCCAGTTCAACATTTATTGTTTATTTATTTATTTAAATAATTATATTCATGTGATTAATGTGTTTGATAACATGTTCATGCATTGTATGCCATACATGAAAACCCACACAGTCATAATCATGCATCTCATTAGTAGACACATGATTATTAGGATTGTCCTATATGTTTATATGGATTGTTTTGTGAAATCAATTGCATGTAAATTACTTAGTTTTATTTTGAAAACTTGGTAAAATATCACACCAATTTTTAAGTCTTTATGACTTAATTTCTTTAAACCAACTTTATTTTAAAAAGTGTTTTTTTTTTAGTAAAGTTAAGATGAACATGATTGGTAATTTAAAATTGGATATGCACCTAGAAACTCACTTTCTTTCCAATTTTAATTATGTTCATAAAGTTTAAAGAAACTGTAATTAATTTGGAATTAATTAGGTTAAAAACACTTATTTCAAAATAGTGAGTGGGAGGGGGTTGATATCACAAACATAACCCATGGTCTCCATTATTAATATAACACCGTGAGATATGAATAGCACCTCGCGACGGCTTTGTTTTCGTCCCCCTAAGGAAGGTGTCTGGACATATCAATAGCAAGGTTGTATTTCTTACATAGATAGGAACGAATGATGTATTTTAGGCTTGACCGACCCTAAGGTGGCATGTCCTAAGTTAAGTCATGAACTCCGAAATAATGGGTTACACTCACAAATTCATGATTAAGCTCGTGCAGTGGATAATCATAACTTGACCAAACTAAGCGGTACTTTAATGTTTAAAAGAGAAAATAAAGAGTTATTTTAAGTATTAAACAATAAAGATAAGAATGTCTTATAAATTCTCTAAAATAATTTGACCGACCCTAAGGCAGCACTTTAATTGTTAGAAAATTTTATCGTGGAAATTAATCTTTATTTTATGTATTTTAATTGTGCTCATGCATCACGTTTAATTTCTGAAAACTTTGATATTTATTTTTCTAAATATAATAATAAAATTTTTTTATTTTTTATTTTTTATTTTTTATTCAAAATATGTCTATCTCTGGAAATCCCATCACTGCTTTGATTGCACAAGAAAAATTAACTAGTGATAACTTCATAAAATGGAAATCAAATATGAATTTGTTGTTGGTTAGTGAAAACCACAAGTTTGTCCTAAATGAGGAATGTCCTGAAGAACATGGCGCCAATGCCTCGAAACATGTTCGAGACAAATTTGATGCATGGATTCAATCCAATAACAAACCAAGTGCTATATGCTTGTAAGCATGAGTGATGTCTTACGAACAAAGCATGAATCCATGGAAACTGCTTTTGAGATACTAGAATCTCTTAAGGAAATGTTTGGGTGCCCATCTGATCAAAGCCGTCATGAGGCTACTAGAACCTACATGAATGCTAAGATGAAGAAAGGTCAATCTGTGCGTGAGCATGTTTTGAACATGATCAGTGTACTTCATGAAGCTGAGACGCATGGAGCAGTCATGGATGAAAAGACACAAGTAAGCATTATACTTGAGTCTTTAACTCCTGCCTTTTCTGCATTCACAACAAATATTGTCATGAACAAATTAGATTTTAACATGGCACAATTGTTGAATGAATTACAAACTTTTGAGTTTTTGAATAAGACCATCTCAAGTCAGGCTAAAGCAAATGTTGCTGAAGCAAAACCATCTTCTTCAAAGAAGAAAAGAAAAGGCAATAACAATGACAACAAACCTAACAAGGACAATCCGAAAAAAGGCAAAGAAGTCATCCAAGGCGCCCGAGAACAAAAAGAACAATGACCCCAAACAAAAGGCACCAAAAAGGAAAGTGTTCCATTGTAATGTCGATGGTCATTGGAAGAGTAACTGTCCAAAGTATCTCGTCGAGCTAAAAGAGAAAAAGAAAGGTAAATCAGATTTACTTGTACTGGAAGCTTGTATGGTGGAACAAGATAAATTATCATGGATAGTTGATTCTGGTTCCACTAACCATGTTTGTTCTTGTTTGCAGATGCTTGAGTTCGCAAAGCAATTGGAGCAAGGAGAGATGACTATGAGAGTGGGAAGTGGAGCGCTTGTTTCAGCTAAAGCATGTGGAACAGTCCGTTTAAATTTTAAGAACAATTTTCTAGTTTTGAATAATGTGTTATTTATTCCTAAAATTACTAGAAACATTATTTCTTTATCTTTGTTACATGAACAAAATTTTAACATTTCTTTTAATAATAATATGATTTTTATTTCAAGGAATGGGAACAATATTTGTCATGCAAAACAAAAGAACGGACTGTACATGCTTAATCCAATAGAAAAATTGCTCAATAATTTTGAATTGTTTAAAGTAGCTGTTCCGCAAAGTAACAAAAGACAAAAGGTTTCTAAAGAAAATGACACGTATCTATGGCACTTAAGATAAGGTCATATTAGTCTAGATAGGATAAACCAGTTAACTAAAGATGGACCTCTAAGGGAACTAATAGTTGGAACCCTACCGGTTTGTGAATCCTGTTTAGAGGGAAAATTGACTAAACGACCTTTCACTTCGAAGGGAACTAGAGCCAAAAAACCACTAGAACTAATACATAGTGATGTATGTGGTCCAATTAACATTCAAGCTCGAGGTGGTTATGAATATTTTGTCACATTTACTGACGATTATTCTAGATATGGTCATGTGTACCTAATGCTTAAGAAGTCAGAAACTTTTGATAGGTTTAAAGACTTCAAAGCTTTAGCTGAGAAGCAATTAGGAAAATCTTTAAAAACACTCCAATCTAAACGTGGTGGTGAATATTTGGATTCTGAATTCAAAGATTTCTTGCTGGAGCATGGAATTCTATCCCAATTCACAGCACCTGGAACGCCACAACAAAACGGAGTTTCCGAGAGAAGAAACCGGACTCTGTTGGACATGGTCAGGTCTGTGTTAAGCTACTCTTCACTTCCCTTATCATTTTGGGGATATGCACTGTTGGGGTTTTATGCCCTAATTAAAACTCAAATTCTTTGTAATCTCATTTTATTATCAATAAAAGAATAGAAATCATTTTTTGACTTGGTCAATCACTTTGCTCACATGTTTTATTTTCAGGATTATTTGTTTAATATAAACTTCTATTAAATCCCGAGCATATAGCTAATCTTATTTATAGTGACGTAATCACAGTGGAATATAAATATGATTATATGTTCAAAATAAGTTAGTCCTAAGATTAGTCAGTGCACCGGATTTACACTGACTTGCCAATCTACGATATGATCTACTTACACATTACAATGTTATGTTCTTTCCAGAACATTAGCAAAGTAGATAAGATCAGATGTATTTGTTACATCGGACAGGACCGATATTGACAGTTGATAAGATAAGTAAACATACCGTTATTATCTATTCTAGTCATATCATATAGTTGACCATATGTCAATTCAATCTCAATTCTGAGTGGTTAGTATTCTAACTGATTATATTATTTGAGTTCTTTGACTTGTTCGTTACCAGCTTACCCTACGGACTAGCCCATACTTACATCTTGGGAACTCGGTAGTATAATTGAGTGGGAGTGTTAATCATAGATATGAACATCTATAGCTTCTGATGAAGAAGTGAAACGATGGTTTCCTTTTAGTTTGGTTCAAGGTGTTAAATGATAGAGATCTCATTTCAGTAATTAAATTAGTTTACTGAATTATCATTTACAAGGAACTAAGTGTTTTAAGGATAAAATACAATGAGGGGTAAAATTGTATTTTAGTCCTATCTCACTGTAGACCGTCTATAGAGGATTGAGTGACAATTATGGTTGTAACAATGGATAATTAATAGAGCGTTCTATGAATTCAAGAGTGCAATTCCGAGTCTATAGTGGAGTCACGAGGAATTAATAAGTTAGTAAATTTATTTGTTAGATTTATGATAACTTATTGGAGTTTGATTTCATAGGCCCATGGTCCCCATTGTACCTTGGATAAAATCATCTAGATAGTCTCAATTAATTGATTTAATCATCAATTAGAATTATCAAAGTTGACCAGGTCAATTTTGGATAGTTTCACAGAGTTGTGTAATTTTGAGAAGAAAAGAGAAATTATGGCAGATTTATTAATTAAGATAAATTGGTATGTAAATTAATAAATAAATTTAAATCAAGATTCAAATTATAAATAATTAATTTGATAAAGGATTTAATTAATTAAATCAATATAAAATAATACAGGCCTTGATTTTAAGTCCAATGGGCTTATAATCAAATGAGAAATTTCACGAGCCTATAGCCCATGATAATTTCGACCTAGGGCTTCAAAATGGCTGTTATTTTATGGTTTTTTTAATTAAATTAAATGGCCTAATTGAGTCTATAAAAGGAGTGCTTAGAGAGAAGATTTGAGAGACGAGAGATAAGTCACAAGTCAGATTTTCTGATAGTTTTATATTCTCTCTAAACACAAGTCCTTTTCTAAGCCACTTTGTTATTTTCTCTTCTTCTCTCCATATCTATCTCATGTGTTGAGAATTTCCCACACTAGTCTAGGTGGTTCTAAGGATACATTGGAAGATCGTGAAGAAAATAGAAGATCGGTTCAGTTTCTTGATAATACTCTGCGACAGAAAGGATACAAGAGTTAGAGAAACTGAAGGAAGGACTCTTAATTCCGCTGCGTATACTGTAAGTATTATATAATTTGTTTCTCTTTGAATTCAATTTTAGAAACATGTTTTAGGCTACCTTGGATTAATTTGTTTAATATTAGATATACATGAAAATAAATAAAGATCCTGTATAAGCTTTTTCAACATGCACTACAAACGGCTAACTACATTTTGAATGTAGTTCCGTCCAAAGCTGTGACAAAGACACCTCTGGAAATATGGAATGGAAGTAAACCTAGTTTACGACATTTCCGTATTTTGGGTTGTCCTGCTCATGTGCTAAGACCTAAATCTGGAAAACTGGATTCTAGGTCTGAAGTGTGTATATTCGTGGGCTATGCTCCAGAAACAAGGGGTGGATATTTCTATAGCACAAGTGATCAAAAGGTATTTGTTTCGACAAATGCAACCTTTTTAGAACACGACTATATGAATGATTTTAAACCTCGAAGCAAAGTAGTTTTAGAGGAACTAATGACAGATAATATTGCATCTCCATTCTCTTCATCAATTAATGATAAAACAACCAAAGAAACCACATCTCCTGAAAAGGAAAAACCAGTGCAACGTCGTAGTGGGAGGATTGTGAGACAACCTATTCGTTACGAACATGAGGCACACGTTCTTGTATCAGATAATGAAAAGGACGATCCATTGACTTTTAAAGAAGCAATGGAAGACCCTGATGTTGATAAATGGCAAGAAGCCATGAATCAAGAAATGGAATCAATGTATTCCAATTCAGTCTGGGAACTTGTAGATCTGCCTGACAATGTTAATGCCATTGGATGCAAATGGATCTACAAGAAGAAAAGGGGTGCAGATGGAAAGGTAGAAACCTATAAAGCAAGGCTTGTGGCCAAAGGCTACACACAAAGAGAGGGTGTGGACTATGAAGAAACATTTTCTCCTGTGGCCATGCTTAAGTCCATTCGCATACTCTTATCCATAGCTGCCATCTATAATTATGAGATATGGAAAATGGACGTCAAGACAGCGTTTCTGAATGGCCACCTTGATGAAACCATTTATATGGAACAACCAGAATGGTTAATAAAGAAGGATCAAGATCAAAAGGTATGCAAATTGTTGAAATCCAATTATGGATTGAAACAAGCATCAAGATCTTGGAACTTAACATTTGATGAAACTATTAAAACATATGGTTTCGAACAAAATGTTGACGAAGCATGTGTTTATAAATACATCAAAGGAAAAATTGTGGTTTTCTTAGTTCTTTACGTTGATGATATCCTACTCATTGGGAATGATGTAGAGACATTATCAAATGTAAAGAAATGGTTGGCTGACAAATTCCAAATGAAAGATTTGGGAGAAGCGAGCTATGTTCTGGGCATTAAAATTCTAAGAGATAGAAAGAACAAGCTCCTAGCACTTTCACAAGCAAATTATATTGATAAAGTGCTTGAAAGATTCTCTATGGAGAATTCCAAAAAGGGTCAATTGCCGACCAGACATGGAATTACTCTTTGCAAAGATCAGTGTCCAAAGACACCACACGAGCAAGAGGATATGAGAAAGTATCCCTATGCATGAGCTGTAGGGAGCCTAATGTATGCAATGTTATGTACTAGACCTGACATATGTTATGCAGTAGGGATTTTCAGTCGTTATCAATCAAATCCAGGTTTGGAACACTGGATTGCGGTGAAACATATTCTCAAGTATCTCAGGAGAACGAGAGACTATATGCTAGTATATTCAGGTAGTGACCTCGAACCTACTGGATACACTGACTCAGATTTTCAATCTGACAAGGATAGTAGAAAGTCTACTTCTGGGTCAGTATTCACTCTTGGTGGTGGAGCAGTTGTTTGGAGAAGCATTAAGCAATCCAGTATAGCTGATTCAACCATGGAAGCTGAATACATAGCAGCTTGTGAAGCAGCTAAAGAAGCAGTTTGGCTGAAAAAGTTCTACACAGATTTGGAAGTAGTTCCAGAAGTGGAGAAACCACTTGTTCTTTACTGTGACAACAGTGGAGCAGTGGCCAATTCTAAATAACCAAGAAGCCACAAGAGGGGAAAGCATATAGAGCGCAAATACCCCTTAGTCAGAGAAATCGTACATAGAGGAGATGTGACCATTCTGAAAATCGCATCAGAACACAACCTGGTGGACCCGTTCACGAAGACGCTTCCAGCAAAGCAATTTGAGGCATGTACGTAATATGGGATTGAGATAAATGTCTCACTTGCTTTAAGTACAAGTGGGAGATTGTTAGGAGTGTGTCCTAAAAGCATGTAAAGACATTTGTTTTTTCTGTGAATAAATAAATACAATGGTTTATTATTATTGTCATATATAGATTGTTAAATTATTTTTTGAATAATTAAGATCACATGAATAAATAAAAATAGTCAACAACAACAAATTAAAGTTATGGAATTCTTTAATTGGAGTTGTAAGTACGATTTACTGAGTATCATAATGATACAAATAATCTAGATTCGGATTATTGATGTGGAAAGACATCTTGGTAAATGTGCTTTATATAATATGATTATATATGACATGGACTGATATGAATTAAAGTCTTTATCCAAAAACCATTTAATAATAAAGACTTGTAATTCATATCATAACTGATGATCATTCATAGATCAACCTAAATCCTGAGTGTTCATGAACTCCTATTCATGTTTATTAAATCTTTTGATTCATTCGTTAAGGTCTCTTCAAAGAATGAGGCTAATGACTTTTGTTTTGGAGATTTAATATCATGGATGGCTGGGAACATGTATCAACAATACGGAATCTAATCTTTCCTAACGGATCGTATATTAGTTCCCTTAAGGGTTAATTCTGGAACTGAATGATTTTGAGCTCAAATCTATTATTAGATTATAGATTAATTATTCACTAGTGAATTAATAGTACTTAAGGAATAAGAAGTAAATTAGAAAGGTAAAATGGTAATTCTTCCATTCTAATTTATGAACTAATTAATTAGAGGGTTGAACTATTGTAACATGGTTATATCAATGGACGACTTAAGAAAAAGATTTCTGTAAAAGTATATATATAACATAAAGAGTGCAATTCTGAATTTATAGTGGAGTAATATCAGAATTAATAAATTAACTATTATAATTAAAGAGTTTAATTATTTAGTTTCAATTTATTGGAGCTTAATGTTATAAGTCTATGGTCCCCGAAATGGCTCAAACAAACACTGACAAGGTAAATACAAAAATGGGCAAAAATGACTTATGTGATAAGTAAAATATTTTTCTATGTATCAAACATAATTATTGCTTAATTATGTGTAATTAATTAATTAAGAATTAATTAATTATTTGATTTAACAAAAATATAATTAATTTTGAATTAATTTATTTTTTGGATTTTTGGTATTTAAATAATAATAAAAATTGGGAAAAATCACATGTCATCACAGGCATGTGGTACACGTGTGGCACAGTGCACAGGCACTGTGCTACACGCATAAGAGAGTATACTCAGTCTCTTGATTCCACAATTTTAGTTATTTAAATATTAAATAAATAATGAGATATTTTAATATTATTAAAATATTATTATTTAAACAAAAATCTGATAACTGATCAGTTATTTTGAATTTGTTTAAAATAACAAATATTTTAATATATAGGATATATTAAATATATGATATCAGTTTTTCACAAAAAGTAACTTTTCAGGAATAGAAAAATATCTAGGAATCTCTCTCGGAGAAAGAGAACAGTGACCCAATCAAAAGTCATTGTTCTTCACAAAACCTAGGTCCAAAAATTTATCATATCTCATGTGTTGAGAATATCTGATAAATAGTGTATTTCCTATTATTTGTATAGCGAGTCCACACTCGTTCTTTGTGTGCCTGAGAACATTTTGGAAAATCTTGGTGTGAGATCTCAAGGATTCAGCCATACGAAAAAATAGCAGCTAGGAAGGACCTGAGGTAATTTTTCTGTTCATGTCCTTGATTCAATATATATATATGCATGTGAAGAAGTAGATCTAGAAATCTTATGGGATTAATCTAACAATTTGATTGTTGTTCCGCTGCGTCTAATCTCTGATTTGATCAATAAAATCCAACATTGCTCACATCACAACTGAACTCACTTGGCTGCAGTCCTTACTTAGTGAGCTCAAAGTTGGTCTACCTCGACCCCCAGTGGTCTGGTGTGATAACCTCAACACTGTAATGCTCACTGTAAGTCCGGTTCTACATGCTCGGACCAAGCATATAGAACTTGATTTATACTTTGTTCAAAAGAAAGTTCACAACAAGCAATTGGAGGTTCGCCATGTTCCAGCCTTTGATGAGGTTGCGGATTGCTTTACCAAGGCTATTTCCAGCTCAAGGTTTCCAGTTCTCAGAAGCAAACTCATTGTTAAGTCTCTTTCAACCATGAGTTTGAGGGGGGCTATTAAACCACTTCTAGTTGTTATAGTTGTTAGAGTTGGTTTTTAGTTTGTTATAATTCTGTTTCAGGTGCTTGTAATCTGTTAGATCAGTTTTGCTTAGTAATCCTGTGCTTGTAATTTGTTAGATCAGTTTCATTTTTGCTTAGTTGTCCCGTGCTTGTAATCTGTTAGATCAGTTTTGCTTAGCTGTCCCTCTGTATATATACTCTCTTGTATCCTTTTTCTAAGTAAGATATAATACAATTCATTTACGTTTCGTTAGTCTTAATACAAACAATAAGAACAAAACAGTTCAATAATAGTATTAGATTTGAGAGAGCAAGGGAGGAGATCTAGGGATCTAGAGAGACCAATGGATTTGAGATAGAGGATTAAGTAAGAAAGAAAAGCTTTTCTCAATCTAGTAGAAAAAAATGTTTTGCTTGGATACTGCGAACTAGAAGAAAGTGTAAAAGAGTTTTTCCTTTATTTTTTGAACTCGCATTTCCCATTTGCTTAAACCATAACAAAAATAATTATAAATATTTTAATCAAATATATGTTAGCGCCCAAAAATGAGTATGTTCGTTTGTCTTTAGTTTTAAGTTATAATTATAGCGCAAAAGCAAAAACAAGAGATATACCCGTTGAGCATTCTAGAGGAACATCTTTTACCCAGTTCACTAGTAGATTCTGTACACAGTCAACCATACTAAAACAATCATAATAGATAACAACACAGAGTAAACTCCAGCAAGTAAACATTCAGTGAGAGAAAGAAGAAAGATGTGCATTTCCTATTTCCTAAAAACTAAAGTACTTGTATTTATTCCCTCAAAAAGAAAATGCTAGTGTTTAAACATAACATGCTCAAATTGTAGTTCATTTCAGATATATATATGTTACATAGTTGATTTCATTTAAAAATTTCTTTAATCAAAACAAATTAAAACCTAGAACTAAATGGCTCATGCTCAAATTTATCAAAAACAAGAAAGAGAAAAAAAGTTCATAAAACCCCAACCTGACCCAAATCATCACCATCATCTTTATCATCTAAACAAAGTGCCTAACAATAGTTCATGTCTCATATTCAGAAAGAAAGAAAAAGTTCCTAAAACCCCAACCCAACCTAGATCATCTTCATCGCGTCGCTATCTTCAATGGTGTCGTGCGTATCCTAGCATCGCCATAAAACCCCAACCCAGATCTCTAACCATGGCGCCTGATGCTCGAAGCACCCAGATCCCCGACGATCCCGTCGACAGATCTCTGACAGTGTGTCTTACCAGATCCCCGACGAAGTTCTCTTCCTCGGCCATGTGTCTTCCAAGATCTGAAGAAAGCAAGAAGAAGAGGAAGATGAAGATGTGCTTAGAATTTGCTCCATAATTCCCGTCAAGGAAAAAAATTAGAAGAAAAAGATGAAGGATCAGGATTTGGAAGGGAGGAAGAACCTAGATTCTGAACTTAGCTTGTTGTCTCCCTCTCTTTCTCGATCCATCTCTCCTCTATTTCTCGATTTGTCGAGATTTGTCGACCTCCCTCTCTCCTATTCTCAATTGCTTAAAAATCCCTTTGATTTGTTTAAAAATTTGTTTCCGTTTTTTTTTCGTTAATTAAGTTTTACTATTAATCTTATTTTATTTTTTTATTTAAATATTTTTAAATTACTTTTCTACTTTAAAATCAATTATTTTTAAAATTAATTAATAAGATTTTTATTTAAAAAAAATATATGATGTAGGCCAATAGTAGAACACATAGCATCCTAATCAGCCCCTAGTGTATCTAATAGACCTAGTAGTGACAGAAGTAAGGACTGTAACATTCCACATTTTTGCTTACGAATTTTTTAGACCAAAAACCTTAGGTATTTATGATGCAAATACCAAAGAATAAAAAAGCAATAAAAATTAATTGGATCTCACCATTTTTGAAGAACTCAACTTCAATTCATCTCAAAAAAAAAAAAAAAAAAAAAAAGAACCCAACTTTAATTATCCTTTTGTTGGAAATAATATTTAGTAGCCCATGACAAAAAAAAAGTTGCTGCAATAAAAGAGCATTTCTAGAATTGAATTCTCACGTTCTAAATCTCTCCCCTTTAATAAAATTGGTACCTTCTCTATCAAAATCAGAAAGTAAGTAAAGATATTCCACTTTAATATAAAATTAAAATAATATTGACCATTTCCTAATGATAAAATGCTGTGATAATTGAGCACCAATTGTCATCCATAATTCTTTCTCTTAATAAATCTGTAAAAATTAAAATAGAATTGCTACAAATTAATAAAGTGTTCCCACGCTCTAAACAAAGACGTCTTTTGTTCAATTCGCCTTCTTTAGCTCCGTATTCTTGCTTTCAATTTCATGATTTTGGACAAAGTCATGATAAATACTATAAATATCTATTTATTCAACCTATTTCACAAAGTATGAAATATAGTCAAAACCATGCAAAGAAACATGACAAATAATAAGACTATTGGGCACCCTATAAAACCAATATTAAACTTAGCCAACTAATGTATGTCACATCAATTAGTGTTTGATACTACAAGTGCCCATAACAATATTCGTACTAATTGGTCACAGAGTGGCCATGGACTACATTTATGCAAAATTATACGTACTCTAGCCTTGCTTTGGATATAATCAATTATGAGTGGCAAAAGAACGCAGGGAACTGTCTTGCTGAATAGAATTAGGTCTGAAATAATCCGGGCAAAATGGGTGGGACATTCCCACACAACAAGAATGAAAATGGAGAAGCTCCAATTATAAAAAGAAAAAACAATATATATATAAATAAAAATAAAAATCTTTCAAGGAATATAAAATTTGCGAAATAAATCAAAGATATCATCATTATTTGCACTTTATCAAACAAAATTACATTTTCCTCTTCGATCTCCACAAAACTCTTGATTGATTATCTCATCACTACTCTCTCTCTCACACACATAATAAAATATGGTACAATAGAAAAAGTTCAGAGACGTCATTAAGCAACACCAGTGGGAAATTGGCCACCCTTTACTTTATGATGTGTATTGTATACTATAATGGGAAATTTCACTATTCAAACTTAATAGTGCGTAATATTACTAAAAAATCCTAGCACTATCAATCTTTTTAATTTGATACTAAACATTACTCTCATACCCAAAATACCTCTCTCATTATATCAATAATCGTAAAACTTTATCTTCCTCTCTCTTCTCTCTCTCTCCCTCTCTCTTATTCTCACGACATCCTCCCTCAAAACCCACAGAATTGTATGATTTTCTTGCAAAAATCATTCTTAGTCTTCTCCATTGTTTCTGTGAAGTCGTCAATATCAAATGCAACATCCATTTTGAGGGTTTTTGAAGGAGAAAAATCATGGGTAAGAAGATTGTTCATTTTAAGTGTTGGGTATTGTTTGTTTACATTTTTTTTTGGCTATTTCGAATAGGTCTGAGCATATATTGGTGTGGTTTTGGGGTTTTTTAGAGAGATTCCGCAATCTGCATTTTTCTGGGTTTTCTGCAACTTTTTTGCTTGATAGGAGCTCAATAACGGTTTGATAGGGGCTCGATGGTATGTAGAAGAAGGATCTTTTATGAGCTCGATGCTGGTCGATATAGTTCAATTATAGCTCGATATTTTTAGGCTTTGTTGCTCGATGGCAACTCAATAAGGGTTCGATTGGACCCTAGAATATTTGGTGTAGTTGTTTTCTCAATATGTGCTTGATAGGAGCTCGATAAGGGTTCGATGAAGGTTTTGGTTAGGTTTATGTTTGGTTTAAGAACTTTTAGCTCGATAAGAACTCGATAAGCTCTCGATGGTAACTCGATAGAGTTCAATTGAAGCTCGATAATAAAAAAAATTCATGACTTTGTGAAAAATTGACAGTTTTTTTTCAACAATTTCTATGTTTTTTTTCCAACACAGGTTCCATTGTCTACGTTTTTGTATGCTACAATGGTGTTTGGGAATTACAAAGGAATAAGTGGATTTTTAAGGACTCTCAATGCATGGTGATACCGATGGAGGATACTGTAACGTACTTGCAACTTCTTGACATATTACACAAGGAACTTAAAGTTGATAAACAGATGTATGGATTGAAATTGGAGGTTCCTTACACATGCGGTGACCAACCGTTTACACTTGTTTATGTTGAAAGTGATCTTGGTGTCTGTGCATTTTTAGGAGTAACATCTAAAAGAAGGTTAGTCTTGTGTGTCACTCCTGTTAAGAAGATTGTCATTGCAGATCCATATTCCACTCCCGGACCTGAGGGAGTAGCCAGGACTTTAAGAGGTCCTATTGGTGACCTGAGGGACAACCAGTATGAGTACGACCTTTATGTGAATGACGATCCAGTAGCTGAACATAATGAGGACTCAGGATACGATTCAGAGGCATATTATAATGCAGAAGTTTCGATTGACATGTCTAATGATTTGCAAGTCGAACAAGTACAAGAACAGCAAGTACGTCCTATTGCACGTGCGAACCAACCAAGTCAATGACGTAAAACACCTGGCACCATATCTAGTCATCCTAGTGGAACATGATATCAAAATACAGGGAATATTCCAATATGTTCAACGGAAGATCACAGAAGATGGAGTGCTCCCATGTTTACAAAAGAATGTATCATGGCTTCTAGTCGATCTAAAACACCCTCATCCAGTGTACCGTTGGGAGAACTACACCTTGGGAAGACTTTTGAGAACAAGATGGAATTGAAAACCAAAGTGGCTCTCTTTACAATGAGGAATAATTTTGATTTTATAGTTAAGAAGTCTGGTACTGATGTGTTGTATATCACCTGCAATGATCTTGGTTGTGGTTGGAGAATAAGGGGGGGAAAAGTAGCGTGATCGGAGATGTTTGAGATCACTGTTTATAATAGTGTACATACTCTCACTAGAATTGCGACTGAAAGACCACCATCAAGCAGCACCTTGGGTCATTGGGCATCTTATCAAGAATAAATATGCTACTGATGGCACTAGCTACCCGGCAAACAGCATAAAGGAGGATATGAAAAATAATTTTGGGATCGATATGAGTTATATGAAGGCTTGGAGATGCAGAGAGAAGGCACTCGGTTATGTCAGGGGGACACCTGAAGAATCGTACTCCAAGTTACCTTCTTACTTGTACATGCTCCAGCAAAAGAATCCAGGTACAATAACTGATTTTGTCACAAAGGACGGTCTCTTTCTTTATTGTTTCTTCTGACTTGGAGTTTGTAGAAGGGGATTTACATAATGTTTTCATGTTATATGTGTGGACGACACTTTCTTAAAGTCAAGGTATGGTAGCCACATGCTGTGTGTTGTTTCATTGGATGCGAATAACCACATTTATCCAATTACTTTCACGATTGTGGACAATGAGAATCATAATTCTTGGAAGTATTTCATGATGAAATTGAAGGAATCCATTGGAGTTGTTGATAATCTGGCTTTTGTATCAGACAGACATGCTAGCATTATTCATGCTCTTGAGTGTCTTCCCTGATGCCTACCACGGTGCATGCTACTATCACATAAGTATGAATGTAATCGGTAGATTGATCACTGTCACAAGGAGATGTGGAATGCGGCATATGCATTTCGGAAGTCAAAATTTCACAAGTTCTTCAACATTATAAAGCAAATGGATCCTGCCATAGCTCAATATCTCGAGGGTATTGGCTTCGATAAGTGGACTCGTGCTTACTTTCCTGGGAATCGATACAGTGTAATGACAAGTAACTACGCTGAAAGCTTCAACAACAAAACCTGAGACGCAAGAACCTTCCCAGTCACTACTTTTGTGAAATTCATTCGTTTCACAATTCAGACATGGTTTACTGCGCGTCGGGAGGAGGTAGAGAAGTGCACATCCAAATTAGCAACAATATATAAGAAAGATGTCTCAGGCATTGCAAATGATGCAAGGTACTTGAAAGTCCACCCTCAGGCAATCTATAGTGACCATCGAGCTATAATCGAGCCTAATCATACCCTATTGATCCCTATCGAGCCTATCTATCGATCCCTGTCGATCTCTATCGAGATCTAATATAACCGAATGTTAGGCTAATGTTTTATCCCATCGAGCTCATATCGAGGTTGCATCGAACCCATCGAGCCCCATCGAAAATACCAGAGTAAAACCCAGCCCTAAGAACTGTCATACCCATTCCACACCACCAGATTCAAAGGAAACAAAACAACAATAATCATCACAAGGGTTAAATAATTTACCTTAAAATTGATGGGTTCAAATGATGGTTTCGATGGGTTCGTGCGTTTCGAGCTTCGTGGCCGCCGCAAGTTTTCGAGCTTCATGGGTTGCGGCGGTGGCCGACGTCGAAGAAGAGAAAGAGAGAGGGCGAGATCGAATCTGGGTTTTGGTTTTGGGGGTTTGGCTTTTGGTTTGGGTTTTTGGGGTTTGAGAGCAACAGAGAGATAGAAAGAGAATGAGAGAGCGAGCGAGTTTGTGGGGGAAATTTTTTGGGTGGGAAAAAATGAGAGGGGTAGTTTTGGTACTTGGTGAAAGTTTAGTACCAATTTGAAAAAGTTAATAGTGTTGGTATTATTTAGTAATTAGACATACTATTATGCATAAATAGTGAAATTTCTCTACTATAAATTCCCCCACCTTCTTCATTACGCACCAATATTTTATTTAAATAACAATAGTGCATCGTATAATAACATTGTATAATATATAGTTATGGGAGGTAGCTTATAATATAAAATGGTAAAGCCTGTAAATATTATAGGCTCATTAGTTGAGTGTGTTAAATGTATGTATATGTTATGTTTCTTCCTAATTAATTTATATGTGTAATGAAGGTCTATTTTTTATTTTACTATTACTATTGTTTTTAAGATGGGAAATTTCAGGTTATATACTTAATAATATACTCTATTTTATTTATATGATAAATTTAATAGGGATCTCAAATATATACAATTTTGTATAATTTTGACTATAATACTCATTTTATTAAACTTCTCACTCTCTCTCACATTAATGTGCACCCATGATTAATTTTTGTGTTCTACATAAAAAAATTTAAGGCTTTAAATATGCTAAACGTGTAGGTCTTGAAAAAATACTTAGATTAAAAAAATAGCTAAAACAGACATTTAAGCAAATATTTATGGCTCACTAAAATTTTCATCAAATTTCAATGCAGAGCATCGATATAGCATCGATGTACTATCGATTTTGCATTATTTTGGCCAAAAATCAAGTTTTCATGATTGCATCGCAAGAGTATCGAAAAAGCATTGAAACAACATCGATTTTGCATAAAAAAAGTATCATCTTGGTAACAACAAAAAAACCAATCTTTCAAGATTGCATTGATTTTGGATCGAATTTGCACAGTTTTGGCCAAAAAAACAAATTTTGTGGATGCATCGAAATAACATCGTTTTCATTATTATTTTTTTGTACAAAAACGATGTTATTTCGATGCTTCTTCGATGCAATTGTGATGCATCCACAAATTTTGATTTTTTTGCCAAAACTGTGCAAATTTTATGCAAATTCAATAGAAAATCGATGCAGTCTTGAAAACTTCATTTTTTTTTGCCAAAATGATACTTTTTCGATGCAAAATCGTTGCTTTTTCGATGTTTTTGCAATGCAATCATGAAAACTTGATTTTTGGCCAAAATGATGCAAAATCGATGGTACATTGATGCTCTGCGCTGAAATTTGACGAAACTTAGTTGATTTTTTTTAATCTTAGTATTTTTTTTTTTTAGATCTACACGTTTAGCATATTTAAAGCCTTAAATTTTTTTATGTAGAACACAAAAATTAATCATGAGTACACATTAATCGGAGAAGTGTTTATGAAAGGGGTATTTTTGTCCAAAATATGGTTGGGGGCACATTAATGGGAGGAGTGTTTAAGTTGGCATATTAAAAAACTTTCTATGTTATGATGCATACGGTATTTTTTAGAAATATATATAAAGAAATGAGACGATTACAATCAAAATGACACAAAATACATATAATATTAACAAATAATATTACATAAGTGAGAAGAGAATACATAACTTATGACAATTATCATAAGAGTAGAAGGTAGAAGATGAGGATCAAGAGCAACACAATGCTTAAACAATGTTCAAAATATTTTTCCTAAAAGTTATTCCCCCCCCCCCCCCCCCCCCTCTCATAAGAATACTTTGGGAATACTCTCTAGAAATGCTTCTAAGGATTTATCAAGTCTTCCCTCATACTCTTCATAGTATTTTAAAGATGAGCATGTCATCACAAGTGTTCTAAATTATGTAGTGTGGTTTTCACATTCACACATTACATCCAAGTGAGCAAGATGGTGTTCTATTTATAGAATTTTCATCCACCATTTGATTTTCTAATTTCACCAAACTCCTTCGGGAGTTAAAAATATGTACACAACAACTATAAAATATTATAACTAATGAAAATCAAATTCAAGATATATAACTCTTTTTACATATCAACTAGTGAATATTTATGAGAGTTACAAAACTTATGATCATCATTTCTTAAGAATTGTAACTACACTATATGTTACAAAACTTATTATGACCATTATTTCTTAAATTGTAACTCCACAATATATGTTACATTTGACAAAATAACATTTGTTGCACTCTATTATTTGTCACACAATTCATTTATAATCAAAATATTATATTATTTATAAAATAATATAACATTCCCTCACTATATTACACCAGATTCTCTAATTATATATATTAGGTGTAAGTAATGTACAATGCACATTTACTTAATTTTATTAAATATATTTATCAAGTTTTTATGATTGTCATATAAATTTTAATTAAATAAGCAATAATATATATATAAAATAATAGCATAAACATATGCAAAGAAAAATTAAACCTAAACATTGTTTATCATTTTTTTTTTAAATATATGATAACATTTTATATCATAAACTACAATATTTAATGTATAAAACATTCATAGTATTATTCAAATTACACATTTATAAATGGAGAAGAAACTTGTTTATTCTTGATAGAAAATAAATATTATTCTAATTTCTTATATAGTTACATAGTCATATTGTTTGTACACACATGACACCTATATATAATATATTTATAATGTTTGTTGTTATTTGATATGAATATATATTTAGTTAAGTTATAAGTAATAAAAATACATGCTTTACTTTATAAATATAAATAAATGATAAATTTTTAATAAAAGTTAAGATTATGTTTTATATATTATTATATTAATGATATTTTATAGGGAAATCTACAAAAATGCACTAAAAGTTAAAAAAAATCTGAAAAATACGGTACATTACAAAAATACGGAATTTTTGGATAAAAACACGGAATGGCAAAATTGTAAATACGGAGTGGCAAAATCATATATAAAAGCTGTAAAATACAATTTCTTGTGATCAACGTTTACAAACTAGTAAATATATGTTACGAACTTGTAAATATCTGTTACGTGTTTGTAAATAATATTTACAAAATCAGTTATAGAATTGTAGATTTTTTTTTTTGTAGATAAAACTTTCAAACAAATTCGTAACTAAAATTTTTATTTTTGTAACAATAGTTTACAAGTCTAGTTTTACAACTAAGAAAGATATTTTTGTAACTAATATTTACGAAAATATTTTATAGTTAAGAAATCATAAACAAAATATACATAAAATTATTATACTTTTTCATATTGTTACAATATTGTACCAAAAAATTACATTAACCATTATATTTATGCTATACAACTTAAAAATATAAATTTAAGATATTCATTATTTATAAAACACTTTATTGAATATAGTTGTGAAATACAATATTTTTTTAAAAACAAGTTTTACATCTTTGTAACAACAATTTACAAAACTAATTTCACAACTAAAAAATTTATTTTTGCAACTCACATTTACATAAATATTTATAAACTTATTTAACATGATTATTACAAAGATTTACAAAACTAATTTTTTAACTTTAAATATATTTTTGTAACAAAACTTGAAACTTGGATTAGATTATGATTTTGGTTTAGCATTGAGTGTTGAGACTTGACTAGCTATGATTTAAAAAATATATATAATATTTTTATAAAGAATAATAATATTGTGATTATCTTTAACTATATATTATAACATATAGTTATTAATATTAATTTTAATTAACAGCATATTGTAATTTGTATAAATATTTATTTATTTTTTGAGTAATTGTATAAATATTAACTTTAATATTAATAAATATATTTATTTTAAATAAAAATAAATTAATCTACTTTATTTTATTGAAGGTAGTAATTATAATTATTATTACTTTTATTATTATATTAATTGATATGCTTAAATTCTTATTAAAAATTAAGACAAAAAAAAAATAAAACAAAGGTAAATATATATATACACAGTAGGTGGGGAGAGCCGTATATTTGGAATTTATGGATGGGAAAGCCGTATTTTTGTAATTTATTAAAGTTACCGTATAAAACAAATTTTTTTTTAAATTACCGTACGAGATGTAATTATCCCTATTTTATAATATTTGAATTTATATTAATATAATTATTAAATATTTATTCTTAATAACTTTATATATTTCATTAAATATTTATAATATTTCGTTAAAATTAAAAAAAAAAATTAAAACTAATAATTTATATTTACAAATTTTGTATATAGAAGAGATATATATTTAAAAAAAAACTATCATAATTTTTTTATTATTAAATGAGGTAATAGGCTTAAGTTAGATTCACCAACCAAACAAATTTATAAAAAATAATAAAAAAAAAAAGTTTATCCCATGATCACCTACCAGAGAATTTCAAATTGAGAAAATAATAAGTTAACGTATAGCCAATAAGAAACAAAAAGAAACAACATATGAAATAAAATAAAAAATGGTTATATATGTTAATTTATTTTCCATATGGCGAATTAATATTGTTATCAATCCACCTTAAACGAAAAAATAAATAATCTTGGGAAACTGAAATGGAAGAATCTCAATCGTAAATTATAATTTCTGAATTTTTAGATGCGCTGGCAATGAGGCAAAACTCCTGAGTGGGACCCACTCTAACAGAAGAGATGATTGGACTGGTGGGTCCCCTTTCATTAATTTATTCATAGATTCCCAAATCAACATCTATTTTTTGCGCCCACCAAATATTTCCCCGATGACATTTACACCTCAGCCCCGGACCCACGATTTCTACTACACCCGCGAAACAGTAGATCGTTTTCTCGTCAACCAATCGCCGCCAAACGGTCCCAAATCCAATACCCATCCATCCCCCGTTTCCACCTCTCGTAACGGCCCAAACAACAAGTTCATCATGTTATTTTTGGGAAATTTGATAAATCATGCTTACATTACCTTAATATTTAAAATTTGAACCAAAGTTAACCACCATATGATACAAATGCTCATCTTTCATTTAATACCAAAAATACCCTCATACATTTCCTCTCTATTCTCCCTCTTCCTCTCTACCTTTCATTTAATAGCTTAATAATTAAAATTTGAACCAAAGTTAACCACCATTTAGAATGTTGTTTAGATGTTGGATCTGTAGTTTGTTGGTATTTTTTGCTGTTTTTTTAGTGAAAATCGTGTTCTGTAAAAACCTGCGTTTTTTTTGGTTCCTTGAGTTTTTTTCGAAATGCCCGATAGTGTCCGATAGAGGCCCGATTCGGGCACGATAGTTATTGAGTTTCAAGGTTAGGGATAAAGGTCCGATGACAACCCGATGGTTGCCCGATAGTCAAGGTTAGGGATGGTGGTACGACAGTATTACGATAGTGGGTACGATAGTGTGCAATACTGTAGTTATTTCCATAATGGGTACGATGATGGTACGATATTAGCACGATAGGTGTACGATAGAATTTGTTAAGTAGTTACTATAACATCGTAATTTTAGAATTTGTAGTGAGACGATATAGGTACGATGGTAGTACGATAATAGTTAGTTTCAAAATGTTAACTTACTTTGTCAATGGTACGATGATGGTACGACAGTGGGACGATAGTGGGTACGATAGTGTGCAATACTGTAGTTTTTGCCATAAATGTACGATGATGGTACGACATTAGCACGATAGGGCAACTATCGGGTAACCAAAACTATCGAGCAACCATCGGGTTTCCATCGGACCTTCATCCCTAACCTTGAAACTCAACAACTATCGTGCCCGAATCGGGCCTCTATCGGACACTATCGGGCATTTCGAAAAAAACTCAAGGAACCCAAAAAAAACGCAGATTTTCACAGAACACGATTTTCACCCAAAAAACTACAAAAAAATACCAACAAACTACAAATCCAACATCTAAACAGCATTCTAAATAGTGGTTAACTTTTGTTCAAATTTTAATTATTAAGCTATTAAATGAAAGGTAGAGAGAAAGATGGAGAATAGAGAGGAAAGGTA
Source organism: Humulus lupulus (assembly GCF_963169125.1). Lineage (NCBI taxonomy): Eukaryota > Viridiplantae > Streptophyta > Magnoliopsida > Rosales > Cannabaceae > Humulus > Humulus lupulus. The sequence continues at coordinate 41,844,709 of NC_084796.1, forward strand.
TGGGGGTATTTTTGGTATTAAATGAAAGATGAGCATTTGTTTCATATGGTAGTTAACTTTGGTTCAAATTTTAAATATTAAGCTAATGTAAGCATGATTTATCAAATTTCCCGTTATTTTTTTTGTCGCACTGAAATTTATTCTTCCTGATGTTATTATTATTATTGCTACCATACCCTCCATAAAGTAGCAATTACTGACCACCGGAAGTACAAGTAATATTATTTTTAATTTAGTTCCATTCTTATAAACCAATTTTACTTTTTCCTTTTTAGGATGGGCATTGATTATTTATTTATTTATTTTTAAATATCAACTTACACAAGAAGGTGAAATGAATATTTTAATTGCACAATAAATAATTATAAAGATAAATAACAAATTGCATTACAATTGTGATTATGTGGCTAAATTTAAAAAAAATTGTTAATATTATCTGTATTTCCGCCTCCAGCACGTGACAACTCACAATGACTGGCTCGGACAGTCATAGACGTCTTCACAATATGTTACCTCTAGAGGGCTCTATTCAAGGCGAAGATCATTTTAGGTGAGGTCGCCTGTCTTCGCCAGGGAGTAGGTCGACCTTTAAGGTAGATAATTCTCCGAGGCTTGCCCTCAAAGCTAGAGGTTCTCCAACTCATGAAAAATAAGGCGATGGCTCTCCTCCCCCAGTCATCTCCCAGGTCTGAGGCTTCGGTTCTCGGACCTAAGATAAGGCGTCAGGTATCAGCCAGTGCAAGTTTGCAGCGCCAGAGGATCGTATGACAACCTTTTTGGGCGATCCGTCAACAGTGTTGTCGAGTGTACGACTCAAAAATTTGTGCTCCCACCACGCGGTCTGACATGGAGGTACTTACAGCACACCTTGACAGTACTTGGGGCATGTTCCCCATAAAATAGGTACCTTTCTGCAGTGGGCCCCGCAAATCTCACTTAGGTCATGGTCTCTATTCAATGCAGCCCAATGCATTGAATTGATATTAATCCCCAAGTAATGAGAATAATGTATATTAATTATCAATGATTAGTATTAATTACCCCATCCTCTATAAATAGATTTGGGAGTCTCATTGTAGAGGGTTTGGTTTTTTAAAGAGAAAACACCTTGTACTCAGAGCAATCTAAACGATGCACGAGAATACACCATTGGAACTTGCCTCAACAAGCTTCCAATCCACTTAATATCAGAGACTCGTGGACTAGGGTTCTTTTTATAACCTGAACCATGTAAAACCTTTGTGTTCTTGATTGTTCATTTCTGTAATCTCTAGTTTTAAGGTTGATAACGAAAAAGACGGTCAACATTTTGGTGCTTTCATTGAGAGCTTGAAGAAAGCATTTGGAACACTTACAACTATGGTGACTACTCGAAGAAATGTTGCAGATGGCATGCTCCCTCCTACCGGAGTCGAAGGAGGGGAACCCAGTAGATAGTCGCCTCAGGACATGCATGAGATGGTAGAGGACTACGATGAAGACGCTGAGTACGACGGCAAAGATGACAGCTTTGACCAAGGATATTATGAGGAAGAATACCCTCAGCCCATGGAGGCAGACGAGACGCCGGAGGTGGTGATGCTCCGTGAACAGGTGGTCACCCAACATCAAAAGATCGATGCGCTAGAGGGTAACATCGCAGCCCTATAGGAGATGGTGCTTGCCATGAAGGCCACTCTTGCAGCCCAGGGGCTATGAGTGGACCCCAATGGCAATGCACCAGTTGGGTACCCAACTGGCATGCCACCTGCGCACCCCGTTGGAGTGCCACCTACTAATGCAGCTGGAGTGCCTCTTGAGCACCCGGCTACAGAGGCGTGAAATCCGCTAGTAGAGATGTCCTTCGGGCACCCAGCAAGAGTTGGAACGCTGATGCCACCAAGGATTATGGTAAAGGAAAGGCTAACGATAATCCTGCTCCAAAGCAGAAGAGGGCTCACCAAGATCCCAAAGGCCACTAGGTTCCTCAGCAGACTGGTAAAGGTAATGGCCTAGAGGCTCGAGGACATTGTCAGGCTGTCAGCGCCTGTGGAGCTCGGGGTGTTCCGCCCCGACGCGCCCATACGGACCGCGCGAGGTGTGGAGATGGTGTCCCTCGGGACCTAACCAGCCTCGTAGGAATAACGGTCCAGGGATCTGCCCAAGGAATGCCCTGCAGAACTGAGAACGTGGTATCAGTATATTAGTAAACGAAAATATCGAGTCCGACAGAGAAACCAAAGTGGCTTGTCCCGAGGATAATGGTGCATTTTGAGGTCAGGCTAACCTGAGAGACAGCCTCAATGCCCGAAGATTCAACAAGGCAGGAAGACACGAGCCCGCCGGGAAAGGTCTATAAGACCTTCGGGATAATCTCAATGCCCGGAGAAGAGATAACCCAGCTCAGAGCATCAACCGAGATCATGATCCGCTCCGTGCAAAATTAGAAAGTCTGAAGCGGATCATGCTCAGAATGGCCAGGCGGCAAGGCCACGAATATGACTCGGAAGAAAAATAAGTGGAGCCATGTGCTCCTCACATTGTTGAGGCCCCTCTACCACAAGGCTTCAAGATGTCGACCATAACACCTTATGATGATGGTTGGGACCCCACAGATCACTTATCTAAATTCAACAGGTTAATACCGGTGCATCGCGTCTTCGATGACGCTAAGTGCCATGTGTTCCCAATCACCCTAACGGGACCAACAGAGAATGGTTCAAAAAGCTTCGACCAGGATCCATTCAACCATGGCATCAGCTATCGTCTGTCTTTCAAAGACAGTTCATAGGAGTTTGGAAGGTAAGCTTTGAGGTCAATGCCTTGGCCAACATAAAACAAGGGCCCTTCGAGACTCTCAAGGCATACATAAAACGCTTCAAGGAGGAAGCGACGAGGACCAAAAGAGTTGATGATGGCCAGCAATTGATCCCATTACAAGCTGGTATCCGCGTGGGGTCCCCGCTTTGGGATGACCTCCAGCGGAGGGGATGCCGACAACTCGAAGACTTCATTCATCGGGCACAAGAATATATTAGCTGGGAGGATGCCCAGAATGGGGCGTTCGAAGCCCCCACAATGTTCCCTACTTTGGCCACGCCAGGCCCCGTGGCTTCAGGAACCCAGTATTCCCGTTTCACTCTCATCCAACCAGGCTTGGGGGGAATCCAACCCAGCCAAAGTGCTCTGCCTTCTAGTTATAGAACCGTGCCCACTTTTGGATTTAGTATGGCTCCAGTAGAGTACGGGGCAGCGCCCACTGGATAAAGTGCTTTTCAGCCTGCGTTCAGTGCTGGAGTTGCTTCTCCATCCTAGCCTGCTGAATCAAGTCAAGCTCCCCGCAGTAGTAGATGTGAGGGAAATGGAAATAGTCGGAGGCCTAAGGGAAGTGGAACCGCACAGGCTGAGCAGGAAGCCACATCTGGCGAGAAGTATGTCTCACAGTACTACAAGTACACCGACCTGGTGGACTCCCAAGAGAATATCTTTGTGGCCACAACGCAACACGTTGATTACAGGAAGCCGTAGCCCATCCGGAGAGACAGGGAAAGGCGGGTGTAACGACCCAAATTCACTAATAAGGCTTAAGGGCCTTGATTAGCGTGCCAGGAGGGCATGATGGGATTTATGTGTGACTTTGATGAGTTAAATGCATGATTATGATTTGAAAGCATGTTATTTTACTATTTGTTTATCTGAGATGCATGACTATGTATATTAGTATGCATGTAGGCCCGGATCGTGTTAGAAGGGCATAACTGTAATTTTGGCCATGTTGGGCATAACTGCATTGATATGTGATAATTGTATTATGTGAATTGTACCACGTGTGTGTGGTGTTATTATTGTGATGCACGTGCCGAGACGGTCCTAGAGAGCTAGTTTACTCAAAAGTCACAACGGGATTTTATACCCGGCTCGGGAGGAGCTTAGGGGTACCTTGGGAATTGTTATGGTTAAATTGAGATTTAGCGGGTAATGGTTATTGGTGATTGAGTAACCTGGGTAACCATTAGTTACTGCTGTGAGTAACAAGTTTAGTTGGAAATGGTAGAATTGAAATATAAGTGGAAGGACTAGAGTGCCCTTGAGGTTTAGTTAGCAAAGGGTTTTGATGAAGGGGTAAAATGGTCATTTGGCAAAGGGTTTAGACAAATTGCAGCTGGGTTATATGGGGTACTCGGTTTAGGCTTGTCATTGTTTGGTTTTGTTAAAAATAAAGAGAAGAAAAACTAGAAGAAGAAAAGTTAGGGCAAGAAGAGGAAGAAGAGAAGAAGAGAGATGAAACTTGAAGGATTTAGGGGGGGAGAATCAAGGAAGCTTAAAGATTGAATTCTCTCTTGAGGTAAGGATTTTATGCAATCTTTAGGTTTGTTTCTATTTTTGATTTGAGGAATTTAAATGCATGAGTTAAGTTTTAAGTTTTGTTTGAGTTTGCTGAAATTAGAAATCAAAGGGTGGATTTTGAGTGTGATTATGTTTTGATCTTGATGCTAGTGTTTATGGGTTGTTGGGTGGTTCATTTGAGGTTTTGAATTGATTTCGGGGCTTGGGTACCTGCTTGGGATGATTTGGGAGTGTTTTGGATGATGAAATGCAGAGGAAAAAAACCCAGTTTTTCTGGGTTCGTGAAGGAGCGCCGCGGCCCTGTTCTTGGGCGCCGCGGCGCGAGGCTGTTTGCAGTCAGGGAGCTCTCTGACTTCTCTGGGCGCCGCGGCCCTTGCGGGTAGCGCCGCGGCGCTACGCCTTTTTCAAGATGGGAAATTTCGCAATTTTGAGCCTTTGCTCTGGGGGTTTGGGGGATGTTTCCGATGAATTATTTTAGGAATTTGGGAGTCCCGAGAGTGTGGGATTGGTCCCGAGAAGTGGTTTTGAATTGATTAGTATTAAAGGATGTTTTATGTGTGTTGTGACTAGGCTATTGGAGAGGCTCGTGCTAGAAGACCGTGCTCGTGACTTTGGTGCATTGTGAAGCTCGGGATGCAGGTAAGAAAACTATAACACCCGTAGGATAGGGCATGGGCCCATAGTGTGATTGCGGGGCATGGCCCTATATTGCATGATGAGATGATTGCAGGGCACGGCCCTATATTTTGCATTACATGTTAGGGTGTAGACTTAAATGAATTGATATTTGTTTGAAAGTTGTTTGAGTCATACTATATGTGGTTATAGTGGAATGATACGGCGCGGAGCCGAGAACGGCAATGGAGCCGAGGACGGCGAAAGGCCGAGAACGGCAGTGGGGCTGGTAGTAACACTTAGCACATGGGATGCTTATGGTCAGGGTAGGACCCAGTGGATACGTGTGATATCCTTACGGCGAGGACCGAGACCCCAGGCTTTGGTAAGGCTTCTGGGGCGGCATGGTTGTGTTTGCTTAGTCTAATGGTTGACTTATTTATCTGTGGACTATCTAATATGATTAACTGTATATTTTGCATATGTTATGAACTGCATGAGTTTTCTTGCTGGGCTTCGGCTCACGGGTGCTCTGTGTTGCAGGTAAGGGCAAAGACTGAGTCAACCAACCATGAGTACGGAGAGCGTGAAGCGACGCGTACATGTTTGGCCTGCCCGACTGCTTTGGTTAGGGGTTTATATGATAAATGGCTGTAATAACCTATGATTTTTATAACTAGTCAACTGTAAACTTATTTTAAGATGTAAATAGTTTTCAAACCTTATTTTGGGATCCCAAATGTTTAATACTAGAATTTTTAATGAAACGACGCATTTTCAAAGATTACAGCCTTAACTTTTTTATTAGTCACACTTTTGTTTTAAAAACCTCGGTTAGCGAGTTCATTGCACTGTTTTGTCTTAAAACTCACTTGGTAACGGCTCTAAGGTAGTAGGGCGTTACAGCGGGACCCTGGTAAATTTTTTCGTTTCCACAACGACACAAAGAGCCGCACCAATGAGAGCCACCAACTCAAGGATGAGATTGAGAATCTCATCAAGCTGGGACACCTCCACTACTATGCTAAGGGTGGAGCGCGTGTTTCCACAACGACACAAAGAACCGCACCAATGAGTACCATTCCTTGAGTGAAGCTATCTTCAGTGATGAGTGTACATGCCCAGCTTGTCTTCAGGAACACATAAACCATGGCATTGCTCTGATACCAAAATTGTAACGCCCCAACTCCAGGGACCGCTACAGTGCACATTGCAAACAGTGCTAAACTCGCTAATCGAGTCATTTGGCCATAAACGTGTAACTAAGTGTGATTAGCGGTTTAGGGGTTAATAACGCCCCAACTCCAGGGACCGCTACAGTGCACATTGCAAACAGTGCTAAACTCGCTAATCGAGTCATTTGGCCATAAACGTGTAACTAAGTGTGATTAGCGGTTTAGGGGTTAAAAACTTTGGTTAAGATATAACGTTTCACTAGAACGTTTACTGTATACATTGGGATCCCAAAAATATAATTTCAGAGTTTATTATAAAAGATTATTTACAACAAGCCGTACTAAGCGGCAAAACAGGGTTCAGCCCTAGTTCCACTTTCAAACCTCGCCCAAGTATTGGTCGAGCAGCTGCATATGTACACATCATCACCTAAGCTCTCCAACTCAAGGATGGTCCAGCTTCCTTTTGCCTTTACCTGCACCACAAAGCACCCGTGAGCCGAAGCCCAGCAAGAAAACTCATATGCTCATAAACAGTCATATCATGATTTCAAGTCATATCTGGCATGCCTAGCATTCATAGCTCTATTAAGCATGCAAATGAATTCAAACAGATGCTAGGGTATCCAGGATAAGAAATCCTGGCCTTCTGATTGGAGGACTATCAAGTCAATCCTAATCAGATGAGTGTCGTAACACTAAAGGTTCCGATAAACCATGCTGAGTGACCAACAAGCAAGCCACTAGGGGCCTCAGTGCCCAAGCCATGCATATGATGATAGAAATGATCATGCAGAGCCCATAGCTCTGATCAGATGAGTGAATATCACTTGAGGTTCTGGTAAACCATACTGAGTGACTGACAACCAGGTCACTAGGGGCCCAGTGCCCATTTCCCGCAATGGCTCTACATGGCTAGCCCTTGGCTAGATAAATGCTTGTTTATATTCATCGAACTTGAGTTCGGTTCTGCATTAATGCTCTTTTGAGTCATTCAATGCAGAGGGTCGATTGGGTCCAATCGACAAAACTTGCGCTACACACTAGGGTTGTCATGTCTAGTGAGTTAGCGCAATGTGACCAGTGCCCAGTACCACTGCCGAACCTGACTAATGAGTCACAGCTTCACAGTTGATACTAACACCTTTGCCAATTCTGACTAATGAGTCAGCCCTGTGTGACCAGTGCCCAGTACCACTGCCGAACCTGACTAATGAGTCACAGCTTCACAGCTGATACCAGCACCTTTGCCAAATCTGACTAATTAGTCAGTACCATGCACAAGTAAGCAATGCTATCAATGTGTATCATATGCCAATTATCCAAAGATGAGGCATTCAACATGCTTACTTAACAGTTGCGAGCATAATAATGATCATGCGCAAACACAGAGACTCAAGCTCTGACCAATCTCATATTCATCATTCATGGCATGCCTTAATCACATGTTTCTCGTGCATCACATGCATCACACTTAACCATCCAGCATGCCTCAACAATAATCATATGCAAATGGGCAAGATTTCCAAGCATTCATTATGCTATCAATGTTTACATTTAAACATTCAACATGCATCAATCATAACCATGCATGTCACATATGGGGTGCAGTTTTCTTACCTTTTGTCCAAGCACAGGTTACCAACAAATGAGCCACAAGCACGATCCTGATCCAAGCCTCTAGTGATAACCTAGTCACAACCACAAATGGTGATCCAATGAGTTCAAGTTCTAAAACCAACCCTTGAACTAAAACTTATCCTCCAAGACATCAATCCCCACTAATCCGGGTAGTAGGAATGATCCCGAGGCCCAAAACCATGTTTCCGGGGTCAAAACGAGCAAACGGGGTCAAAACAGGGCAAGGGCGCGGCCCTAGCACCTTGGGCCGCGGCCCCCAGGGTTCTCTGAGGCAAGGGCCGCGGCGCCCTACATCAAGGGCCGCGGCGCCCAGCAAGGCCAAATTCTGACACCTGCTTCTTCGAGTAAGGGCCGCGGCCCAACTTCGGGGCAGCCATTTTTCCTTCGTTTTAACCTTTTAAAACCTCCCAAAAACATGTCTAAACATTCCCAAATCATTAAATCAAAGTTCCCAAACTCCCCAATGATCCAAAACCACCAAAACCCGAGGTTCAAACAACCTAAAAGCTCAACGATTCACAAAGCTCAATTCAAGCTTAAAAACTTTTAAAAAACTTAAAACTTAAACTTGAATTACCTCCGATTGAGTTGTTTCCAAATAAATCCTCCAGCTAATAAGCTTATAATTCTCCTTAGGATTGCTATGCCTCGATCCTCGCTTGATTCCGAGTCCTAGAACTCAAGATACCTTCGAAAATGCGATCGGGAACGAAAAGGGAACTTTTGGGAGAGAGAACGTACAGAACGTTCTTTTTATTTTCTTAAAAGGTTACTTCGAGCTTAAGTAGCTTCCAATAAAACCTAATGCTCGGGGTCCCGAAAACACCCCCGGGGACATTATAGTCAAAACTTCCAGAATTTCCCCCTGGTCTTACTAACTCCCAATTTATCACCAAATGTTAATTCCCATTACCCAATAACCCGGTAATGCTATAAATACCCCTTGACTTACTCCAAGTCAAGCTTAAATCCCGTTGTGACTTTCCCACTAGCTTACCTCCTAGGATCGTCTTGTGCTGGGTAACCCTGGCATAACCAGATAATAACAAAGCACCACGCCCATTTCACATATATGCCAAAAATGCCCGAAATGGCCAAAATATGAAAATCACCCAATCAATCACAAATGGGTTCACATGCATATTTAATACACCTAAACATGCATATTATCATTAAATAGCATAATAAAGCAATTATGGCCCTCCCGGCCTCCTAATCAAGGTCCTAAACCTTATTAGGAAATTTGGGGCATTACACCTGGGCACATAAACATGTGACTGGTCGGATAAGGTCATGCCTGGGCAGACAAACATGTGACTAGTTGGATAAGGTCATGCCTGGTCAGTCATGACACTTGACTGGCCAGTCAAAATTCTTCACTGGTCTACCGGGTCACTCCTGAGCCAGATCACCCAACCATTCATTGCCACTTGTCATTTCTATTGCCACGTCATCGTTTTCAAATTTTGGGGATAATAGTGACTTATCAAACTTATCTTTTGACTTCTCTCTAAGCACTCCTTTTATAGACTCAATTAGGCCATTTAATTTAATTGAAAAATCAATAAAATAATAGCCATTTTGAAGCCCTAGGTCGAAATTATCATAGGCTATAGGCCCGTGAAATTTCCCATTTGATTATAGGCCCATTGGACTTAAAATCAAGGCCTGTATTATTTTTTATTGATTTAATTAATTAAATAATTATTTAAATCCTTTATCAAATTAATTATTTATAATTTGAACCTTGATTTAAACTTATTTATTAATTTAGATACCAATTTATCTTAATTAATGAATCTGCTATAATTTCTCTTTTCTTCTCAAAATTACACAACTCTGTGAAACTATCCAAAATTGACCTGGTTAACTTTGATAATTCTAATTGATGATTAAATCAATTAATTGAGACTATCTAGATGATTTTATCCAAGGTACAATGGGGACCATGGGCCTATGAAATCAAGCTCCAATAAGTTATCATAAATCTAACAAATAAATTTACTAACTTATTAATTCCTCGTGACTCCACTATAGACTCGGAATTGCACTCTTGAATTCATAGAACGCTCTATAAAAAATATAGATACGCTATTAATTATCCATTGTTACAACCATAATTGTCACTCAATCCTCTATAGACGGTCTACAATGAGATAGGACTAAAATACTGTTTTACCCCTCATTGTATTTTATCCTTAAAACACTTAGTTCCTTGTAAATGATATTTCAGTAAACTAATTTAATTACTGAAATGAGATCTCTATCATTTAACACCTTGAACCAACCTAAAAGGAAACCATCGTTTCACTTCTTCATCAGAAGCTATAGATGTTTATTCTATGATTAACACTCCCACTCAATTATACTACCGAGTTCCCAAGATGTAAGTATGGGCTAGTTCGTAGGGTAAGCCGGTAACGAACAAGTCAAAGAACTCAAATAATACAATCAGTTAGAATACTAACCACTCAGAATTGAGATTGAATTGACCTATGGTCAACTATATGATATGACTAGAATAGATAATAACGGTATGTTTACTTATCTTATCAACTGTCAATATCGGTCCTGTCCGATGTAACAAATACATCCGATCTTATCTACTTTGCTAATGTTCTGGAAAGAACATAACACTGTAATGTGTAAGTAGATCATATCGTAGATTGGCAAATCAGTGTAAATCCGGTGCACTGACTAATCTTAGGACTAACTTATTTTGAACATATAATCATATTTATATTCCACTGTGATTACGTCACTATAAATAAGATTAGCTATATGCTCGGGATTTAATAGAAGTTTATATTAAACAAATAATCATGAAATTAAAATATGTGAGCAAAGTGATTGACCAAGTCAAAAAATTATTTCAATTCTCTTATTGATAATAAAATGAGATTACAAAGAATTTGAGTTTTAATTAGGGCATAAAACCCCAACACAAGCTTCTCTCCAACAGATTTATTCGAGAAGCCCAGTAGCCCAGGTGGCTATCCAATCATGTTCTTGTGCCAAATTCAAATGACACCTGGAGGACATGCATTGACTTCTCAGACCTTAACAAGGCTTGTCCGAAGGGCTGCTTCCCACTCCCCAAGATAGACTAGATGGTCGACGCCACGTCTGACTACGAGCTATTGTTGTTCATGGATGCATACTCGGGATATAACCAGATATCCATGCATGTCGCGAACCACGAGCATACCAGCTTTCAGACCGATAAGGGTGTCTACTGTTACCTCGTGATGCCCTTTGGACTGAAAAATGTCGGTGCCACCTACCAGAGGCTGGTTAACAAGATGTTCAAAAACCAGTTGGGGAGAAACATGGAGGTTTATGTGGACGATATGCTGGTCAAGTCTCGGACCACCCCTGACCATGTGGGCGACTTGACTGAGGTTTTCACAGTGCTCCGCCGGTTCACGATGAAATTAAACCCCCAAAAGTGCACATTCGAGGTTGCCTCTGGTAAGTTCCTAGGCTTCATTGTCAGTGCTCGGGGAATTGAGGCAAACCCCGAGAAGATCAAGGCCCTAATCAATATGCCATCTCCGCGGAAGCATAAGAACATACAGAGCCTGACAGGGAGGATCATAACGTTGAGTCATTTTGTGTCCAAGGCAACAGACAAGTGCATCCTTTTCTTCAATGTCCTCTGAGGAAACCAGAGATTTAAGTGGTCGGAAGAGTGCGAACAGGCGTTTCAACAGCTCAAGGCGCACATGGAAAACCCTCTGATCCTGTCCAAGCCAGTAGATGGAGAGCCTATCCTACTCTATATGGTTGTCTTGGAGGACGCCATCAGTGCTGAATTGGTAAGGGAAGCAAGTCGTGTTCAACACCCCGTCTATTATGTTAGCAAAAGACTCCTCAAGGTAGAGTCTAGGAACCCGCTGATGGAGAAGTTAACATTTTTCTTAATGGTCGCCTCTCGAAAGCTAAGACCCTACTTCCAGACGCATCTGATTAAAGTCCTCACAAACCATCCCCTCAGGCAAGTCCTTCAAATACCAGAGTCATCAAGAAGACTCTTGAAGTGGTCGGTGGAGTTAAGTCAGTTCGACATCACCTACCATCTGAGGACTGCCATAAGAGTTTAGGCACTAGCTGATTTCATTACCGAGTGCACAGGGAATCAGGAGAAGACTAAGGGTGCCCCAGTGGTCGGACAAGTCTGGAAGTTGTTCATTGACGGGTCTTCGAACAAAGATGGTGTCGTGGCTGGACTTATTTTGGTTTCCCCAGAGGGTCACAGAGTACATAGTGCCCTCCGCTTTGGGTTTAGCGCCTCTAACAATGAATCAAAATACGAAGCCTTAATCGCTGGGCTCCACGTGGCACTGGAGCTCAAGGCCGAGGGCCTCGAGATTTTTAGCGATTCCCAACTTGTTATGAACCAGGTTCTTGGAGAGTACCAGGCTCAGGGAACAAAGATGGCAGTGTACCTGGAAAAGGCTCAAGAAATGTTGCATAACTTCTGAAGATTCACTATTAGGCAGGTGTCGCGAGAGCAAAATTCCAATGCTGACGCCCTGGCCAAGTTGGCCACAACCAAAGATAATGAGTTGATCAATGTGGTCCCCATTTATTACTTGGAGTCTCCAAGTATCTTAACTCTAGACAAGGTGGAGTCTATACAACCCCAAGATGGGTGGATGGAGCCAATAGTTAAATATCTCATCTTCGGGGAGCTACCCGAGGATAAGAAGGCAGCTCGGAAACTGCTTATCAAGTACCGAGGTACATAATCATGGATAATAGGCTTTATTGGTGAGGTTACTCTTTGCCTTTGCTTTGGTGTGTGTCCAAGCAAGAAGCCACTCTAATACTCAGAGAAGTACACGAGGATTTTTACAAAGATCACGCTGGGGGGCAAAGCCTTTCCAAGAAGATCTTAAGGCAAGGATATTTTCGGCCCACCATGAACGGAGACGCGATGGATTACGTTAAGAAATGCGACAAGTTCCAACACTTCGCCAACATCCCCCGAGCGCCTCTAAATGATCTTACATAGATAACCATCCCATGGCCTTTAACTGTCTAGGGCATCGACCTTATCGAGTCCCTGCCTACAAGGAAGGGAGGAGTGAAATATGCCATAGTGGCCATCGAATACTTCACGAAGTGGGTTGAGGCCGAGCCACTCGCTACAATCACCTCCAAAAAGGCCTTGGATTTTGTTATTAAAAACATTGTTTGCTGGTATGGGCTCCCGAGGAAGATAGTCTCCGACAATGGACTGTAGTTCGATAGTGAAGTATTCATAGACTTCTGTTAACGGCATAGAGTCACCAAAAGCTTCTCCTCCATGGCCCATCCGTAGGCCAATGGCCAAGTGGAGGCAGTTAACAAGACACTCAAGTCCACTTTGAATAAAAGGCTGGAGCAGGCAAAAAGAGCTTGGCCCGAGGAGTTGCCTAGGGAATTATGGAGTTACCGCACCATTTCCAGGACCTCCACCAACCATTCTCCGTTCTTGATGGCCTACGGGTATGAGGCTATGCTCCTAGTTGAAGCAGCAATCTCCACACACCGTCGGGACACGTATGACCCAACCACGAACCATGTTGTACTTCGAGAATCCCTGTACCTCGTGGAGGAATTGCGCGAAGCTTCTCAGCTTCGAGTAACGCCCTACCAACAGAAGGTAGCTAGGTATTTTAACTCCAAAGTGAAGGATAGAAATTTTGGGGTCGGAGATCTGGTGTTGCGAAGAGTCTTCTTAGCCACCCAAGACCCCGGTGCAAGAGTGTTGGGACCTAATTGGAAGGGTCCATACTAAGTCGAGAGCATTGTGTGTCTGGGAACATACAAGTTAGCCCGACTAAGTGGGGAGCTTATTCCTCATGCCTGGAATGCCGAGCATCTTCGCCGGTATTACCAGTGATATGAGCAGCAAACATTGTTTATTTATGTAGTACTCCTTGTAGCCTTCGGGCATATTTAATGAAAATCGTGTATGTAAAACACGGTAAGAAATTTATTGTCTACTTGTATTTTTTGGTTTCCTTTGTTCTATTAATGCCATGTAAAAGCACCAGATCGCCTGGACAAGTGATCGCAGACTAGTTTAGATCACTTGGGGGGCATGGGGTTAAGGCAACATTACACCTCATAGGGAACAACCTAGGAAACTAAGCTCATTAAGAGTAAGCCTAGCGTCACCACCCCGAGAATAGAAAATCCTAGGAAACTAGTCTAGCTTTGCCTGGAAGACTACGCTTGTTCCAGGAATAATAAATCTTAGCACATAGGAGCCAGATAATCTTAGTAACGCGAGAATAGACTTTTGTCACCTCCCGTGGACACCGAGCTCGAGGAGCTCTGACCTAGTCTCTTGATCTCAAGATGCGAACGAAAGATCGAATACCCCGTACTTGGCCCCCAGGAAACCTGTGACATGGGGAGCTTAGCTAGTTGACGAGCGAAGTACCCCTATGATCGCTGTATCCCATAACTAGAAAACCTGGAGAAAACCCAGTATAACATGAACTTAGAGATTCAGGTTACCTCCCGAGGACAGCGCGCATCCGAGGAGTAATAACCAAATCCTAGTATGCGAGATACGGACAGATGCCCGAGCCATTTATGCTTGGGCACCTCGTTAACATCACCTCCCGAGGAAGTCGGCCTGCAAAGGAGGTGTGAGACGATCTGGAATTGACGAGATATGCACTCGGAGAGCAGTGTTGAAACATCTGGCTGACCCCCGAGTAGTGCGTACTCGGGGCCAGGTGGTTTCACGTGCAAGGACCCCTGAAAGCCCAAATATTTGGATTGCGGGGACACAGGACACCGAGTTAGGACCATTAGTAAGTTTTATGTTAAAGTTACTTCTAGGACTATGAGCCTACAGGAGACACTAAACGCTGGAATCACCTTTAAAACGTTTTGAGTTCTTGTTCTCATGGCAATCATGTTACGTTGAATTTATAGAAGCAGGTGTTTAAAGTGGTGTGAGTTCTTGTTATTGTGACAGTTGTGTTACGATGAATTTATAGAACCATGTGTTTAAAATGGGCTAAGTTCTTGTTCTCATTACAATCATGTTACGATGAATTTATAGAACCAAGTGTTTAAAGTGGTTTGAGTACTTATTCTCGTGGCAATCAGGCTACGTTGAATTTAGAGAACTGTTATCCCCATTTCCTGCCTTGGGCCCGGGACGGTGGTCTAGGCCCACAATCTGGGCAATTGGATTTGGGCCCAGACCAGGCCCGCTTAGCAGGGGAATGACCGGGAGCGACAGCCCAAGTGTGGGTCCAGATCGGGATGGTGTCCAGGAAAGATGATACAGGAAAATCGTCTGGGAGACGTATAGCCAGTTGGGGTTACGGTCAAGGTGTACGCAAACGGTCCCGGAGCCTGGTAAATGATCCGGGCCTTCGGTAAACGAAGAGGGACAGAGGTAAATGAACCCAGGTCAAGTCCTCCAGGTTGGCAGGAAAAGGCGTCCATGACCCTGAAGCCGCCCCATAACGCGTGGGGGTTGTCCCCACTTTTCACCTGCGGAAAAGGCCACCTCGAGATTGCATGCCGCTGGTTCAGACTTGCGCTGCCAATACACTGACTGGCTTTTTCCCCTGAATCTGCCTCATAACTTGGAATGCCTAGACCAAAAGCCCCATTTTGTCGGGCGAAATATAGTTCTTGGGCTGCCCCATTGGGCCTTGATAATTCTTAGCCTTTTGTATTTTTATCCTTTGTATTGGGCTTCCGACAAAGAAGCCAAGGGTACTTATATCCTTGATGGGCCTGGGTCATGCCCGGCCCAAGCCCAGTGCTCCTGTGAGCCTATAAATACAGGTGACAGAGCACTGGAGAAGAGATCTCTCTTTAACTTGTATACAGTTACTCTGTTGAAACATAGAGAAAAACTCCATTGTAAAAGGCTTTCCAAGATCTAATATAACTGACTCATGGACTAAGGCTCATTAACACCCCAACCACGTAAAAATCCTACTTTTATCTTCTAAATTCCATATCATTAATCTCGCTTATTTTTCATTAATATAGTTTCTGAAAATCTGGGTAAACATTTTGGTGCTTTCATTGAGAGCCTGAGAAAGCTAGTGCTAACGTCAAACCTCTACTACAATGGTGAATACTAGACACACCACTTTCGACCTTACTAACCCAGAGCAGTGCAATGGAGACTCGTTGCCTTCCCAGCCTCTTCCTCAGAATCCGCTTGAGAACGCTCCTCCTCAGACGTCTCACCTTGACGAGTCACAAGACTATGAGGGTGGAACAGAGTACGAAGAGGAGAACGAGGAGGAATATTATGAAGAGGAGGAGAACGAGGGGGAATACCACAATGAAGCTGCGGATCCTGAGATCCCGGGAGGAAATCCCAACCAGCAGGACTTGGAGGTGACTAGACTGAGGCAGCAAGTCCTGGACCAGGAGGCCAGGATTGCTGAGCAGGCAGAGGCGCATCATTGGATGCAAGAATCCCTCCAGACCCTGCAAGCATTCATAACCGCGCAGGGTCCGACGACCAATCTCCCAGCTGGCCCGCTTCCGGGAGCGCAACAGCACGCTCCGCAAACCAGAGCCGGAGTCCCCGAAGACGTGAGGCTGGCCTTTCCCTGGGAACAATTTCCTGAGCCAGCCCCAGGAAACCCGGACCGGGAGAAAAGGAAGGCCGGGGGAAAGACCCGAAAGAAAGACACCTCCGTCGTGAATGCTGGGACCCGTTCCCAGCCGCTCCCTAGGAAAGAGAAGGTGCGCCCCGTCCCAGGACAGGGCCACCCGACCGATCCGCAAGAGACGCGGCCGCGGGATGTGCGGCCCCGGCACGCCCCCGGGCGAGACGGACGGGGAAGGTATTTGCACCCCAGTGCCTCGGTAAACAAAAATCGCCAGGAACGCTCATGTAGCGAAGAGCGTTATGCCTTTAGTTCAGGGGACAACACGTCCCGGATAGACCTACGCGATGGACTGAACGCTCGGAAAGAGCGGGCCCGTAAGGAAAAGATCCTCCCCCGAGGTGGCGACCTTAGGAACAACATCAATGACAGGAGGAATGAAAGAATCCCCTTGGAGGATGGCACGGCCAGGCAGCTCATGGAGTAGCTGGCCGCTCTGAAAAAGGTCACGGACCGTTTGGTCCGCAAGCAGGAAGGAGCAGATACCGACTCCGATGAAGAGGACAAAGAGCCCTGCGCGAGGCACATCCTGGACGCTGTGCTCCCCAAGGGGTTCAAGATGCCGAGCCTCACCACCTATACCGGAAACACCGACCCCAGGGATCATCTGTCCCGGTACAACCGGCTTATGACCGTGGTCCACTTTAGTGATGACGGCAAATGCCTCTGTTTTTCGATCACTCTAGGTGGTCCCGCCGAGGAATGGTGGAAGAGACTTAAGCCGGGATCCATCCAATCCTGGTCAGGGCTACAGTCGGCTTTTCGCAAGCAGTTCGTGGCCGCCATGAGGATGGATATGGAAATTAGCGCCCTCGCCAATATCAAACAGCTTCCCGCAGAGACACTGAGGGCCTACATCCAGTGTTTCACTGAAGAAGCCTCCAAGACTAAGGTGGACGACAGACAGTGCCTAGTGGCATTGCAGTCCGGAATCCAGGCCGGGTCACCTCTCTGGGATGACATGCAGCGTAGCAAGGCGGCTACCTTGGAAGAATTCATAAGGAGGGCCCAAGGATTTATCAACTGGGAAGAGGCTCAGATCCAGGCTTTCGGATGGCCTCCGGCGCCACAGCCCGGTGCCCAGGCGTTCCCGGGGTACGGGGTGCAGTTCCCGGCGCAATCCTACGTCACACCCCCGATTACCCTGGGATCGTCCATTACGCTTGGAGTTACCTACACCCCTACGGTGTACGGCCCTGACTCTTTAGGGTATGCCCCAGTCTAGTCCGCCCATTTGTCCGGATATGGAGCCGCACCAGTGGGTCACAGCAGTTCCCCCGTCGGGGCCCAGTAGTCGCAGGCGGGAGTAACGGAGGCAAGTGTAAACCCCTCCCGGGGGAAGAGATCTGGCAAAGGCCAAAATCGGTCTGAGCCGGCTAAGAAAGGAAAAAGGGACTACGAGCCCCAATATTCAGAATACACCAATCTAGTGGACACGAGGGAGAACATCTTCCTGGCCACAGAGAGGGCGGTTCACTACCGGAAGCCTAGCCCCATGTTCAGAGGGGGGAGGAATCCAAGGGATACCAGCAAACGGTGCGCCTACCATAAGGATGTGGGCCACACGACCGAAGAGTGCCGGCAGCTCAAGGATGAGATCGAGAATCTCATCAAGCTGGGGCATCTCCACCAGTGGGTCAGGATGCCCATGGGAGTCTCGGGTCTGTCAGCAGGTCCCGGACAACCCGCGGTACAGGGTGTGCCCAGGGCATATCCGCCTCAGGGAGGATATGCACAGGGTCCGACGGTGCAAACCCCTCAGGGGGCCACCGTACGAGCCTCAGGCTGGTCCCATCCCGGACGAGCAATGTCCGGGGGTATAAATTAAAAGAGGATCGAGCCTCAGGCTGGTCCCACCCCAGACGAGCGATGTCCGGGGGTATAAATTAAAAGAGGACCGAGCCTCAGGTTGGTCCCACCCCGGACGAGCGATGTCCGGGGGTATAAATTAAAAGAGGACCGAGCCTCAGGCTGGTCCCACCCCAGACGAGCGATGTCTGGGGGTATAAATTAAAAGAGGACCAAGCCTCAGGCTGGTCCCACCCCGGACGAGCGATGTCTGGGGGTATAAATTAAAAGAGGACCAAGCCTCAAGCTGGTCCCACCCCGGACGAGCGATGTCCGGGGGTATAAATTAAAAGAGGACCAAGCCTCAAGCTGGTCCCACCCCAGACGAGCGATGTCCGGGGGTATAAATTAAAAGAGGACCAAGCCTCAGGCTGGTCCCACCCCAGACGAGCGATGTTCGGGGGTATAAATTAAAAGAGGACCGAGCCTCAGGCTGGTCCCACCCCGGACGAGCGATGTCCAGGGGTATAAATTAAAAGAGGACAGAGCCTCAAGCTGGTCCCACCCCGGACGAGCGATGTCCAGGGGTATAAATTAAAAGAGGACCGAGCCTCAGACTGGTCCCACCCCAGACGAGTGATGTCCGGGGGTATAAATTAAAAGAGGACCGAGCCTCAAGCTGGTTCCACCCCGGACGAGCGATGTCCGCGAGTATAAATTAAAAGAGGACCGAGCCTCAGGCTAGTCCCACCCCGGACGAATGATGTCCGGGGCTATAAATTAAAAGAGGACCGAGCCTCATGCTGGTCCCACCCCAGATGAGCGATGTCCAGGGGTATAAATTAAAAGAGGACCGAGCCTCAGGCTGGTCCCACCCCGGATGAGCGATGTCTGGGGGTATAAATTAAAAGAGGACAGAGCCTCAGGCTAGTCCCACCCCGGACGAACGATGTCCGGGGCTATAAATTAAAAGAGGACCGAGCCTCAGGCTAGTCCCACCCCGAACGAGCGATGTCCGGGGCTATAAATTAAAAGAGGACTGAGCCTCAGGCTGGTCTCACCCCGGACGAGCGATGTCCGGGGATATAAATTAAAAGAGGACTGAGCCTCAGGCTAGTCCCACCCCGGACAAGCGATATCCGGGGGTATAAATTAAAAGAGGACAGAGCCTCAGGCTGGTCCCACCCCGGACGAGCGATGTCCAGGGGTATAAATTAAAAGAGGACCGAGCCTTAGGCTGGTCCCACCCCGGACGAGCGATGTCCGGGGGTATAAATTAAAAGAGGACCGAGCCTCAGGCTGGTCCCACCCCGGACGAGCGATGTCCGGGGGTATAAATTAAAAGAGGACCGAGCCTCAGGCTGGTCCCCCCCCGGACGAGCGATGTCCGGGGGTATAAATTAAAAGAGGACCGAGCCTCAGGCTGGTCCCACCCCGGACGAGCGATGTCCGGGGGTATAAATTAAAAGAGGACCGAGCCTCAGGCTGGTCCCACCCCGGACGAGCGATGTCCAGGGTATAAATTAAAAGAGGACCGAGCCTCAGGCTGGTCCCACCCCGGACGAGCGATGTCCGAGGGTATAAATTAAAAGAGGACCGAGTCTCAGGCTGGTCCCACCCCGGACGAGCGATGTCCGAGGGTATAAATTAAAAGAGGATCGAGCCTCAGGCTGGTCCCACCCCGGACGAGCGATGTCCGGGGGTATAAATTAAAAGTGGACCAAGCCTAAGGCTGATCCTACCCCGGACGAACGATGTCCGAGGGTATAAATTAAAAGAGGACCGAGCCTCAGGCTGGTCCCACCCCGGACGACCGATGTCCGGGGGTATAAATTAAAAGAGGACCAAGCCTAAGGTTGGTCCTACCCCGGACGAACAATGTCCGGTGGTATAAATTAAAAGAGGACCAAGCCTAAGGCTGGTCCCACCCCGGACGAACTATGTCCGGGAGAGAAGAACATCCAGTATGCCCCAGGGCAAAGCCGTGGACCGCGACTAGTAGAGTGAGGGAACTAGGTTCCACAGTAAACTATTTGAACCTCGTTGGCCCAGGCCATCAGGTTTTCGAAGTTAAAAATTAGGCGGGTAGGACTGAGAATTTGACAAGCTAAAGTCCTAATTGGTCTAGTCCAGGCTGTTGGAACCGGGACCAAACCCTCAGAATTAGTCATGTACGGTGATAAAAGGAAGTTTCAAAGGAATAAAAAAAATAAGATAAATCGGAGAAAGCAATACAAATTGTCTTGGACGCGTACGCGTCCAAAAAAGTTATTATTACAAAATTATAAAGAAAAAAGAGGCTAGGTGAAGATCCGGGCCTAGGCTTTGTCCTCCAGAAGTTTCGCATCTTTCTTCTCCTTGGCCTCGAATTCAACCCTCTTCGCGTCCGGGTCGGGAAAGATCAGGAGGTTCGTGCTTTTGTCCTTGCGCCAAGCCATGTAGATGGCCTCCTCAAAAGTGAGATGCAGCAAGTCGTCCGCCTTCTCCTTTCCACGGTGGGCCTCCTCATGCGCCGTCATCTCCTCACGAAGAGAGCTGTCCAGCTCGCGAACCCGGGTCTCCAAGTCCTGGAACTTCTTCCCGTCCCGAACGGACTGAGCCGCAGCCGCCTTCAAAAGGGCTGCCCTCTCATTGGCCTCAGTTTCTTTCCGGGACAAGGCCTCTTCAAGCCCGGCCTTGACTCGATCGAACTCTGTGCGGTCCGCGTCTGCCTGAGCAACCGCTTTGCTCAAAGTCTCCCGAGCCTGGGCCGTCTCCCTGGCCAGGGCCTCCTTGGCGGCCTCCCTTTAGTTCACGGCCGCCTCCAGCTCCAGCTGGAGCGTCTCCATCTTCATGGCCACCTCGGCCACCAAGTCGGCATTCCGATGGGACAACAGAGCATCTTGGAACAAAGCAAAGTTAAGATGAATCCTTATAAAAAAATAAAAAGAGGGAAGAAAAAGGCACGAAGTAAACTTACTGCGGTGGCCTGATGGCGGAGAGCCTAGGAAATGAACGGCATGTCCGGGTTGGCAATCGTGGCATACCGCTTATGTAACGCCCTACTACCTTAGAGCCGTTACTTAGTGAGTTTAAAATAGAAATCGTGCTTTTGACTGACTCTAAGTGGTTTCTAAAACCAAAAGTGTGAATAAATCAGAATTTAAGGCTGTACTCTTTGAAAATGTTTAGTTTCATTGAAAACGTTAAGTATCAAACATCTGGGATCCCAAAATAAGGTTTACAAAATATTTACAACTCAAAAATAGATTTACACCAGGTTAACTATCAAAAGAATGGATTAATACAGCCATTTACAAAATGCCCCCAACCAAAGCAGTCGGGCAGGCCGAACATGTACGCGCTGCCCCCACGCTCTCCATACTCATGGCCGGTTGACTGATTCCTTGCTTTTACCTGCCACACGGAGCACCCGTGAGCCAAAGCCCAGCAAGAAAACCCAAATAGTACATAACATATGCAAATAATATAGCTGGCATAATTCACTGATGAATAGAAAAACCATCAGATTAAACAAGCACAGCCATGCCGCCCCAGAGGCCTTACCAAAGCTTGGGGTCTCGGTCCTCACTGTAGGATAACTCATGTATCCCTTGGGTCCCACCCTGGCTATAGCATCCCATGTGCTGTGCATTACTTCCGGCCCCACTGCCGTACCCGGCCTACGCCGCTCTCGGCCTTAGCCGTTCATTCCATTATAATCACACATATAATACATTCAGAAATAACCATTCAAACATACAATAGTTCATCTAAGATTACACATTTGCACACAATACAATCTAGGGCCGTGCCCTGCAATCACATAGTGGGCCCATGCCCTATTCTCGTGTGTTCCGGTTTTCTTACCTTTAGATTCGGTAGCCTTGATCACCTGACTCCTTGAGCACGATCCTACCCGAGCCCTAGCGCTTACCTAAGCAAAATCCACAAGTCAAAGTCATCACCAACCTCAAGTCCAAAACCTAGCCTCGGGACTAATCCCGAGCCCCCGGGAAGTCCTAGATCCCCAAAACAAAGTGGCGGAATCGAGCCCCGAACCCTAGGTCAAAATCCCTTCATAAAAGCCCAAAAATCCCTTTTGTGAACAGTGCAGCGCTACAACGCTCTAAAGAGGGCGCTGTAGTGCTACAAGCAGAACCACCCCACCAGAACAGGGACTAGCGCTACAGCGCCCCCTGACTAGCACTGTAGCGCTAGTTGCAGACCAGCACTACCCAAAAATCGCATCTTGCGATTTTCTCCTACCATTTCAACTCCAAACTTGCCCAAACCTTTTCCAAACCCAAAAACACACATAACCACACCTCACACTCATCCCAAGCATCCCATGAACTCAATCCCAAGCTCAAGCAACCCAAAACTCAAAATCTAACACAATGAACCCAAAAACCAGAAATTCACTCAAACAACAAAGATAGGGTCTTAGAAATCATACCGTGGGTGGAATTTCGACCTTGAATCGAACCCTAGACCTCCTTAGCTTGCACCTTCACAACCTTGACCTGTTTTCCCCAAAAACCCCATCCATTTAGCTCAAAAACACAATCCAAACCAGTCAAGCCCTAAAACAGAAAATCCCCAAGAACTTACCTCAATTTCTGATGTGATCTTGCTAACCTCTTGCCAATCCTCAAGTCTAGCTTAGGATCCTTGATGCTTAGCCTACCCTAGCTCTCCACTGAGCTTGACTCCAAGAAAAATGAAGGAAAAAGGTTGGGAGAGCCACAAACCGTTCTTGGACAAAACCTTTAAGCTTTTCCTCTCTTTTCTTTTCTCTTCTTTCTTTCTTTCTTTTCAGCCTATAACTTTTTCTCTACTAAATCCACTAAGTAAAAGCTCTCCTTTAATTCATCTCTTACAAGCCTAAAGACCAAAATGCCCTCCCTTACTAATTCTAAGCCTTTATGTCCATAAAGGGGCATTTTAGTCATATTACCCAAATTCCCACTAATTCCTCAAGTGTTCCTAATAATTCCCGCTCGCTACCCAATACCTGATTAATCATCAAATATACCTTCCTCATCATCAAGATTAACCTCAATATATTTCCAAATTTTCATTAAAACTCCCCAGGCTTAACCCAAGCCGGGTATAGATTCCCGCTTTGACTTTTCCGCTAACCCGCTCACTCTAGGACCGTCTCGAGTCATGGATCACTAATATCAACACAAAACATACCCAAAAGGGCCAGATTACAATTATGCTCAATCAGGTCTACATGCATACTAATTCACATAGTCATGCATCACAAATAATCAAATAGTCAAATAACGTGCATTAAACCATAATCATGCATTAAACTCATAAAAGTCACACACAGAATCCCATTATGCCCTCCAGGCACACTACTCAAGGCCCTTAAGCCTTAATAGTGAATTTGGGGTCGTTAAAGCTTAAGTTGGAGGTTAGACATGGTGTTCCCCACCTGGTCCAACAGGTCCACCGCAAAGGGGGTCGTGTCCTGCCCCAGCTTAGGGTGAAAGGCCGTCTCGGCAGCTGGCCGATCCACTATCGGCTGGGGGACGCTAAAAGGCGTCGGGCGCTCAGCGAACTCAACCTGACGATGAATCGTCAAGGCCTTGTACGTCTCGTCTCTCCAGTCCTGGCCACTCTCCCAGGTCCGGGAAATTAGTCGGGATTGCTCGTCCCGCACGACGGCTTCCCCCTCCTCAGGTAGTGCCGGATGTATGGGAAGGGCCGGTAATGCGGGAATCTCCTTCGCGGCGAGGCGGTTTTCCCCGTGCGACTCACTGGCTGAGCCAGCCTGCCTCGTCTGAGGCCTCTTTTTCCCGGTGTCGGCCTCCACAGCACCCAGGTCCAATGCCCTCTTCCCGGAACTCCGGCTTACCACGGGTTCCAACTCCAAATCGATCACCGGAGGTTGGGCAATGCCGGGGACGGCAGTCGGGTCCACGGCCATGACAGGGACCGTGACAATTGCACCCTCGTCGGGTCGCGGTTCCGCCCCTGGCGTCTCCTTGTTGAGGGATGAGTCCGGGCCCGGTGCCTCTGGATTCTTCTTGGCAGCCTTTTTACCCGCGACCTTGGCCACCCTCACGACCTGGGCCTCGAGGAGTTGCCTCATTTCGTCCACGGGGGTAGACATGTCGGAGTCTCCTGCAACAAACGCAAATAAAAAAGAGTTAGTACGATTAATCAGGAAAATCGAAGTCAAAACTAAGAGTGACCCGGGACGAACCCTCATCTAAGCCCCGTGCATGACTCAACTCATTTAACGCGAAAGAATAGACTCGATCCCCCATGTCCTCCAAGTTCAAGAAATTCCCATACTGAAGGAACCTGGACAAGAACATGAGAACTTCTGAGCCTACGGGGATGGGAGACGAAGGTCTCATCTCCCCGTCAGCCCCGAACGTGGGGCCTCGAAGTGCTAGCCTATCCTTAGCTAAGTCCCCAACTTGGGGAGCATAAGTTAAGAGCAAGGGTGAGTTACCTCACCCTGATATGCTAGCCCTGGGGGTACCCGTGTTCGGCAGGGCCTCCTCGAAGAGGGCTTCCAGCTCCTCTGAAGCGGCCGCCTTCGTCTGGGCCAAGTCCCTCTTCCACTTGGCCGCGTCCGCTTGCACCGCAGTCTCCACCTCCACGATATGCTCCAAGGCCAGCTGCTCCCTAATGGAGGAAATCTTCTCACACTGGATTCCCCGAAGGTTCGGGATAACGATAGTCTGGTGGGCCGCGAGCATCCCGACCAGTCGGAGGTTGTCTGTATTGACGTAGCCCCCTACGTCTAAGTCTTCCGCGCTCAGCCTGGAGTAAAACCTCCTTCGTTCTAGGATAAACTGGGTGAGAGGAGTCTGGGAAAAAGGTCCTGCCACCCGAAGTAACACGATGAGAAAAAGAAGAAAAAAAGAGAAACCGGCCAGTTAAGGGTCAGGGAAGCACTTACCCACTCGCTGGAAGTCCAGCAGCAGCGTGGGGTTATTCTCCACGAGGAACCCGGACGTCATGAACTAGTAATGATGAATGTCTGGGGGATGCTTCCAGGAGCTTGTGGGAGCGGGGTAGCTACCTCGCGGCTTCAACCTGTAGAAACCGTCCAAGGTCTTTTCCTTGGCACTGACCTGCGGTTCCATCTTGTAGAAATACAAGATTTCCGCGGGGGTCGGCTCCACGATCTCCTTCGCGACGCAGAAGACACGCTATCCCGCAAGCAGTCGGTAGGCTTGAGGCAGAAGCTGGAAGGGTGCGATTCCCACGTAGGTCAGGAACTGCACAAAGTAGTCATGGAGTGGGAGTGTGGCTCCCGCACTGATGTGGCCAGCACTCCAGGCCCCGAACCCTTCTACGGAAGTATGCACCCACTCCTCTATCCTGGCCAGGCGGTTGTGGAAGAGTCCGGGAGTGGACTCTATGCCCAGGCGCTTCTCCAGGATGTACATCATCCAGTAGTTCCGGAACAGATTTAGCACCGTGTCCATCTCCCATCTGTTGCCTTTAGGGGTCCAGGACCCGGAGAGGGCGACGGGGGCCCTGTTGACTTCCTCCTTCGAATGAAGGGTGACGCCCGTTGTCATGGCTGATGATCTGGGAACAAAGAAAAGGAAGCAAGCAGTCAATACCAAAACCCAAGAAAGTCGGTTAAGGTACGGGGGCCTCCTACGGACTGCTTGGAGTCCCCTCCGGATCAGGTCCGGGTTCACCAGAGAACCACGAGACCCAGATCGGGAACAAAAAATGGGCTACTAAATAGGCTCCACCGTCAGTCCAGGAAGCATCTGGACCCGGAGCAACCCAGACCAGGCGGCCTTCCTAGCACTATTCCTAAGCGTAAGCAAGTTCTAGCAGCTTAAGTGTATGAACAAAAAGACAGTCTATGTTCATGTATTTACCAAGAAGGACAGAAAGACTTACTGTGAGTAATTGGCCGTGAAAGATGGTGGTTGTCCGACGATAAAGACGGCAGAATCTCGTTCTTGAACTGGTGAAGACGATTCAGCAACTCGTTGATAGGACAGGCCCAAGACGTGCGCTCAGGCGGAGGTGCAAACACTGGGACTGTTAGAAAGAGGCGACGGCGCAGAGTGAGTAGGCGGTGAAAGATGTTGTCGGCGATATCGGACATAAACAGCTCCTCAGTTCTTGAAATGGCTCGAGAGTGTAAAGGTTTCAAATGAATGTCTGAGGAGTATTTATAGAGACCCAAATCCTGGTCTCTGATCTAGCGGATAGAAATTCCCCCATCGGACGGTCCAAAATCGTGCAGGGGCATTAATGAGCACTCGAAAGCTGGATCCTCACCTTTTCAATCCAACGTCCCAGGAGAGGCGAATTTCAAAGGTCGCCCCATCCTACGGTCCACCTCAGCGCAGAAGCATTAATGAAGGACCCCCGTGCGGATGGGATGCTTCGAAACCCATGCTGACGCACTAGCCTAGGCTTAGCGACCCTTGAGGTGGTTAGGTGACCTTTCGAGGTCAAGTGCCCTCGTTACAGCAGTCTCTTGGCAACACATGTATCCCTCGCCACGAAGCGGGACTTCAGTAAACGGACCCAAACACTGGTAAATGGTCCGGGCCCCGCGTGCGCCCAGCGTCGTTGCCCTTTGCCACGAACCCACGATTCTAAGCAGGAACTGAGAAGGCAATCGTGGAGTATCCGGGAGCAAGGCAAGCCTCCACCTCGCAGACCCAGGCAAAGGCTTGGGGGGTAAATTTTATCCCCATTTCCTGCCTTGGGCCTGGCACGGTGGTCCAGGCCCACAATCTGGGAAATTGGATTTGGGCCTTGCCCAGGCCCGCTTAGCACGGGAATGACCGGGAGCGACGGCCCAAGTGTGGGTCCAGACCGGGATGGTGTCCAAGAATGATGATCTAGGACAATCGTCCGGGAGACATATAGCCAGTTGGGGTTACGGTTAAGGTGTACGCAAATGGTCCCAGAGCCTGGTAAACGATCCGAGCCTTCGGTAAACGAAGAGGGACAGAGGTAAATGAACTTGGGTCAAGTCCTCCAGGTTGGCAGGAAAAGGCGTCCATGACCCTGAAGCCGCCCCATAACGTGTGGGGGTTGTCCCCACTTTTCACCTGCGGAAAAGGCCACCTCGGGATTGCACGCCGCTGGTTCAGACCTGCGCTGCCAGTACACTGACTGGCTTTGTCCCCTGAATCTGCCTTGTAACTCGGAATGCCCAGACCGAAAGCCCCATTTTTTCGGGCGAAATATAGTTCTTGGGCTGCCCCATGGGGCCTTGATAATTCTTAGCCTTTTGTATTTTTATCCTTTGTATTGGGCTTCCGACAGAGAAGCCAAGGGTACTTATATCCTTGATGGGCCCGGGTCATGCCCGGCCCAAGCCCAGTGCTCCTGTGAGCCTATAAATACAGGTGACAGAGCACTGGAGAAGAGATCTCTCTTCAACTTGTATACAGTTACTCTGTTGAAACATAGAGAAAAACTCCATTGTAAAAGGCTTTCCAAGCTCTAATATAACTGACTCGTGGACTAAGGCTCATGAACGCCCCAACCACGTAAAAATCCTGTTTTTATCTTCTAAATTCCATATCATTAATCTCGCTTATTTTTCATTAATATAGTTTCCGAAAATCTCAGTAAACAAGAACCAAATCAAATGAAAAAGTAAGGCAAGCTGCATAGTTCTTAAACGGGAAAATAATTACAACTGTGCTCGGGGGCTCGAACGTTGTTTGTCTGTACCCCAATAAGTTATGGCACGCAGGCCTAAGTACAAAAATTATGAACAATCCTCGGGGGCCTTCTCCACCAGGTCAATGATCAGGTATGTACTTGGGGCACCTTCTGTCTGGGCCATTTCAGAAGCCGAAATCGCCTCAGTTGGTTGGATGGCCTCGGTAGACGGGATCGCCTTGGCAGCTGAAGCCGCCTCCACAGCTTGGGTCGGTTGGAGACACTCTTCGAAGAGGATTCTATACTTCTCAGGCTCTCTAGTGAAATCCAAGCTCATGTCTTGGTTGTGATACCAGGCCACATAGAAGGCATCCTCGGCGATTGTCTCGACTTCTTTTTCCAGCTTGTCCACCAGACATCGAGGGGACCGGTTCATCTCCATGGCTTGGAGGGCTTTTCTCTCCCCTAGCTCAGCTCGGTCGATGACCTCCTTAGCCTGCTCCTGAAGTTGGGAGTTTTCAAGGACCACTTGAGCGACCTTAGCTGTGGCCTTCTTAGCCTCCTCTTGGGCTCGCTACATACTCTCCATGGCCATTTTCGTTTCCTCCTTGGCCCACTGCATGTCCTCGGTGGCCTTCTGGACAGCATCCTCACGCTCCCGAGAATGTTTTTGTTCGGCCTCGAGTGTAGCCCAGGCTCGGGCAAGCTCTTGCTGAGGGCCTTGGATTTTATCCTTGAGGGATGTTATTTTGTCCCGGGACCTCTGGAGTTCACATGACTTCTCCATGATGATGTCTCCCAAGCATTGGCAACCCAAGGCGGTCTGTGAAAAGAGAAAATAAAATAAGGAAAAGGTTAGCTTAATAAAGCCTTTCTGAGTTGAATTCAAACGCAAGAATGAATAACTTACTCGAACAGAAACGTATCGACACGAGGCGACGAGAGATGCCTCGTTGCTATCACCTAGTTGGGAGAAGCTTCGGGCGGTCAACTCGCACATAGTGGAGCTGAACCGCTGAAGGAGCTAGGCGGCGAGAGGGGCAGCGATCTCCCCTAGCTTGGCGAAGAATAAAGTCTCCAGCTCAGCCCGACCTATTGGAGGAACGGCTGGCCTCTCTCGGGGTGGCTTAAGTTGGCGAAGGGCCTCAGATGTCTCATGCAAGTCTTTGTTACCTTCCTCCAACCTTGCTTCAAAATGTTGAAGCATCTTCTCGTATTGCTTCAGCAGGACCCCCTCATATTTCTCGGGATACACCAGAAGACAGATTTGGGGTGGCACCGCCTCTTGCTCCGAGTCTTGAACCGACCCTTGGACCGCCTCTCGCCCTGGCTCTTGATCCGCCTGTTTTGACCTGGGTGAGGACGGGATGGGATCTCCAATACTGGGGGTGGGTCGACTTCAGGAATGGTTGCGAGGGGAGTAAGGAACCTCTGCCTCTTGGCTAGAGGAGGAGCATTTGGATGCTCCCAAGGCCGTGACAACCCCTCTCTCCCCAAAGAGCTTGGGGGTGCTCCGAGCCTCAGGGCGGACCAGGCAATGTCCGCTATCCCTATGTTAGCTGCAAGAACAAATTAAATAGTTAGTGTATTTCCCCTCAATAAATTAATGCCATAACATATGGTGCTCGGAGGCCCACCGTGAGTTAAGCCTCGGTACAGACAGTGAGGGTGTCTGACTCTATTTCGACCTCACATCTCATGTTGGTGCCGTATTGGCAAAACCAGTGCGAGTTGAAAGATGTCACTAGGTCTAGGGGCACAAAGCCCCGAGGAGTTGACTGTCCCCTTGGGCGGTGGCGATACACGTCTATTAAGTCTATGTAATCTTGGAATTCTTCCCTAGTCCAACGCCGATATGATATTTGTCTATAGTGAAGGAGAGCTGGGGAGGCCAAAATGTGCTCAAAACTTATCCTAGTCCCTACCCGGGGAGCATGATATAAGGTGAGTGTAGTTTACCTGGGGCAGAATGCGAGGCTTCCGTCCCCGCCTGAAGCTCTTCCTCAAGCTTCTGATCCTCCTGGGCTTCTCGGGCTTCTTCCACGGCACGTATGTTCTTTAGCCTTTCCTCCGCCAGGCGTTTCTGTAAAGCCCTCTGGGCCAGCCTGTTTATGTAGTTGATGTGATGGAACGCCAACTCCCGAGACTTTTTGGACTGGCGATACTTGGTCAGCTCCAGGTTGCTGGTTTTTTGTTCCATGTTGAGAAGCCCCGACCTAATGAGGTTTCCTTTAGTTACCAGGACGCTAAGGTCCAAATATCAATCGGGGAGAGCCTTCATCACCTGGAGATGATCCTCGAAGAGTTGGACATAGTGGGTTCGGCAGGAAGGACCTATACAAAAAAAATTGACTAAGTGTCGAGCACAAAAAAGCCCTAAAATTGTGAAAGATAACATGGTCGGGAAGATACTCATCAACTCTGGCGAAGTCGAGAATCAGGGTCGGATTGCTGCCATTCGGGAAGCCGTTTGTGAAGAAGAAGGCATCCTTGTAGCTCCGAGAATGATTCTCATTGTGGTGAGGAGCCTTGTAGTCGAGCGACGAGGCTGCGTACTTCGCCAAGGCATAATACCCGTCTCGTTTGGTGTTTTTCTTCCATGGAGTAGTACGGAAGCTGTAGAAGTAGGGGATCTCCACTGGGGAAGGCTTGGGCCATTTCTACTTCCAATACAGAATGTACATCCCCGCGAGCACTTTGAAGTTATTAAGGGAGAGCTGGAAAGGGTTATCCCTATATACAAACTTCAGGAAGTTCACAAAGTATTGTTTGAGGGGTAGGGTAGCCCCTACCATCAGGTGGGCCTGGCTCCAGTACCCAGACCGTTGACGCTGCGGTGCGCTCTTTCAGACTCTCGACAGAGGCAGATGAGACACTTGTCCTCGACTGAATAGTGCCTCATGATAGCCTCAATGGCATTGGGGTGTCAAAGCAGAGTATGATAATCCTCTGCTTTGAACACATAGCCCTCGTACGTTTGTGTAGGGTGTGGAAGCGGGGCTCTGTTAACCTCCTCCACGGTTAACCCCCTGTCTTCAGAAGTTTCAGGCCTCTCTGCCACTTGGTTGTCGGGATGAATGACTAACTCCCCAACCTGCTCTTAAACTCCCGTCCTTGCACTGCCTTCGCAGGCACCTTGTTCTCGGACCATTTCACAAATCTCCTAGTCGAAGAGATATAACCTGTGTTTGTGTAGCTGTCGGAACTCCTCAGACATCTGAGACAAAAACCAAGCATTTAGTATTCTGATCGAAGGAAAGATGGCCAAAACACGGATGGCTCTAGGGATACTGCTCGGGGAGAGGTGAGAGATTCAGGAAATGTGGGGTATCCTCGGCGCCTAAGGCTAGGCCAGAAGGGAAGAACCTACCGGAATCTGGAAATTCCCCAAATTCCGGTCATAGGCCTAGAAACACAAAATTGACGCAAATACTTTTGAGGGCCATTTTGAACGCCTCTAATGTCAGAATGTACCTAAGATGACTCGTGAAAGCTAAAAATAGACTCCTAAATGCCATCTCACTGACATTCCTAAACATATATCAAGAATCCTCTAAGCATAAATGAAAACAGAAAAGCACTTACTCGAGATGAAACGAAGGTAGGTGCTGAGGCGAGTCCTGACCCTGAAATATCGTTCGACGTTGCCCAGAAGTAAGAAAATTGACGCTAATCGCCCAGAGCTTCAGGAAAAATGGTTGAAGATAGGGGTGGGGAAGAAAAAAGGCTTCTATGAGGATTTTGGTTTTCGTATGGTTACAGTGTGAAGCTGATGAGGTTTTTTTTGGGTTTTATACCCAATAAAGCTTATGGGGAAAGCAATTTCCCCACAAACGTCAGATGGCTTCCCCTAATAGGTCACGAGGATGATCCAGCGTTCAGGGTTCAAAAGGCATGGATCGCAATTATTGTTTCTTTGGGAAAAGATGCCTTGGGTGCTGAGTAGACGTTTGGGATCCCGGAGTTGACCCCTAATTAAATGAAAGGATTGATGAGCCCAGCAATGGGGCGGCAACACATGGGTTCACTCTTATGAGTGACGTTAGAGGAAAGCCCAAACGTTTTTCCCTCCAATTTTTTTGAATTACTCCTCTTAATTTAAGTCTCCACTGCTCCAGGACGAGTAGAGACTTGGGGGGCAAATGTTGTCCGTATTTCCGCCTCCGGCACGTGACAACTTACAATGACTGGCTCGGGCGGTCATAGACGTCTTCAAAGTATGTTACCTCCCAAGGGCTCTATTTGAGGCAAAGATCCTTTTAGGTGAGGTCGCCTGTCTTTGCCAGGGGGTAGGCTGTGGACACCTTTAAGGTAGATAACTCTCTGAGGCTTGCCCTCGGAGCTGGAGGTTCTTCAGCTCAAGCAATTAAGGCGAGGGCTCTCCTCCCCGAGTCATCTCCCAGGTCTAAGGTTTCAGTTCTCGGACCTAAGATAAGGCGCTAGGTGTCAGCCAGTGTGGGTTTGCAGCGCCAGAGGATCGTATGACAACCTTTTTGGGCGATCTGTCAACAGTGTTGTCGAGTGTACGACTCGACAATTCCCACTCCCACTACGCCGTCTGACATGGAGGTACTTACAACACGCCCTGACAGTACCTAGGGCATGTTCCCCATAAAGTAGGTACCTTTATGCTGTGGGCCCCCCATATCTCGCTTGGGTTGTTGTCTCTATTCAATGCAGCCCAATGCATTGAATTGGTATTAATCCCCCAATAACGGGAAGAATGTATATTAATTACCAATGATTAGTATTAATTATCCCAGCCTCTATAAATAGAGTTGAGAGTCTCATTGTAGAGGGTTCAGTTTTTTAGAGAGAAAACACCTTGTACTCAGAGCAATCTAAACACTGCCTGAGAATACAGGATTGGAATTTGTTTCAACAAGCTTCCAATCCACTTAATACCAGAGACTGGTGGACTAAGGTTCTTGATTGTTCATTTCTTTAATCTCTCGTTTTAAGGTTGATATGGAAAAAGATGGTCAACCGTTAATTTATTTTATACAAATATATATTTATATATATATATATATACTAAATACAAATAACGTGCAATGCACATTTCTGTAGTTTTATTTATAGATTTTTAAAATTTTTTAATTAAATTTATACTAATGTAGTATAAATTTTGAAATAAATATCATATTTTAATTAAATAATTTTTTTAAGTTTATGTTTGTTCTAGTTTTTGAATTTTGAGTAACAAGAAGAGATTATATATTATATGTTTAATGTAATATTAAATATTATACGTGGTTTTTAAATTTAAGTTTCGTTTTTGAAAAAACAATTTGTTGCTAATTGATTGTAGATTATATTATATGTTTAATATGATATTTTTCTAATAAGTGAGTTTAAGTTTAATTAAATTTTATTTAAGTTATAAAAAGTATGATTTTATTATTTTTAAATAATTATTATTGTAAAATATCTAATTTTTTTTAAAAAAATTTCTAATTATTTATTATTTATAAATAATTATCATCTTAAAATATCTCAAAAATATCATATTTTAATTTGTTTAATTATTTATTTTATTTAAGTTTAAGTGATGTTTACAAACTACAGTTAAATATAAGAATATTCCATTAAAGTTAACATTAAGAAAAATAAAAAACTGTTAAAACCAAGAATTTTCGTTATCTACCCACACTTATTATATATTATTATATAGAAGATATATATATATATATAAAAGATAACAAGTTAATTGTATACTTGATATTAAACTTTAAAAAAATATATTAAAAACTACCTATCAATTTATAAAAAATATTTAAAATATTAGATATATGTAGTGGATTGCGTTTGAACATTATTTGAAAAATCCCACACATTACTTGTGAGGAGCAAATTACAACCCGCAAAATGTAATATTATCTTAACCTTTTTTAATCCTAATATAAAAAAACGTTATAATTAACTTGGTAAAAATTGAGGGGAAAAACATAAAGTAGATTGTAAAATATGATATTTAAAGGTTGGTGAACCAATTTAATATAAAAGCATAGTGCGATAAATTATTATATATAAAAAATAGGTAATCAACTAGATAGTTTATAACGAAAATTAATTTACATGAAATACAATAATAGTATCTCTCATAAAAATAAAATAAAAAATAATAATAAGAAACTGGCTTTCCCGGTCGCTTTGATATTTCCGTTACAATCTTTCGTTTATTAACACGTATTATAATCACAAATTCACGCGACAGAACGGAAAAGCCCTAAGAGAGAGAGAGAGAGCACGGCTGCTAAACGTATCTATCTAAGCTCAGTGGAAAGAAACTACTCAATATCGGTATCCATGGCGGAGCAAGACCCAGAGATGATGACCCGTGCGGATCCGGAATCGTTCGGGGATGGTAGAAGCAACACGCACTTCGCCGACTCGCGCTGCTCCTGCTTCTTTCTCCCATGTTTCAGGTCACGTCGTTCCTCCAACGGCAGATTGGTCTGGTGGGAGCGAATCCGGGCCATCGAAAGCGATCATCACTGGTGGTACCGGGGGGTTCGTGCTTTCAAGAAGCTAAGAGAGTGGTCGGAGATCGTCGCCGGACCCAAGTGGAAGACTTTTATTCGGCGGTTAAATAGGAACAAAAGCAGCGGCGGCAGCGGTGGCGGAGCTCGGCATGGGAAATTCCAATACGACCCCTTGAGTTACTCCCTCAACTTCGACGAGGGTCCGGGGCATAATTGTAATTTTGAGGAAGAGGAATACGGCGGGTTTCGGGATTTCTCGACCCGGTTTGCTGCAGTTACGGGTTCGGGTCAGGCTAAGTCGGTGGCGCCAATAGAACTTGGTAAAGACGTGGCGGTGTACGCGTAAGATATAATAAAGCGCTGTTCAATGCTAACATGCACGCGGTGGCGAAACAAACGGCTAAAAGTGCTGAGAAGTCTACTGTATGAGCTGTATGGTGGACTCAGATGACGTCAAGTGACGGCGCGTTCATTAATGGTAGACTTTTTTTCTTTTCTATTTTTTTGTTAAAAAAAGTAAATAATTATAATTTTGTAATATTGTACAAAGATAGTGAAGTAAGATGAGAAATGTTGAAGAAGAAGACTGGTTTTTGCAAAGTTGTTTATATTTGTTTTCATTTTGGTGTTGCTTAATGTGGGGAAATAAATATGTACACGTATGTATGTTTAGTGTCATTTTGTTGATTTAATTTAAAAAAATATAAATGATAAAAAAGGAAGAAGCAAAGGTGGGTTCCACATTTTCTTGTTTGATCAGCAAGCTTTAATTATTGGTATGGAAAATTATTAAACTCTCTTAAGAAGATACAAATTATGATTTTCGTTTAATTGCTTCCAAACACTAAAGAGTTACAACTTCTTAGATTTCACTCTTCTTCTTTTTTATTATATATATTTGGTGTTATACAAATATGACAGCTTACTTAATTGATTCTAACGTTAGCTAGAGTGACCATTTTATATACATTAGGTACAAATAATATGCAATATAAATGTTGGTTTAATTTTATTTATAGAATTTATTAATTATTTTTTATTAAATTTATATTAATATCACGTAAATTTTAAATAAATATCATATTTTAATTAAATAATTTATTTATTTTTGTTTAAATTTATGTTTGTTCTAGTTTTTGGATTTAGGAAGGACAATTATATATTATATGTTTAATGTAATATTAAATATTATACATGTATTTTAAATTTAAGTATCTTACTAGTTTTTAAAAAAATAATTAATTTGTTACTAATTAACAATAGATTATATTATATATTCAATATAATACTATTCTAATAAGTGAGTTTAAGTTTAATTAAGTTTTTTTATTTTAAAATAATTATCATTGTAAAATATCTCAAAAATATCATATATTAATTTGTTTAATTATTTATTATTTTTAAATAATTATCATGGTAAAATATCTCAAAAATATCTTATTTTAATTTTTTAATTATTTATTTTATTTTATATAAGTTTAAGTATTTACAAATTACCGTTAGATAAAAGAATATTTTGTTAAATATAAAAATATTCCGTTAAAGTTAATATTAAAAAAATAAAAAATCGTTATAACCAAAAATTCCCGTTATCTACACATTTATATATATATATATTTAAAATGCTTTAATTTTAATTGAGCTTCACAGGTTAGTAGTGGTCCACTAAGTGGTATCAAATAAGATTTTTCTTTTTTAAAATGATATTTTTGTTTGGTAATGAGTCTCATCAGTCGTGAAAATGTAGTGCATGCTGATAATCTTTTTATTTTAAGAGCATATATTGATAATCTTTTAATGGACGTGCACGCTCACAATTATTATAAATATATTTATGTAAAGGAAAATTATCTTTTAATTCATATTTTTGTATGATATACCATGTATATTAGTGGCCTCAAATTTTACACATGCTATATGGATTTATGCAAATTTTACAAATGTGGGTGGTAGCAAACATTGTTGCTAAAAGGAGAGAATTCTATTAGTATTTCTGATCTATTTTTTTAAAATAAAAAATTAAAGTCATGTATCGAAAGAAACAAAAACATAGATATGCCATACATTTAGATAAACCTAAATAAATATTTTATTCTTTTTATGATAAACCGACTTTTCAATAGAATTAAGCATACGTCAGCATCATTAAGGAGGTGCCGTTATATAAATATAAATATATATAGATAGATATATATATATATATATATATTTGTATTTATGTATATTTATGTGATGAGAATGTATGGACAGAGTTGTTTTAATAAGGAGTAGGCAAACCATTAACAATTTTAGACATAATCTTGTTTTACAATGCTTACAAAATACTATAAATTAATGGTGTTTAAAATTGATCTGTTTCAATCCAATCTACAATGTGTGGATTTGTTTGTGTAGATTGGATTGAATTGTAAAATTTAATACTTTTAATATCAAAGTGATCCATCCGATCTATATTTATATATATATATATACACTAGAAGCAACGTACAATGTACATTTGTTTAGTTTTAAAATTGTAAACATTATCTATAATTTTAATAAAACTCAGTTCACTATTTTTAATATATATATATATAATAGAATGAATTATAATTCTATAGTATATATAAATATTTATATCAATAATCTCTACATATACGACATCTAAACACAATGTTGATATAAATATATGTTTACATGACTGTATGACATATATAAAATACTATAATATTTAAAAAAAAATTAATAATAAAAATAAAATTATAAGAATAGAAAAAGTCATAGTGTAGACCGTTGTATACATGCATCAACTATTTTTAGATTATAATGTATCTCGCAATCTCCTTTGGTGAATTGGATGAAGAAAAAAAGCTTCAATCACTTGATAATAAACAAACTATCACACAAATTTATAAAGTAAAAAAAATAATATGTATGTTTTTATTATTTTTAAATAAATACGATTTAATTATTTAAATTATCATTAAATATTTTTAAAATATCATATTTTAATAAAATAATTTTTTTATTTTTGTTTAAGTTTATGTTTGTTCGAATTTTTGAATTTAGCAGTGACAACAAGAAATTATATATTATATGTTTAAATAATTATCATGGTAAAATATCTAAAAAATATCTTATTTTGATTTATTTAAGTTTAAATCATGTTTATAATTACTGTTAAATATAAAAATATTATGTTAAATATGAGAATATTCTATTAAAATTATCCAAAAAAAATTAAAAATAGTTAAAACAAAAAAAATATTGTTATCTACACACTTTTTATATAGAAGAAATATATATACATATACACTTAAAAAATTTATGATTATATATAAAGCAAATTAATGTCGAAAATAATATTTAAATCAAAATAAAAATGTTGTTGTTGTTATTTATGAGTTTTGGAGTTAATATGAATGTTTTTATTATAATATTTGGTTGATTTTGTTGATGAAAAAAATATATATGTGAATTTTATCAAATTAATAAATAATATAATATTTTTTTTTAAAAAACCAATGATATCGATTGGATTGAATTGATTTTAAACAATAGTGTAAATTATTTAGTGTGGATTGAATTGAAAAAAATAATAAACATTTCATTAACAAAGCTAAATTTGAGATGAACAAAAAAATATATTTGAAAGTTTCGGATATAAAACAATCTCTCCAAATTTGATTTATTTATTGTATTTATGGTCACCCATAAATGTAAAATTGTATTATGAGAAATTCTTTATATTATAATTAAAATAACGTTAATAAGAACATGCATGTGAAAGAAAAAAGAATTTAACATTAATAAAAAATAATTATTGTGAAGCGGAATGGTTTCTCTTTCAACTTTTAGAGTACTAATTAGGGATTTTTTTGCAAATACATATATTAGGAACTTTTTTTGCAAAAATACAGTTACGGTTTGCAAGTGGGTCTCCCATCCTTCCTTCTACACAATCTCCATCTCTCTCATCTTCATGATCTCATCTTTTCTTCTCTACCAGCCATTGCCAAACTGTATAACTTCAACAAAGCAACCAGAAATCTCCTCCCGTCAAATCCAAAACACTCAAATCCGCAACAAAAAATTGAAAAACCAACAAAATCTCATCAAAATCTGCAATTAGGTTGAAATCCTATTGAATTGTGACTTCAAAAACAAACCCAACCACTCAAATCATTACAACTTTCAGGTAAGTTCTTATTACTTTTGTTGCTCTGTTTTTTGTTGTTTGGTGTTTCAAATGTTGCTCTAAATATTGAATAAGTTGCTTATGGGTTGTTCTGAATCTAGTACATATTGCTGTAAATATTTAGGTTGCTGCAAACAAGAGATTGGCACTGAGTAGGATAAGAGAGCTATTGTCAATTTTATGAAATGAGGTAAAACTGAATTTCTGGGTTGCTGATTATGTTGTTGACTAGTTTATTTAAGTTTAATGAAGGTTGCTGACAAGCTTGCTTAAGAGATTCTCTATTTTCTTTATATTTTCTTGATTGATTTTGTTGAATCTGAATGGGTTGCTGTAAATATTTAGGTTGCTGCAAACAAGAGATTGACAGTGAGTAGGATAAGAGAGCTATTGTCAATTTTATGAAATGAGTTAAAACTGAATTTCTGGGTTGCTGATTATGTTGCTGACTATGTTACTGACTATGTTGCTGACTAGTTTCTTTAAGTTTAATGAAGGTTGCTGACAAGCTTGCTTAAGAGATTCTCTATTTTCTTGATTGATTTGGTTGAGTCTGAATGAGTTGCTGTAAATATTTAGGTTGCTACAAACAATCGATTGGAAGTGAGTAGGATAAGAGAGCTATTGTCAATTTTATGAAATGAGTTAAAACTGAATTTCTGATTATGTTGCTGACTAGTTTCTTTATGTTTAATGAAGGTTGCTGATAAGCTTGCTTAAGAGATTCTCTATTTTTTTTTATATTTTCTTGATTGATTTGGTTGAATCTGAATGGGTTGCTATAAATATTTAGGTAGATGCAAACAATCGATTGGAAGTGAGTAGAATAAGAGAGCTATTGTCAATTTTATGAAATGAGGTAAAACTGAATTTCTGGGTTGCTGATTATGTTGCTGACTAGTTTATTTAAGTTTAATGAAGGTTGCTGACAAGCTTGCTTAAAAGATTCTCTATTTTTTTTTATATATTTTCTTGATTGATTTGATTGAATCTGAATGGGTTGCTGTAAATATTTAGGTTGCTACAAACAATAGATTGGAAGTGAGTAGGATAAGAGAGCTATTGTCAATTTTATGAAATGAGGTAAAATTGAATTTCTGGGTTGCTGATTATGTTGCTGACTAGTTTATTTAAGTTTAATGAAAGTTGCTGACAAGCTTGCTTAAGGGATTCTCTATTTTTTATTTTTATATTTTCTTGATTGATTTGGTTGAATCTGAATGGGTTGCTGTAATATTTAAGTTGCTGCAAACAATCGATTGGAAGTGAGTAGGATAAGAAAGCTATTGTCAATTTTAATTATTAGTGTGCCTATATATATAATGTCATATTATTATTATTTAAGTTGTAATTTTACATAAATTATCCATTGCATTTGTATATATATATATATATAAATTTAATATAATTTAGGGATTTGAATATAGATAACAGCATCATATACTCATTTCTTGAAGTGTTTTTCCACTTAAGATCAAATTGAATGCAACATTGACTCTCTGCAACTTGAATGGTTGACCAAGTCAAAAAAAAGACATTTCTAATATTTATGTATGAAAACCAAGTGGAAAAGAAGAGAGATTGAAGAAGAAGAAGAAAGTACACGGGAAAGCAAAGAAGAAACAGTAGAAATGTAATGAGTAAATGTATAAATCGTATATTTGAAAATAAACATTTATAAAACTGAAAAAGATAAAAACATAACGTAAAGTTGAAAAAAAGATGACAAATAAACGTAAATAGGGTAATTTCCCTACTAATTATTCTACCAAATAATACAAAATCATTTTATTAGAATAATTAATACAATATCTCTTCCATATAATAAGTGTGTAGATAAATGAAAATTTTTGTTTTAACGGTTTTTTATTTATTTTTTAATGTTAACTTTAACAGAATATTCTTATATTTAACAGAATATTCTTATTTTTAACGGTAGTTTGTAAACACTTAAACTTAAATAAATAATTAAAAAATTAAAATAGAATATTTTTGAGATAATTTACAATGATCATTATTTAAAAATAATATATAATAAAACAAATTAAAATATGATATTTTTGAGATATTTTACAATGATAATTATTTAAAAATAATAAATAATCAAACAAATTAAAATAAGATATTTTTGATATATTTTACAATAATAATTATTTAAAAATAATAAAGTCATACGTTTTATAACTTAAATAAAATTTAATTAAACTTAAACTCACATATTAGAATAATATCATATTAAACATATAATATAATTTACTGTGAATTAGCAACAAATTATTATTTTTTTAAAAAAAACTAGCAAGAAACTTAAATTTAAAATCCACGTATAATATTTAATACTACATTAAACATATAATATATAATCTTTTGTTGTCACTCCCAAATTCAAAAATTAGAACAAACATAAAATTAAACAAAAATAAATAAATTATTTAATTAAAATAAGATATTTATTTAAAATTTATATGACATTAATATAAATTTAATAAAATAATTAATAAATTCTATAAATAAAACTAAGTAAACGTGAATATTACACATTATTTGTATATATTATAAAATAATAACCAAACAAATAATGAAATGAAATAAAATTAACTAAAAAACAACCACTCTTTACTTTCAAACCTATTAAATTAAAGAATATATCTGCTTTCTTTTTTATTTATTTAGTATATCTCCATGTTTGAAAGGTAAGAATTAATTTGTCCAACATTGTAATGGGTACAAAACAATAGCATAATATCAAGAGAAACAACCAATAATAGCAACACAAAAATGATCATGCGCAGCTTTCCCATGCATAGTATATACCATTTTGTGGTGCTATGCCTATAGGCTATGCTGGTGTTTTATTGCGTGTACTGAGTGTGTGGATTGGATGGATAATATAAATATAAAATTTGTATGCCTAAAGGATAAGATAAACGCATATTTGTAATTTTATACCCAAAAAGTTCATCTATTAGTGGAGCTAATTTTTTAAGAATTAACTGACAATGACTTGCACACATCTATTTGTGTAAGATATAAATGAATTCAAATCTTCAATGCAGTTTTGGGTCATGTTAGGTGGTATAATATTGTATTAATTATTTGTTTTTAATATTCTTGAAAAAAAATATTTGTATTTAATAAATATTGACATTTTACATAATAAAATAAAATTAACAATTTTAAATTATATCGAGTTTAGAAATGATGAAAGAAAAGGTAATAAGAGAAAAATAAAGAAGAGAAAAAAAGTAACGTAAAAAATGAGAAAATTGAAATTGTATAATACGAGACATAAAATTATTCAATTCGACCTATTTTTTGTATAAAACAATTTGTTTTGTAAATAAATTAAACATCGGACCATTTCAAAAACAAATAAATAAATAAATCTTAAAGTATTGTAGAATACAATACAAAAACCTACCAACACATGTATTACTATATTGCTTTTTTAGCGGCGAAAATACTCAATGTTTTTCCAGTGTTCTACTTTTACACTTTTTTTTTTGCGGTGAATACACCCAAACCCGCTAAAAGCTTCTCTTCGTTACTATCCACTTGTTAACACCGTTAATGGTTGCTTATGTGACATTGACGTGGCCTGACCGAAATAACGTGTCATTGCCACGTGTACAATATAAAATAAAAATAAATTTAAAATTGCAGATAATTATAAATTAAATAAATAACCAAAATTAAAAAATAATTTCATAAAAAACAAAAAAATTAAATAGTTTAAAATTATAATAAAATAAATTCACTTTCTTGCTATTTTCTCACACTTTCTCTTTAATTTTTTAGCCTACCAAACATTTAAACATACAAAAATCTTATGTTCTCACACTTTTTCTCTCATTTTTTTAGCTTACCAAACATTTTTTTAAAAAAACTTGTACAAAGAGAGTATAAAAACAAATTCATACAAATCATTAATAAACAAATACCTAAATTCATACAAATGAGATCTAAAAGAAAAAAAATTAGATTTTCTTTTCTTCTCTCAAACTTTCTCAGCATCCAAACACCCATAATAATTTGGGCAAGAGAAAAAGAAGAAAAAAAAAGAGGCTGATAAAATTTGGACCCTAGAGAAGAAGAAGATGAAGAAAAGGAAAAAAAAAAGGAGATGGGGTCTGCGAAAATTTGGGTGCAAGAGAAGAAAAAGAAAAAAAGGGAGTTGGGGTGCGAAAATCTGGGCAAAGAAAGAGAAGAAGAAGAAGAAGAAAAAGAAAAAAAAAGGTGGGGCTGAGAAAATCTAGGTAAAGAAAGAGAAAAAGACAAAAGAAGAAATTCTAGGCAAAGAAAGAGAATGACAAAGAAAAAGAAGAAAAAGAAAAAAAATGGTAGGAGCACAGAAAGAGAAAAAGAAAGAAAAAGAAGAATAAGACGGAAAAAAGAAGAATATCTAGCAAAGAAAGAAAAGAAGAAGAAAATGTGGAAATTGGAAAATGTGGGGGTAGTGACTATTTTTTATTTTTTAATTATATTTATTCATTTTTATTTGATAGATTTTATAATTTAAAAAAAATAATTTGATTTTGATTATAAAAATATATATATTTTAGTTATTAAATATTATTTTATATTATACATGTGGCAATGACAACTTATTTCAGTCAGGTCACGTCAATGCCACATAAACACCATTAACAGTGTTAACAAGTGGGTAGTAATGGAGATTCGCTTTTAACTCGTTTGGGTATATTCTCTGCTGAAAAAAAAATTGGATGTAAAAGTGTAACACTGCGAAAACATTGAGTATTTTCGCCTCTAAAATTCCTACTATATTTAATTAATAAAATATAAAATTCTTATGCAGTCAACAAACATACCCGTGCCTAATCTAATACTTGAATATTTAAATTCTTAGTACTAAAAATTCAAAATAAAAATAATAAAGTTCATATGAAATATTTAAAATTTTAGACGAAAATGGACATTAAGTATTTTTTACAACTTTAATTAATTAGTTATTTCGTATAGATAACTGGAGTCTGGAAAGTGAAGTTATGTTCAACAAAGGACATATAGTTTGTGCCTAGGAAACACTGCTTCAGTGCCATACTCATACCCTGCTAAATTGCTAATCAAGGCAATTTTTCATCATTCTTGGCATGACTCGTTAAAGAAGTTTAGGATTGGAGCTTGTTTATTTATTTACTACTCGTTTCAAGAACAAGCACTACTGTTTAATACCCTTCGGCTGTTCAA
This sequence comes from Humulus lupulus, assembly GCF_963169125.1. Classification (NCBI taxonomy): domain Eukaryota; kingdom Viridiplantae; phylum Streptophyta; class Magnoliopsida; order Rosales; family Cannabaceae; genus Humulus; species Humulus lupulus. The sequence continues at coordinate 41,888,387 of NC_084796.1, forward strand.
AGACTTGATGTTTAGAAGAATATCACCTTTGATCCACGGAAAGCTCAGGCAGTTCCGGCCTTTGTGGAAATAATCAGGGTGGCAAGTCACATGATACCACGCCGAGGTCATCTGCTGGTGATTTCCCACTTCACAGCTGCTTTGAAACCATCCTCGGGCTTCATTGTGCAGATTCTTCAATGCCAGTAGAATCCGATCCTTGGTGTCACCATATCTCCTGTTATCCCGCTGCAAATAGGCTGCCTTCTTTCGGATATTGCCTGTCAGTACTTCATCCTCAGTCTCCAATCCATAGTAGTTCATTATGCCACTCAGTCTCTCCATATACATATCTCTGTGTCTCTCAGCAATGACAGTGAAGTCCTTGAACCCACTCACTTCTAGATCGCAGTCATATGTTGCTCGAGCAACCTCCTCTGACCAAACCAATTTTGAACTTCCTTGAACATCAGAATTGATCATTGCACGATAGAGTTGTCCCAATACCCCATTGGAGATGTACATGGGTTTGTCTAGCCTCTCCATGAAATCTGGAAATTCCCTAGGCTTTAAAGCCTTTGGCATTTCAGCAGGTGCACCAGTCTTCGCAAAGTCGACAGCCATGGAGTGCAAATTTGCTAGTTGCAGGCACTTTTCACTAAAGGCTTTATCTGGTTCGCGATCAGCATGGACTAAATGAGCAGTAGAGATGGCACCCAATGTGTCATTGATCATGTAGTCAACAAAAAACTTTTGAATTTCCTGCAGGACTAAATAATTTCACTAAAATTTTCCAACTTTTGTATGTAATTCAGTTTCAGGAGTATTCAGTATCCCTAGACGCCTATTTAAAGTTTTGAGATTACCTCTATGGTCACGTCATGAGCCATTATACGAGGTCTTCGTCCAGTGTAGTCCATGGGGGGTGCAGTTTGAGGTGGGATGAGACTAGTGTCCCAACTTATGAAAAACAAGTCCCCATCAAGATCACCACCAGAGCACTCATTCGGATGAGGCCTGCAAAGTGCAAACCATGAAGAAGATGTGTAACACTTAAAATACTAACCACCTATGCCACAATTATTAAGAAAAGAAAAAGCCACGGCAAATTCAATACTCGTGACATCAACTTCTGCTTTAATACTAGTTTAGGCTGCAATCACAGTTTTGTTAATTTCACCTAAATGAGGACAATATTTTTAAAGTAATACATTAGCACTTCTATGAATAAAATTATACCTTTCTCCTTTCTGAGGGAAGATGAGACAATCCACCAAGCCCTTCTCTTCTAATTCTACTTTGTATATAGCCTCAAGCACCCTGACATCACCAGGATGAAGACAAGGGTTTTTTGTGACAGCAACCTTCCCTAAAACAATACATGTTTCATCCTCCACCTTTCTGAAGAATTCCTGATCCCCTGCTTGCAGCTCTTCTCTTGTCATGCTTATGCGGACAAAGATCTGACCATAATCTAAAATACCAGTTTCATCCAAGCATCCAATAAGCACACGACCCTTGGGGACGAATATTCGACACCTAGTTTTTAGATCAGTCAACTGGTTTTCATAATAGGATTGAAGCATCATAGAAAGGTAAGGTTCCATATTTGGCTCATAACCTTGAAGTAACATCTTTACTAAGATATTAGATTTATCAGTGCCATTTAATTTCTCTAAGACATTTAGTGCTGCCTCTTTATCTATCCGCATTTTCCCCAAAAGACGCAATTGTTCGTGTTGCAATGCTAGGAAACTTTCATCCTTCACGCCCAGTGTAGACAAGAGGGTAACAATTTCTCGATTCAGAAAACAAGGCATGGCGTCACTCCATTTGGTGACATTAAGCATTCTATTCTTTGATTCAAATTTAAGCATACTACTACGTAGGGAAAGCTTCCGAAAGGAATTACGATCAACAGCAATCACCCCTTTATATCCACCAAATCGAATTTGAAATGCTGAAGGTGTATGGTTCAGCCCACATTTCTGTGCAACTTGCCTGGCAAAAGGCAAAGAAATTTTCCCAATGCCATCTGAGAAACAGTAGTTAATACCATCATTATTTATTTCTACATCAGGAATAATCTCTACATCTTGCACTGGGACAGTAAGAGTTTGTGTTGAGGAACTGAACAACTGACCCATCCTTGCTGCACATTTCGAAATACTACGAATCTTGCTAAAACAGCCCATCCACTCTCTAATATCTCCTGCTTTTACATTTTCATTAGAAGCAAACATCCAAACAGAATTTGATCTGAGTTGACTAGCCGAGAAAGCAAGAAACTCATATCTTTTTGATCCAATTACAATCCCATCTCGAAGAATTGACAGTATGCGATGATATAATGCTGTCCTATAAGGTTTTGTAAACATGCCTTGTTCGATGCTTGTAGTGATGGCATTAGGAGGTAACTTACTCCAATCTTCTTCAACGAAAGTCACTCTCAAAAAATCATTAGCATATGATGCATAGTGTTTCACAACATAGTTGAACTTTTCAAGCTCAGGACCCATGCAAACAATCTTCAATGGGGTAATCAAAGCTCTGTGACAACTCATGACGTTAGTCTCAGTTAGTTTTTTGTTGGCTGAAGGACTTTTAACAGTTTTCTCTAAGATATGTGCATGAGTCTTGACAAACGACATTGGATTATAGCAAGTGGACTTGAGCTTCTGCAGCTTCTGAAGAACCGCTTTCAAGGTTTCTACGCTTAAACTACTGAAAAGCTCAATGAGATTACTATCTACAGCAGCCAAACTAATATTTTGGGTATGTACAAGAGAATTAAGCTGAAAAAAGGTTTCATATCCTAAACTATCATTTGAAGGAAATTTTAAAAGGGGAACTGTTTCAGAGACATTACAATACTCTTCACCTCCTTCTAAGATAAAATCTTCTACATCTACTTGTCTATAATAAGGGAAACATTTAAAAGTATCAGAAGCTAAAAAGTTTTCCTTCAATGCCCAATAAAATGAGGTTGAATGACCAATTGATTTTAACCCAGAAAAATCTGTAGTACGAACCCAAACAAACTCAACATTTTCTTTGCAAATATGATAACGATCAGCAATAAATTTCGAAGCTATTCCAGGCCCAGAGAATCTCCTATAGATCTTTGGTCCATATTTTAGCTGAGGAAAAAAAAACCGAACAGCCCAGAAAATTCAAAAGATAGTTTCATAATCTGAACAGAAGAATTTTAAAGAAAGAAAATACCTTTAAGAGAATGGAGAACAGATTCTCGCCATCCGAACAGTACCCAACACTCTCCAAAATATCCTCAAACCTAATTTCTATCTTGTAACACTCTTCTCCTTGCCATACCCAGAACTCTACCCTGCCCCTTTCGGGCATAACCCATGCTCGTACACCCTCCCAAGACTCCAACACGCTCATCCGACCCTCCGCTAGCATGAAACCCACGTGCAAAACGCCGTCTTCGAGGCGGTGTTTGGGGTCCGTGGGCTGTACGACGATGTCGTCGTAGGATTCGGAAATTCTGAGGGTGTGAGACTGGAAAATGAGTGCGCTTTGGAGGGAGAGAGAATGGGCTTTGGACTTTGCGAGGAGGGTAGTGAACTGGACCCGGCCAAAACCACGGGACTTCCAGTTCTTGCGCTCGGTCATGATTTCGAGGGCGAAGACTGAGTCGGGACCGAGTTTGGACTCGAGGAAGGTCATGAGGTCCTGAGCTATGGCAGTTTGAGGAATGTTTGAGACTCGGACAGTGGTTCTCTCTTTGCCATTCTCCACGGAAGCCATGGTTGAGCGAGAAAGCTTGAGACTGAGCGAGTGAATGTGATGCGGCGTTTTGGATGGGTCAGCTATTGGTGCGGAATAAAAAACAGCTAATCCGTCCGACCCCGCTAACAAATCAAAATCCGTCAGCTTTCATCTCGCCTGATAAAATCCGGAGTTGCAATAATATAAAGAAAGCCTAACCCCAACTAAAATTTGGACTTGCATTAATATAAAGAAAGTCCAAACCGCAACTAAAATTCGGAGTTGCAATAATATAAAGAGAGTCAAACCCTCAACTAATAAAACTAAAAACAAAAGATATCAAACCAAATATAGACTAGAGAAGCATGGGCACATTAGACTACAATACAGATGTAGAAAGATGTGATTGCTGAAAAGTTCTCACCCACCCACAAAGTTCCAATCAAGCCCAACCAAAATCGGCAACCTAACAAATTCTCTGATCATAAGTTGCAGCTTGGATTGATTTCTGATCTCCCTCCAAAATCAACTTTCTAATCTTTACCACGAACTCTGGCGTCCTACAACAACAATGCTCTCCGATCAAAAATACAAGAAAAAGAAATAATTATTAATACTTGGATTCGATCAGATAATATCCAACAAACATTCAATCTTCTGCATAATTTATATTTATGATAAAAATAGTTTCCTAATCAACATAGGTCAATGGCCACGTTAAGCTACCTCTCTAGAGTTTTTTTTTTATTTTTAATGTAGAAGTTGTGATTCACTTAGAGATAAAGAGAGGGAAAAACTACTTATGTGGAGAAAAAAAATGGGTGCATAAAGGAAGTCTTCTATTAAAGGAGTCATCTTTTGAGTGGCTATTGACTACTTGCACAAATTTAGAAAAGTTAACTCATGTAATGTTCTATCCCCAAGAATTCAAACTAAAATAATTGAATGAGATTGTCTTAATGCTATAATTTCTAAAATCACCAGAAGACCTTGCTTCTACTTGTGGGGTTGGCATAAGAGATATTAGACAATTATATGTAATAGATTTAGATATGTTGAATATTGTCATTGTCCAAGGAAGGACAATAAGGGTGCTTTTTCGCTTGTTCAATTGACTATCACTTTGGATTCTAATACTGTTTGGTGGCCTAGTTTTCCAAGTGTCATTTCATCTTATGTAATTATTGTCTAGCTTTCATCGGTGAAATTATTACCATTAAAATAATAGTTAGTAATTCTTTTGCAATTACAATTTATAGAAGTTTTATTGAAATTGAAATAAAATGAAACAGGCAAAAATAAATACATTAATATAAATTACAAAAAAAATCAAATGACAATCTTGAATGTAGTTTTGAATATACAAAATATGCTTATAAAATCTTCAAAATTGGGAATTGATCATGACACATATACTTACTGAAATAATCAGTAATAACAAGGTAACCAGTTACCCTAAACACAAAAAAAGCCAGATGCTGGAAAATACATTGAAAAAGTAACCAGTTACCTATAGCTTACCTCTACTAATTACTTCGTTATTGTCAGAATCCTTTGAGACTAAATTTTTGAGTTTGATTAATATATTTTTTATGGTACTAAGTTCACAAAAAAGAGTAACCATTATCGATATGTAAATTGTTAACTTGGGTTAGTATGAAATTATCTAGAGTAAGCAATTACCAAAACAAATATCAAAGAAGAAAGTAATTAATAACCTTGATATATCATAAAAAAAATATATATATTATATGGGGCAACAGGTTACCCTGATATTAAAAAAAACTTTACTTGAATTAGTAAAACACTATTTGGGATAACTAGTTACCTTTAAAAAAGTGTAATTAAATTCATAAAACACTACAAGGCGTAACACGTTACCCTATTATTAAAAAAAATCTTAACTTGAATCAGTAAAACATTATAACTTAACTTGAATTAGTTAAACATTATCTGGGTAACCTGTTACCTTGCTTTAATTAATAATAATAAAAAAAAACTTAACTTGAATCCATAAAACATTGTATGGCGTAACTCATTACCCTTCCTATAACCTAAATCACTACTATCAATATATGTTTTTACAACTAAGGTAATCGGTTACCATCTATCTTCAGATCTGCAATAGGTAATTGGTTACCTTAATGTTCTGATATGTGTATATTTATGGGTTCTTAAGGTAATCGATTACCTTCACATTCTGGTATGAGTGTATATTTCTGGGTTCTTTATGGTAACCGGTTGCCTCCACGTTCTGATATGTGTGTATATTTCTGGGTTATAAGATAAGATCATGTATTTTTTTTCCCTTCAAATTTAATGTTTTTTTTCATATTTAATATAACTAATTCGTGACCCCTCGTATGGTAACTAGTTACCCCTCTTATGGCAGAAGGTTACTCCTTTTAGGGTAATTGGTTACCCCTCCTGATACATGTTATTTAACCTAGTTCTATGATTTTTTTATATACCTGTGAAAAATCAATAAAGTAATTGGTTACATTTCCTAGACTTTGGAAAAAAACATACAATCTAAAAAAAGGGAAAAAAAGTTTATAATAAATAAAAAAAATGATAAACACAATTCATATTTTAAAAAAAAAAAGAAAAAAAATTATAAAACAACCAAAGAAAAATTTAATATAAAAAATAGTTATATAAAAATAAAATAAACTAAAATAAATAAGAATCAAATTACAAACATACCCTTCTAAATTATTAAAACTTGATTAAGAGTAAAAATATGTCATAAACCAACTTTTATACAAAAATATGGGAAAACAAACCCATAAAAGTGAAAATTCTTAAAAAAAAACCATAGATTAATTTTTTTTTTAAAAAAAAGCCATATTTTTGCAAACTCTATTAAAAAACTCATATAAAATGTAATTTCCTTTTTTTTTTTTTGTATATTCATTTTTAGTAATAATCTAAATATAAAAATACAACCCATAAATGACTCATTAAAAATTATAAAGTTTGTGACCATTTTAATATGTTTGATAAATATATTGGATTTTGGGATAAGAATAATTGTATTCTTTATATTTATACATACATATATATATATATATTTATGGTAGTCCAAAGATTTAAATTTTTTTTAATGAAAGTTTTCGTTGCTATGAGATTAATGGTGATAACTTAGCGATTGTATATAAAAACTTGTTTAGGAAAAATAGATGAAGAAATATATAATGTTACTTGTATTGATGATTTAACACTAGTGAAATTTTTATTAACAAAACTCAAACTGTTGAAATTATTAATGTGTGGATTGATGAGTTCAATACAGTTTATAATTTGTATAATTTAGATAATTATTAGAATTTTTTTGTAAAGTTTGAGATACTATAATATTTAACAAATTATTATTCATGATGACATTGATGAGTAAATATGGTATAAGTTTGAAGTTTATAGTTTACAATTTTTTGTTTTTTTAAATATCATAAATTGATAATTTTGACATTTAAATCAACCCAACCTGCCCATAAAACCGCATAAATCCGCCCATAAAAAAACCGTCCAAACCGCACACTTGTTGGGCAGTTATGAGTTGCATTTTTCTCAAACTGCCAAATAAAAAAACCGCACAAACCGCTCAAAACCCACCCAACCCGCCCGCCGAGTACCCCTAATCAGCATAGCTCATGCCAAATCCATGCCAACAAACGTAAAACCCAAATGACAAATATAATATGATACTATTGTAAAATTCTTTATTGGCATATTTGACAACATTGACAAAATTAATTAAAGGAGAATTTTTGAAATGGGTAGTTTCCTGTTTTGTTGAAATGTGTCTTTTTATAATCAGATTATTATATATATGTTAATAAAATAAATATATAATTTCCTATAAAATAATATTTTTTCTTGAATTGGAAATTATTGGTATTTATTTTATTTTTTGATCTTATTTATTTGTCCAGAAATCGTGTACAGCTTGCAGAGATAATGTATATATTGTTTCCTTATTTATTTAGGAAAACTGGGTTTAAAAAACTGTCCAGGTTCAATGAATATGTTTGAACAGATTGCCAGTCTGTTTGAACAGATTCTGATTTTCCTGTTTTGGAAGATTTTCCATTTATTGGCTGATTGGTTTCTGATTTGTTTTCCACGACCTAAAGGAATTCTAAAAAGTATATAATCATCCTTATGTCATTGGTTTTTGATCATCTCTCTTGGTGTATTATTTTCCAAATATTTTTCAAGTTTTAGAGAGACTTTTTATTATGTGAAGAACTTGAGTCCAGCAAGTTCTTAGTGGTTTATTACAGTGTACTTCTGTGTTGTTTTCTTTGTGTTAATTGTGCAGGTTGAACACACTTGGACATTGTTCATCAAGCTTCGGGAGAAGTCTTGTTCGTGAGTCACTTTTCGGGAGGAAAAGTTCAAGTGTTATGATTTGAAGGGAGTTCAAGATCATAGCACTTCAAAAATTTGATTAGGAGTTTAGATTACAACAGTTGCGACAAATTCAAGTGGGAGTCTTTATTTGTATAAGTCAATTTGGTTTTGTAATCGTTTAGATATTCTTCTAATAAATTTCATTCTCTGGGCGTGGCCCCGTGAACTAGTAGCAATATGTAAAGATTGCTGACACCACGTATAATTTCGTGTGTTCTTTACCTTATGTTCGTTTTTATCTTCTGGTGATAAACTGTTTAAACATTTCTGGTTTCTGTTCAAACAGTTTCTGTGTCCATTTAAAAATTTCCGTAACTGTTCAACAATTAATTATTTAATTTGAATAATTAAGTTGGTAATCATAAAAAACGGAATTTCAATTGGTATCAGAGCCAGGTTCACTAAACTCTTACTGAGATCTTGTGGTTATTTTCCGTTTGATTTATTTTGTGTGAAATGTCTTTCTTTGCAGAAGGTAGTTCGGTGTCTCGACCTCCATTGCTAAATGACTCAAACTATCCATATTGGAAAGTTAGGATGAGAGCTTTTGTGGATGCCAAAAATCCACCAAATAAAAAATCTCTAGTCCCTGGTTGGAACACAGGGATAAAGGTCACTTAGTCATGCTATTGGGCTCGAGCCTGTAGGCCTTGTTGAATACAGGAGATCGTCTCATGAGAAACAACACGTTATGAGCCATAAGGTTTGGCCCTGCTAAGCTAAGGGGCCACAATGAATACTGCAAGAGGATAGGTGCATAAGGCCCTCACATAGTGAGGTCCGACGTGCCCGCGCGAGGTTGACAGGCTCATGGGTCAAGATGCACTCACACACGTAAACGCTGCCAAAGACACCCGAGACATACACCTATCTGCATGCAAAGGGCACCAAGTACCCAGGCACCTCACGAGACCCCCGGTCTCGCGAGCCTATCACCCGCATTTCACGAAGAGACACTTGGGGTGCTACGAGTGTCTCTCGCCCATGACCCACGAGCCCACCTTGCACCTCGCGAGGAATAGTCTCGCATCTGGAGGCACGCCGTGCACCAAGGGTGTCGCCCACCCATGCGTCTCGCGCAAGAGGCGCGCCTCGCGCTTGACGTCTTGCCCCCAAGCCTCGCACAGCAAGGCCATGCGCCTCACGCCTGGCGTCTCGCCCCCAAGCCTCGCACAGCGAGGCCATGCGCCTGGCGTCTCGCCCCCAAGCCTCGCATAGCGAGGCCGTGCGCCTCGCACCTGGCGTCTCGCCCCCAAGCCTCGCACAGTGAGGTCATGCGCCTTGTGCCTGGCGTCTCGCCCCCAAGCCTCGCACAGCGAGGCCATGCGTCTCGCACGCCTAAGGGCCTCGCCCAGGTGCGTCTCGCGTGGGCGTTCCCGTGACCTCGCCCAGGTGCATCTCGCGTAGGCATCCCCATGGCCTTGCGCCTCACGCAGCCGTAGCCTCTGTCTCGCGAAGCCGTCTCGCGCGCCTAAGGGCCTCGCCTAGGTCCGCCTCACGTAGGCATTCTCAAGGCCTCGCCCAGGTGCGCCTCACGTAGACATTCCCATGGCCTCACGCAGCCGCAGCGTGGGTCTCGCACCAAGCAGCCCTCGGCCATGCACCTAAAGCCTTACGACATGGGTCTCGCACCAAGCACCCCATGGCCTCCCACCAAGGGTCTCGCGCATGAAGACTGCAAAGCAATGGTCTCGCAAGGTGAGATCCTAATCACATGCATACGCGTCATGCCAGACCGCACACGCAGTAGGCCCCATTGAAGAGGCCTTACCTCCTTTACTGAGGAAAGCGCCACCAATGGGGCATCACTCTCCCTGTGAGTCCCATGAGATTTAAAGTCAGAAAGGGCCTCACAACGATTCGACATGAAGTCAGGAGAGACATGGAGTGAGCCTACAGACCAAGAAGAGTCAAAGTATGGATACGGTGTCCATGCCAGACAGGTAGTGGCAGTACAAGAATGGTACATGGTCAGGACTCCCTCAGCACGCTTATGAGGTCCGTACCAGACAAGTAGTGGAGGCATAATAAGGCACCAAGACAGGAGCACTTTTGCAGACCTCTGACACGTACTAGAGCAGACCACCACTCTACCAGCACCACTACCACCTGTGGTGTTAACTTTAGCAGTGTACTCAAGTACTATTTTGTCCCGAGGGACCACCATGTATAAGGGGGCCATTAGAGCCCAGCTAGAAATAGAGCTTGACCCCTCAGAATAGGGGGTTGGAAAATTCATTGTAGGTTCGAAGCTATTAAGCAATATACAGTTTTTACTCCATTGTTGATCTGTGTTGATCCTTCCATAAGTCCATTCTTAGTTCTCATCTGAATATCACTTGACTTATCTTTGAGTTTTCCGATCTAATTTCATTGACGAGATTTCACTGTCAACAGTTTGGCGTCGTCTGTGGGAAGAACAAGCATCAAGCCAGCGTTCTTCCATTACTTCCAACAAAGAAAAATGCTAAGGCATTCAAAACGCCTACTGCAGCTACAAGATGATGAGGTTCGCCGGGACAGAGTAGAGAGGAGGGCTTCCAAGAAAGACCCCCCACCGCCTAAGCATGGAGGTAGGCCGGAGGATCCTCCTCCCCCAAGGGAGGAGAAGGAAGCATCGTCCCCGACTATCCGACCCGACGGAGGTCATTCAGAGCCGCCAGTGCATCCACTTCACCGACCCCTGGTGGAACCACACTCAGGCCACCAAGACCAAGGACCATCCACGCACAGGCCAGACAAGGGTCCCATGGTGCACTCGATAAGTTCCAGCTCAAGGACTCGTTTATACAAGGATGAGATTCAAGAGTTACATAAAAAGACTCGAAGGCTAGAAACCACGATAGAGAGCATGCAAGAGGTCTTAAACGACCTACTGCAAGGGAAGTCGAGCATACCCCTTCCTAAGCATAAAGAGAAGGAGCGCGAAAAAGGGGAAAACACTGCCCCTGTAGACGATGGGAGAACCCAACTTTCCACCAGTAAAACTCCCCAGACAAAGTACCATGAGGGGTCTAGATCGACGAAATGCCCCCAAGAGCAAAAGTGGAGGGAAGACGATGGTCGTAGGATCGAATTTATTAAGCAATATACAGTTTTTACTCCATTGTTGATCTGTGTTGATCCTTCCATAAGTCCATTCTTAGTTCTCATCTGAATATCACTTGACTTATCTTTGAGTTTTCCGATCTAATTTCATTGACGAGATTTCACCGTCAACAGCTTTCATAAAAGCTCAAGATGAGAAAGCATGGAGAGCAATTTTGTCTGGATGGTCCCCTCCTACTAAAAAAGGTGAAGATGGAAGCACAATTGTAAAATTTGAACTTATTTGGGATACAGAAGAAGAAAAATTATCCAGTTATAATGATAAAGCTCTTCACGCCATATTTAATGGTGTTGGAGAAAGTTTTATAAAACTTGTTTCCACATGTGTCTCAGCTAAAGATGCTTGGACAATTCTTCAAACTCAGTTTTAAGGAACTGTAGATGTTAAAAGGTCTAGATTTATTATGTTACAAACTAGGTTTGATGACCTTAGAATGTCTGATTCGGAAACATTATTTGAATTTTATGAGAGATTATCTAATATTTCTAATGAGTATTTTGCACTTGGTGAGAAACTTGATGATTCTGTTCTTGTTAGAAAAATCGTTCGAGTTCTTCCTAATAGGTTCAATGTTAAACTCGCTGCTATGGAAGAGGCAAAAAACTTCAGTACTATGAAGGTAGAAGAGTTGATGGGGTCACTTCGTACCTTTGAGTTAAATCAAAAGATTCGTCAAAAAGACAAGCCAAGTACTTCCAAAGAAAAAGAGAAAACCATAGCTTTCAAGAGCACTGAAAAAGAAGTGTCAGATGATGAAGATGGTGATAATGAAATGGCAATGCTTGCAAAGAATTTTCGAAAATATATGAATAAGATAGGAAACAAGAAATTCAATGGCAAGATGACAAAAGGTAATCCTTCTTCTCTTAAACCTTTTCAAACTAATAAAAAGGGTATTCAGTGCAGGGAATGTGAGGGATTTGGTCACATCCAGTCTGAATGTGCAAACACCTTGAAAAAGAACAAAAAAAGTATGATTGCTACTTGGAGTGATAATGACTCTGAAAGTAGTGAAGATGAGGAAGGTAATGTCGCTCTCACTTCTATTTTGCCTGTTTCTAAATTTGAAAATGAAAAAATTGTTTGCTTAAATAATGTTTCAAAAGATGACGAAAATACTGATAGTGATGAATCTGAATTAAATGATGAATCTTTGAGTGAATCTTACAAAAAGATGTATGCTTCATGGGTGAAAGTGTGTTATGAGAATCGGTCATTGGTAAGTAAAAATAAATATTTATCCTTTGAAATCAAACAACTTACTGACTTAAATGAAAAATTTGAAAAAGAAATAATTTTAAAAAAATGTTGAAATTAATAAGTTGTCAAAAGATTTGGATACTCTTGAGAAAAATGTTTGAATGCTTAACCCCGGTTCTACTGTTTTTGAGAAAATTCAGAATGCAGGTCAAAGAAGTCATGTGGGACTTGGTGCTTCAAATTCTCAAAAATCAAAGAAAACTGTCTTTATCTCAGCTGGGATGCTATCGTCTGATGTTCCTGTGTCATCTTCACTGAAATTTGTTGCATCCAGTTCTCAGATTGTTCCAACAGAATGGGCACAATTAGCAAGAAAATCCAATGGAAAATTGGAAAAATTCATTCCAATTTGTCATTTTTGTGGTAGGAAGGGTCATATTCGTCCTAAGTGTTTTACTCTTATGAATTTTTCCAAAAATGAATATTTTGAAAAATTCAATTATTTTGATAATTTCAAAAGAGTAAAAAAGGAAAATGTTCAATCAAAGAAAATATGGATAAAAAAGAATAATTGTTTTGCTGGTTTTACTAGTGAATATGATAGATCTGCTTCTTCATACTTTTAGTATTTTGACAGTGGTTGTTCAAGACATATGACAGGTGACAAGTCTATTCTTACAGACATAAAGCCTATGCATTGTGGGTCTGTTACTTTTGGCAATGGAATTGAGGGTAATGTTCTTGGAATTGTTACTCTTAACTTTGAAGGGTTGCTTAGAATCAAAAGAGTGTTACTTGTGGAAGGACTTAAAGCTAATCTTCTAAGCATAAGTCAAATTTGTGATCAAGGTTATACTGTTAACTTTGATAAAGAGAATTGTTTTGTTTTAAACAAGAATGGTGAGAATGGTCTTGAAGGTTATAGATCTAATGACAATTGCTACACTCTTCTGCCATCTATTATGTGTCAATCTGTTGTGAGTAATAACACTGATGTGTGGTATGCTAAACTTGGTCACATAAATTTCAAAACCTTGAAAAAATTGTCACATGCAGGGAGTGTTCATGGTTTACCTAAGCTAGGTAAAGAATCTGATGGTAAGTGCAAGAGTTGTCAACTTGGTAAGCAATTAAAAATTACACATAAAAGTGTTTCTGACATAAACACTTCGAAAGTTTTAGAATTGCTTCACATGGATCTTATGGGTCCAATTCAAATTGAGAGTTTAAATGGGAAAAGGTATATTTTTGTTTGTGTGGATGATTTTTCTAGATATACTTGGCTGGATTTATTGAAAGAAAAATCTGACACTTTTGATGCCTTTAAAACTCTTTGCTTGAAATTAAAAATCGAAAAAGATTGCAACATTGGAAAAATTGTTCGTATAAGAAGTGATCATGGTAAAGAATTTGAGAATTCTGTCTATGATGATTTTTGTAAGTCTGCAGGTATCTCTCATGAGTTTTCAGCTCCCAAAACTCCTCAACGGAATGGAGTTGTAGAAAGGAAAAACCGCACTCTTCAAGAAATGGCTAGAGTGATGCTAAATAGCAAAAAATTGACCAAACGGTTATGGACAGAAGCAATTAACACTGCTTGCTATATCATAAATCATGTTTTTCTCTGTCTAGGTACATCTAAAACATCTTATGAAATTTGGAAAGGTAAGAAACCAAGTGTGGCTTACTTTCATGTTTTTGGATGTGTTTGTTACATTTTGAGAGATAGAGAAAATCTTGGTAAATTTGATGCTAAGAGTGATGAAGGTGTGTTTATTGGATACTCTACTAATAGTAGGGCTTATTGTGTGTATAACATGAGAACCCAAACTGTAATGGAGTCAGCTAACGTTGTTATTGATGATTCCAGGGATTTTTTTTGAGTTTTCTACTGAGGAAGAAATTGAAAGGTTTATTGATGAACCTACTGAAAAACACGAAGAAGCTTGTGTCAGTGATACTACTATTGCAACGTCTGGTCCATCTATTCCAATAGACCGCGAATCCGATGAAATTGATTCTGGCAGACAGAAAATAAATTTCCAGATATTATTTTGGATGAAGTCCAAAAGGAGCCATCAACCAGAGTTAAGTTAAATTATCCAGCAGATTTAATACTTAGAAATCCAAAAGACAGTATGGTAACACGAAGAAGGTTTAGTAATGTTGTTCAATTTGTTTGTTTCTTATCTCTAATTGAGCCTAAAATGTGAAAGAAGCTTTAACTGATGAAAATTGGATTAAAGCTATGTAGGAGGAATTGGAACAATTTTTTAGAAACAAAGTGTGGATCCTTGTGCCAAGATCGTTGCATACCAATATTATTGGCACAAAATGGATTTTCAAGAATAAATCTGATGAATTTGGTACAATTGTGCGAAATAAAGCAAGATTAGTGGCACAAGGGTACACACAAGTAGAAGGAATAGACTTTGATGAAACATTTGCACCTGTTGCAAGACTTGAATCAATTAGATTATTATTGTCTATTGCTTTCTTGATTGGTTTCAGGTTGTTTCAAATGGATGTCAAATCCGCATTTCTCAATGGGATCTTGAATGAAGAGGTATATGTTGAACAACCCAAAGGATTTGAAGATCCCCATGCACCTGATCATGTTTACAAATTGGAGAAAGCTCTATATGGTTTGAAGCAAGCCCCTCGGGCTTGGTATGAGAGACTCTCTCAATTTCTTGTGGTCTCATGGATACAAAAAGGGTGGAGTAGATAAAACTTTGTTTATCGAAAATATTAAATCTAACATAATTATTGCTCAGATTTATGTTGATGATATTGTGTTTGGTTTTACTTCTGACAATGAGGTGCAGGGATTTGTGAAACAAATGAAAGAGGAATTTGAAATGAGCGTGGTGGGAGAATTGACTTATTTCTTAGGTTTGCAAGTCAAGCAGTTAGATGAAGGCACATTTATTTCTCAAAGAAAATATGCTAAGAACTTGGTAAAAAAGTTTGGACTTGAAAGTTCAAAGATTGCCAAAACACCAATGGGAACAACTGTGAAGCTATCCAAAGATGAAAATGGTGTCAAAGTTGATCCTACTCTATATAGAAGCATGATTGGTAGCCTTCTTTATCTCACTGCTAGTCGACCTGATTTGAGTTATAGTGTTGGTGTGTGTGCCAGGTACCAAGAAAATCCCATGGAGTCTCATGTTATAGCTGTCAAAAGAATCATTCAATATGTTCATGAGACTGCTGATTATGGTATTTGGTATTCAAAAGAAACTAACCCTAATCTAGTGTGTTTTAGTGATGCTGATTGGGCAGGTAACACTGATGACAGAAAAAGCACTAGTGGAGGATGTTTCTTCTTGGGAAATAATCTAGTCTCTTGGCACAGCAATAAATAGATTTCTATTTCTCTCTCAACATATGAGGCCGAATACATTGCAGCAGGAAGTTGTTGTGCACAACTTTTGTGGATGAAGCAAATGATCATGGATTATGGGTTTGATCTTGACATTTTAACTATTTTTTGTGAAAATACAAGTGCAATTAATATTTCAAAAAATCCTGTGCAACATTCTCGTACTAAACATATTGATATTCGTCATCATTTCATAAGAGAATTAGTTGAAAATAAAGTTCTTGTCTTAGAATATATTGAAACACATAAACAAATTGTTGATATTTTCACTAAAGCTCTTGATTCGATTCGCTTTGATTTCCTCCGAAAATCTTTGGGGGTTTGTTCTCTTTAAATTTTATTGTTATGGTGTTGTCCTCTTGATCAAATGTGTGTTATTTAAGGTTAAGAAAATTGTCAATCAATTTGAAAATTTTGTTGTGTGTCAAGCTGGATAATCTGACTTGTGTTTATGAGCCTTTGGTTGTATATTCTTGAGAGAAATTTAATCAATTCCTCCTAGGCATATTCGAATAAATTAATCAATGTTTAATGTTTGAGCTTCCTTTTGTGTAGCATTGTTTCAAGCTCCTGTGAAAGAATAGAGCTACCTACATCAGTGTGTGAAAGCCGTCTTTTGAGTAAGTTGGAACTTTGTAATTTAGAGTTATGAAGAGGATACGCTACCATAGAAAAGGGCTACCACTGGTGTAGTGTGACAACATCTTCATGGGTTACAATTATTTTTAATTTCTAAAAAGACTTATTTGTCATTGGGCAATGTTCCCTTGCATACACTGTCACACACTTATGCTTGAAACTATGTGTGTAAGACTCATACATGTTGATTGATTCACTTAAGAATATGTGCTTGTGACTGAATTGTGGTTTATTTCTCTCGAATATTCTTTCTAATTTTTTATTTTCACAAGTGTTCTTATCCATGGTATACACTAACACTTATTTTCATTTGCTTGATTTTATTCTTATCAGGATAACTCACATTGATCAAAGCAGAAATTTTATATTGAGCTTATTTTTGGGCATTTTATAATATAAAATAATTTTTTTTTTATTGACAAGGAAATTCATGATGGACTGAATCTTTGTGGTAATTATGTGAAATTATGCATTTATTTTGTGTGATTTAATATATTCTTTATTTCTAAGGATTTTATTTTTGTCTTCTTTCTCAATTTGGAATACCATGATTTGTATCTTTATTGTCTTGTACCTTGTTTATAATTGTTAAAAAAATAAAAAAGGTCAATAAGAAGATCGTGTGGGGTATTTTTTTTTTCTGGTTACCTTTTTTGGATTGGCATTTTATATCTATTTCCTTGTATAAAATAAAAAAAAAAGATAAGTTTTTATGTAGATCGTGTGTCTTAAAGGTTGTTTCCTTTTATTTGTTCATTAAAACAACTTTTTTTCAAAAAAAAGAGGAAACCTCTTATTGCCGTGGGTGTCCAAATTGGGTAAGTGTTGCCCTTAAAAAGCTTGCCATTTCCTTTTTTCTTCTCACCCACGATCTCTCTAAGTCACTTCTTCTTCTTCTAATTTTTTTTCTCTCATTTTTTTTTTGTAAGTGCTTTCTGTTTTTCAGAGAATAAACAATGGTGAGAACTCGTGGTGCTTCCTCTAAGAAGATCCCTGCTTCTCAATCCAGGAAGGTGCCATCTCCATTGCCACCTCCATCTGTGTCAACGACACCTCCATCTGTTCCAGCACCTGCCTCATCTGTTGGAAAGACTTGCAAATCCAAGGCGTGCAAGAAGGTGTTCTCCCTCTCTCATGAACACCCCATGGTGTTTCCAGATATAACAGCTGACATTGTTGATGTTGCACCACCATCTGAAGTGGTGGTGCCCTCTTGAGCCAAGAACCCATCTCCTCTTCCGATTGATTCATCTCTGACGGCTAGGGTAAAATCAAAATCTGTTTCATCTTCTTCCAAAGCTGCTGCTGCTGGGTTACTCAAACTGCCCTTGAAGCCGAGCCAGTCCACAAAAAAATCTGTGGCTCCCAAAAGGAAATTGGGGTTGGACACGTCTTCTTCCCCCTTGACTGCTGCCAAGAAAAGATTGAAGGCTCATCCCCCTTCTCTGTTTTCCTCCGAATCTGACCCTGAGGAAGAAAAGTCTGAATCTGAAGCAACCCATGATACCACCTTATCTGATGAAACGGTTCCTGACAATGCAGAATCAGAGGCTGAGTCTGATGAGCCAGAAAAAGAAGACATTGTCCCCTCTGAACAAGAAGTCGAATCTGACTCAGAACCAATTGCAACTCCTTTGTCATCCAAGGCTAAAGGGAAGAGACCTATTTCTGATCCTACACCTTCTCCAAAACATTCAGGTGTAAATTTCAAACCTTATTCTTCAACTTTTTGTTATAATGATAATGCTCGTGATATGGTTCTCTATGCTCAAAGGAAATTTATCATTGGGAGAAATTATGTCTTGAGTGATCATCGGCCTTATGGTGTGCTAACAATGCTTCAAGATCGAAAATGGACATGTTCTTTGGTTAAATTTACTAGTTTTGTGGATAGAATAGTCAAGGAATTCTATGCCAATCTTACTAATGAAATTATTGAACCTAAATCTTCTCTGTATAATAAAGTGTTTGTTAGGGGCCATTGGTTCTCTTTTCCCCCTTAAGACATTGCCCATGCTGTGCATCTTCCTCTTGATGTCGAGGATGATGATGATCTTGCCTCTCTTGACAAGGATACGATTATCATTGAATTAGTAGGGAAAAAAATGGTATGGCCATCTAATACAGTCATCTCGGTCTCTAATCTCACCTACACTTATGCTGTCCTCCATAAGTTTACCACAACGAATTGGAAGCCAACTTCTCACACCGCCACTATCTCATTTGACATGGCCTCATTTTTATACAAGGTGGGGGACCTGTATTGGTATAAATTTGGCTATGGTCATCCATGATCAAATCATTGGGTTTCAAAAAGGTCATAGGAAAAACTTGAATCTTCCTTTTCCTCAAGTTATTTACAAAGTGTTGAGCATGCAGAAAAAAGATATCCAATGTGATCAAGAAGACTTGGTGGCTCCCACTACTGCTGCTTCCTACAGGGCCTCTGCTCCTCCTACTAAAGTCACTGATGCTCCATCAACTAAGAAAGTCAAGCCCCAATCTCTGAAGTTTGCCTCGGATGACATTCCTCATGCATCCTCCTCTGTTGCCACAGATTCAGGACTTGTTGCAACAGAAATCGCTGCTGTTCGAGCCTCTGTTGATTCTTTGGCTGGTCGAGTGATGTCAATTGAAGGACTGCAACGTTCTGTGTTGGAGGCTGTTCAATCTCTGTCCAAAGATCCAGTCATTTAGTTTTATTTTAGTCTTTGTCTATTCAACATTGATACTCTCTTTTGTTTTATGGTTTATAGTTCTTTGGCTTCTTTGAAAGACACAAAGGGGGAGAGTAGATACTTCCGAAAACCTGTTTGTTTGTTGTTTTGTTTAACTTTGGACCTTCTTATTTTGAGGGGGAGTTAAGTCTAGTTTCTTTATATGTTTGTTATAAGTTAATGCATGTTTGTAGGGGGAGTTCTTTCTCTTTACTTGTCACTAACATTTGTGTTGCAGGTTTTTGAATTAATTTTGTCTATCAAATTGCCAAAGGGGGAGATTGTAAAATCCTTTATTGGCATATTTGACAATATTGACAAAATTAATTAAAGGAGAATTTTCGATATGGGTAGTTTCCTGTTTTGTTGAAATGTGTCTTTTTATAATCAGATTATTATATATATGTTAATAAAATAAATATATAATTTCCTATAAAATAATATTTTTTCTTGAATTGGAAATTATTGGTATTTATTTTATTTTTTGATCTGGTTTATTTGTCCAGAAATCGTGTACAGCTTGCAGAGATAATGTATATATTGTTTCCTTATTTATTTAGGGAAACTGGGTTTAAAAAACTGTCCAGGTTCAATGAATCTGTTTGAACGGATTCCCTTGAGTAGATTCTGACTTTCCTGTTTTGGAAGATTTTCCATTTATTGGCTGATTGGTTTCTGATTTGTTTTCCACGACCTAAAGGGATTCTAAAAAGTATATAATCATCCTTAGGTCGTTGGTTTTTGATCATCTCTCTTGGTGTATTATTTTCCAAATATTTTTCAAGTTTTAGAGAGACTTTTTATTATGTGAAGAACTTGAGTCCAACAAGTTCTTAGTGGTTTATTACAGTGTACTTCTGTATTGTTTTCTTTGTGTTAATTATGCAGGTTGAACACACTTGGACATTGTTCATCAAGCTTCGGGAGAAGTCTTGTTCGTGAGTCACTTTTCGGGAGGAAAAGTGCAAGTGTTTTGATTTGAAGGGAGTTCAAGATCTTAGCACTTCAGAAATTTGATTAGGAGTTTAGATTACAACAGTTGCGACAAATTCAAGAGGGAGTCTTTATTTGTAAAAGTCAATTTGGTTTTGTAATCGTTTAGATATTCTTCTAATAAATTTCATTCTCTGGGCGTGGCCCCGTGGACTAGTAGCAATATGTAAAGATTGTTGATACCACATATAATTTCGTGTGTTCTTTACCTTATGTTCGTTTTTATCTTCTGGTAATAAATGTTTAAACATTTCTGGTTTCTGTTCAAACAGTTTCTGTGTCCGTTTAAACATTTCCATAACTGTTCAACAATTAATTATTTAATCTGAATAATTAAGTTGGTAATCATAAAAAACGGAATTTCAACTATCATAGCTCAATTTCAAATATTAATTAGCAAAAGTTATTTAAAAAAATAATATCAATTAGCAATCTAGTACTCCACCCTCCCAATCTCAAATTTAGTTATTTATTTAATTTTTAATTGTTTTATTATTTTAAAATAATTTAAATATATTTTCATAATTTATAAAATAAAATAAATATTTAATTAAAACTTTAAAATAATTTTAATAAAAAAATTTAATTAATTAAAAATAAATAAAAATTGAAACTAAGGGTAAATCCATGGAAACAAGTGTAAAACCCAAATATGATACTATCATAATTCAATTTCAAATATTAATTAACAAAACTTATTTAAAAAAATATTAATTACCAAAAGTTGTCTTACAATAAAGTAGCAGGGTTATTTATAGGGATTTTTACATAAAATGCAAAAATGATTCATTTTGTTACATTTTTATTATTGGGCAGAGATTTAAACTTTTTTAGGAGCTGTTTCTTATGAGGAGTTCACAGTTTTCATATTAGGAAAGTTGAAAATGGTAATTTAATAATCTAGAATTACATCAATGTATTTGGTTGTGTACTGAAATCTTATCTATGATTCATGAGAATATCACTTTCACTTTCTGTGTTTGGTTGTGCATAGAATTCTGTCAAGTTTTCATATTTTCATAAAATTAATATAATAATATTGTTGACTACCTTTTTCGCTGTCAACTTAATCTGAAAGATTAAAGAAAAAACAAGGAAATGACACAAGATTTTACGTGGTTCAGGCTGTAAAATAACCCTACTCCACAAGTCTCTATAATTTAATGAGGTTTAAGCTTGTAGTAGCAAGCTTCACTGATGGTTCTCAGATAGCGTATATATTGCACTAAGTTGCAGAGTTTCTTTCTCTAAAAAACTGAACCCTCTACAAAGAGATACCCCAGCCCTATTTATAGAGGTTGGGGTCATTATTGTTAATCATCTATCATTAATCTCAGATTCTCCTTCTTGGGGTGTTAATGTTAAGTTAAAACGAAAAGGGTTGTGCTAAAATAAAGACTATGGACCACGTAGATTCTACGAGGCCCATTGCAGAAAGTCACGCACCAACTTTATGGGGAACATATCCGTGATTGACAGGGTGCGGCGCACGTTTTCCCATGTCAAGCGGCGTTGTAGATAATGTCAATTGTCGAGTGTAAGAACTTGACAACACTAATCGAGGTTCACCAAAAGTTGTCAGACGATCACTTGGTGGCCCATAATTGCAGTGACTGACATCTGGTGGCTATCCCAGGTCCGAGGACCGGAATCATAGACCTGGGGGACGAGTGAGTGAAGAGAGCTCCTCCGGACGTGACCTCACCTGGAGATATCCCTGCCCTGAGGACAGACCTCGGAGCGTGACCTCACTTGGAGACATCCACGATTTATCTGCTGGCCCAGGAGGTGGCATCACCTGGAGGTACCCTTGCCTCGAGGACAAATCTCAGGGCGTGGCCTACCTCGGAGACGTCCACGACTCGTCCCAACTAGGTTTCTTGGAGAGGTTGCACTCTGAGCACCTCATGACTTACCTCATCACTAATCACTCTTAATTGCCACGTGTCAGGATGTGAAAATACGGACAACAAATATATTTCATCAAAATAATAAATAATATATTTATAAATAGCAAATGACATTTTAAAAAATTACCAAATTTTTCTTTTAATTATAATTTATAAACAATTTTACTCATGAAATATATTTTTTTCACAGAATTAAAAAATACAGTTATTAAATACTAGAATCAAGTATAGTTTTTTAAAAATACAAAATACCCTTATTTTATTTTTAATAATATTTCATTTGTTATTTTAAACTAAAGTAAACATATAAAGGCTTTACATATCAATTTCTTTAATATAAACAAATATTATTTATCATATAATAGTTTGATATATTTATATTTGTTTTTATATTATAAGCTTAAAAAATAAAATAAGTCATTAACTAAAAAATTATTGGTTTAAGATTTAAAAAAAAAAAAAAAATTTTTGAAGTGTTTCACATTCCTGGGTATTTATTTGAAAACCACGTGTCATATGTGTTTTGCTGAACCCAAAATCAAGAAAATTTAAAACTCTTGGAGTACAGTTTCTCAGGTTTGAAAATTCAAATCCAGTACCAAATATGTGAAAGTGTTCAGATTCTCATTCCCGTCTCCAAATTCCTGCA